>NC_133573.1:7912500-8512500 GCF_048773025.1 Camelus bactrianus | reverse complement strand
TAATATAGCTGGCTTTGTGATTAAATGTAACTTCATTATCTTGTCCAGATGTCTACAGCATTTTTGAGATATATACTTCAAAAGAGTGAACCAGAGACCTTCACTGGGAAATACTTCCCAGATAATATCTCACATCCATTTCTCAGGAGATTAGATTGCCACTCTGTGTGTTTTATGGAAGTTTTTATTGGCCAGCCTGACCTTTTGGATATAGACTTATACTGGTTACAAGATGCAGAAGTTGGGCTTCCCATTGCTGGTG
This sequence comes from Camelus bactrianus, assembly GCF_048773025.1. Lineage (NCBI taxonomy): Eukaryota > Metazoa > Chordata > Mammalia > Artiodactyla > Camelidae > Camelus > Camelus bactrianus. The sequence continues at coordinate 8,512,238 of NC_133573.1, read as the reverse complement.
TGCATTTATTGCTACACACAGTCCCATGACTCAAGACGAAACGTGTGGTGTTTTTAAGATGATCCTTAATCTTTTCAATGGCCACATAAAATTGTTCTTGTGCACACTGGGCTTTCATTTTACTTCTTTTTTTGAAACCATTAGTATAGCAAAATGTGAATACTTTCAAATAGCTTCTATTTTCTTCAAGGTGGTGAAGTCGGTGTCATAACATACGCTGCAATTCCTGCCTCTGGATTTAATAGCACAGAGCCAGCTCTCCATGATAAGCAAAACTTCTCCCCTCAGACCGGCCCCGGAACTCCCATTAAAGTTAATGGAGACAATTATGTCCACAAACCAAAGGGAAAATAGACCCCTTCATTTGTAAATTAGCCTGATTCCAGGAGATTTTCTATGTCAAATCAAGAAAGAATAACATGAAAACATGTCAGTCAAGACTCCCTCTATTTAATTGTCTGAAATAAACATTCATTTGGGCAGCCTCCCATCCCCTCCAAGAAGAAAAAGAGAGACAGCAAACTCTCAACAGCTACTTGGAATGTTAGCCTGTGAACCTCCTCCACTATTTCCTTCCCAAGCTTTTTTGGTAAATGATAAATGGTGAGTCTGTTGATTGCTTTTGGAGATTCCACAAAGCTTTATAGATCAAGTTCCACTTTCCAGAAGCCATTTCCTTGGCGAATAGACCGGCTCGTTCTCAACTGTGCTCATGTTTTTTTTCAGAAAAAAATGGAAGTAATATCTTTTTCCCCCTACATTACAAAAAACTGAAAAGTGTGTTTCCAATTTCTAAAAACATCTAAATTGAGTTCCGACGAATAGTAAGTTGACTGTCTCTGATGGGGCTGACATACCCAACAGCACGTGCCCAGAACTGTAGCTGTAATGACAGTTACCTTTGGCGTGGCTTCCTTTCTGGGGAAATGACACTCAGCAAGTATCCAGGCATCCTTGAGATATGGGGACCACAGGGACACTTCTGATGCAACAGTCGAGATTCACCTGCCATTCAGCCCTCCATGTAAAACTAATATATTTCAAAAATAAAAGGAGGCATGGAGATTTATTTCCACGTACATAGAGTGTTCCCCTGGGATGCTCTGTCATCATCATCCTTCCACCAGCCCTGGTCCCTCTTCTTCCACACCACAGTGACTAAGGGCATGACACACAACAGGACCACGTGCTGGATTCCACCTGAGCACTGTGCCTTCTTAGGACGTTCTGCCCCTACTTGACAACAGCGCTGTAGCCACACCTGCTTGGTCCTGGCAGCCTAAGTATCTGAAAGGTCACCTAAGAAACAGTGAAATTGTCATATTGTTTCCATGTTCAAAGTCAAACCTGTTCTGCTTCAAAAAAAAAAGGGGGGGGGGAGTGTTTCAAACCCAGTATTAAATCTACAGAGGATACTACAAATTGGTACATTAATACATTTCATAAACATACACAATCAGAACAAAACTAAGGGGAAAAAAGGCTTTTGAAATACAGTAAGACTGATTACAACATTGTTGATAATAATGGTTTTGATCGACAACAGTGAATTGCACTCCAGTGCCTGTGCAAACTTACTATAGAGTGGTCATTAAATACTTGTTAACTCAATGCAAGGCAAATAAATGATAGGACTTTCCTAGTTTGAAACTTTAATTTCTTTTAGATAAAGAAATATAATGCTCCTAAGATGCTGGCAGTCAGACAGCAGTTACCTTTGTAGGGATGAGGTAGACACTGGGAAGGGACATCTCATGGGGTGCTGGGGATATTGATCTGGCTAGTGGCTCATCTACCTGGAGAGATACATGTGCATGTCTGTGTCCACAAAATATACACATATATTTGTAAAATATATACATATATGTAAAACACATATATATGTAAAATATATATATTCAAGTTGTAAATACATGTACAAATATTTGTTTGTATATATATGTATACAAATTCATCCAGATAAACACTTAAGATAAGTGTTACACTTTACTATATTTGTAATATTCTCAATTTTTAAAAACGGTCAGGGACGGTAACATAAGGCTTCTGACCTATGGAAAATCTGTTTTGTTCTCCATCCAGAAGGCCCTTGGACTACTTTTGCTTTGGGAGAATGCTTTACCCCCAGCCTGTTTATCTGTAATTTGATGAGTATTTACATATGCCTCATGTTTCCCACTAGCTCCTGCTTCAATGATGTATAATTCCTACATAACTGCTTGAATTTGTTTAATTTTTTCTGGGGGGAAAATAAACACAACTTGAAGGTTCAAATTAAAAACCTAAAAGAGGGGGTCGGAGAAGATGGCGGAGTAGAAGGGCGCAGACAGCTCACCCTCTCCCACAAATACACCAAGACCCACATCCACAGACCCACTCAGCCAACCAGAGCACCTGCGGAACTCCGACAGAACATCGCCTTCTTCAAAAGATAAAGACGCCAAAAATCTGGTAGGAGAAAAGGAAAAAAGAAAGAACAAAAGGCAAAGCAGCGCGGGACGGGTCCCGCGGGGAGGGAGCGGCAAAGGAGGACTGGCGCGCGCTCGCTGGGTCTCCCCTCTCCAACTGAGAGGCCAGCAGGACGGAGGGGGAGCCTCCGAGGCTCGGATCTGTACAGAGCAGCCCTTGACTAACAGAACTCAGTTAAACGGGCACAGAGCATCCCCCCGACACCCAGCCTGAGACGCGGGCCGGCAGAGGCGGGCAGGGCCAGGCTGCACAAGCCGGGCGGAGGACGGGGGCGGCTGCACGGAGGCAGCCCCGGGGGAACGCAAGGGGCTGCTCGCCCGTGGCTGTGGGTGCACAGGGCAGAACAACCTGGGCCCTCCATAAAACAGCAAGGTTGATGTGCTCTCGGGGGAAGGGTGCATACCCCCATCTCTGAAAACCCGCGGAAAGTTTTCAGGGGAAGAGAGGCGGGGCTCAGGCACAGCCGCCATATCCTCCGGTGCTTAGCACCCAGGCGGGGGCGGGGGCGAAACCTGCATCCGCACCGCAGGGCTTAGCAGCCTCAAAGGCCAGACTGAGACTGGCCTGCAGCCCGGGGCAGATAGGATCCTTCCATCCTGGTCCCTCAGAGAACTTGGCTCCACAAAGACAAACAAGGAGCTGGGTTCTGGCTCTGAGCAGGGACAAGGCTGTCCCTCGGTCTTCCCCGAGCCCACCTGCGGAGCGCCGAAAAGGGCGGAGCGCGCAGCCGCACAGAGCAGCGGAGCTACCGGCGGCGGCGCCGGTAGAGGGAGCGCGGCCCCCCGCCTTTTGGGCAGGAACACAGCCCATGACCGAGGTGCTGGGAGGGGGCATGACCCGCCCTCCTACCCGGCCAGTCTGCAACATCTGACTGCGGCATCCGGAGGGGCAGCGACCCGCCCGCCCACAGCAGAGGAGAGCTGCACCTGGCCCAGTGTTAGGAGGAGGCGCGATCTGCTTGCCGACAGGAGCTGGGAGCAGCACAGAAGAGGGCGCCAACGGAGGGCGCCCTGGAAACAGCAAGCTGAGCTTCCAAAACAGGACAAAGACAGAAAGACTTCACATTAAAAAGCACACAGACTCCAGGAGAACATCGACAACCCCCCCCCCTTTTTTTAAATCTGTTTTTACCTATTCTATTTTCTATTACCCTCTTAATTTTTACTTCTTAATTCATTTCTATTTCTCTTGGGTTTTGATGTCCTGTTATTGATTAGACACAGGTTTCAAATACGTCTATTCATCCCCCACCCTTTTTTTTAAAGGTTTTAAAAGGATGTCTCAACCTGATTAATACTCTGCTTCAACTCGCTCTTCTATTATTCATTATACACTGTTTTCAAACCCTCTTTCTCCCTTATTTTAAAATTCTTTCTCTCTCTCTCTTATTTTTTTTCTTTTTTTCCTAAGTTCTATTCCTAAATAGGCATTAGATAGACAAAATCCTTAAGGACCAAAATAGACAACTGATACTCCATAAACCACTGTGCCAGAGAGGTATGAGCAAGATGAAGAAGCAGAGAAACATTTCCCAATTAAAAGAACAAGAGAAATCCCCTGAAAGAAAGATCAATGAAATAGATATCGATAGCCTACTAGATCAAGATTTCAAAAAAGGAGTGATCAAATTGCTGAAGGAATTAAAAGAGATAGTGTTTAGAGATATAAAATATGTCAAAAATGAAATTGAAGCTATAAAGAAGAGCAAAGTAGAATGGGTAAACTCATTGACAGAGATGAGGAATGATCTAATAGCTGTGCAAAGCCGACTAGATAATGCAGAGGAACGAATTAGTGATCTAGAAGACAGGACAATAGAAAGCACCCATTCAGAAGAACTACAAGATAAGCAAATAAAAAATAATGAAAATAGCATAAGGGACCTATGGGATAATATAAAGCATCCCAATCTTCGCATAATAGGGGTACCAGAAGGGGAAGAAAGATCAAAGGGGATTGAAAAGGTTTTTGAAGAAATCATGACTGAAAACTTCCCAAACTTAAAGAAGGAATCAGATATCCAAGTACAGGAAGCTCAGAGGGTCCCAAACAGGAAGAACCCAAATAGACCCACACCAAGACATATCATAATCAAAATGGCCAGAGTCAAGGATAAAGAAATGATTCTAAAGGCAGCAAGAGAAAAGCAAAGAGTAAGTTACAAGGGAACCCCCATAAGGCTCTCAGCTGATTTCTCTACACAAACACTACAGGCCAGGAGGGAGTGGCAAGATATATTCAAAGCCCTGAATGAAAAAAACATGCAGCCTAGGATCCTTTATCCAGCAAGGCTATCCTTGAGGATAGAAGGAGAAATAAAGAGTTTCACAGACAAAAAAAAAGCTGCAGGAGTTTAGCAACACTAAACCAATGCTAAAAGAAATATTGAAAGGGCTATTCTAAATAGAAAAGCAGCAGGATGCTACACAAATGAGAAACTCACAACTGGAAAGGTGATAACTCATGAATTACAAATAAAGTAAACACGAAATTATAAAAGAAGACATACAAATCACTGAGAGTGGGAGAGGGAGGCAGGAAAATATAGATTTTTTTTTCTTTCTTTTTTAAGTTTTTTAGCAGTAGGATGGGTTTGAGATCATGTTACTATCAGTTTAATAAAAACAGTTATAGTAATGGGCTAATAGATTTACAAAAAAGGGTAACCACAAGCCAAAAACTTACAAGGGAGTCACAAAAATTAAATAAAATCCATGATAATACAAAGGAAAATTACCAAACCACAAAAGGAAGAAGAAAGGAACAAAGAGGAAATACCAATTCAACTGCAAAGATAAGTTCAAAATGGCAATAAACACACATCTATCATTAATTACTGTACATGTTAATGGACTATATGCTCCAGTCAAAAGACATAGAGTGGCAGACTGGATAATAAAGCAAGAACCTTCAATATGCTGCATACAAGAGACCCACTTTAGGGAGAAGGACACATATAGATTGAGAGTGAAAGGATGGAAAAGGATATTCCATGCAAATGGAAAAGCCAAAAAAGCAGGTGTTGCAGTACTGATTTCAGACAAAACAGACTTTAAAACAAAGGCCATAAAGAAAGATAAAGAAGGACATTTTATAATGATTAAAGGAGTGATACAAGATGAGGATATTACACTTGTTAATATATATGCACCCAATATAGGAGCACCTAAGTACATACAAGAATTACTAACAGAGATAAAGGGGGATATTGATGGGAATACAATCATAGTTGGAGTATTAACACTGCATTAACATCACTAGACAGATCTTCCAGAGAGAAAATAAACAAGGCAACAGAGAAATTAAATACTACAATAGAAAAACTAGATTTGGTGGATAATTTCAGAGCATTACACCCCCCCCCCCAAAATAGGATACACATTCTTTTCAAGTGCATATGGAACATTTTCCAGGATCGACCATCTACTTGGGCACAAAAGAAACCTCAACAATTTTAAGAAGATAGAAATTATCTCAAGCATCTTTACTGACCACAATGCCATGAAACTGGAAATCAACAACAGAGAAACAAAGGAGAAAAAAAGGAAAGCATGGAGATTAAACAATATGTTATTGAAAAAAACAATGGGTCAATGAGGAAATCAAAGCTGAAATTAAAAAAAAAATACCTTGAGACAAATAATAATGAAAGCACAACCACTCAAAACCTATGGGACACAGCAAAGGCAGTGCTAAGAGGGAAGTTTATAGCGATACAGGCCTTCCTCAAAAAAGAAGAACAATCTCAAATAAACAATTTAACCCACCACCTGAATGAATTAGAAAAGAAGAACAAAAAGCCCCAAAAAGCAGCAGAAGGAAGGAAATAATAAAGATCAGAGAGGAATTAAATACAATAGAGATTAACAAGACCATAGAAAAAATCAACCAAACCAAAAGCTGTTTTTTTCAATAAGTAAATAAAATCGACAAACCTCTGGCCAAACTCACAAAGAAGAAAAAAGAGAGAGTACAAATTAGCAAAATAAGAAAGAAAAATGGAGAAATTACAACAAACAAAATAGAAATACAGAATATCATACGAGAATATTATGAAAAACTATATGGAACCAAACTGGATAACCTAGAGGAGATGGACAAGTTTCTGGAAACATACTGTCCACCAAGACTGAATCAAGAAGAATCTGAACACTTGAACAATCCGATCACTAGAAAGGAAATAGAAATAACAATTAAAAACCTCCCTACAAATAAAAGTCCAGGACCGGACGGCTTCACCGGGGAATTCTGCCAAACATATGAAGAAGAACTCATACCAGTCCTTCTCAAACTCTTCCAGAAGATTGAAAAGGAGGGAATACTCCCAAACTCATTCTATGAAGCCACCATCACCCTGATACCAAAACCAGGCAAAGACCCTACAAAAAAAGAGAATTATAGGCCAATATCACGATGAACATAGACGCCAAAATCCTCACCAAAATTTTAGCAAATAGAATCCAACAACACATCAAAAAGATTATACATCATGACCAAGTGGGGTTCATCCCAGGGACACAAGGCTGGTTCAACATACGCAAATCAATCAGTGTAATACATCACATCAACAAGAGAAAGGACAAAAACCACATGATCATCTCAATTGATGCAGAAAAAGCATTTGATAAAATTCAACACCAATTTATGATAAAAACTCTCACCAAATTGGGTATAGAGGGAACATATCTCAACATAATCAAAGCTATATATGACAAACCTACAGCCAGCATAGTACTCAACGGTGAAAAACTCAAAAGCTTCCCAGTAAAATCTGGGACAAGACAAGGATGCCCACTATCACCACTCCTATTCAACATAGTCCTGAATGTCCTAGCCACAGCAGTCAGGCAAGAGAAAGAAATAAAAGGGATCCAAATTGGAAAAGAAGAGGTAATTATATGCTGATGATATGTTACTATATATAGAAAACCCTAAAAGGCCCACACAAAAGCTACTAGAGCTGATTGAAGAATTCAGCAAGGTAGCAGGTTACAAAATTAACGTTCAAAAATCAGTTGCATTTCTTTACACTAACGATGAATCAACAGAAAAAGAAAGTAAAGAAACAATCCCCTTTAAAATAGCACCCAAAGTAATAAAATATCTGGGAATAAATCTAACCAAGGAGGTGAAAGAATTATACACGGAAAACTATAAACCATTGATGAAGGAAATTAAAGAAGACTTTAAAAAATGGAAAGATATTCCATGCTCTTGGATTGGAAGAATCAATATTGTTAAAATGGTCACACTGCCCAAGGCAATCTACAGATTTAATGCAATCCCTATCCAATTACCCAGGACATATTTCACAGAACTAGAACAAATCATAATAAAATTTATATGGAACCACCAAAGACCTAGAATTGCCAAAGCATTACTGAAGAGAAAGAAAGAGGCTGGAGGAATAACTCTCCCAGACTTCAGACAATACTATAGAGCTACAGTCATCAAGACAGCATGGTATTGGTACCAAAACAGACATATAGACCAATGGAACAGAATAGAGAGCCCAGAAATGAACCCACAAACTTTTGGTCAACTCATCTTCGACAAAGGAGGCAAGAATATACAATGGAATAAAGACAGTCTCTTCAGCAAATGGTGTTGGGAAAACTGGACAGCAGCATGTAAAACAATGAAGCTAGAACACTCCCTTACACCATACACAAAAATCAACTCAAAATGGATTAAAGACTTAAACATAAGACAAGATACAATAAACCTCTTAGAGGAAAACATAGGCAAAACATCATCTGGCATACATTTCAAAAATTTTCTCCTAGAAGAAACAAAAGCAAGAATAAACAAATGGGACCTAATGAAACTTACAAGCTTCTGCACAGCAAAGGAAACCAGAAGTAAAACAAGAAGAAAACCTACGGAATGGGAGAAAATTTTTGCAAGTGAAACTGACAAAGGCTTGATCTCCAGAATATATAAGCAGCTCATACGACTCAATAAGAAAAAAAAAAACAACCCAATCCAAAAATGGGCAGAAGACCTAAACAAGCAATTCTCCAAGGAAGACATACAAATGATCAAAAAGCACATGAAAAAATGCTCAATATCACTAATTATCAGAGACATGCAAATCAAAACTACAATGAGGTATCACCTCACACCAGTCAGAATGGCCGTCATTCAAAAATCCACAAATGACAAATGCTGGAGAGGCTGTGGAGAAAGGGGAACCCTCCTACACTGCTGGTGGGAATGCAGTTTGGTGCAGCCACTATGGAAAACTGTGTGGAGATTCCTCAAAAGACTAGGAATAGACTTACCATATGACCCAGGAATCCCACTCCTGGGCTTGTATCCAGAAGGAAATCTACTTCAGGATGACACCTGCACCCCAATGTTCATAGCAGCACTATTTACAATAGCCAAAACATGGAAACAGCCTAAATGTCCATCAACAGGTGACTGGATAAAGAAGAAGTGGTATGTTTATACAATGGAATACTACTCAGCCATAAAAACCGACAACATAATGCCATTTGCAGCAACATGGATGCTCCTGGAGAATGTCATTCTAAGTGACGTAAGCCAGAAAGAGAAAGAAAAATACCATATGAGATCGCTCATATGTGGAATCTAAAAAACAAAAACAGATAAACAAACAAACAAAAACAAAGCATAAATACAGGACAGAAATAGACTCATAGACAGAGAATACAGACTTGTGGTTGCCAGGGGGGTGGAGGGTGGGAAGGGATAGACTGGGATTTCAAAAATGTAGAATAGATTAACAAGATTACACTGTATAGCACAGGGTATTATACACAAAATGTTATGATAACTCACAGAGAAAAAAATGTGACAATGAGTGTGTATATGTCCATGAATGACTGAAAAATTGTGCTGAACACTGGAATTTGACACAACATTGTAAAATGATTATAAATCAATAAAAAATGTTAAAAAAAAACCTAAAAGTACATAAATATATACATTTTCAAACACATTTAGACATACAAGAATTAGATTTTTTCAGTACAACATCAAGTTGGTCATTTGGCAAGTGTTTTCAGAGTCTTCAGATTATCTAATTAAAGATGCACCCAGAATAACGTGGAAACACTCTCTCGAATTTGCAGTATTGATGGGTCCTCTTTCCAAGCAATTTTTTACTGCACCTATAGAGTATCCAGCCACCCCGCGCCAGACTCCCAAGTGAGTGTGCTTTTAGAGAAGGGGACCCAGTTTCCCCTTTAAAAACGAAAGACTGCAATGAGGTCCAAGGTCATCATCAACTTTGTCTTTCTATATTTCAGTTAAAGATGGCTTTTCTTGCATGAGCAGCACATCTGAAGTCTTCAACTTGATGTAAGAGAATAATAATTACAGAGACAGATTTTTTTTTCTTTAACATTTTGCCTACACAAAAATGATTTTGCTTTCCTTTTCCAATTCAATGATGGAAGTGATTGTTGTCTCATATGATGAACTGTCGACAAATATTAGAAGCAAAGAACTTGACTTGTTCATATGGTGGCAAGTTGAGTACACCTCTCTGGCTCTCAATAAGCATTAATGAATTGCTTCGAAACTAAAAAAAATTAATTTGTATCTCCAATACCCCAGAGTTAATGCTCCTCCACAAAGTGCTCATCTCCATTTTAGGAGTCTGCACTATCCCTAAAATTTTCTTTGAAGTTATGATCAGACCACCCTTGACAATACAAGTTCAACCTAATATTTTGACCAAACTGGATGAAAACTATGAAAACTCAAAGACTGAAACTGAGCTTTGAGCTTGCTCTATGATCATAAAGGACCAAAAATGAAGGAGGCATATTAGGCTAAGCTTCTCTCCACTAATCTACTGGCAGGATTAGTGCAGTTACTTTAGAGGAATAATGAACTTGAGATACTGTCTTAACCTAAAGCTGGAGTTTCCTGATACTGATTAAGCATCACCATGAACTACATCGATTTGCATTGCTGGACCAAAGATATCCATCATTTATTCCCCATCAAATATCCCTTCTTAAAGAATCTGCCTCATCCATAGCCCAGAAGGGGCAAATTTACCCACCACACCTGCCAGGATTGGGGAAGACAGAACCTGATCTAGACTGGGCTGTTGGCTCCTCCAAGGCAGGAATTTGGGACTGAGAAACAGACTGAATCAGTCAGCTGGTGTTGGAACTGAAGATTCATATACAGTTAGATCCACATGGCATGCAGAGTCAAATACTAGGCAAAGTTATCTTAAGGAGGGAAGCCCCATAAAAAAAAGACTAGCAGGACCCCCAGGCAGGGCCAGTGCTATCCTGCCAGCAACATCCAGTTCCCTAGCCCAGGGGCTCTATCTCAGTTTTTGACTCTCAAAGGGCTTACTTCTAGGAAAAGTGGAATTTACCCCTAAAATTCTATTGGTTCCCTGAACTCACTCCTGATTTGTCAATTTGTAGTACTTCATTTGCATGGATCGTACTCTTGTTGGTTATTTCTCTCATTCCTGATTGTTCCATTTCCCTCACTCCTGATTGGTTATTTCTTTCACTCCTGATTGGTCTATTTCTACAAAGCTTGTTCCTAATTAGTCAACTTTTGTTATACCTTATTTGCATATGATGTTGCAAAGTGTAAACTGGCAGCCTATAAAAGCCTGTGTAACCCTACAGACAGAGTCCAGAGCTTGGAGTGTTAACTCCTCTGGGCCCTCTGGCATAATAAACCTGAGTTCTCCAACTCTCCAAGTGCTCCTTGGTCTCTCGCCCGGGTCCAGGTTGCTGTCACAACTGAGCTGTAACACCGAGCTATAACACTGAGTTGTAACACATTTTTCTGCAACAATCTTAGTCCATTTGAGTGGCTATAACAGAATACCATAGACTAAGTGGTTTATAAGCTGGGTCATTTCTTACAGTTCTGAAGGCTGGAAAGTCGAAGATCAAGGTGTCAGCAGGTTTGGGGTCCTGGTTCACAGATGACTGGCTTTTTTTTTTTTTTGCTGTGTTCTCCCTCACAGGGCAGAAGGGTCAAGGGAGCTTTCTCTAGCCACTTTTATGTGGTACCAATCCCATTCAGGGAGGTCCCCACTCTCATGACCTAATCACCTCCCAAAGCCCCCACCTGCTAATGCCATCACATTGGGGGTTAGGTTTCAACATATGAATTTTGGGGGAACATATTCAGTCAAATCTAGTGATGGATAGCAGAAACAAGGAGACTAAGAAAGCAGGTTAACCGAGTGGGGAATATAGGATATTCCAGAAGGAAGAAGATAGGGGTGGACCCAGAAAGAACTGGATGGAGACACCCAATGCCTTACAGCTTCCTAGTTCCTGTGACACATGGCTGCCCTTCTGGCCACTGGGTTTTAAAAGATTACCTGTGGTCATCCGCAGTGGCTGCACCAACCTGCTTTCCCACCAGCAGTGTAGGAGGGTTTCCTTTTCTCCATAGCCTCTCCAGTCATTTGTGGACTTTTGAATGATGGCCCTTCTGACTGGTGTGAGGTGATACCTCATTGTAGTTTTGATTTGCATTTCTCTGATAATTAGTGATATTAGGCATTTTTTCATATGCCTATTGATCATTTCTATTTCTTCATTGGAGAACTGTTTGTTTAGGTCTTCTGCCCATTTTTTGATTGGGCTGTTATTCCTCAAAAGACTGGGAATAGACTCACCATATGACCCAGTGATCCCACTCCTGGGCATGTATCCAGAAGGAACCCTACTTCAAAAAGACACCTGCACCCCAATGTTCATAGCAGCACTATTTACAGTAGCCAAGACATGGAAACAGCCTAAATGTCCATCAATAGGTGACTGGATAAAGAAGATGTGGTATATTTATACAATGGAATACTACTCAGCCATTAAAAATGACTACACTATGCCATTTGCAGCAACGTGGATGTCCCTGGAGAATGTCACTCTAAGTGAAGTAAGCCAGAAAGAGAAAGAAAAATACCATATGATATCACTCATATGTGGACTCGAAAGAAAGGAAGGAAGGAAAGAAAGAAAAGAAAAGAAAAGAAAAGAAAAGAAAAGAAAAGAAAAGAAAAGAAAAGAAAAGAAAAAGACAAATGAACATAAATACAAAACAGAAACAGACTCATAGACATAGAATACAAACTTGTGGTTTCCCGGGGGCAGAGGGGTGGGAAGGGAAATACTGGGAGTTCAAAATTTGTAGATACTGACAAATATATTTAGAATAGATAAACAAGATTATACTGTATAGCACAGGGAAATGTATGCAAGATCTTGTGGTAGCTCACAGTGAAAAAGTATGCGACAATGAATATATGTATGTTCCTGTATAACTGAAAATTTGTGTTCTACACTGGAAATTGACACAACATTGTAAACTGACTACAACTCAATAAAACAAAATTGAAAAAAAAAAAAAAAGATTACCTGTGGTCATAGCCAACCTCACCCTTGGTTTTGCCAGTGTGAAAGTGATGAATACAAGTCAGTCTCATGATCCAACACACACACACACACACACACACACACACACACACAACCATTCATGCAATTGGTACATAAAACTGGTACAGAATTGAATTAGCCAGAAAAAACTCAACTCGGTTTGTATTAGGAAAGAACAGAGCTGCTCAAGGTAGGGACAGGAGGGGACAAACACTTAGGACAAACTGCTTTGGTGAGAAATTTTAGATACATTGAGAAAACAAAGTAAGACTGAAGGATACTGAATGAGATACTGGGAATGATTTTACAAAACTTTGCTATTATGTCTAATGGAATTCTCCTCAGCAACTCTTCAAGTTGTTTTTGTAAAGATACTACTTTCCAAGGCTTTCTTAGGAAATAGACTTGCCTGAGATCCTGCTCTAAGGCTGGACAGAGGGAGGCTCAGTTTTACTTGGGTCAGGGAAACCCCTCCCTCTTTTCTGGATCAGCATTTTTCAACAAAACTCTGATACCATTTTTTCATGGGACAATTCGTTATTGTTCAAGATTATCCCTTAGACTGCAGGAGGTTTAGCAGCCCTGACCCCTGGGCACTGATGACAGACTACCTCCCGGCTATTGTGACAACTAAACACACCCTTCACATATTCCCAAACGCCCCCAGGGTGGAAGACGATTTTGCCCATGGTTGATCCCCTGATGTACACATTGCTCATTGGTTTCCATTCATTGCAATGAAACAATTTCAGACGAAGACAGTGCTAATAAATAAGAAGAGCAGAGCATTTTGATTCTTCCTAAAGTGTTCACCTCAGGGACATGCAGGATCTCAGGGAGCAAACCAGATGCCGTTTGCCCCATCACGCATGATGATTGAGTAGAAACAGGAGATACTATCCTCCTGGTCTTGCACAAAATCCCATGGCTGAAAGTGGGTAATGACAATGAAAATCAACAGGCAGAGAGCAGGGCTGGCCTTTGATGAGGGACAAGAAGAAGAAAATGGGCTTCAGTGTAAGATGAGGGCTAGGGGAAGATGATATGAAAATTCATGACCCCTCAAAACACAAAAGCAGGATGAACACATACTTTTATATCACATCCTGTAATACCAAGGCTAAGTGCAGAATTGAAAACTAGTATTTTGATTGCTCACTGTACTGGGGTCTAGTTAGAAGTTGCTATAGTTCCTGGACCAAGAAAAACAAGCACCGCTTTATAACATAAAGTTCTTAAAAAGAGTAATTCAGATAAAAATTTATTTTAAAAACAAGATTTGTGCATTTGTTCTTCCGTTTGCCTCCCAGGATGTTCCTCTCCCAGATCAGCTTAGGGGTGGCTCGCTCACCTCCTTCAAGGCTGTGTGAAGATGCCAGCTTGCTTCTCAGCGAGGCCCCTCACACTCTCCGATTTAAAACAGTGGCGTCCACTCTGCACGTATCACTGTCTGTGTCGGTTTCAGGATGGTGATGTTGGAGGAGCCTGAACGCACCTCCTCCCTCAGACACTGATTCCACAGCTACCTACAGAACAATTCCCTCTGAAAAAGTGACTCCTATACATCAGGCAGTGAGAGCACACACACACACACACACACACACGAAAGTGAGTAGGAGGGGCTGAGACACAAACTCACCCCAAACCCCACAGCTGGTGCAGCAACCCACACGTGGGTGGAAACTCAAGACCCTGAGATTCTCCCTGAGGAGCAAAGGGTTGGAACTCACATCAGGCACCTCAACTTTTAAAACCTGCACCTAAAAGATGAGCCTTGAAAACATCTGGCTTTGAAAGCCAAAGGGGCTCACATCCATGAGACCCACCAGGCTCTAGGAAAATGAGAAAAGTTTCTTAAAATGCCAGCATGAATGGACTCACCTGCTCCAGGATCCAGTGCGAAGTCAGCTGACTGAAGGGTGCCCAGAATTTCTGTGAAAGAAGTTTATTTGTTTATCTTAAAGCATTGGCCTGAGGAGCATTCTGGGAGACAAAGGCCGGCAGACACCATTTTTGCACTCGCCCTCTGCCTCGCTCCAGCTCACCTGTATACCCTGAATAGGGACTTGTACTCTCCTCTGGTGCCCCAATTTTGGTGGCTGCCACCTATGAGACATGTCCAGATCACCAGGCCCTGGTGGCCAGCGGGGCTGACACTTGTGGTTGCATGGGATGTACATATTTGCATCCTTTAAAAGCCGCTGCCTGAGGGTCTGGCTTCCAATCAGCCTGAATCTAGCTGCTGATGGAAATCCTCCCCCTGATAGGTTTTGGCAACCCTCAGCTACTAAGAGCCACTAAAAAATAAAACAGGCTGCTTGGACACTCACAAAGATTTGAAACACAACCAGGAGCTAGGGCAGCGCTGAACCATGAAGTTTGTCTTCCACATGAGGCCACTCCTTACAGATCAGGAGAGGCGGCTCTTTTATCTAATGCACGGAAACCAACCTGGAGAGTCAAGGAAAGTAAAGACACAGAGGAACACGTTCCAAATGAAGGAGCAAAGACAAAACCTCAGAAAAAGACCTTAATGAAATCATCACTGTCCTCTTATCCACTCTTCCCCACAGCTCTTACCACCATTCAGGATCCCACGGGTTCACTCATTTATTGGCTGATCCCATCACTAGAATATAAACCCCAAGACGGCCAGGACTTACGGTCTGTCTTTTCACTCAGTGCCTACAAGAAGACTTGGGAATAGTAAGCACTTAGTAAATATTGACTGAATGAATGAATGAGTGAATGATGGATTTAGGAATAATTCAGATAGGTAAATACATATTAAATGCATTGCAAGTAATTAAAGAAGGCTAATGATGTTTAGGATAGCTCTTTAGTTCTTGGAGGTTGACAACATGGAAAACAGACATGATCCCCCCAAATCATCCCATAATTGTATGTCTCAGGCTGGCTCTGACTGCAGGGAAATTCCCTAGGCCTCACCTCCACCAGGTCAAGGAGAAGTTTGTTGGAGCAGTGATGCCCTCTTCTGGTAGTTCCCGGCAGCACACACAGAGGCAGAAAGGCACACCTGCATCCCTTCAAGCAGGGTTTCTTCTTTCTTTTCTTTTTTTATTGAAGTATAGTCAGTTATAATGTGTCAATTTCTGGTGTACGTCACAATGTCCCAGTCATGCATATATATATATATATATATATATATTCATTTTCATATTCTTTTTCACTAAAGTTTATTACAAGATATTGAATATAGTTCCCAGTGCTATACAGAGGAAATTAGTTTTTTAATCTATTTTTATATATAGTGGTTAACATTTTGCAAATATCGAACACAAGCATTGCTTAATTTACCATGGTTGACAATTAGTAAGTGTATAGTTCAGGTACACTTCATGGCATCAGGTACATTCACATTGTTGTGCAGCTGTCACCACCATCCCTCTCCAGGGCTTTTCTCATCTTCTCAAATGTCACCCTGTACCCATTAAATGACAGCTCCCCATTTCCCCCTCTCCCATCCCCTGGCAACCACCATTATACTTACTGTCTCTTGAATTATGAATTCTTGTGGTTATGTTTCATTATTAATTGTAACATTTTCAAAAGCTATTGTACACCAGGTCTGGAGACCACACTTGACCTACTTACAGTGAGTGGTCTGCAGCAGAGGGAGGTTTGTTTGTTTTGTTTTGTTTTGTTTTGTTTTTTGAGGATTTCTTTCTTTAACTGGGATGTGGGCAAGAGGGGACGAAGGTAGGTGGTGAATCATAGCCTTCATTTTTAGTGTGGAGCCATGGCTTCTAGAAACTTCCACCATCCATTCCTAATGATAGTCATTCAACAGACTTTTCCTGGGTACGTATATATGCCAGACACTATTCTAAACTCCTGGCACAGATCAGTGATCAAAACAGACAAATATCCCTGTTTTCCTGGAGCTTCCTTCCTGAAGGAAACTTTAAAATATGATCTTAGACACTCTTCGATTATTTGACCTATTTCTGTTGATCAGAAAATTTTGTAATAGCATAGAGGACTGGAAAGGAGTTTGGAAATTTTTCTGGTGTATGCTTAGAATTCATCACTAAAAAAATACATCTGTTCTTCCACATACTGTATTCATTCAAGCCTGGTACCCATGCCAGAAATACAGCCTCAGAGATTTTCCTGCAGCAAGAGGTTGTACTAAGAAGTATGAGGGGATATAAACATGTGGGAGACACATCTGTAAACTTATTCGTGGGTGAGTTCCACCCCCACCACGGTTTCAGAGGAAAATTCTATCACTGCTATGTTTCAATGTCATGCTGTCTGTGGCACCTGAGTTAAAGAGCATAGAGTTTGACTCTACCTTTTGCTAAATAAAAGTCCCTTGTGGTTCAGATGGGTGCACCATGAGGGCCAAAATGAGATGCAAAGAGCAAATGGTAGACTCGGTGGCATGGAGGATGCTTTAAGCCTGATCCTGGGAATCAGGGTCCTAGCAAGAAAAAGACTCACCCAAGGTCACCACAAATCCAGAGGTAGGACCGGAATGCTCACTGCCTGTCGTCTGATCATTGGAGATCATACTCTATTCTCTTTGTTTAGATTCACCATTGAGGACCATGCTTTATGATCGAAGGCAGGGGACTGATTTATCTTGATTTCCACACAGCACAAGGCAGCCAGAGTGCAAAAGAGCTGGCATGTTTATATAGAAAGTGACAAGTGTTTGTGCTGGACAAACGACATATGTTGGAGAGGGTGTGGCCCTCCTACACTGCTGGTGGGAATGTAAATTGGTAGAGCCACTATGGAGAACAGTATAGAGGTTCTTTCAAAAACTAAAAATAGAGTTACTGTATGTCCAGAAATCCCACTCCCGAGTATATATCCGAAGAAAACATTAATTCAGAAAAGATACATGCACCCCATGTTCATAATGACACTATTTGCAACAGCCAAGACATGGAAGGAACCTAAATGTCCATCGACAGATGACTGGATAAAGAAGATGTGATTGACATATATATCAATCAACATAAAATTCTATTACATATATAGATAATGAAAAATTACTCAGCCATAAAAAAGAATGAAATAATGCCATTTGCAGCAACATGGATGGGCCTAGAGATTATCATAGTAAGTGAAGTAACTCAGACAGAGAAAGACAAATATCATATGAGATCACTTACATATGGAATCTAAGAAAAAGACACAAATGAACTCATTTACAAAACAGGAACAGACTCACAGACATAGAAAACAAACTTACGGTTACCAGGGGGAAAGAAGGGAAGGAGGGATAAATTGGGAGCTTGGGATTAGTATATAGAAATTACTATATATAAAATAGATAAACAAAAGGTCCTACTGTACTGCACAGGGGACTATATTCAATAACTTGTAATAACCTGCAATGAAAAAGAATATACATAATATACATATAACTGAATCACTATGCTGTACACTAGAAACTAACCCAGCCCTGTAAATCAACTATACTACAATAAAAAATAAATAAAATAAAATAAAATAAGTTTGTGCTGAAGGAGAGAGGGGTGGAGCATGATGTCAGATATTCTGGTTAACTGAAAACACTTGGCCACATTTTGAGTTCCAGACTGCATTATACAGCTTGTTTTCAGGTATTTGGCACAATCCTCAGCCTTCTATTTTTAATTTTAGCCAAAAGGTGTCTAGAAAACTTCTATGAGCTTCTGAGAATTTTCTAGACCTCAAAGGGCCTTTAAGAATAATATTTCCGTATGAGCTAGGTATAAATGATTCAGAAACATATGGATTGTGTTTACTGGGATAGACTGGGGTTTCACACAAAGTGGGTTGAATACTTGGCCACATTCTGTGCTCTGGGGTAGCCAAGTGTCTGGGGAAAGTGTGGTGCATGAGCACCACTGGGCTGCGTCCTGCCCCGTCCTGCTTTCATGTGCATCTCTTCTTGTTTTTTTCCTTTCAAGCTGCCAGGAACACATGCCAGACCTCAGGTACAACATAAGGAATAATTGCCAACAGCTTGAGAGCCCCCTACTTCCATTTCCCAGGGAGAATCTGGATTATCCTGAGATTCTCTGTTCAGCAAATATGAACAAACACAGCAAAAAATCCACCCTGTGTTCTCAGCCACAACAAGGCAGTCTTTTTTCATAATTCATCCAGTTTCATCCAATGCAGCTTTCTGCTTGTCTGAGAAACAGATCAGTGCAGGGGCCACAGGACCGGCTCTATAATTGAGGGGCTCAGTGCAAAATGAGAATGTGGGTCCTTTGCACAGTAAGTATTAAGACTGCCAAGTCGGCAAAAACAGCATGGAAAACAGCATTAAAAGCAGTATGGAGAGTGTGGCCCATGAAGCCAGCCCTGTGTGGTGATGCCCTGAGGCATTTTCTCCCTTCACATTTCTTATTGCAAAGAAAAACAAGATGCTGGCAGAATAATCAATGTGTTAAAAATGCAGTTATGACCTGAGTTTGCAGTTTAAGGATCTGGATTTCCCAAGCACTGTTAATTCAAATCAAGGGATAGGATCAGATACAAACAAAAATTTCAAATGGCATCACAGCAAGAATGAAAAGGCTGAAGTCTAGACCGAACCAACAAGCTCCAGTTAGCAAAATTCAGCAGTTCCATTTTATGTATAGTGACGTGTATCTATTAATCTCAAATGGAAAAGAATCTGAAAAATGTGTATGCATAACTGAATCGCTTTGCTCTACACATGAAACTAACATTATAAATCAACAACACTTCAATAAAAAATAAGAATTAAAAAAAGAGTTAAGCAACTCCAGAAGTGTGGTGAAGCGATGGTTCTTGTGGCCACTGTGATGTTTCCTACAGCTCAGAAAATCTCTTGATGAAGAGGAAGGAATTCTCTTTAAAACTAATGGCACCATTTGATAATCACACCAAGGAAGATTTTAGAGGAATGTGGAATAGTTGCAGGATGTTTAATACGTGGGCAAGTCTCGGCTTTTGCCATCTTTCATTTTACTATATGTCTTATTCAGTGTGGCCCTAATACAAATTTCCACCCCTCCTTTCACAATGTCCAGAGAGGAATATACACGCAGAGTAACAAGGGCACACAGAAGTCATCTTCTGGGAGGGGGGAGGGTATAGCTCAGTGGTATAGCACATGCTTAGCATGCACGACGTCCTGGGTTCGATCCTCAGTACCTCCATTAAAATGAATAAACAAACAGATAAAAATATAACTACCATGGATAGCACAGAAGTCATTCTAACAAACCCATTTAAGACTGGTCTTCAAGAATCACAGTACCAAGGGGAGGGTGTAGCTCAGTGGTAGACCATGTGCTTAGCATGCACGAAGTCTTGGGTTCAATCCCCAGTCCTCTATTTAAATAAATACATAAATTTTTTTTAAAAAAAAAAAAACCTTATTAGCTCCCCCAAAAATAAAAAAGTAAAAAAAAAAATTTAAGTGTTTAAAAAAAAAGACTCTAGTACCTACATGCAGGCATTGCCCATAAGCATTTCTTTAAAAATATTTTGTATACAGCACACATTTATGTATTTATTTTTGAAAGAAATATCTTTCTCCCCCCTGTGGAAAAAACTCTGAGCATATGGAGCAAAAAATTAAAATCCCTTGGTTATTTCAATCTCTCCTTTTATGAGGAGCCTGTTATATCTTTTCTAATTCATCTATAAGATTTGTCTTATTACAAAGAGCAGTTTATAAGTTCAGTAGTTTTTGGTTTCTCATTAGTCTTTTTTGTGTGTTTGCCTATGGTGCCTATTAAGACTTGCTTTTAGAAAAAAAAATGAGACAATTCAAGAGTCTGTTTTACATTTTTTACACACAGTTCCTTCTCATTTTTAGAGCTGATCCTGTTTTTTTAGAGAACCAGCATGCGGTCCATTATTAAGCATTCCATTGTATCATGGGTTTTATCTCATTTTTTGAAGGTAAAATTTGAAAATAGTTTGCTTCATTTTTTTTTTACTTTTTTTTAGTGTCTTACCTTATTTATTGGTGAAAATGGATGATTCTGTTTTTATGTGTGTATCAAAAAAGTATCAAAAAATAGGTAACCAGTGCTTCATAAATTGCAGGCAATACTTGCTAGTTCAATAAGCAAACTAGAAAACATTCAATATGGAGAAGACTTGGCTTTACATGAAATACCCATTTAACTCCATTCAGCAAACATGGATTATGCATCAACAAGGCACCTTAACCAAGCTTGGTACCGCAGATTGAAAGATGCATTGGACTTGACCCTGGCCTTGTGCAACTTTTCTCCATGTAAGCAACCGAAGGCAGTAAAATGTCCAAACAGCACAGGCTGAAGGAAGGACTAGAGAGAGGGTAGGGCTCTGTCTGTCCTGGGACCGTACACAGTGAGAAGGCTTCATAATCTTTCATTTAAAATCCATGGCTTCACACTACAGCAGAGCAGAGTCCCACAATCCAAGGACTTAATTTTCCTCATAAGCTCCACTTGGAGACACTTCCTAGCAGCCTGGAAAGTATTTCAAACAACATAATCTACACCTGTTGGACTGAATGAGCAAAGGCCGTCTGATGACACATTTATTTTCCTTGACTTTCTTCCCCAGAGATTTTTTTTTTTTTTATTCCTTGCAAATTTTCAAGATGTGTTATTTGATGACTGATCTCAGAGCAACAGCAATGAATGAGGCATGTCTGACCGGAGGCACCACGGTGATGTTCTTCTTAGGCTGAAGCCATCCTACAAAGCCCTGTAAGTCAGATTTGGTTTACAGCCAAGTCGGGGATATCTATGCATTTCCAGGAAGGAAAAAGTTAAGTTACAAGTAATAATTCTGTCTGAGCTGATCCTCATATCTTCATGTTTAAATAAATTTAGGTGACATAAATGGAAACTTTGTTGCTGTGGAATTTATTGCATTTGAAGGTGTGTTAGCAAAGTTGGAGACGAGAGATGAGTGTGGGTGTTCGTGTGTGTGTGCACACCTGTGTCTTTTCAAAGGAAGGAGAAATGTAAGGTGACAGAAGACAGTGATGCTGGAACCTCCAGAAACAAGGCTGATGAGTGGGACCGTCTAAAGGAAGCCAGGCTCAGACTGCTTCAGATCCACTCTTTCATGTTTGATGCCTCAGATGCATCCTTCCTTTGGCCTCGCTCATTTGCATGTGCAGCAGATCAGCCCCAGGGTGGACACTGGACTGGGCCGCCTTGAGTGGAGTAAACAGAGCAGGCAGCATCTGACTTGCTGTTCCAGTCGGCCCAGGGCGACCATAACAAATACCACAGCCTGCATGGCTTGAACAACAGACATTTATTTCTCACAGCTAGAGGCTGGGAGATCAAGGTGCCAGCAGATTCATTCTTGGTGAGGGCTCTCTTGCTGGCTTGTAGACAGCCGCCTTTTCACTGTCTCCTCACATGGCCTTCCCCAATGCTAATCCATCAGGATTGTAACTCCATCTCACCCCAGTCACCTCCCGAAGTCCCCACCTTCAAGTACCATCGCATTTGGGGGTTAGGGCTCCAACATGTGGATTTGGGGGTGGTAGGGACATTCAGCCCATGACACTTGGCTCCTTCCTTCCGCTGTATTTTTCCATCTTCCTCAGGCTCCTGGAGCTTTCTGATCATCTAGACTTACATGGAAACCTGATACCAGCCTCGGCCTTCCACAAAGTACCAGCCTTCCCCCAACCATTTCTAAATCTCTTTCAGTTACTAGAAAGGGAAACCAACGTGAACGAGCTTAATCCAAAACACCTTAGAATTTTGTCAGTTATACCCCATGAAGCTGGGGAAAATGGACAAATCTTAAAATAAATAAATAAAAGTAAGCATCTTTATTAAAAAAAAAAAACAGGGAGGGAGAATATGTATTAAGTCTACAGGGAAGTTTCATGGAACAGGAATTCCTTCCTTCCTTCACTCATTCATTCACTCAAAAGCTATGTCTTGAGTGACTAACATGTGCCAAGTTCAGTGGTAGATTCCGGGACTTCGTCAGTGGAAGGGACAGGGCACACTCCCTGCCTATACTCTTGCAGAGAGACAGATGTGAACCAAATAATCACACAAATACATATATCATTACAAACTATATTCAGGGCTCTGAGGGAAAGGTATAGGGTGTTTAGAAAGTGTAACAGGATGGTCTGATTTAGATTGGAATTTCAGGAAAGAATTTGCTGAGGCGAATACAGCCTCCCTGATAAATTCTCCTAAGCCCTTAAGGAAGATCTTATACAGATCAACCCACATACTTTCATAAAAAAGGAGAAGAGAGAATAATTCTCCACTGATTTTATGAGGCCAGCTTTACCAGGATACCAAAATTATATAAAATTTTCCCCCAAAAGATAACTAGATACTCTCATGAATACATGTGGCAAGCAGAATAATGCCTCCTGACAAATATGTCCCTGTCCTCCTCCCCAGAACCTTGAATGTCACCTACATGGCAAAAAGGACTTTGTAGATGTGATTAAGGGGAGGATTTTGAGATGGGGGAGATTATCCCAGATTATGCAGTTGATCCTGATGCGATCACAGTGGTCCTTATAAGAGGGATGCAGACAGGTGGAGTCAGAATTAGAGAACTTGGCGATGTGATGACAGAAGCAGAGATCAGAGTAATGTGCTTTGAAGATGAAGGAAGGGGCCACAAGATGCTGAAAAAATCAAGGAAATGGATTCTCCATTCAGAACCTCCAGAAGGAACCAGTGCCACCAAGACATTGACTTCACCCTAGTGAAACAGGTTTTGAGCTTCTGACCTCCAGAAATGTAAGAAGATAAATTTGTGTTTTAAGCCATGAAATGTACGGTAATTTGTTATAGTGGCAACAGCAAAATAAGGCAGCTTAGTTGCAAGGATCCTTAACAGAATTTTAGCAAACCAAATCCATCAATAGATAAGGCTAATACATCATGGACAAGTGAGGTTCATCCCAGGAATTCAAGACTGGTAATCAGTGTAATTAACTATATTAACATGCTTAAAAAGAAAAGCCATATGATCATCTCAAATTAATGCAGAATAAGCATTCAACAAAATACAAAAAAATTCAACACCCATTCATGAGAATAATAATAAAAAAACTTCTGTCAACTGTGACTGAAAGAAAACATTTTCAACTTGATAAAGTGCATCTACTAAAAATTTACAGCTAGCATCTTACATGGTTATGAAAAAGAAGGAATATATTCATTCAGGAATAAAGCAAGAATGTCCATCCTCACCACTCCTATTCAATATTGTGCCTAGCTAGTGTAAGATAAAAAAGGACTAAACTGGGGAAAAAAGGAAATAAAACTCTGGGTTTTTTTCACAAATGGCATTATCTAATATTAAAAAATTCACCAAAAAGCTATTAGAACTCATAAGGGAATTCATAAGGTCGCAAAATATAAAATCAACAACAAAAATCAATTGCATTTCTATTTCAAATACACTGAAAACTGAACAATTCTGCTGAGAAAAATTAAAGAAAATCTAAATAAGTGAAGAGATGTACCATTTCATGGATGGGAAGGCAAAATAAATTCTGTATCTGTGGATTTAACAAACTGCAGATCAAAAATATATGAAAAATTAAACTTCCACAAAGATCCAAAAAGCAAACTTGAATTTTCCGGACACTGGCAACTATTTACATAGCATTTACACTGTGCTAGATAACATAAGTAAACTAGAGATGATTTAAGTATAGGGAGGGTGTGCATAAATTATATACAAGTACTCTGCCATTTTATATAACAGACTTGAGCATTTGTGGATTCTGGTATCTCTGGGGAACCATCCTCCATGGACACTGGGGGACGACTGTACTGTTAAGAAGTCGATACCTTATGAGTTGATCTATATAACTAATGCAACCTCAAAATTGCCACCGGATGACTCTATAAGTCAACCTTCACACCATATGAAAAATAACTCAAAAGGGATCCAAGACCTAAACGTAAGAGTTCCGAGTATAAGATGTCCTGAAGAAAACATAGAAAAAATTCTTGTGAACTTGAGTTCAATTCTCTTTTTTTCCTCATGTAAGGCACAGAAGCATCAACCATCAAAGAAAATTTTAATAATTTAATTTTCTAAGTCAAAATTTAAAATGTTTTGCTCTTTGCAAGACACTTTTGGAAAACAAAAAGGCAAGTCACATCCTGGGAGAAAATATATGCAAAATATACACCTGATAAAGGACTTTGAGTGGATTATATCACAAAATTTTGCAATTCAAGAAAAAGAAAATCAACTGGTAAAAAATGAGACAGGCAAAAGATATGGATAAATTAACACAGCATCATAAACCGACTATACTTCAATTTTAAAAAAATGTGGATAAATACCACACAGCCTTAAGGATGGCAAATAGCCCATGAAAAAATTTCCAACATCACTACTCATTAAGGAAATACAAATTAAAACACAGGAAGATACCACAACACGGCCACTAGAATGGTAAAAATTTAAAAGACTGACAACACTTTTATTAGCGAGGAAGCTGAAATCTAAAATTCTCATTCTCTGCTGGTGATAATTCACATTATACAATCACTTTGGAAAAAACATGCTGACAATGTGTAATCAAGTAAAATATATACTTATTCAACCCAGAAAGCCTCCTTCTAGATGTTCACCTAAAACGATGAAGATATATGTCCACACAAAGTCTTGTATGTAATGGTGATACCTATTTTATACACAACTGCCCTCCAAACTGGGAACAACCCAGACATCCAGCAGTCAATGACTGAATAAACAAACAGTGATATATCCATGTGACAGAATCCTATCCAGCAGTGAAAGGATGAACTGCTGATACACAGTCAGACACACCATTGACATTTAATTCTAGAAAAGGAGGAGATAGAGGACAGAAGGAAAATCAGTTGTTGCCAGGGGCTTGCAGGAAAGGGAAGGGATTGAATACAAAGGCCCAGGGAGAAACTTTTTGGGGTGATGAAAATATTCTGTATCTTCTTTGTGGTAGTCGTCATGTAATTATATACATTTGGCAAGACTCATCAAACTGTAGGCTTTAAGTGCATGAATTTTATTACATTATAGCTCAATTAAGCTGATTATATATATATATATATACACACACACACACACATACATATATATATATCTGAAGAACATGTACAAAGAAAAGCAAGAGGTTACATATTATATTGTTTAGAAGGATTGCCTATGGGAAAAGAGGCAAATGGGAGGGGAAATGAAAGTAAAGCAGGAAGAGGAAAGAAAGGGAGAGAGAGAGGGGGGACAATAGAGAAGGGTGCAACAGCTAATAATAATATTATGCCATGAACGGAGGCATCTGATGGTTAACTTCATCCTCTGCTCCGTGGTGTGACCAGGAGAGAGGTCTTGAAACCAATGGAATACAAAAGAAAGCCAGACATGACATTCCAGATCATGGAGCGAGAATGGTTTACTTAGAAATGGTGGTAGAACACCTGTTATCCATCTGGGGGACATTTGACCTCTCCTTCACACTCTACACAAAAATTAATTCCAGGTAGAACAGAGAACTAACTGTAAAAAACAAAGCTTTTCAAAATTTTTATATGAGAACATCTTCATGGCTTTGGGTGGGAAAGGCATTCTGGCACAATATGCAGGAAAAAAAAAAAACAGAAAGTGAAATACTGAAAATCCTGACATTACAATCAAGATGATCTCTTTATCCAACAACAATCTAAAGATATTAAAAAACCAAGCCACAAACCAGAAGACAGGCAAAACACCTGACCGACCGAAGATTAGTACCTAGCATCTACAAAGAACTGAAAGAATTGCTAACAAAGAGACAACTAACAGAAAAATGGACAAAAGATACATTTTCCCAGAAATGAAAACACAAATGGAGTATACAAAGGTACTCAACCTTACTGGTAATCCAGGAAATCCAAACTAAAACTATCGTGTGAATACCAGTTTTGACCCTTCAGAGAGGCAAAAATGTTTAACAAAATACCAAGTGTTGGCAAGTCTGCAGAACAAAGGGAACTTATATAAACTGCTATTGAGAGTGTAAATTGTCACACTTTGGAAAGCAATTTGACACGATCTGGTGAAGCAAGACTCACGTGGTATAGGAGTCCACAATCCCACTCTGAGGAAGCATACCCTAGAGAAACTCTCACACTGGAGCCCCCAGGAGCACGCTCAGGAATGTTCAGCACAGAATTATTTGTAATGCAAAATACAAAACAAAGAAGCTGGAATCAACATCCTTCCAGAGGAAAATGGATAACTAAATCACGGCCATTCATTCAATGGAATATTTTAGATCAGTTAAAATTAATGAATACAATTACATATACCAATAGATTTTTCTCAGAATTCATCTACGAAACATGGAACGCCAAAAAGTCCCAGAAGAATAAAAACAGCAGGGTACTGTTCACATAATGGACAGAACCACAAAAATGAAGACGTCCAGGATAAGGATTTATACTTATGTGGTAAGACTATAATGAAAAGCAAGAGAATGATGAAAACAAACATCAAAACAGGGTTCAGGATAACCTAGAGGAGATGGACAAGTTTCTGGAAACATACTGTCCACCAAGACTGAATCAAGAAGAAACTGAACACTTGAACAAACCGATCACTAGAAAGGAAATAGAAATAACAATTAAAAACCTCCCTACAAATAAAAGTCCAGGACCGGACGGCTTCACCGGGGAATTCTACCAAACATACAAAGAAGAACTCATACCAGTCCTTCTCAAACTCTTCCAGAAGATTGAAAAGGAGGGAATACTCCCAAACTCATTCTATGAAGCCACCATCACAATGAGACCAAAACCAGGCAAAGACACTACAAAAAAAGAGAATTATAGGCCAATATCACTGATGAACATAGACGCCAAAATCCTCACCAAAATTTTAGCAAATAGAATCCAACAACACATCAAAAAGATTATACATCATGACCAAGTGGGGTTCATCCCAGGGACACAAGGCTGGTTCAACATACACAAATCAATCAATGTAATACATCACATCAACAAGAGAAAGGACAAAAACCACATGATCATCTCAATTGATGCAGAAAAAGCATTTGATAAAATTCAACACCCATTTATGATAAAAACTCTCGCCAAAGTGGGTATAGAGGGAACATATCTCAACATAATCAAAACTATATATGACAAACCTACAGCCAGCATAGTACTCAATGGTGAAAAACTCAAAAGCTTCCCAGTAAAATCTGGGACAAGACAAGGATGCCCACTATCACCACTCCTATTCAACATAGTCCTGGAAGTCCTAGCCACAGCAGTGAGGCAAGAGAAAGAAATAAAAGGGATCCAAATTGGAAAAGAAGAGGTAATTATATGCTGATGACATGTTACTATATATAGAAAACCCTAAAAGGCCCACACAAAAGCTACTAGAGCTGATTGAAGAATTCAGCAAGGTAGCAGGTTACAAAATTAACGTTCAAAAATCAGTTGCATTTCTTTACACTAACGATGAATCAACAGAAAAAGGAAGTAAAGAAACAATCCCCTTTAAAATAGCACCCAAAGTAATAAAATATCTGGGAATAAATCTAACCAAGGAGGTGAAAGAATTATACACGGAAAACTATAAACCATTGATGAAGGAAATTAAAGAAGACTTTAAAAAATGGAAAGATATTCCATGCTCTTGGATTGGAAGAATCAATATTGTTAAAATGGTCACACTGCCCAAGGCAATCTACAGATTTAATGCAATCCCTATCCAATTACCCAGGACATATTTCACAGAACTAGAACAAATCATAATAAAATTTATATGGAACCACCAAAGACCTAGAATTGCCAAAGCATTACTGAAGAGAAAGAAAGAGGCTGGAGGAATAACTCTCCCAGACTTCAGACAATACTATAGAGCTACAGTCATCAAGACAGCATGGTATTGGTACCAAAACAGACATATAGACCAATGGAACAGAATAGAGAGCCCAGAAATGAACCCACAAACTTTTGGTCAACTCATCTTCGACAAAGGAGGCAAGAATATACAATGGAATAAAGACAGTCTCTTCAGCAAATGGTGTTGGGAAAACTGGACAGCAGCATGTAAAACAATGAAGCTAGAACACTCCCTTACACCATACACAAAAATCAACTCAAAATGGATTAAAGACTTAAACATAAGACAAGATACAATAAACCTCCTAGAGGAAAACATAGGCAAAACATCATCTGGCATACATTTCAAAAATTTTCTCCTAGAAGAAATAAAAGCAAGAATAAACAAATGAGACCTAATGAAACTTACAAGCTTCTGCACAGCAAAGGAAACCAGAAGTAAAACAAGAAGAAAACCTACGGAATGGGAGAAAATTTTTGCAAGTGAAACCGACAAAGGCTTGATCTCCAGAATACATAAGCAGCTCATGTGACTCAATAAGAAAAAAATAAACAACCCAATCCAAAAATGGGCAGAAGACCTAAACAAGCAATTCTCCAAGGAAGACATACAAATGATCAAAAAGCACATGAAAAAATGCTCAATATCACTAATTATCAGAGACATGCAAATCAAAACTACAATGAGGTATCACCTCACACCAGTCAGAATGGCTGTCATTCAAAAATCCACAAATGACAAATGCTGGAGAGGCTGTGGAGAAAGCTGCTACACTGCTGGTGGGAATGCAGTTTGGTGCAGCCACTATGGAAAACTGTGTGGAGATTCCTCAAAAGACTAGGAATAGACTTACCATATGACCCAGGAATCCCACTCCTGGGCTTGTATCCAGAAGGAAATCTACTTCAGGATGACACCTGCACCCCAATGTTCATAGCAGCACTATTTACAATAGCCAAAACATGGAAACAGCCTAAATGTCCATCAACAGGTGACTGGATAAAGAAGAAGTGGTATATTTATACAATGGAATACTACTCAGCCATAAAAACCGACAACATAATGCCATTTACAGCAACATGGATGCTCCTGGAGAATGTCATTCTAAGTGAAGTAAGCCAGAAAGAGAAAGAAAAATACCATATGAGATCGCTCATATGTGGAATCTAAAAAACAAAAACAAAAACAAACAAACAAACAATAACAAAGCATAAATACAGGACAGAAATAGACTCACAGACAGAGAATACAGACTTATGGTTGCCAGGGGGGTGGAGGGTGGGAAGGGATAGACTGGGATTTCAAAATTGTAGAATAGATAAACAAGATTACACTGTATAGCACAGGGAAATATACACAAAACGTTATGATAACTCACAGAGAAAAAAATGTGACAATGAGTGTGTATATGTCCATGAATGACTGAAAAATTGTGCTGAACACTGGAATTTGACACAACATTGTAAAATGATTATAAATCAATAAAAAATGTTAAAGGAAAAAAAACAGCGTTCATCCCTGGGGGCTATGGGGAAGGCTAAGACCGTAACATTCCTGTAATATTCCTAAACTGGACGGTGAGTATGTGGTTATTATTCATCCTTCATGTCTAAAACACAGATTCATGATAGAAATCATTTTTATATCTGAACTACATCATAATCAGTGTTTAATCAACAAACAAAAATATTCTTTAAAATGAAGGAAGAAATAAACATCCTTGAGATTCAGATGCATCAGAAAAGTTTTACTTGTGTACAAAATATACTTTTGGAATAGTGTTGTAAAGTGCGGTGGGGCTTTGGGCTTCTTCTCTGGACCATTTTTAATTTCTCACGGTATCAGTCTTTGCTTGAGGGCTACTGGCCACAGTCAGGAGAAAAGCCACTATTTCCTCTTGTTGACATTTTCTTTTAATCAAAGTATATATTTTATGTTTTCTTATAAGAGTGGACACTGTTTAGGTGGCCCTTTGGGTTAGAAAAGCAGCTTATTTCTCGGTGATAAACAGATTTGTCAGCCAAGCCAGCAGCACAGAACATCCAAGCGTCCAGGTGGGAAGGGAGCCGGGAAGGGGAGATTGCTGTCATATTTATATGATTATCCTGTTTAATTATTGCTATGTTGAAGACCCAAATGTATACGGGACACTTTTTTTTTTTTAATACCGTGACTGCTATAGAGAAGAGATGCTCCAGCAGCCCGCTCTGTCCTTGCACAGGAGCTGCCCATTTAGACATACCTCCCTCTTCCAGAAAGTGTAGTTGCTGTTTTGTCCACTGTGAGCACAACCGTGAGAGAGAGGAAATGTAAATCCAGTGACGTACTGTGTATAACATTGTTTTGAAAACATGTAGGGGTAGCTACATAAGCTATTACCAGTGATTACGATCGCGTCCTGATTCCCCGGATAACTGAGGCAGAAATAAGGTAAGGGAGTCGGTGTGATGAGACTCTGACTCAGGGTTAGAAAGCTGCTTGCAAGGGTCCTTCCAAATCTGAAGATGAGTAAGTAGGATAGCGTGTTTTCAAAACGAACAAAACAAAACCAGCAAAACCCCAAAAAACCATAAAACTCTTTGCACAATTAAGTCCTGCAAACTGTTAACAAGTGAAACAGAAGTGGAGTGGCTCTGGCTGGAACAGAGGATCTGGGGACAGTCTGCTCAGGCCCTTCCCTCAAAAGGGGTTTCTGAGCACCACACCTGAAGCCCTGGCTGCCCAGAGACTCCTCCTGACCTTGAAGGTGGCTGAGAGGGAGAGGCAGATATAAGTCAGGGGCTCTCCTGGATAGATCTGGACCCCAAATGTCACGGTATTTTATTGGTTCCAAACACACAGTCACTTTCTCCAAGGCCAGTGGCTGGGTCAGGGGAGAGTCTGGGGTCCCGACCATCAGCACAGTGCCTGGCACGTAGCAGGCTTTTGGTGACTATCTGTCAGGAATAGACGAAGCAGCAAATGAAAGGGAGAGGCCGTGGTGTCCTCCCAGTCAAGGATGCTTTCCTCCAAGGATGCTGGATGTACTCATTGTCTCACGCTTCCCTTTGGCCCACCGCTTCCTCCTATGTCATTAACTTTCAGTGGTGGCTCCGAGACACAGAAAGAAGGGGGGTCTGGTGCTACTGGCTCACAACCCCTCGGGGCTGCTGGGGATGAACGAAGCTCCCCTCCCCTACAAGGGAAATGGGACAGGGAGACTGGGTGCAAGGGCAGGGACGTGTGGCAGGAGCTGGCTTTAAAGCCACTGCTACTGACAAAGAAAGCCAGTTGCAACCTGGGTGGGAGAGGGGACTGTGGTAGAGGACGCAGCACAGGAGAGGGACAGAGGCAGAGGGATGATGAAAGGGAGGGAGGGCATGGGTCTCATTTTGATCACGCTGAAGTCACCATCTGGGTGGGCGGTGGTTCAGACTCTGAGATAGGAAAGGATTTTGACAGCTTTTAAGTCAGTTCCAGCCTCAGAAGTCGCCTCCCAGAGGAAGTCCATCTCTCCCTTCTGCCTTTAAGTTCACCACTTGTGCTGGTTGTCTCCCTTCTCGGTTTATAACACCCCACCTGCAATACACACACACACATGCACATATACACACATGTATACATAGCATAGATGTATGACACACACAGACACACAGACACACAGACACACACACATGCACACACGAGCACATGCAAATGTACACATACTCACACATGCAAACACTCACACACACATGTAAATAGACATGCATTCACACCAGACACAGAGACACACATACACATAACACATGCAGAAGCACACATGCACAAATGCACATACCCACACACAAACACACATCTACACACATGCACACAGAGACACACACATGAACACACATGCCCAAACACACACGCAGGTACCCACACCCACATAAACACATGTACACACATGCATGCACACACATGTACACACATGCACACACACATACAAACACACACAAACACATACACTGAGACATTTAATGCTCCAACCATCACTTCATTCCAGTAAAGGAAACAGAAAAGAAAGCCAAATGCAGAGGAGTTTCCTGATCTGATATCCTGACCACATGAATAGAAATGGCCCCTTTGATTCGGCTGAGACCTCCCCGGGAGAGCCGTGTGGGAAACTGTCCTCAGGAAGAAAGAAGCCTTTGCGACCCTCCAAGTATGGCTGTCCTCTTGGTTTGACCAGGGCAGCTTCCCACTCAGACCAGGAGAGGGGTCCAGCCCACCCTGCATCAAGTCCTAGGGGGGCTGCTAAGGGATCATTGCAGCTTTAAAGGGAACAGAAGCCTGGAGAAGCTGCCCAAGACCCCGCAGTAGTTTAGTGGTGACCGAGCTAGGACATACAGGCCAGCCTCTGGCCACCAGCCCAGTCCAGTCCCCACACTGAGCTCCCCGGACCCAGCTCTGCTACACCTCTGCTGGGTGACCAGGGACAAGGCGCCCACTGCGTAAGTCCCTCACGGATTAAAGGCCATGGCTTCTGCCTGGGCCACTTGGGAAGAGACAAGGGAGAGTGATGAGGGCCGTGAGCCTGATGTCCTGATGTCCCTGTGAGCCCTCCAGCCACCAGGTGTCTTTTTGCCAGTGAAGACTTGACAGGTACCCAGGAGGGCATGCAATCATATACACAGGGCTTTTAAAGTCGGGCTGCATACAAGTGCAGTGCGACATCTGGAACTCCTCCTACTCCTCCTCCTGGCATTTCTCATTCATGTTGAGGCTCGTTGGAAGACTCCTGGGACAGGAGCGAGGGTGGGGCAGGGGCTAAGGGACAGCAAGGATCCCACTGTTTTTCTGGGCACATCATGTGGCCACAGCCCCACCCAGGACTTCGGGAGACCAATGGGAGATGCTGAGAGGCAAGGCTGGAGGACAGGTCCCCAGAGGGCAGTGGTGGGGGTCGGGGGTGGGCTCCAGCCCAGCAAGGAGCCAGGAGCATCTGCTGCCAGGGTCGGGGAGCAGCTCATTTCTGCAAGGGGTTCTTCCTCCTAACATGTAACAGAGTAACTCTTTGGAACTACACCTGTAAGAGAAAGAGATATAAGAGGGTTTACTTGCAAAGAAGTTGGTAAACTGGGATTGAGTGGAAGTTTGGGGAAATGAGTAAGTAGCTGATGTGGGTCTCCTTAGAGCCCAGAATGGCCCGATGCACCCCAATTAAACAAAGGGAGGGACAATGCCACCATCAACAGGCCTGCCCAGGGCGGGGAGTCTGAGGGGTGGAGGGAGGATGGGTCCTCTCAGAGCAGTTCTCTCTCAAGCTCAGGCAGAGATCAAACACATCTCCTTCCAGAGGAATTTCCAGGGCTGGTTCCCTCTCCAAGGGGTCTGCTATGATGGAATGTTTGTGTCCTTTCAAATCCATACATTGAAGCTTTAACCCACAATGTGGTGGTAGTTGGAAGCCTTTGGAAGAAAACAGGTTGAGCTGAGGTCATGAGGGTGGGGCCCCCATGATGGGATGAGTGCCCTTATATGAAGAAGAAGAGACAAAAGAGATTTCTCTCTCTCCTCATGCACGGAGAAGAGGTCACGTGAGCTCACAGCAAGATGGTGACCGTCTACAAGCCAAGAAGCAGGCCCCCACCAAGAACCAAACCTGCTGGCATCTTGGTCTTTGACGTCCAGCCTCCAGAACTGTGAGAAAAAATGTCTGTTGTTTAAGCCCCCCAGCATGTGGTGTGTTATCACAGCAGCTCGAGCTAAGACGGGGACCTCTCTGCCATATGGAATCCCAGGGCTCTCTGGGCAAGGCATAGTCTAATAGACCCCCTCAAAAAATACACTCCAAGGTTTTAAAGCCACAGGTGTTTAATAAGAGCATCCTTTAAACATTGCACCTTCAGCCCTAGTACTCAGCCCTAGCACCACACAGGGCACATTGTGGGCACGTGACAAATGTTTGTTGAATGAAAGTAATAAAGAGTGGCCTTTAATGTCACTGGTTCTCCAAAGATGTGGTACCTGGTACTTGGGGGTATCTGTGGTCTTTCGTTTCAGAACTGGATCCCAAATGAGTGAGGAAGAATCAAATAATAAAGTCACTGTCCATATGGTAACTGCTATTGTGGCCCCAAATTGGACATCATCTTAAGACTCTACACATGTTCCATGACAACACATGGCACTTTGAGAGATGGAGGGGCCTGGCAGCCCTGCCTTCCCTGGACCAGAAACGTAAGGTACCAGAAGGACCCGAGCCATAAGAATTACATTTTAATCTTCACTGCAGTTCGTTCAGAGCCAATTACTTCCATCCAGAAGCATGAACGCATTCTTCGAAACCCTACGGAGGAAAAGCATTCATGATGTGCCCTTTCATTTCCAACAAAAGATAATTTGCACATGCTCTTTCCATGGGAGCATGTCATTTCAACTCGAATAAGCTTCATTTGAAAAAAAAAAAAAAGGAAAAGGAAAGAAAGATTTAATAAGACATTCAGGAAGAAATAAAAGCATAACCAGAAAATGTCGCCATCCAAGTCAGAATGGTCACATCCCTGGGAACACGGCTCAGAGCACCATTACTGTATTCCCCTCACCTATCACTATTTAAAATTCAGAAGACTTAATAAAAACCACTCATCACAAGCCTGTACGCCAGCACTGCGAGCTGTTTCCGTCCACATCTGTGAGGCTCAGGTGGGAAACAGTCCTGCATGGCAGCAGAAGCCAGGTAGGCTTATTCATGGCACAGGTCTCATTAATGGGACCGATTGTCTCCTTGATGTGATTATGATCTGCTGCCTTTGGCACCACATTTATTGGGTCTACATAGCCTGACGATGAAAGAGAACTGTTTCTCGTGTGTATTTCCTTCCTCTTCCAATATCCAAGTTGGCTTAAATATCCAAAATGTTAAAAGAAAATTGCTGGCTTTGTGGGCGTAAAGAGTTGGCCAAAGTGAAGAAACAGTGAATGTGTGATATCAAAATTCAGCTCTCACAGACTAGCCTACTAAAGTAAATGTACATCCTAACTCCATGTTGCCAACAAAGGCACTGATAAGAACCAGTAAATTGTTGTCCATGATGTGGTGGGCTTTGTCCAATCAATTGAAGGCCTTAAGAGCAAGGATGGTGGTTTCTCGACAAGAAGGAATTCTGCCTCAAGATCGTAACATAGGAGTCCAGCCTGAGTTTCCAGCCTGCTGGTCTGTTCTGTGGATTGCAATTTGCCAGCCCCTGCCACAATCACATGACCCCAATTCCTTAAAAAGTCACACTCTCTCTCCCCCTAAAAGATATATATAAATATGTATTTATTTATTTACCTATTTATTTATTCTGATATTCTCTTTCTCTGGAGAACCCTGACTAATACACCCCCTCTCTCATGGCTCCTTGGTCCTT
The DNA here is from genome assembly GCF_048773025.1 of Camelus bactrianus. Classification (NCBI taxonomy): domain Eukaryota; kingdom Metazoa; phylum Chordata; class Mammalia; order Artiodactyla; family Camelidae; genus Camelus; species Camelus bactrianus. Next base: position 8,476,177 of record NC_133573.1, on the reverse strand, counting down.
TACAGGACTCACATATTTCATAAGTATGTAATTAGAGAGCCGAGTTTTGACTGGAGCAATGGACCTCTTCAAACATAATCAGACAAGCCTTACCCAGGCATGTCTGAGCCGTTCCTCCCAGCCCTGTGTGCTCTCAGGGTCCCCATGATTATTTCTAGAGGGCATACGTTCTTAAAGGAAAGCGAAGAGAATTCAAAACCTAATTGCTCTAACTTTTCTTTTCTCCTCTTCATTCCTGTTGACAGCCTGATATTTCATCAAGCACAAGGAAGACAAGGAGTCATGTGGTGCCCACCCTAAAACCGTGGGAGATTCTGGGCTCTAATATTTATCAACTTTGGGAAACCATGGCTAAGATGTCACCACTGTGATTTTCTTTTTTTTTTTAATTAAAAACTTTTTTTTAAATTTTTGATTGGGGGAGGTAGGTAATGAGGTTATTTATTTATTTATTTTAATGGAAGTACTGGGGATTGAACCCAGGACCTCGTACATTCTAAGCATTCATTCTACCACTGAGCTATCCCCTTCCCGCTCCCATTGTGTTTTTCTGAGATGTGTGCTGAACTGCCCCGTGGATGAAAAGCCACACGGAGACCTGCACTCACATCCTTCCTCCCCTGAGAGCGTGCTCATTTCCTGTCAATCTGAAGGTCCGGCTTGGCTGATGGACATGAAGGAAAAGAAAGCAGGGATGCTCTGAGGATCTGGAACACATCAGAACTGAGCTCAACCAGGGTAATGACCGGATTTCAGAATGTGAGCTGTGGTTTTGGCTTCACACATTCTGCTTTTTGCCATCCTGAGTTATTAACTGGTCTTCTTTTCCTAAATAAATACAAGACTGGAAGAGGACCTAAGCCTATCAGAAGTTTACCCCTCTACCTAAAGCAGACCTGACAGAGACATAAGTATCAAGATGGTGCCATCAAGAATGGCACCTCACACAAACTATGGTCACCAAAGGAGAAAGGCAGGGAGAGGGATAAATTGGAAGTTTGGGTTAACAGATACACACCACTGTATATAAAATAGATAAACAACAAGGAGCCACTGTACAGCACAGGGAACTATATTCAATTTCTGATAATAAGCTATAATGGTAAAGAATCTAAAATATATGTGTATGTTTATGTATAACTGAATCACTTTGCTGTATACCTGAAACTACCATTGTAAATCAACTATACTTCAATAAAAAAAAATAAAATTAAAAAAAAAAGAATGGTATTTCACTAGGTTTCATTTTAAGGCGGGAAGAAAAACTTGAAATTCAAGGTGTACATTGATAAATTATTTCAGCAGACAATGAAACGGATTTCCTGCCTTGGTGCCGGGATGATGATGGTGTCACTGGCTTGTCTGCAGAGTTTTCTCCAGGTGCTGTTCCTGGACTCAAAGGAGGCAGAAGGACCCATTTGCACCAGGCCACTCCCAGCTCTGCTCCTGGCCATGGTGGGAGAGAAGACAGCTAAGAGTGTAGCGAAGAATTAGTGGGTCAACCTGAGGGAGGAGAGAAGTCGAGAGAGATGAGCTGATATTTAGGACTGATTTCCCCTGCAACTGTTTGCCAGGTTCTGAGACCATCACCAAAAGTCAGTGTACTGCTTTTGACCAAGAAGAAGGTTTATGGTCTGGACTCCAACCAGGGAGAAGTGCCAGTGAATGCCCTTTCTTTAGATTAAGACTTTCCAGTGCTACATCCTAGGAGCAGAGAGATCTGAAGGTACAGAGGTCCTTCTAGAACTCTGAATGACCTCAGTCTCTGAAATTGTATCACAGAAATCTCAAATGGCTAGTGCCACCTAAATTCCTGGCAAAGGAAAAGAAAATCCTTGGTCTCATAGCATTTCTACAAATAATTTTGTAAATTCAAAATCAAAAGTATCTTAGCACATGAAATATATAAGGCCAAAAGACTGAAACTGAGCAGAAATAGGAGAGAAGAGAGACACACCTACAGGATTCTAGATATTGTAGTTACCAGGCCCGTAATTTATGATAAAAATTTTTCAGGGAGATAATGAGATTGAGAATTTCAACAATGAGATTGAGAAGGTGAAAGAAACTATTTGAAATGAAAAAAAGGAACATGGAGGTGGGATGTACAGCTCAGTGTGTGCTTGGCATGCACAGTGTCCTGGGTTCAATCCCCAGTGCCTCTGTTAAGGAAAATAAATAAATTTTAAAATTTTAAAAGAAAAAAGGAACAAATTAAAAATCTAGAACTAAAAAAATAAAATAAATAAAATTACTAACTCAAAGGACGGGTTTAACAGCAGATTAGGTAGGTGACGGAAGAATTGATGGAGAAAATATGTCTAAGAATGAAAGATCCAGAATGAGTCACAGAGACAGAAGGACAGAGAATACAGAAGAGAAGGTAGACATGAAGGTGCTGGGTGACGGTCTGACATAGTGTAACTGGAGTCTCAGAATGAGATTGGTAAGAAAGTGGAGAGAGGAAATATTTGATTAAATATTGTCTAAAACTAATAAAAGATATCAAGCCAGAAATTTAAGTTCTACAAATTCCAAGCAGGGAAAATAAGAAGAAATTCCACCTGGGTACCTTGTCATAAAACTAGTTAAAAAAAAAAAAAGAAAGAAAAATTTAAATCTTGATATCAACCTGAAAAGAAAGACAACTTATTTTTAAAGGAGCCATAGTTATTTATAGAGAAAAAATGGAAGACAGGAAACAAGAGAATAAAATAACTGCCAACTACATCCGGTAAAAGCATCCATCAAGAATTAAGCTGAGATAAAGATATTTTCTAGCAAACAAAAGCAGAGAATTTATCACCAGCAGACTTGCCCTGCAAGAAATACTAAGGGTGTTCTTCAGACAGCAGAAAAATTATCTCACATAAAGTTCACAGTCATAGGAAGAAATGAAGTTGAAGAGGATAAATAAGTGAGCAAATATGAGTATTTTGACAATTTTAAAGCAAAATAATGTTTTATGGGATATAAAATAGAGAATTAAAATATACAACAATGATGGCATATGAACTGAAAAGTGGTTGAATTTGGGAAAGCATTATAAAGACCTTGTTTTATCCAAAGAGAGCTAAAAGTACCAATTATTAATTAGGCTTTGAAAAGTCAAGGATTATGTTGTGAAACCTAAGACAACCTCCAAGACGATAATAAAAAGCATTGTAAAAGTTAAAAAAAACACAAAAAATGTGAACTTTCAAGTTGATAGCAGGATGTCTTCTAAGTATCTTCCCTAAAGAATTCATCTAAAATGCAAACAAAGATCAATGTATAAACTTGTTCACTACAGTGACATTTGTGATAAACACCGGAATCAAATGTTCACTATGAGAATCTCTATCCATGATTAACTATTATACAGCCATCTAAAATGATGCTCTCTATAACAAAAAGAAACAGACTCACAGATACAGAGAACTAACTATTTGTTGCCAGTGGGGAGAGGGAAGGGTTAGGGGCAGGAGAAGGGTAGGGGATTAAGAGATACAACCTACTATGTATAAAATAAATAAGCTACAAGGATATACTGTACAGAACAGAGAAATATAGCCAATATTTTGTAATAAATATAAATGGAATATAAACTTTAAAAATTGTGACTCACCACGTGTACACCTGAAACTTATGTAATATTGTACATCAACTATACCTCAACAAAGACAAAATGATGATAAAGATAATAAAGTGATGCCCTCAGATAACATTTAATGACATTGAGGAAATACTCTGGAAATAACGTTAAGTGAAGAGAGGAGAAATAAACATTGTCAACAGAGTGAGAGCATGTTTAGTTTTTAAAGTACACAGGCACAGAAAAGCCACTATAAAAAAAAAAAAACAGAATATAATTGTCTTTTTGATGATTTTCTACCTAAACTGTATATTACTTTTACAATCAGAAAAAAGTTTCTACACAATGAACTGTTTTTCTTTAAAAAGAGTTAAGACATCTTTTCCCTCTTAGGCAAAAGGGAACTCAGGTTGTGTGAAAATAATATAGATTTTTCTCATTCCTTTTTTCCCAATCCTTCTAAGTAAGTTAGGAATATTCAAAGTCAACTACAGCTTTCCACTCAAGTAGCTCTAAATACATGAATGTTTAGTCAGTTTAGTGCATTTATTAACTCAAAATCTCAAACAACCTTTTCTTTGTATGATTTTGCCTCTTACCCTAGAAGTGAACACAGAAAAAAATATGTTACTTACTGGGATATTGGGATTCTGAAATATCCCTGTTACTGCTTTCATAACATTGTTCATGTGATTTTTTTTTTAATTGTGGCTTGGTTTAGCTGGTTCCATCCAGGTAACCTCTGGAAAGGTGAAGTGCACGCTTCCCTAAGCACCATCAATCACCCTCCCAGAGCGAGATCTTGGAAATGGAAGCAGGACTCACTGGGACCAGCCATCTGTGACCTGGACTCGTGTCCTTCATGGCTTGTGAAAATCAACGCTATGACAGGAAGTTATCCTGGATGAAGACAGGCAGCATGTACCAAAACCCTGGAACGTTGCCCAAACTTTAGAAAGGAACAAGCATCAGTCTGCCTGTGTGCTAACGTCTTCTGCATTTTCAGTCTCCCTCTACTTCAAGTTCATTTCCAGGGCGAGTCACTGATGACTGTAAGAAAGATACCTTGGCATGGCTCTGTTTTTTAACTTCCTGAATTTTTTTTCTCAACTTCCCTACCCATCATTTAAAAAAAAAAAAAAAAAAAAAAGACTACTTCCTGAGGTTAGACATGTAAATAAAGTTGATTGAAAAGCAAAATAAACCAGAAAACATCAAGTAGGCATTCTGTCCTCACATTTCCCCGGAACTGCCTGCAGGAATATTACATCTGTGATCACTCCCAACGGCTTTCCTAGGACACAAATAGCACTTGAACACAGCCAGCTGGAGCTAGGAGAGAATGGGTGGGGTCGGCTGCCTATCGGGCAGATCACAGATCAAGCAACACAGCCCAGGTCAGGGTATCCCACAAATCATTAACATGCCCTGGGAGCCAGCCAGGAGAAGTGCCCCAGTGCCCCGGTTTCCAGACAGCTCACTTCATTTCTCCATCTTCCAAGAAGGGGACTTGTGGGTAACCATGAAAACCTCTGCAAAAGGACTACAGATACTTCATTCAAAAGAAAACTTAACACAGGTCCCAGCTGGAGCCTCGGCTGGGACTTATGTTCGTGGAACTTTCTGGATACCTGGTGAGACAGCCTCGCTGTTTGCACTGGGAGCTGAGATGTTTCCTGGGAGAGAATCCATGCCAGGGGAGAAGGAGTCAGGCAGGGAGCGCAGGGATTGGGGGAAGGGCACACTGGCTCTCTGGTGGGTCTGAGGGAGAGAGAAGGCTGCCAGTAAAAGTAGACAGGCTGTTTCATTAAAATACTTGTAAGACTCTAAAGAGGGCGGAGTTTAGCTCAGTGGTAGAGCGCATGCTTAGCATGCGTGAAGCCCTGGGTTCAATCCCCAGTACTTAAATTAAAAAAAAAAATTGTAAAACTCCATGGTGTAAGCCTTACAGATTGCACACACACAACAGAGAGTAATAAAGAAAGAGGTGCTGCTTTTCCCCCATCTTGCATGGACTGCCACAGAGCTTTGACACCAAGAGGAACCTTGTGAATCAGGGGCAGTGCTCAGAGAAAAATGTGATGGTATCAATGGAAGACTGTAAAGTCCGGCACAAACAGCGGGACGGCAAATGTGCCCAGGAGGACACTGCATGCTCACGGCAGAAACGGAACGCCAAGGAGGAGACTTACTCGAGGGTAAGTGACACATCCTCCAGGGAGCTCCTGTGATGCGTGGGAAGAACTCTGCACTGAAAAGGAGGTCAGTAGGGGAGCAGAGGGGCAAGGGGGCATTGGTAGGAGCCAATAAAATGTGAGTTATGACTTATAATGTGACCCCATTAGACCTACCGTCTGGCAAAGCCCAGGGAAGCGCAGGCTACGAGAATGTATCTGAGGCTGTAATTATCAGCCCATTCATTTTCCCTGCTGACAGGGGCAGAAGCACAGTAATTGGAAGAGAGTTGTGCAAAGACTCAGACAAATTGTATTCCACTCTAGCCCATATTTTATAAGGAAGGCTTACAACCAGATGAACTCTGGAACAGACGGTGGCTCGTTACTTTTGACACGTTGCGCCAGAAAGCATGTATCGCCAAGTGATTCATCACCATTTATAGCCAGATCATAAATCTTTATTTTCCAAAAGCTGTGCTTGGATTCAGGGCAGACCTTCGTATGTACTCTTGTTCGCTGGCAGTACGCAGTACGAAGAGTAGCCTCTTGATTCATTCCCCATGGATTTCATCGCTTCTCCATTTTACACACTTTCTTGTGACTTGTTCTCCATCCAACAAAAAACATACAGTTGCTAGAATCGGGGAAATGATTTTTCATATGTCAGTTTTCAAATACTTTTGGGGTGATTGTGTTGGTTTGACCCCCTGTCAACTGTAGTTCACTGATTCACCTATTATACAGAGTTATAAAGTGTGCCTAAACCAAAAATAAACTTTCTGAAATTGCTAGGGAAGTGGAATTCCTACTTTAAAATTTTTACTTTTTTAAGAAATTATTTTAAAACCATAAATTATTGGGGGAAGGGTATAGCTCAGTGGAAGAGTGCCTGTTTGGCAGGCACAAGGTCCTGTGTTGTCCCAGTACCTCCCATAAATAAATAAGTAAATAAATAAATAAACCTAATTACCTAACCCCCAAAATAAATCAATGTATAAAAAAATAAAAATGTGGGGTAGGGTATAGCTCAGTGGGAGAGTGTGTCCCTAGCATGCATAAAGCCCTGGGTTTAATCCCCAGTCTCTCCATTAATGATAAATAGATTTTTTTAAAAACCTAATCACCTCCTTCCCCCCAAAAATTAAAAATAAATAAAAATTTTGTAGATCCCTCAAAAGACTAAAAATAGACTTACCATATGATCCAGCAATCCCACTCCTGGGCATATATCCAAAGGGAACCTTAATTCAAAAAAATACATGCACCTCAATGTTCATAGCAGCACTATTTACAATATCCAAGACATGGAAACAACCTAAATGTCCATCAACAGATGACTGGATAAAGAAGATGTGGTGTATATATACAATGGAATACTACTCAGCCATAAAAATTAATAAAATAATGCCACTTGCAGCAAGATGGATGGACCTGGAGAATGTCATTCTAAGTAAAGTAAGCCAGAAAGAAAGAAAAAAATACCATATGATATCACTTATATGTGGAATCTAAATAAAAAGAGAGAGAGACAAACGAAGTTATTTACAAAACAGAAACAGACTCACAGACTTAGAAAGCAAACTTACGGTTACTGGAGGGAAGGGGGTGGGAAGGGATAAATTGGGAGTTTGAGATTTGCAGATACTGACTACTATATAGAAAATAGATAAACAACAAGTTCATACTGTATAGCACAGGGAACCATATTCAATATCTTACAGTAACTTATGGTTAAAAAAGAATATGAAAACTAATATATGTATGTTCCTACATGACTGAAGTATTGTGCTGTACACCAGAAATTGACACACTGTAAACTGACTATACTTCAATAAAAATATAGTAAAAAAAAAATAAAAGTTAAAAATTTTAAGAAGCATAAATTATCATAAGCCCATAAAGGGAACTTTGGTTTATCACTTACCAGGTACCAGGCTCTTCACAGAAATGTAACAAGCCTCATTTAAATCCCCTGAAAAGCTGGCCAAATGGTCATTGTTAAAGCACCAGGACTCTTGTCTCCATAGCTGGAGACCTCTGGGGGCCTGGGATAATTTAAAGATTGGAATCAATTCGACCCCAAGTGTTCCAAGAAGAAGTTTGTTGATGGGACGTCAGCTGGACATCATGGAATCCACACGGTGGATATCTACATCCATAGGGACATTCTGACCAAGACTTGTTCATGAACAAGCAAACCCCTCTCATTTCACAGTCCCCTCATCGTTTCAGCCCGAGCCCAATACAGCATCATATCCTGAGTAAAAGACATCTGTGAGAACAAGACCAGGGAGATTCGAGACACGCAAGCTTTCTTCTCAAGTCTTCGCTCTTAACTTGGAAACATTGGTCCTAGAAGATTCTTTCTGTTTTCTTCTTTGAAGGCTCCCAGTATCTTATGTTCAAACAGACATTTGGTTCTTGGGACCCTCCTTTACATCCAGATCAGATGAAGAAACAAAGCCACAGAAATCCTTCACGTCATTTAAAGGAAACATGAAAGCAAAATATTTAAAGACAAAACGCATCACAGCTTATCATAAAACATGTCTGTTTTTAGGATAAGAAAATGCAGGTGTCCAGACAGCAACGGGAAAGAAACAGTAAAAAAAAAAAAAAAAAAAAAAACCCAGCTCTGCCCCAGAACTGTTTCCCCAACTGAAGGAACAGAGAATGAAGAGTATTCCAGTTCAGATGTGACTCCCCCAATTCAGATGTGATACCCAATTCACATGCCCCCAGGAGTTACGCTAATCCTACCTTAAAGTGGAGAAAAATGACCAGAGAGGTTAAGTAATCTGTTCCAGATCACACAGTGACTAGTCGGGGAGCCTGGTCTGATCACCAGGCTCATAATCTGTTCATCGTGCCTCCCATGGACATCATGGGTCCACACAACTCAGTGCTTGGCTATGAACAACTGGAGCTCAACAGATGCTGTAATTGCCCTCAACATGCTTAGTACCTAAGGCTTTAGGGGTGCAACTTCCTGAGTGGCACTCATCACCAAGCGCGGCACTGCAGTCCCACAGACAGAAGGGAAAAAATCACATCCTGCATTTTAAAAGTCATCCAGTAAAGAGTATTGCCACCCTTCCCCAAAATTAGCCAAGGGCAAGAGAAACATTAGTTCTATGGTGTAGACACCTGGCAAACACCACCTGATGGCCAATTTTATTTGTTTATTTATTCATTTATTTTAATGGAGGTACTGGGGATTGAACCCAGGACCTCATGCCCACTAGGAACATGCTCTACCACTGAGCTCTACCCCACCCCACTAAGCCCTGCCAATTTTAACTCTAGAGCATTCCTCAAATCGTTCCTTTCTCCCCATTGCTATGACCACTGCCCTCGTTGAGACACATGGTCACCTGGAATCTCTGGAGAATCTCCCAACAGTTTCTTTCCCCAAGCCACCCCTTCAACTCCCTCCACTCAGCCCCCAGAGTAATATGTATAAAAGCCAAATCACAGCCTTGTATCCCCTCTGAAAGCCTTTCCTTGGCTCCTGAGTCCTGGGACAGCCCTAGGTGCTCACCAGTAGACCTCTGCCCCATCCCGCCTCTCATGCCTGCACTTTTCACCCCAGAACCCTGATGGCTATGATCTCCTGTGTATCCACCACTTCATTGCCTCAGTTAAAGCTCTGCCCTGTGCCCTACATCTTTGTCAGGCTAACCCCACACAGATCCCTGTGGATCTGGAACCTTCCCCCGATTCCCCTCCTGTCCTCCAGCATTTTGTTCATCTTCTTGAGGCTCTGGTCATGGGTCCTGGACCCTCAGCTTACCAAAGGCAGAAATCATCTGTGCATCCCCAGAGCCCAGCACTGTGCCTGGTCTGAGATGGTTGTTCTAGAAATGTTGGCTGAACTGACTGGAGGAGACAGAGCAGCACTGAGAAATCAGGACACCCCAGAACCCATCATGGGGGTAAGACTCCACGCCTGCAGCAAGAATCATCAGGGTAAGACTAGAAAAGGCCAGACGGCAGTGAAGAAACGGACCCAGAGCCTGGAGAGAAAGGACCCAATTAACCTAGTGGGAGGCTCTGAAGAAGATGGGGACACACAGATTCCAGGAGCAGGTGGTCTCTAGGCCCAACACCAAACCATCTCCCAAGCCTCTTGTGGACTGTGTGTGTGTGTTTAATGATGGTATAGTAAACATAACATAAAATTTACCATTTTTACCATTTTTAGGTGTACAGTTCAGTGCCATTGAGCACATTCATATTGTTGTGTCCTATGGTCTTTCTTTGAAAACTATTGAGTTATGATTGGCACACAAAACACTGTGCATACTTAATATATACAATGGAATGAGCCTAGGGATGAGTCTTCTTTGGGAAACCATCACCACAGTCTACACCGTAAACCTAGCTATCACCTCCGAATGTCCCCTCCTATGCTATTTATTGATTTACTTATCTGTTTATCTATTTGTGTGTGTGTGTGTGTGTGTGTGTGTGTTAAGAACATTTAACACAAGATTTATACTCAGCAAAGTTTTAAGTATACAATACAGTATGGTTAGCTATAGGCACTCTGCTGTAGAGAGGACCTCCAGGGCTTACCTTGTATAAGCAAAACTTCATACCTTTGACCAACACCTCCTCCACCCCACCCCCAGCCCCTGGCAAACACCATTCTCTTCTCTGCTTTTAGGAGTTGAACTATTTCAGATTCCTAAGTCAGTGTTTACCAAGCTCTCAGTTGTGATGGACCCACAGTTTTCAACTGCTACCCATTGCAGACTGATGCAATAAAACAATAAAATAAATTTCTGAAAGTAGGGAATGGAATACTATTCAGACATAAAAATGACAACATAATGCCATTTGCAGCAACATGATGTCCCTGGAGAATGTCATTCTAAGTGAAATGAGCCAGAAAGAGAAAGAAAAATACCATATGAGATCGCTCATATGTGGAATCCAAAAAAAAAAAAAAAAAAGACCTTAAATACAAAACAAAAACAGACTCATAGACATAGAATACAAACTTGTGGTTGCCAAGGGGGAGGAGGGTGGGAAGGGACAGACTGGGAGTTCGAAATTGGTAGATACTGACAGGCATATTCAGAATAGATAAACAAGATTATACTATATAGCACAGGGAAATATATACAAGATCTTGTGGTAGCTCACAGTGAAAAAAAATGTGACAATGAATATATGTATGTTCATGTATAACTGAAAAACTGTGCTCTACACTGGAATCTGACACAACATTGTAAAATGACTATAATTCAATAAAAATGTTTTTAAAAATTACTGAAAAATTAAATATAATACACATAAATATATATAAAAATACATATAAAAATAAACCCACATTTTAAAATATTAGATTCAATAGACTTAAATGACTCTGTCCAACTACAATAAAATATCTTGAACTCTTAATCTCAAATTCCATATTTTTCTCATCCTGGACTAGTAACAGCTATTGATGGGATCCTACACTCTGGGTACCACTGCTCTAAATTTTCTGTTCCCCTGTCCTGGTCACTTTGGTGTAGATGTTGCTTTAAGGGCAAGGACAATGGTGCATGTGGTGGTCTGTCCCAGCTGCTATAACAGAATGCCAGAGCCTGGGTGGCTTATAAACTACATAAACTTATTTCTCACAGTCCTGGAGGCTGAAATTCAAGATCAAGGTGCCAGCAGATTCCATGTTTGGTGAGGGCCTCTTCCAGGTTCACAGCCATCTCCTCACTGCCCTCACAGGCAGAATGGGCAAGTTGTTCTCTGAGGTCTCTTCTATAAGGGCACTAATCTCATTCACGAAGGCTCCACCCTCATGACCGAATCACCTCCCAAAGGCCCCACCTCCAAATACCATCACCTTGAAGGTTAGGTTTTAACATATGAACTGGGGACAGACATATACATTTGGTCTATAGCAGTGCACGTTTCTTACTGTGATCCTTCTCTCAAAGCCAGAAAATTCTGGTGGTGAGGAGAGCAATCGTGGAGGCAGAGATGACCAAGGAGACATATGAACAGAGAAACCACCATCCTTATGATTCTGTATCGCAGAACATCTTGTAATTGGACAGCACCGTCTGCAAATGCTTCCTCCCTCCAGCTCTGTGTTATCAGGTCCATGTTCTCGCCTGTTGTAACTAGCCTCCCGCATGGGGCCCCAGTGCTACAAACCTCCCAGTACTCACACACTTGTTCAACTCTTCCCCTGCTGAATTGGGGCTGGCCTTGTGTGGCCCTCTGAATAAAGAGGGATTGACAATGATGACTTCCAAGGCTGGGTTGTAAAGGGCCTTGCATCTTCTCCTGCCTAAGTTTCCTGGATCCCTGACTCAGCATGTATATAAGAAGTCTGGCTACCCTGAAGCAGCCAGTGCTGAAGAGGGCACATGGGGAGGGACAATGGAGAGAGGGGGAGATGTCTGGGGGGTCCCAAGGGCTCCAGCTCCCAGCTACTCTAGTCATCCCTGCTGAGGTCCCAGGTGTGGAGCAGAAATGAGTCATCTCTACTGACCTCTGTCCAAATTACAGACTCATGACTGTTATGGGCAGAATTGTGTCCCCCTCAAATTCATATGTTGAAGTCCAAAGCCCCAGGACTTCAGAATGTGACTGCTAGACACAAGGCCTTTAAAGGGGTAATTAAGTTAAAACAAGGTCATTAGCATGGGCCCTAATCCAATCTGACTAGTGTCCTTACAAGAAGAGGAGACTAGGACACAGACACACACAGAGGGATGACCACATGAAGACACGAAGAAGACAGCACCTACAAGCCAAGGAGAGACCTCAGAAAAAAACTAACCTTGCCAGCACCTTGATCTTGGACTTCCAGCTTCCAGAACTGTGAGAAATAAATGTCTCTTATGTATGCCTCCAGTCTGTGGCACTTTGTGATAGCAGCCCGAGCAAACCAGTACAATGGCCATAAATGAATATTGTTGTTTTAAGCCACTCAATTTTAGGGTGACTTGCTACTTATAACAAGGATACTCCCAATGTCCCAGAAATATATATATTTTAAATTACTGGCACAATAGTATAAACAGCTTTTGGGAGGAAGAAGCTCTCTGCAGGAGGCCCCTTTAGTCTTGTCACTTCAGCAAAGCTAACATCACTCACACTAAGCCAGGAACTCCCTGATCTATTCATCTCTGGCCCAAGCACACTTTTCATATCTTTGATCACACAAGACCTTGCCTAACCTGTTGGTTCTTTCGGTAGATCAAAGAAGTAGAAATGAAGAATAAGTAATCAACAGGTGACCAGATCTCTTCCCTAGCTTCCCCTTCAGTGATCCTATGAACAAACTGTGTGAACAAGACAGCACCTAAAGAGATCACAAGGAGTCAACGAGTCTGCAAGCAGTGGGCACTGGCGAGTCTGACCCCTGTCACAGTGATTAACTGAGATCACTTCCCCTTTTCCCTTTAAAACTTTCATGGCCAAGCAGAATCTTCAGAGTTGGCTTGGGGACACGAGTATGCCTTCTCCCCAGATTGCTGGCATTCTGATTAAAAGCAACGTTTCCCGTTTCTCCCAACACTTGCCTCTTTTTTTTTTTTTAAACTACATATTTGTATTTTTTACTAAAGAGCAATGTGTGTAAAATAAACAAATTTTAAATGTGCAGCTCAGTGAATTTTCCATATGTGTACCTCCCTGCAACCACCATTCAAATCAAGAAATAGAATATTTCCTGCTGTCTGGAAGGTACCATTTTGTCACTCCTCAGTCAATAATCCTTTCTCCCGCTCTCCTTCCCTGAACCATTACATGGTTCATTGTACTGTTAACAGGGCCAAAGGGAAGGGTTACACTCTCACAGCGAAATGGTCAACAAACCCACCCAACAACGAAAGAAAGGAATGTTTTCTTGTGGAGATGTGGCTAGGTTTGGTCGGAGTTAAAAATGAAGCTTAGTGGATCCTAGGACCTTTTTGTGGCTGAAATATTTAGACACTATATTTTAAGAAAACTTTTTACTCATTTGTAGACTTTCATCTGGCCAGGTTTCCATCCTGAGGGTTTTCCTTTCTACTTATCTGACAAACCATAAATTTTATTTCCTTTAAGGGCAAAACCAACCTTCGAGCACATTTGTGGCCCAAGTTTTAAGAGCCAGCTGCCCGTGTGTATCTCTGGTTAAACATGTTTTCTTTTTCTTGGAGCCAACTTCACAGAAAGGGGCTAAAGATGTGTATTCCCCTAGAGAGAACTCCTGCCTGCCCAGCAGGAGAACACTTGCCTCTTGAGTATTGATCTTCAAGCGGTGTGTGGCCAGACCTGAGTTCGGTAACAAATAGAGGCTCTCCACCTTCCAAAGAAATATGTTTCACATAGAAAAGTGTTTATAGTGTTTTGAAACCAATGTTCTTCTTACTGAAGCTTAATTGTCATTTTGTTATAATCCCACTAATGAGAGAATATGGGGGAATTTCTGGAAACCTACAGAACAGACAGAAATCCCACAGCTCAGAAGGAAGGGGAGCTGTGAGGGAGAACCCTGCTCTGAGATTCCAGCCTTCCAGGCTGCAGTAAAACTCAGAAGTTATTGCCAGCCTATAAAAATGCAATGACGATTAGGTCCCTCAATGTGCATCATGACAACTGCAGAATTAGGTGAAACAAATGCACTCTCCAACTTCCCAGCTCAAATTCTGCTAAAGGTTAATTGGATTCCATTTCAGAATCTGTGTACCTCATAGAAGGTTGTACATGTTCATAACCAAACAGGGAACAAGATGCTGGGAAAATTCAGCTTACTCTGGGTCCAAGGTTGTCTCTCCCTAAATTAACCAGAATGCCACTGTCAGGTTTTGAGCTCCTCCTCCACCCCACCCCCAACTTCAAGCTATCAGCAACTCACAGGTGTTCCTGCTTATTAATTTGGAAATCAGATTTCTTTGTAGGGAAAATAAATGCAGTCAGGAGTCAGCAAAGGAATTTCCTGAGTTATTTCACTACTGTAGGTGGGCCCAGAGTTGCCAATAACATTTGAAATCCATTAACTTCCTCCTGATTTGGGGCCAGGTCACAGCCAGCTAAGAGGCTCTGCCAAAACCCTAAGCAGAATTCCAGGGTGGCAAACTAACATGCCTGTGATCTGACCCGGGCTTTTGAAATCGAGGCGTCAGAAATAGCTAAAGTGCCAACCCCACCCCTATCCTTTGTTCTTCAGCTTTTCACCCTCCCAGCCAAGGGAATTTGGCCTTAACGGTTCTAAAACCCACTTAGAGACTCTCAGTACAGACCTCAGATGTCTGTGATCTCATCTTTTGATGTAATTTATTTAAAAACTATTCAAAAATCACTGTGGAGCAAGTCAGGGCACCAGTGACGTATGCAGAATTGCACTGATAATTTGTATTAATTTTCTACAACTTCCAAACAGGTCCCAACTCTATCAGAAGAAAGCTTGCCTTAACCAAACATTTGCTAGTTCAAATTCCCTTCACTACCATATTTTTTCAGCCAAGTTCAAAGCCACTGGATTTGGCAAAAATCCTCAAGGATATAGCCACTGGATGTGTGAAAAGAAATGTGGGTTAGGTTAGTCATGGGATATTCCCTGGTTCTGAGCTGGAGGGGCTATAGATCGGGAAGCACTGAATATGGAACCAGAAGACCAAGGAACCAAGGATGGAGACCTTGAGGTTACCCAGTATCGAGGCAACCAGGGTCCCTGCCCTGGTTCCTGACCTGATCCTTCTCCAGCTGATCCCAGACATAGAGAGAGGTATTCACAGAGCTGAGACAGTATCCTCCCTGAGCAACTAGCGATCATGCCCCCACTTCTAGACCCTAGAATTCCATGATCAAATTACCCAGCGCCCCCTTCTAGGGCCACTGCCAGCCTCTTTCCCAGTTGTATGCTCTGTAGCGTGACCCTTGCTACCTACAGTGCATCCTTGGGACATAAACGTCAAGGGGCAGGTGCTTACTGGGGAAGGGGTTGGAGGCCCCTTGTGGTACAGATAATGAAGTGGGGCAGGCTTTCCTGGGACCCACAAAGTTGCCAGTGGGAGTTCATACAAGGTCATTCCTGAAACAGTTACATTTGCTGTAGCAACAAGGAGGCCACAGCGGACTTCACACCGCCGGCCTCCTCATCTTCACTCCTCCATCAGCACCAAGACGGAGGGCTGAAACTTTATCATATTTCCTGGAGAGTCATCTTTCTATACTGTAATTTCTAACATAAGTTAAAATTTTTTTCTCACTTCAGAAGCATGCTCCTCAATTGATTCCTTCTCTTACAAGTTATTGACCCTTCGTGGAAAGAATCACTTGTCTGCCTGGGTTCTCCTCTCTGGCACTTGTTAGTTGCATATGAATAATGAAGGTGCTTCCCCAGCTGAGAGGACACCCTGACCCTTGAGGTATAAAGCTGGCCTTGGATAAGGCACAGTCTGAACCACAAGACCCTGGTAATCCTTTAGTTTACTCCCATAACCATCATGCCTGGGAAAGTTAATTCCTGTACCAGGCTCCACAAAACGGAGCCACTCCCGTGGTCCTGCCCACATCACAAATCTAAGCCCAAGTCAGCCTGCACTTACAGAAACACCTGCCAAGGAAACCCAACACACACCAGTCACAGCGCTTCAACTCAGCTTTAGCGCGCTCACCTTACTGTAGGAAACAGGACCTGCAACAGGCTAGCCAGTCCTGCCCTGTTTTCCACGTTGCATATTCTGACACTCTATGAAACTGGTTTCTGCCCAAAATCCCTAGGGAAGAGGGCTCCACTGCTTGTAAGTTCCTGTACGTCCCAATCCATGGATTGTTTTCCCTTGAATAAAGAACATCGGACTTATTACTAAATTGTTCTAGTTTTGTCATTTGACAGTTTGGGTAACTAGATGTGTTCCAAAGACAGCTGCTGAGGATTCTAGGATGGCTCCTAGACACCAGGGAAGGTGCCCCTGAGCCCTTCGGTTCTCTGCCTCTTAGGCTGCTTGCTGGGATCTCCACTAAGCTTCACTCAGACGGAGATCTGCTTATTTTATGTTCTGAGCTCTTCAAGATTGAAAAATTGGCATGTGAGAGACTGTAGATTTTTCCAGGTGAGACTTAATGGGCCACAACTTTTAGGTGTGTGTCTGACCTCATCTACAAGGTAAGCACCTCTGAGAGGTCCTGACAGGTGCCAGGAACTGTGCATAGGCAGCCAGGAACCGTGAGTCTGGTTGAATTAGGGATGGTTCTTTCAACAAGGGAAATTAATGGGTACCCCTCAATCTAAAAAAGCAAGATGTAGCCATTAGGGGACTCACAAAGCCTCAAGGTATCGAAAGCATAAACTTCTAGGGGACTTGGGGAAATAAATTAAGTCAAGAAATTCAGACTTTTTTGACCGACAGTATATCGAATTTTGAGTAAGCACAAACTATTAAAAGCCATCGGGGGAGGGAGTTGAGGTATAGTTCAGTGGAAGAATGTGTGCCTAACATGCAGGAGGTCCTGAGTTCAATCACCAGTACCTCCACCAACAAGAAAAAAAGAAAGCCATCAAGGAGTCCATCATGATAAAGAAATCTTCTCATGAAAGGAACAATAGATCTACTGCTAGTGGGAGTCTCAGAAGCCAAACCCAAAAAATTGGTGGGCACAAGTTGAGCACTTAAAAGCTCTCAAAGCTCTGGCCATGTGAAAATAAGTTGGTCATAGAACAGGTTAGACTGACACAAGATCAGCTGCCAATCTCAAGAATATTTCCATGCAATAAAGTACACTGGAAAACACCACAAACTCCCAACCTAGCAGCACATCCCTCTTGAGTATTAACTTGGCTTCAAAAGACCCAATGCTTAGCTAGAGAAATGAGATTCTAAAGTTTTAAAGAACTGGGCAAAACTCCTTCCTGCACAACTGCTTATTGTATGTCTAAGAACTGTGGTCCCAGAAGTAGTAGATACCTATAAAAATGGCAAAATATTCCTAATACAACCTAGAGTTACAACAGCCATTATGGGGAACATTCTAACTAGACAAAATTGTTCATGTAAGAAGCACATTTGAAAGTAAGTGTCCCCTACCTAGTGAATGGGAGAAAATATTTGCAAAATCACAGATTTGATAAGGAGTTAGTAGCCAAAATATATAAAAAACTCACATAATACAAGAGCAAAACAACCAAACAACCTGATTTATAAATGGGCAAAGGATCTGAATAGACATTTTTCCAAAGAAGACATACAAATGGCCAACAGGTACATGAAAGGTTGCTCAACACGACTAACCATCAGGGAAATGCAAATCAAAACCACAATGAGATATCACTTCACATCTTTATAATGGATATTAACAAAGAGGCAAGACATAACAAGTGTTGGCAGGGATGTAGAGGAAAAGGAACTTCGTACACTATTGGTAGGAATGTAAATCACTGCAATCACTAACGAAAAAAGTACAAAAGTTCCTCAAAAAATTAAAAATAAAACTACCATATGATCCATTTCCACTTCTGGGTATTTATGTGAAGAAAACAAAAACATAAGCTTGAAAAGATACTTGCACTCCCATGTTCACTGCAGCATTATTTACAATACCCAAGATACGTTAACAACCTAAGTGTCCACTGGTAGATAAACAGATCAAGAAAATGTGGTGTACATGTACAATGGAATATTATTTAACCTATAAAAAAGTATATCATGCCATTTGCAGCAACATGAATGGATCTTGAGGACATTATCTATAAGTAAAATAAATCAGAGAAAAATAAATTTAAAAAAAGAGCTCATAGATACAGAGGTAAAGGGTAGAGGGTGGGCAAAATGGGTAAAGATGGTCAAAAGGTTACAAACTTCCAGTTACAAAATAAATAAGTCGTGGAGACATAACATACAGCATGGTGACTAAGTTAATACCATATTGTATATTTGGAAGTTGCTAAGAGGGTAAATTTTTAAAGTTCCCATCACAAGAAAAAACTGTGCAATTATGTCTGGTGACAGATGTTAGCTAGACTCATTATGGTGATCATGTCACAATATATACAAACATTGAATCATTATGTTATACACCTGAAACTAATACTATGTTACACGTCATTTATACCTCCATAACATCATTTTTTAAACATTTTTTATTGAGCTAAAGTCAGTTTACAATGTTGTGTCAATTTCCAGTGTAGAGCACAGTTTTTCAGTTATACATGAACATACATATATTCATTGCCACATTTTTTTCGCTGTGAGCTACCACAAGATCTTGTATATAGTTCCCTGTGCTATACAGTATAATCTTTATCTATTCTACATATGCCTGTCAGTATCTACAAATATTGCACTTTCATCCCTTCCTACCCCTCAACCCCCGGCAACCACAAGTTTGTATTCTATGTCTATGAGTCTGCTTCTGTTTTGTATTTATGTTCTTTTTTTTTTTTTTTAGATTCCACATATGAGTGATCTCATATGGTATTTTTCTTTCTCTTTCTGGCTTACTTCACTTAGAATGACGTTCTCCAGGGACATCCATGTTGCTGCAAATGGCATTATGTTGTCATTTTTATGGCTGAATAGTATTCCATTGTAGAAATATACCATATCTTCTTTATCCAGTCATCTGTTGATCGACACTGAGAAAGGACAAAAACTACATGATCATCTCAATAGATGCAGAAAAAGCATTTGATAAAATTCAACACCCATTTATGATAAAAACTCGCCAAAGTGGGTATAGAGAAAACATATCTCAACATAATAAAAGCTGTATATGACAAACCTACAGCCAGCATAGTACTCAACAGTGAAAAACTCAAAAGCTTCCCACTAAAGTCTAGGACAAGACAAGGCTGCCCACTCTCACCACTCCTATTCAACATAGTTTTGGAAGTCCTAGCCACAGCAATCAGACAAGAGAGAGAATAAAAGGGATCCAAACTGGAATAGAAGAGGTAAAAGTGTCACTATATGCAGATGACATGATACTATATAGAGAAAAACCTAAAAGATCCACACAAAAACTACTAGAGCTAATCGAAGAATTCAGCAAGGTAGCAGGTTACAAGATTAACATTCAAAAATCAGTTGCATTTCTTTACACTAACGATGAATCAACAGAAAAAGAAAGTAAAGAAACAATCCCCTTTAAAACAGCACCCAAAGTAATAAAGTACCTAGGAATAAATCTAACCAAGGAGGTGAAAGAATTATACACGGAAAACTATAAACCATTGATGAAGGAAATTAAAGAAGACTTTAAAAATGGAAAGATATCCTATGCTCCTGGATTAGAAGAATCAATATTGTCACACTGCAATCCCTATCAAATTACCCAGGACATATTTCACAGGGCTAGAACAAATCATAATAAAATTTATATGGAACCACAAAAGACTTAGAATTGCCAAAGCATTACTGAAGAAAAAGAAAGAGGCTGGAGGAATAACTCTCCTAGACTTCAGAGAATACTATAGAGCTATAGTCATCAAGACAGCCTGGTATTGGTACAAAAACAGATATATGGACCAATGGAACAGAACAGAGAGCCCAGAAATGAAACCACAAACTTTTGGTCAACTAATCTTTGACAAAGGAGACAAGAATATACAATGAAATAAAGACAGTCTCTTCAGCAAATGGTGTTGGGAAAACTGGACAGCAACATGTAAATCAATGAAGCTAAGACTTAAACATAAGACAAGATACAATAAATCTCTTAGAAGAAAATATAGGCAAAACATTATGTGACATACATCTCAAAAATGTTCTCCTGGGGCAGTCTATCCAAGCAATAGAAATAAAAGCAAGAATAAACAAATGGGACCTAATGAAACTTAAAAGCTTCTGCACAGCAAAGGAAACCATAAACAAAAGAAAAAGACAACCTACGGAATGGGAGAAAATTTTTGCAAAAGATAAAACTGACAAAGGCTTGATCTCCAGAATATATAAGCAGTTCATACAACTTAAAAAAAAAAAAAAAAACCAATTCCAAAAATGGGCAGAAGACCTAAACAAGCAATTCTCCAAGGAAGAAATACAAATGATCAATAGGCATATGAAAAAATACTGAATATCACTAATTATCAGAGAAATGCAAATCAAAACTCCAATGAGGTAACACCTCACACCAGTCAGAATGGCCATCATTCAAAAGTCCACAAATGACAAATGCTGGAGAGGCTGTGGAGAAAAGGGAACCCTCCTACACTGCTGGTGGGAATGCAGTTTGGTGCAGCCACGGTGGAAAACAGTATGGAAATTCCTCAAAAGACTAAGAATAGATTTAACATGTGGCCCAGTAATCCCGCTCCTGGGCATATATCCAGAAGGAGCCCTAGTTCAAAAAGACACCTGCACCCCAGTGTTCATAGCAGCACTATTTAGAATAGCCAAGACATGGAAACAGCATAACAACATTTTTAAAAAGGCTTTATATATTCAGACACTGACTGTCTTGTAGCAACAAAGACTTTCTGGTCCTGCTGGTCTGAGTCGGTTGCAGTTAAAATACTGCTTATTTTTTTGTTTGTTTCCTACTTTGCTGATTGGCTTATTTCAATACTGCTTCTTGAAGTTTTCCTCCTTCCTTTTTTCAAACAAAGATGAGAGATAAAATATTCTGTGCAACTTCTGCTTTCTTTTTTCTCCCCTTTTTCCTCTTTATGTTTGCTAAGATGGATTTGTGTATTTTAGTTCTATTTTGACATTGATAAAAACAGCCAATCACAGAATCAAGACCTCAACATCCCAACCTATAAATTCCAGTTCAAGATCCAACCTGACTCTAACACCAACAAGAAGCAATGGCTCAGGGTGGCGCGAACACCTTAAATTTTGATTGAAACTAAGAGTGTAGCTGAGAGTATTGATCAAAAGAGGGGAATTGACAAGGCTAGTTCATATATTGGGACCCACAACACACAGGCTGCCCCCGTGGTCCAGCCCGGGTCACAAATCTAAACCCAAATCTAAACACTTACTTTCGGTCGAGGAAACCTAACACACACCCACCACAATCCTCCAACTCAGTTTTAGGGAGCTCACCTTACCCTAGAAACAGAGAATAGGACCTGCTGGTTCATTCCTTGCTCATGTTTCACAGCGTTATTTCAGTGAAAAACTAGCGACAAAACCCAGATTGCTTCCTAGGTGGGGATGAGCTAAAAAGGATTTGAATGAAGGCACATGACTAATTCAAGAGCCAGATATAAATAGAATAAAATTAAACTGGGTCTAGGGTTTGGCAGGAGAAAATGTGTTTTCCTTGTAGTTCTGCCAGACCCCCGGCCATGCTGGCCTGATGTCTAAGACCTAATTTGCGATGCCACAAAGAATTCACTGTTTCAAATTTCCTTTGCTCCTCACTTTTTGTTCCAAGCAAGGATGCTGGGCAGAGCGAGTGGATCGCAGGGAGAGAGGGACCTCTAGTGGTGGACTACGTTTCTGCCACCCAGCAGCACTGTCCACCCACTTCTGTGTTTATCTACCATTAGTATAATCCTGTTTCTCTGAGAAAATCTTGATCTGAATGTTTAAAGGAAGCATTTGCCTTTCACTTCTGGGATAACTTTAAGAAGCTGAAGAATGGTCAAATACAAGCTGAGACATACAATCTCAAGGAAAGCCTTAAATACCCAAAAAATATTGATCGAGAGCCTGTTAAGTCTTCAGGCCTTGGAACCAAAAGAAATTTCAAGAATTCTATGATATGAAAAGGCAAATAAGATACCAGTTGTAAGTAGTCCTGAATGACTATGAGGATATTAAGTGTATATCTTCCATTTACATAGTCAACATTTATGGAATAAATCTCATGTTCCAGGCACTCGACTAGGCACCAAACTGCAAAGATGAAAGATACATTCTCTGTTCTCAGGGGCTTATAGATAACCGGGGGGGAGGGGGCAGACACATTGTAACTGGGACTGAACAATATGTGAAAAGGCAGAGCTTCTAGGTAAGGCTTCCAAGAAGTATAGGAGTTGGACAAGCAGAGGAAACTGGAAGGACACTCCAGAGCAAGCAAGGGGGGCTGGAAAGCACAGGGCATGCCCAGGTCTGGCTGAAGTCAGGTGTCTTACAGGGCGCGAGGGGAAGGAAGGCTGGTACCCAGAGGTGCATCAAGCTTCTCCTGTGAGACACTGTTATTCATTGACTCATTCAACTAACAGGCCCTGAGTCCTGCACAGAGGCCACCAGGATGAGCAAGACGTGGTCTGACCCTCAGAGGCTCACAGTCCAGTGAGGGGAAGACAGCAGGTAAATAACCACCCTCTACGCCATGACATATGTGCAACCAAAGAGCTCTCCATGCCCGGGGTCCAGCACAGTGGAGGGGTGACCAGCTGAACCTGAGCCCAGGACTCACAGAGGAGGCCCGATTTGGGCTGAATCTTAAAGATGAGTTGCAGTGCTTGATATTGACAGAAGGAGGGCCAGAGGAGGGTGTGGACCATTGAGGGGAGCCTAGCATCACCAAACACTTCTACAAATGGTCTATCTGATCATAGTCCAGGAAGAGTCTGAGTCACACCCATAATTCATATCCCCCCCCACAGAATTATGGGGGAACCAAGGTAGGCTGCCCTCAGGGGCCCCCACGGGGAGACTATAGAGGTCTTTTCTCAGGGCTCTGGAGGAGGGGCAGGAAGTTACATGGTAAAATTTTCACATTTTAAATAATCAGGATTGGAGGACACAACAGTCCAGTTTGTACTGATGGCCAGTACACACTGTTGAGGGATTCCTGAATTTGATTTTGAGGAATTCGATTGGAGAAGATCCAAAGTCAGTTTTCTCTTGGCTGAAATTTCTTCCCATTATTCTTTAGAATGAATGACAACAGTAGTAATAGTGCAGTGGTACTTATTTATTGTGAATTTAGAATACGCAAGTCCTGGTCCATATGAGAATGGATCTCCATCTCATAGATGGAGAAATTGGGGTTCCCAGAGGCTAGGTAATTAGCTTGGTGTTTTTATCACTGTCAAGTAGAGGATCTTGGATTTTTCAGATTCCCAAGCCCACATTTTTAACGCTATACAATCTCCATTTTCCCATCAATCAAGGCTCCTTGTCAATGACCTAGCTTCTTGTTAGAATGTATGCAGTTGTGTTATTTGCCTGAGATAGTGCCACTGGCCACCGGGGGAGGATTCAAGGGATATCTCTGTTGCCAACATGTTAAGTGAAATCTGAACAGTCTCCAGTGCTAATGGTGGGTGTTACCTGTCTGAACGTGCTGAACATGAGCCAGAAGAATGTAAGAAGGCGATGTTAAGGCTGAACTGGAGGAAAATCTTGCCTTGTGGGAGTCTTTCCATCCTCCCATCACTTAACGTCACAGCTGGGTTTCGCTCCACAGCAGGGGCTAAACCAGGAGGGAATTATGGAATATTCCCAAGAGAGAAGGGATTTTCCAGAACAGAGCTTTCATCAAAATGTACCCTTTGTGCTCATCTTAATCCATACCCACATTCTGCTCCAATGTAGCAGTGAGCCTCATGAGGTCAATAAAACATCCTGAAAGTCATTCTGGGAGACAGGGCAGACAGACTCTTGCTTTTCAACAATAACTTAAGACTCCTAGTTACTAATTTTTAAAAGAAGGGATTCTGGGCATAGCAATCAGGGTGTTTATTACATTACCCATTGTGAAAGTCCGTTCACTTTATAACTGGGTATTTGTGCCCTGAAATGCAGCCTCCAGAGCTGACAGGGTCCAAGACAATTTGGGCAACAGCAAAGCACTCCTGTTTGACTTCTATATTATAATCTCGAGAATTCAGTGGAAAAATGAGAGCCAGTTCTTGCCCTGCTTAATAACCATTCTGGATAGAAGACCTTATACTGACGTCAGTGAGTAAACTTCTGTTCCCCTGATATTCTGTTACTTCCCAACAACAACAATTTCCTGTTTTCTCCTTGCCTCTGCCTCTTCTGTTCCCTCCTTCCTTCCTCATAACTGTCTTTTTTCTGGCTTACGTGTTAATCGCGGAGGACTTTCAGTACCAGTAGTACCTGCCCTTGGCTAACAGGATGACTGCTCCCCACTGTTGCCCAAACGCTGTTCTGGAAGGTCCACCTACAGCGCGCAGTAAACTCCGTCCTTCTCAGAACCTTCTTTCTTTCCCACATTAACCCTTCTTGGTACTTAAATTCTACATCTAGCAATTACTTTCCACCTTCAACAGTTAGTTTCTACTTGAATAGGAGGGAATGATTATTTACTATTGCAAAGCTCCTTTCATACATAGGCATGGAAATCACACTGTAAAACAATAAAAAGGCAGAGAGTGATCACTGGTATTAATAAAACTGTGTCAGTTGAGGACAGAATCAGCCCAGCGCAGCCACTGGGAACTGCTGAACTGCCTTGTTATCTCTGAAGGATTGTCCTGCGGGCAGATCTGAGCTACGTGCTCACAAACAAAAGGTTATTCTCAGAGGGAGCAAGACACCGAGACGATGGGCAGCAGGTTTAGACGTCCGACGTGGTCACACCTCCAGGCTTTCTGCCTCCATATCATGGAGGCCGATTTGTTAGCCAGAATGTCTATGTGTTCTGAATGAAATGCAAGCTTTTTTTTTTTAAACCTAGGAGTGAAATAACTGCTGACACTCTAAGGTTAGTTGAGTGTGAATCTGACATTAGAGAAAAGGACATGAGGACTGTGGTCCAGATGAGGCAGCTGGACGAACCACCCGCTCCTCCAACACACACCCTTTCATCCACAAATTCTGACAAATGCTCCCTGAACCCCACCGTTCTAGCTGCCAGGGATGGAGAAGTTGGCCAAGAAAACCCCCACTCTCTTTTGGAGTTTATTCCTATTGAGGGGAAAGGCAGAAAGCAAACATAAATATCAAATACAATGTCAAACAGTGATATATACTAAGAAATAAAAACAAAGTGAGGAAAGAAGGGAGAGGGCAAGGTACTCAGGAGCAGTCCCCCTGAGGAGGGGATATGCGAGCAGAGAACTGAATGAAGGGGCTGAGCTGTGGTCTCATCTCAGGGAAGGGCCAGCACAGCAGTGGGGAGAGTCGTACAAAGGCCCTGGGAAACGTGTTTGGTGTGCTCAAAAGAATGGGCTTTGCTCCTCCACAGACTCAGTACACCCACCCTCAAAGAGAGTGGAGGACGCTTATGATAACAAGCCTGCCATTTTGAAATTGCGACTTGCATCTTCAGATTGTCATTTACATCCCCTTCCTCTGAAACTTCCTCTGAAGTAACCAAAGAGCTTAAAAATTAGCAAAGAAAAGAGTGGTGGGAAATAGCAAAGTGGGCCATCAGCAGGCCAGAGAAGCGGAGATCCTTGTGGATGGTGTGGCGCAGATGGGGTGGGATTGACGGCTACATGGATCAGGGCTGACTGGCTGGTGATTCAGCACCTGCAAAGGGAGCTTCACTGGGAAGCGGAAGCCCTTCCCTTGCAGAGTCTCGTAAGGGATAAATGGAAAAACAACCGAAACTGCAGTGGAGCTGGTCCACACCTTCATTCAGCCTCATGCAGCGAGGACTACTCACCAGGTGAGGGGAGGATGTGCCTGACAGTCTCCTCGCAGTGATGGTGGACCAGCGAGCCAGAGAACGTGGACCGGCATAGCCTGTGCACACCATAGCCTCTGAAAAAGAGAGAGATCATTGATAATGGCTTCACTTTGGAGTTAACTCCTGCCCTATTCCCACCAGTGGAAACACCCAGATGGGTGGTTGGGATGAGATGAACCAGGATTTGCAAACTCCCTTCTTTGCTGTCCCCAGGCTCCCTCGAGGGAAGGTGGCTTGCCACCAGAGCATCCTGTGCCAGCACCCACCTTGCTCAAGGAGGCACTGAAGGAAGCCTCCCACAGGCCCCTCTCCTCCCAGCACCAGCCTGTCCCATAGCAGGAGAGCTCATCTTTTACCCAGTAGGTGTGAGGTTCCTCCTACCCGCTCCATTTATACTTTCTAGTTCCATATCTCAGGGTTTTCCTTTTCCTTTCCTAACATACACTGGACTCATTAACCTTTCTTTCTTCTTTCTATACTCTTTTTGAACTTCTACATTCCATTTCTAGTCCACTGGAGTTTACTTCAGTTTGTAGGAAACTCAATTAAACTACATTTTCTAGAAACATCAATAATTAAATAGTCTTTTAACCTCCTTCTTCTCCAAACTGAACAGGATGATACACTGACAATTTCTTATATCTCCTCTTCTTAATGACCCCTTGCCCTTAATTTTTGTTGAAATAACATTGAATTTTAGTTTCAAGGTTGTGATTATTATTGTAGGGGCTTTTTTTTTTTTTTACATCTAATAGACTTTAATTTTTAGAGCATTTGAGGTTCACTTTCTGTACTTTTGAGCAGAAAGGACAGAGTTCTTACAAATCCTTTGTCCCACCCCCATGCACACACAGCCTCCTTGATTATCAAAACCCCACACTTGTTACAATTGATGCGTTTGTTGCAATCGATGAACTGACACTGGCACATGATTGTCATGCAAAATCATGGTTTACATCAGGGTTCACTCTTGGTGTTGTATGTTCAGTGGGTGTGGACAAATGTGTAATGACATGTATCCATCATCAAAATATCACAGAGTAGTTTCATTGTCCTGAAAATCCTCTAGCTCCACCTCTGCCTCCCTCACCACTCCCCAGCCCCTGGCAACCACTGATCCTTTACCATCTCCATAGTTTTGTCTTTTCCAGGATGTCACTTAATTAGAATCATACAGTATATGTGTAGCTTTTTCACATTGGCTTCCTTCACTTAGTAATGTGTTTACAGTTCCTCCATGGTGTTCATTATTTTTCAGTGCTGAATAATATTCCATTGTCTGGATGTACCACAGTCTATTTATTAATTCACCTACTGAAGGACGTCTTGGTCACTTCCAAGTTTGGCAACTGTAAATAAAGCTGCCATAAAAATCCGTGTGCTGGCTTTTCTGTGGATGTGTGGACATAACTTTTCATTTCACTTGGGCAGATACCAAGGAGTGCAATGGCTAAATCATATGGTACGATTATGTTTAGTTTTATAAGGAACTGTCAAACTTCCAAAGTGGCTGTACCATTTTGCATTCCCATCAGCAAAGAATAAGAGTTTCTTTTGCTCCACGTTATCACCTGCATTTGGTGTAGTCTGTCAGTGTTTTGCATTTTCGCCATCCTAATGGGGTGTGGTGGTATCTAATTATTGTTTTAATTTGCAATTCTCTAAGGACATACACTGTTTAGTTTTTTTAAAATCCTTTAAAAATGTATTTGTCTTAGTCCATTGGGGTCACTATAACAAAGTGCCACAGACTGAGTGGCTTAGAAACAACAGAAATTTATTTCTCACAGTTCCGGAAGCTGAAAGTCCAAGATCAGAGTGCCAGCATGACCAGATGAAGGCCCTCTTCTGGGTCACAGATTTCTTTTATCCTCACAGTGCAGAAGAGAGCAGGGAGCTCAGCAGCGTCTCTTTAATCAGGGCACTAATCTCATTTGTGAAAGCCACACACTCATGACCTAATCACCTCCCAAAGGCCTCACTTCCTGATATGACCACCTTGGGGATTAGAATTCCAATGTACAAATTTGGGAGGAAAACAAACATTCAGACCATAACAGTATTAAATCTCATGACTACATTAACAGTGATTATTTAAATGTAAATTTAAGTTTTAATGACTTCATCACTCACTATCTACCATCGCTTTCCCTTTTTTAACTTTATTCACTTAATCCAGAAATACTGACCTGGTATGCGCCCTGCAGGGAGATCCAGCAGCAACAAGCTCACAGTCTCTGTCTTTCCAGAATGTACTACCCCCAGCAAGAGCTTTAAATTATTTTGTATTTGGTTGGAGTTTGCCCTTAAATCATTATTGTCTTAGTCATTCTTCCCACAACTCTCTTCCCTTGGAAGAGTGCACGGCTCTTCCTTGACCTCCTCCAGGTCTTGGCTCACATGTCACCTTCTCTGTGAGCACTTGCAGATCCATGCCATTTAAAGCAAAACCTTCCTCCTTGCCGTGTTCCCTGTGTTATTCTCCTGCACACTTCTTACACTCAAAATATTGCATTTCATCAAAGGCAGCAAGAATTTTATGACACACCATTACACCGTGTGTCACTAAAAGAGAAAACTTGTCAACTGAGTCACAGCCTTCATGTTAGCTTACAGCGCTCAGGTTTCTTTGAGTAATTCAGAGGTTTTAAGAGAACTCTCCTGCCTTCGGTTGAAATCCTTGGCATGTGTTAGGCAATCCATTTGCAAATAAATACAACTCGCTAATAAGACACAACGCAGCTACCTCTACTTGGAGGTATCTTCCTTTCTTAAGATGTCAAAACATTGCTAGTTGTTTATAAGAAAATATGGAATTTTGATCATTTTTCCAAGAATGAATATTTCCTTCTTGGTTTCCATGACTTTCTGTGTACACAACATTTATTTTCAATGCTGAATCATCATGGAACCTTCTTGAAGACATTTTAAGTGGCAGATTAAATCCTACACATGTAGTACCAACAGTGTACAAGACACGACTGAAGCAGAAACAATATTATGAACAGCTATTGTCAAGTTTGCACATTCACAAGCGGTGACAAATACTTCAAGGCAGCTGCCTGGCCAACAGCAATTGTACGATGCCAGTGATTATAGAAAGCATCCCAACTTCAGAGCTGCTAATGTGAAACTTCGTGCTTCCCAGAATCAACAAAAGATGGTGATTTATCACCTGCTCCCTCTACTAGTTTGCGAGCTCTATAAAGACAATTTGTCTGTCTAACAATATATCACAGTTGCCTAGAACAGAACCTGGCCAATCGTGCGCATTCAAATATTTGCTGAGTAAATGCATAAATGAGGCAGGACTTGACTCTAGATCTGTTTACCTGGAAGGTCATGAACTCTCCTGGCCTCCACACTCCATAGAATTTTATACAGCCTTGGAATACACTTTCACGGTCATGTTCACTCTGTGTGCTCCTGCCCCTCCAGGAGGCTGGAAGCCCCTTTTCTGGTAAAAAGGGGAACAGTTGACTGGCACACGTCATCTAAAAGATGACTGTTGATTTTCTATGCTACGGTGGGTTTTTTTTTTTAAATCAAATGCTTGTAGGATTAAGTGTGAAAATTCAGCCACAATTCTCTTGTTGATATAAATCCAAATGAGAGCATGAGAAAGAAAGAAAGAGAGGGAAAGCAAGCAAGCAAGAAAAGAAGGAGGAGGAGGGAGAGAGGGAGGGAGGGAAGGAGGGAGGAAGAAGGAAGGAAGGAAGGAAGGATGGACTCATACACACTCTCAGAGTTTACGCACTGATACACTTGGATCTTGGTCTGATGGGCATCGTGAAGGAGCACAGGTGTTGATTCCTGGGCACTCTGATGTTTGAGAGGCCAAGGAAGTTCTCAGGAAACCCAAGAAGAGCTTCAACCTTCAACAGGTCCTTGCCCTGTACTTCTAAAGAGGGTATCTGTGCTTGACCTCCAGACCCATGTGCCTGCAGTGAAGGCAGACTGGTTTCAGCATCATTCAACCTCACACACAGCTGAACAAAAGGAAAAAAGCATTTCTCACTCACTACACTCACTACGCAGTGCCTTAAATTCCTACTCTTGTGGTTCTATTTCACAGAAATTTATGACTGGGAAACATGATGAGTAACCTCTATGGATAGATGATTCTTTTCTTTTATTCTCATGACACAGGAATTGGCTTTGACAAGCATCAGGAAGGGACCCAGGGCTTTGGAGCCTAATAATACAGGGTCTCTTAATTTCCTTGATAGGCCATCCAAACTCATCCGTTATATGTACATTTCATTTAACAACCTCATTTTATGGGAAAGGATGTGTGATGTTCTAGTCCACATGAATTAGCACAGCTGAACTTTTCATTTCAGGCACAAACAGAGTCTCGAGTCTTTAAGATCTTCAGACCACAAACTCAAGCTTCAGGTTACTGATGGCCTTCGTGCTTGGTGCAGTGAAAACCTGTTGCTTTCTTCCCATTCAAAATTCACAGACTGACAAGCTGGAGAAAAAAGTCCCTTGATCCAGGGATCCTGCAAATGTGGTCAGGGAATAGCACTAATTAAAGCCTGGGTGCTTGACCCAACATTCATCCCATCCATTCATTCATTCAGTGTGATTGCATGAGTCCCTGCGAGGTGCTCCAGGCACCATGCCAGGCACTGGGGCTACAGAGGAACATGACATATCTCCAGTGTCTTGGGGGAAATAGTTGAGAAAGTCTGTTATTAGAATGAATTTAAATTTTACTAACTCAGTATATATTCATTCCCTCACCTGATTCTCTTTTCAAAGAAACACATCCATTCTATTAAAATAATGGTAAAACCTTTATGGAAGGAACCAATTGGATGAAGACACTGCTCCGTGGATACATTGAAGGTCCTCCTTCCAAATTCCTATTAGGTGTACAGGGTGGGTATAGCTCAGTCGGTTCAGCATGTGCTTAGCATGCACAAGGTCCTGGATTCAATCCTCAGTACCTCCATTTAAAAAAGTAAAATGAAATAAATTTAAAGAGTGGACAAAATTTCTAACAGAGGTTTCCCAAAGTGTTTCCTCCAAGAATGGGGGAGATTCCAACTTTCAGGGGCCTCACACTCCAGTGCCTCGTAGGCAGACAAATCTCTGCAACATTTAACTCAGACATGAAAATAGAGCTTAGGGCCAAAAGAAGTTACAAAGTGGAAGTGATGGGTAATTTTTATGCGTGGGCTCTCCTCCTCTTATAACCCTCATTTGTCCAGTTTTTATAGTGATCTGTTTTTTTTTAAGAGAATTTCAAATGAAATTTCCTACACACAGATGCATGTACTCGCTCAGCCTCATGATAAGGGGCCAGTAAAGGGAGATAAAAATGAGAGGGTCTTGGGTTTGCATTGCCACACGTGGTAAGGCCAATATGCATTCTACAGATTTACGACAATGGTTGCCAGTGCTGTTGAATTAAAAAGCTAACAGGTAAAGCAAATCTAATCTAAGTCCCTTTGCTGCAATGTGAATGCACCCTAATTATCCCTTGTGTTTACTCCACTGCTCTTGGCAGTTGTAGAAACCAGGGGAGTGCTGGTTGGTAGACAAGATATCACCACAGAGCAGCAGGAAAGGTGCCTGCTCTGAGATTAAACCAGAGATCTTTTCTTTCAAGACCCTCATACTGTGAAAGCTCCCGGTTTCCTTCTGCTTCCCTGACATGTTAGTGTCATTCACTTCCTAGATGACCAAGGTTTTCTGACAACACCAATCATCAGTTTAATAGAAATTTTGCCATTTAGAAAAATTGATTTGAGATATTTTGCACCACAGAAGAGTGTATAAAATATAGGTCTGTGTTGTAAATAATTATAAAGCAAACACTCATGCAGCTGAGACCCAGGTAAGAAGTGGACCATGAGAATAACTTAGAAGCTGTCTGCATTCCTGCATCCTCCTTCCCAGTTCCTGAGAGGTAGCTGCATTCCTACTTTTGTAAGAATCGTTTCCTCCCCCCCCCTTTTTTTTTTTTATAGTTTTACCACATTTTAGTGCATCCCTATGCAGTAGGTTTTGTCATAGTCTCATTTTGCCACCTCTGTACTTAACATAAAAGGAGTCAAACTGTATGGACTTCTTTGTGATAAATTTCTTTTGCTTAACATGGTGAGATTCATCCCTGTTGAGAATGTAGCTGTAGTTCACTTGTTTCTGGTATTGGACAGAATTCCATCTGATGACGATCTCACAATGGTGACAAGCATGGTCATGTATTCATTTGGGGATTACTGTAAACATTCCTGTATTTGGCTCCTGGTACATATGTAGAACAGTTCCTCATAGGTACATATGGGGTGGGTAAAATCCTTAAATGGCCTCCCAAGAATTCCCACCCAGTCCCTGAGACTGTGACAATGAAGAAGCAGCACTCACGATCATCATAAGTTACATGGCCAAAGAGATTTTACATACATAATTAAAGTCACTAATCAGTTGACTTTGAGTTAATCCAAAGGTAGACAATCCCGGGGGACTAACCTAATCACATAGGCTCTTTGAAAGCAGATACTTTTCTCCAAATGGCCACTGACAGAGAAGCCAGGGAGATTCAAAGCCAGAAAGGTTCTATGTGTTGTTGTGGGCAAGAGAGCGGGCTCTAGGACCTGAGACTGATGACCCTACCCCTGCTGACAGCAAACAAGGAAGCAGGGACCACAGTCCTACAACCACAAGGAACAGGATCCTGCCAACAGCATGAGTCAGCTTGGACATGGGTTCTTATTGCCAGATAAGAGCCCCCTCCAGCTGATACCTTGCCTTTGGCCTTGTGAGAATTAAACAGAGAACCCAATCAAGCCCATCTGACTTCTAAGCTATACAGCTGTGAGCTTTGTGTGTGATATTTTAAGCTGCTATGTTTGTGATGATTTTTGTTACACAGCATTAGAAAACTAATACAACATCCATACAAGTGTTTTCCAAAGTGTTGCAGCAATGCTTACTCCCACCGACAGGAGTTCTAGTTGCTCCATATTCTTTCCAGCACAAGAAATTGTCAGTTATCTAAAAGTTTTAAATCTGCTGCAAGTGTACTGGTATTACACTATGGTTTTAATTTACACTTCTATAATTACTAATGAGGTTGACCATCCTTCATGCATTTTTGGCCATTGAGTCTTCCTTCGTGCAATACTTGTTGACATCTTCTAACTCAATTTTCTATTGAGTTCTCTGTCTTATCTTATTAATTGGTAAGAATTCTCTATATATTCTGGATGTGAGTTATTATTTCACTAATAGCTTCCTTACAATTTTTGTCTTAAGAAAGATTTTATTATTCCAAAGTCCTTTGCCTTCATATTTAGGTTCCTTAATCCACTTGGAATTGATTTTTTTTTTTTTGGTATGGTATAATATAGAATCCCATTTTTCCCCATCTGTATAAGTGATTATTGCAACAACATTTATTAAAATGTCAATCTTTCTCCCACAGATTTGCAATGTCACCCATGTTGTATACCCAATGATAATATCTGTGTAGATTTGTTTTTTGATCCTATGTTCCATTGTTTAATATTTTTATTTCTACATCCATACCACACAATCATAATTATGATAGTATTGTACTGTGCCTTGATATTTGGTAGGGCTAGCCTTCTTAGGCTGATCTTTTTTCCTTAGCTATGATTTTTCTCCATTTATATGACAATTTAGAAAATTATATTAGTTGATGTTCATAGTCAACCTTGCATTCCTAGAAAAATACAACTGGGTTATGATGTATTATCTTTGAATGTTGCTAGATTTAGTTTGATAACATACTATATAGAATTTTTGCACCAGTGATCATAAGTGTTATTGGCTAGTAATTTTCCTGTCTCCTACTTGTCCTTTTTTTAGTATCAAGATTTTGGAAACCTCAAAAATTGAATAGGAGAGTGTTTACTCTTTTGCTGTGCTCAGGATAGTTTGCGTAAAATTGGATTTACCTTTCCTTAACTATTTGGTAGAACTTGCTATTAAAGCTATTTATGTCTGGACTTTAAAGATTTTTTTTTTTGACCACTGCATAATTTCTTTAAACCACATAATATTATTTAAGAAAAATTTGGGTTTTTTTTTTAAAGTTACAGTTTCTCCCTGACTCCAAACTACTTCATATAAAGCAATTTTCACTAGCAGCTATGAGAAGGCCTTAAGCTTGCTAGTTTTTGAGTCTGGAACTATTGTTCGCAAAGATCAGAGGAACAATGAGGTAGATCAGCTCAGAAATCAGAGAATGTGATGACCAGAGGAAGAGGAAGACAATCTTGCTTAGAGAGCAAGAGACGTAATTTCTGATGTCATAGATTATGTAAATCACAGTTTGTCACCCCAAAGAAAATATTATTCCAGGTTTTACTACCTAACTCATCTTCTAAAAAGAGAAAACTGTCCATGATAGGGAGCCATCCTTTTAAACTTGCCTCTGATGACATACCATGCTCCTTTGTTCTTCCTTCCATGTGTTAGATTTTTAATTGCAAGAGCAATTTACATTCATATTTCTTTGCAATGCCCACAGGTTTATGATAATTTAGGCAAGCTCCGATTTCTAGGCAAGGAAGTTGATTTCCGAAATCAATTAAATGACTCCAAGCATCGAGGCTACAGAGACTAGCTCTGAATCTAAGAACCCTAGGACCGGAAGGGACCTCAGCAATTATTTGGGGGGCTCCCTTGTTCCACTGAGAAGCTTAATGAGGAACAGCCAGTGAGGGGCAGAGCCCCAGCCAGAACCGAGTGCCTGACTCCTAGGCCAGGGTCCCGTCCATTACCTGGTGAGGTTTCCCCCCAGCAGACATCACTTCACTGAAGCTACTTAAAGCTCTGTAAGAAGAGTCAATCTTGCCTTTGTGCAAAGTCTGTGTAGGGAGAGCATCAAATCTCTTTCTGACTAGTGGGAACAATTCTGCCTGTAGCGACCCCAGGCTAAATGGCCAGAAGCAATTCTGAGTCCGTATGGAAAGTGGCCTAAAATCAAAAATAAGAAGTACTCAGGCACCAATGAGCATTTTATATTCTAAATCCATTTACAGTTTATAAAGAAATTTTAAAAGCATCTGCTGACTTCTGCTTCTCTGATGTTTCCGTTTACAGAGCACTTTCTCCCGTGCTGGTCATTCACCACAATTCAGCACACCTGCCTGTAGTTCCAGCTGCCACATATGTTTACAAGATCCTTGAGATGCATTGAGGGAGGCCAGCGAGTAAGGACTCCATCACGTGTGATGGGGCCTGACATGGGCAGAGACCCTTCTAAGGTTGGCGTAGCAGAGAAGGTGGTCAGGGTTTTTGAGCTGGATAATGAGTAACTGGTGATATTTCACCAGATGGCAGCAGGGGAGGGAGACACAGAGGCAGAGAAGCAGACAGCAAGGTGGTGGCCTGACCCGGAGGCCAGGGGCATGGCTCTGTATCAGGGGACCTGGGTCTGGGTTCCGGTGCAGCTGTCTACCCGCTGTGTGACCTCAGGCAAGTTCCTTTGCTTCTCTCTGTCTCAGTTTCCCCAAAGATAAGCAGCAGGTAATGGCAGGATGCAGCTCTTGGGCTGTGATGAAGATTCACAGATAACACACTGGCAGAATGCCTGATGCCTGGCAAAGATCACGTGCTGCAACTTGGGAAAACTGGAAGTAGCCCGGCAGAGCTGGCCAGGGTGACTCTCCCGTGACAGAGGAACTGGACTCTGTCATATTCACATGGAAGACTGTTTCTGAGCAAGGCAGTAACGTGCTCAGATTTGCGTCTCAGGGAAGGATTTCCATATTAGGAAAGGAGAAAGAATGAAAGCAGGGGGTGAAGGGAGAGAGTTCGCGTGAGAAATGGTTCCAGCGTTTGTCCACTTGGTATGTGTGCCTATTTCTCCATGGAACGCTGGCTCCTAGACGGCAGCCTCCCCCCGACCCAAACCTGCCTTGCTCACTGTGGCACCCCTGGCTGGTACTCAGCTGGCTTCACCACAGATTCGCCTGGCTGAAGAAAGAACACGTGACACTGTGGTGGATCCTCACGCTTGCCTGTGGACAGGAAAAAAACGGCTAGACCACTTTACAGACAAGCAAAACCACACATTCGGGGCTCGGGGACTTGCCCGTTGCCCCACAGTGAGGCGCAGCTTTGGGACCTGAAAAGAGGACTTTTCACTTGTTCAGAAGCCTGGCATGTGAAACTGACATATCAGACCAACGACAGAAGATTCTCATTCTGAAACAAAACAAAACTCTAAGGCCAACAGATTGAAAAATAATAACAATAGTAATAATAATTAAGTCATTAATTCCAGTTCTAATTTAAAATGTACAGTTCTTCTGATGCACACTAGATGGCAACATTTTCCACCCTTTGAGGACAGTAACAGGGCAACTGCCCAGCTCCGTGCAGGGTCCGTAGAGTCAGGGCTGCAATCTAGCACTTGATTTTTGTGATTTTATTTGAGCCTCACGACCACTCAACTTGGGTATTAAACCATTCTAGCAAAAAGGATCAAATTCTGAGCTGCAGGAGCCTGAGGTCACCAACCTTTCTCTTGCCGGAGCCGCCATGCAGAGGTTTCATGAAGACGCCCCCTCAGGGAAGCCTTACTTCCTAGAAGCCTCTGAGCTGGAGTTCTTCTGTGTTGAGGAGGTGGAGCAGCGACAGAGGCTCCCCTGGTCCTTCAATGGGCTGTCAGCATCTCCCACGTGCCTTCCTTCCCGGCCCCCTGCCTTTGTTGGGCTGAGCCAGGCCAGCCGATGCCTGCTGGTGCCACACCTTCCTCTTTCTAGGATCAGTCTTTTTTTTTATTAAGTTATAGTCAATTTCTGGCATACAGCACAATTTTTCAGTCATACATGAATATACATATATTCATTTTCATATTCTTTTTCACAGTGGGCTACTACAAGATCTTGTATATATTTCCCTGTGCTATACAGTATAATCTTGTTTATCTATTCTGCATATGCCTGTCAGTATCTACAAATTTTGAACTCCCAGTCTGTCGCTTCCCACCCCTCTCCTCCCTGGCAACCACAAGTTTGTATTCTATGTCTGTGAGTCTGTTTCAGTTTTAAGTTCATTTGTCTTCTTTTTTTTAAGATTCCACATATGAATGATATCATATGATTTTTTTTTTCTCTTTCTGGCTTACTTCACTTAGAATGACATTCTCCAGGGACATCCATGTTGCTGCAAATGGTATTATGTTGTCATTTTTATGGCTGAATAGTATTCCATTGCATAAATATACCACAACTTCTTTATCCAGTCATCTGTCGATGGACATTTGGGTTCCTTCAATGTCTTGGCTGTTGTAAATAGTGCTGCTATGAACATTGGGGTGCAGGTGTCCTTTTCAATTAGGGTTCCTTCTAGGTATATGCTCAGGAGTGGGATTTCTGGGTCATATGGTAAGTCTATTCCTAGTCTTTTGAGGAATCTCCATACTGTTTTCCACTATGGCTGCACCAAACTGCATTCCCACCAATGGTGTAGGAGGATTCCCTTCCATCTTGGTGAGATGATGCAGGCTTGAGGACATGATGTGGGCTTGGGGACATGATGTGGGCTTGGGGAGATGATGTGGGTTTTGGGAGATGATGTGGGCTTGAGGAGATATCAGCTTAGGGATATGATGTGG
Organism: Camelus bactrianus; assembly: GCF_048773025.1. Taxonomy (NCBI): domain Eukaryota; kingdom Metazoa; phylum Chordata; class Mammalia; order Artiodactyla; family Camelidae; genus Camelus; species Camelus bactrianus. Next base: position 8,438,316 of record NC_133573.1, on the reverse strand, counting down.
GCTTGGGGAGATGTTGGCTCAGGGAGATGACATGGGCCTCTAGATCATGTGGGCTCTTCGATATTGTTGGCTTGGGGACATGACGTGGCCTCGGCAAGATGATGCAGGCTTGGGGAGATGATGTGCCTTTTGGGAGATGTGGGTTTGGGGAGATGATGCGGCCTCAGCGAGATGAAGTGGGCTTGGGGAAATGATGTGGGCTTGCAGAGATGATGCGGGCTGGGAGATATTGGCTCTGGGTAATGATGCGGTCTCGCGGACATGACACTGGCTCAGGGACATGGCGCAGACTCAGGGAGATGACATTTGCTCAGGAAGATGTGGGCTTAGGGAGAGGATGTGGGCTTGGGGGGTTGTGGGCTTGGAGAGATGTGGGCTTGGAGAGATGATGCGGGCTCGGGGAGATGCCGTGGGCTCACAGACATTTTTCAGGCCCGCGGACATGATGTGGGCTCGCTGACATGACGCGGGCTCTGGGACATGACGCTGGCTTGGGGACATGACACGGGTTTGGGGCGATGATACTGGCTTGGGGAGATGTGGGCTTTTGGAATTGATGTAGGCTTATGGAGATGTGAGCTTGGAGAGATGTTGTGGGCTGTGGCAGATGACTCAGGCTTGGGGTGATGACACAGTCTTGTGAACATGCTGCGGGCTTGGGGAGATTATGTGGGTTTTGGGAGATGATGTGGGCTTGGGGAGTTGTTGGCTTGGGAGATGATGCGGGCTTGGGGAGACGACATGGGCCTCCACAGATCATGTGGGCTAGTGGGTATTGCCGGCTAGGGTATGTGCCTTCTGGGAGATGTGGGCTTGGAACCCCTCAGCTTCTCTGCGGGTGGGGCTCCAGGGGCCCGGCGGCAGGGTGATGGAGGCGACGACTCAGGGCAGGTGTGAAGGGGCCAGCCAGGGCCTCAGGGGTGGAGTGACCAGGCCAGGGTGAAGGGCAGTGGGGCGGTCGGGGATGGGTCCCCAGGAGAAGAGTCTGACCAAGGCCTGGGCCTGGGATCATCTCCCAAAGCCCACGTCATCTCACCGAGCCTGCATCACCTCCCCGAGCTGGCATCATCTCGCCCAGCCGGCATCATCTCCCCAAGCCCACATCTCCCCAAGCCCGCATCACCGCCCGAAGCTCTTTTCACTATTTACATTACTTGCTTTATTTACTTTAGTGGATTTAGATTTGTAACTGCTAAAGTAACTAATCTATTGACAAAGTTCAATTTTTTTTCCAATAGTGAAATAGGATTTGCATTTATAACACTTTCTTGTCCGAACTCCCTTTTGATACATTGTCTTTCTTTATGAGCAAGCTATGGACTCTGAATATATATGAACCATACTGATACACACTAATATACATTTCAATTATGCAAATAAATTAGGACATAAATCTAAACTAATGGTAAGTCTTAATTCTGAATATCAAGGGCCAATTATGTAATTTGCAAAGGATGTCTTTTATCAACTAATAAATCAGAGTGGCATTAACTGGCAAAAGAAATGCTCCCTTTTGTCTTGAAAGATGCAAATAAAGAGTAAATTACTTTTACTTGAAATTTGAAAATAATGGATTGGGAGTATAAAGATTCCATCTGTTATATGACTTCAAGTCAGCCAGGACAGTTGTCCATCAGAAACATACTGAAGTATTTATTAACTTTACATCTTGCATTTATAGAAATTAAAGCATAAAACATTTTAAGAGTCAGAAAATGTAATAACCATTTGTTAGAGAAAATGGGAGCAGAAGCTGGAGACTTGAAAACTAGACTGAGGGGAAAAAAACAGGAAAACAATTGCTGGAATGAGAGGAAATTAATGTAACAATCAGAGCAGAAAAAAATAGCGCAAAGGAGAAAAACACGATGCTTTGAAGGAAAACAGAAGTCTGTGAAACTGTACTATATTTATTGGTTGGGGGTGTATTTCTATTAGACTAATGCAGGCAGAATATATAAATAGACTTAGTAAATCTCAGGCATCTATAACAATAAACAAATGAATGGCTCAAAGTCATTCTTTCCTTTTCAGAACAACCATGTTGTACAAAGCAATCTATCAATGATCTTTTGAGCTTTTTCATTTCTCTGCTTTCTATGCTCTTGGCGTAGAATTCAGCTGTTTAGACAAAAAACAAAGTTCAGAATTTACATATGGGCTATTTCAGTATGCTTCAATTGCACTGTACTATTATTAGTTGTAGTTGAAGCTATTACAAATGTGTATTTTGTAGTAAAACTATTTTATAGTGTTTGTAGATGTTGAAGCGACTATTCTTATTTTGTTAAAAACAGAGGAAAGAACACCTCATTTATTTTACGTATGGGTTGTGTCTCCCACTTGTAAACTGAAGATCTCGCTTTTAAAGTTACCATTAGGAAGTATGTCTGCCTTAGAAGTTTCCAAAGAATAAACAAGTAAAATTCACTGGAAGTGTTTTTATTTAAAGAAAAGTAATTCATGTTCGTTGTGAAACAGCTTAGAAAACAGACAAGCAAAAGAGACAACAAAAATCACTCTTATTCTACTGTTTAGAAATGACCACTTCTTTGAACAATCAGTTTGGTGTTTACAAATCGGGTCTTCTTTCATTGTGACTAGCTACGTGTGTGTCATTTTTTAATGCTCACAATGTATACACTGCGTCAGAACCTGCTTCCCAATTTGACAACACCTTATGAAAAGCTTCCCATGTCATTAACTATTATTCTACTATATGTTTTCGTGGTGTGGTTGAACCATAATTGAATCAACCAGTTTTCCCCCTAACATTTTTGCTATTATAAATAGTGATGTGGTGAACATTTGTGTACATGAACCTTTGGGCATCACCCAGAAGGCTCACAAAATTATAAAGCCTTGGGTGTGCATTGCCAAATTGTCCCTGCAGAACAATTGTGCCCATTTAGATAGACCCTAGTATTTTTTTTCAACTGAGTTATAGTCAGTTTACAATGCTGTGTCAGTTTCTAGTGTAGAGCACAATTTTTCAGTTATACATGAACATACATGTATGCATTGTCACATTCTTTTCACTGTGAGCTACCACAAGATCTTGTATATATTTTCCTGTGCTATACAGTATAATCTTATTTATCTATTCTGCATATGCCCATCAGTATCTACAAATTTTGAACTCCCAGACTGTCCCTTCCTACCCCCTCCCCCCAGGCAACCACAAGTTTATATTCTATAGATGGACCCTAGTATGATATGAGAGTGCATTCAGCACCAGTGACACAAGCCTAGGGTGTGTCTTAAAGGCCAGACAACCAGGCCAATGTTGTGACTCTAGGGCAGTGACCCAGGCGAAGGTTGTGCCTTCAGGAACAGTGACTCAGGCCCATGTCTGTCTTCAGTGCCTGTGACCCAGGACCAGGGTGTGATTTGTGGGCTGCTGACCCAGGTCAAACATATGCCTGCTGCGAGAGTGACCCAGGCTATGGGTGTGCCTTCTATGCCAGTGACCCAGCCCAAGGGTGGCCGTTAACAGACAGAGACCGAGGCCCAGAGTGTGACTTCAGCGCCAGGGGTGCAGGGTATACATTCTGCGCAAGTGTCACAGGCAAAGCGTGTGCTTTAGCGCCACTGACCCAGGCCCAGGGTGTACCTTCAATGCCACTGACCCGAACCCAGCGTGCCTTTTTCGCCAGTAACCCAGGCCCAGTGTGTGCCTATGCACCAGAGACTTAGGTCCATTGTGTGTCTTCAGGGCCAGTACCCAGGCCAATGTTGTGAATTCAGGGCCAGTGCCCCAAGACCAGAGTGTGCCTTCAGGAACAGTGACCCAACCTGATGTCTGTCTGCAGTGCCAGTGACCCAGAACGAGGGTGTGCTTTCAGCGCCATTGAACCAAGCCCAGGTTATGCTCTCAGGGCCAGTGACCCAGGCCCAGGGTGTGCTTTCATGGTCAGACACACAGGCCAATAGTGTGACTTGAGGGCCAGTGACTGATGCCAAGAGTGTGTCATCAGGGACTGTGACACACCCAGAGTGTTCCTTCAGGTCCAATCATCCAGGGCCAGGGTGTGGCTTTAAGGCCATTGACCCAGGGTCAGGCTGTGCCTTGAGTGCCAGTGATATAGGCGCTGGGTGAGTCTTCAGGGCCAGTGTCCCGGGCCAATGGTGTGAATTCAGTGCGAGTGACCAAGGCCAAGAGTGTCTTACGGGCCAGTGACCCAGGCCCAGGGTGCTTATTTAGGGCCAGTGACCCAGGAGAATTGTGTGTTCCAGGGCCAGTAACCAAAGCACAGGGTACGTCTTCATGGCCAGTGACCCAGGCCAAATGTGTGTCTTCGGGGCCAGTAACCCAGGCCCAGGGTGTACCTTCAACGCCACTCACCCGAACCCAGCGTGTGCCTTCTTCGCCAGTGACACAGGCCCAGAGAGTGCCTTCAGCACCAGTGACCAAGTCCCAAGGTGTGTCTGCAAGGCCAGTGACCCAGGCTGAGAGTGTGTCTTCAGGGAGAGGGAACCAGGCCCAGGGTGCTAATTCAGGACCAGTGACCCAGGCAAGTGTGCCTTCAGGGCCAGTGACCCAGTCTAAGTGTGTTTCCTCGGGCTCACTGACACAGGTCAAGGGTATGCGTGCAGCACCAGTGAAATACGCACTGGGTGTTTCTTCAGTGCGTCTGACTAAGGCCAATTATGTGTCTTCAGGGCCAGTGATACAGGCCCAGGGTTTCCATTAGCACCATTGACCCAGGTCCAGGTAGTGCTTTCAGGACCAGTGACCCAGGACAAGAGAGTGCATTCAGCACCAGTGACACAGGCCTAGGGTGTGTCTTCAAGGCCAGACAAGGCCTATGGTGTGACTTGAGGGCCAGTGACCCAGGCCCAGTGTGTGTCTATGCATCAGGGACTTAGGTCCATGGTGTGTCTTCTGGGCCAGTGCCCAGGCTGATGTTGTGAATTCAGGGCCAGTGCCCCAAGACCTGGCTGTGCATTCTGGAACACTGTCCAAGCCCGTGTCTGTCTGCAGTGCCAGTGACCCAGAACGAGGGTGTGCTTTCAGCGCCATTGAACCAAGCCCAGGTTTTACACTCAGGGTCAGTGACCCAGGCCCAGGGTGTGCTTTCAGGGCCAGACAACCAGGCCAATAGTGAAACTTGAGGGCCAGCGACTGATGCCAAGAGTGTGTCATCGGGGACAGTGGCAGGTCCAATCATCCAGGGCCAGGGTGTGGCTTATAGGCCAGTGACACAGGCCCAGATTGTGTCTTCAGGGCCACTGATCCAGGCCCAGGGTATGCATTCAGCACCAGTGACACAAGCCCAAGGTGTGTCTTTAACAAAAATGACCAAAGCCCAGGTTGTGCTTTCATGTCCATGACACAGGCCCAGGGTGTGCCTTCAGGGCCATTGACCCAGGTAAAGGGTATACCTTCAGTGCCAGTGATCTAGGCCTTGGGTGTGTTTTCAGGGCTAGTGACCCAGGCCAATTATGTGTCCAGGGCCAGTAACCAAAGCACAGGGTATGTTTTCATGGCCAGTGACCCAGGCCAAGTGTGTGTCTTCAGGGTCAGTAACCCAGGCCCAGGGTGTACCTTCAATGCCACAGACCAAAGCCCAGCGTGTGCCTTCTTCACCAGTGACACAGGCCCAGGGAGTGCATTCAGTGTCAATGACACAGGCCCAGGTTGTGCCTTCAGTGCCACTGATCTAGGCCCTGGGTTTGTCTTCAGGGCCAGTGACCAGGCCAATTGTGTGTTCCAGGGCCAGTAACCAAGAACACGGTACATCTTCATGGCCAGTGACCCAGGCCAAATGTGTGTCTTCGGGGCCAGTAACCCAGGCCAAGGTGTACCTTCAATGCCACAGACCAAAGCCCAGCATGTGCCTTCTTCACCAGTGACACAGGCCCAGGGAGTGCATTCAGTGTCAATGACACAGTCCCAGGGTGTGTCTTCAGGGCCAGTGACCCAGGCCAAGGGTGTGCCTTCAGGGCGTGTGACCAAGGCCCAAGGTGTGCCTTCTGCACCAGGAGTATAACAGGGCCAGGACACAGAACAAGTGTGTGTATTCAAGGCCAGTGACCTTGGTCCAGGGTGTGCCTTCAGAGCCAGTGACCCAAGGCCCATGGTGTGTATCAGAGCCAATGGACCAGAACAAGTATGTCTTGAAGGCCAGTGTCCAAGGCCAAGTGTGTGTCTTCAAGGCTAGTGACCTTGGATCAGGGTGTGCCTTCAGAGCCAGTAACCAAGGCCAAAACTGTATCTTCAAGGCCAGTGACATGCCCACAGTGTTCCTTCAGTTCCAATATCCGGGGCCACGCTGTGGCTTAAATGCCAGTGACATAGGTCCAGGGTGTGCTTTCAGTGCCAATGTCCCAGGGCAACGGTGTGTCTTCAGGGTCAGTGACACAAACAAGTATGTTTCTTCAGGATCAGTGACCAAGGCCAACAGTGTGTCTTCAGGGCGACTGACCCAGGCCCAGAGCTGCCATCAGCGCCAGTGACGCAAGCCTACTGTTTTACTTCTACGCCAGTGACACAGGCCCAGGTTGTGCCTTCAAGGCCATTGATCAGGCCCAGGGTTTGACTTCAGCGCCAGTGAAACAAGCCCAAAGTGTGTCTTAAATGAAAATGACTAAAGCCCAGATTGCGCTTCCATGTCCAGAGACACAGGTCTAGGGTGTGCCTTCAGGGCCATTGAACCAGGTTCAGGATGTGCCTTCAGTGCCAGTGATATAGGCCCTGGGTGAGTCTTCAGGGCCAGTGTCGCAGGCCAATGGTGTGAATTCAGTGCGAGTGACCAAGGCCAAGAGTGTCTTAAGGGCCAGTGACCCAGGCCCCGGGTGCTAATTCAGGGCCAGTTTCGCAGGCCAATTGTGTATTCCAGGGCCAGTAACCAAAGACAGGGTATGTCTTCATGGCCAGTGACCCAGGCCCAGTGTGTGTTCAGGGCCAGTGACCCAGGCCAAGGGTATGTGTGCAGCACCAGTGACACAGTCCCTCGGTGTTCCTTCTAGGAAAGTGACCGAGGCCCTGGGACGTCTTTCATCTCAAGTTACAGAGTCTGAGGGTGTGCCTTCAGGACCAGTGACCCAGTTCCCCAGGGGCCCTCCCTGACCGAGCCTGTTAGAGGTGTCTGGGGTGAAAATGGCTTCTGCTGTTTTAAACCATATGAGAGAGAGAGAGAAAATGAATACAAGAGAAGCTCTTAGCAGGGAGGGGATAGGATTGGAGGAGTCATACACAAGGCTGCCCCGCCCCGTGGAGTGGGGAGGTGGGAGGTGCGTTTCTGGTAGAGGAACCGGTGGGGGTAGTTTTCTCCGGACCCACCTGCTCCTGAAGCGTTGGCTACTCCCGCCACTGCTTAGTTACCTGACCTTGGACAAGCTACCTAATCTTGCTGTGCCGCATTCTCTTTATCTGTCAAACGGAGCCTCTAATGCAGGTCCAAAATCCACAAAGTCTGAGAATCCAAAGACTTTCTTAGTTCAACTGGAGGCAAAACCTGACCCAAACAGATGTAAGGTTATTTACAGTCTTTGTTTACACCACTGGATGTGATTATTTGTTTCCTTGAAGGTGATGCAGGAAAAATGAATGTGGGGCTAGGGGAGGGCCATGTCCCAGGTCTCAGTTGAGTCCCTGGGACGTGCCCCACCAGGTGTGGGTCCTTGGCTTTGTGCAGGAAAGAATTCAAGTGCGAGCCACCGCTGAGTAAAGGTAGATTTATGTAGAGAGATACACGCTGCATAGAGTGTCAGGCAAGAGAAAGGCAAGGAAAGAGGTGTGGGAACTGGGTGCTCAGGTTAAAGTGAAAGTAGGTACACACTCCACAGACGGAGTGCAGGCCGTCTCCGAAGGAAAGGGAGTGAAAAAAGGCCCGCTAGGTGTGGTGTTGCCAGTTTTTATGGGCTTCACGTAGCTTCACGTGCCTACAGGTGGGACCATTCCAATTACCCTGGGGAGGGGGCTGGGATTCCCAGGAATTGGGCCACTGCCCATTCTTCGGCCTTTTTCTGTTAGCCTTGGGACCGTCATGGCACCTGCGGGCACGTTATTATCACGCTGTTACAATGAGCACACGGTGAAGCTCAAGGTCCACTAGACGTCAAACCTCCCACCATCATCCTCAAGGCCAGCTGGGAGTTGAATCTTCCACCACTTTGGTGTTAAACTGCTGTCATTCCTTGAATGGCTGTGCCATGCCCCCTTCCCTCATGTCTCAAGAGTAGCTGGCTTCTGGTGGAGGGAGGGGCGGGGATATGATCCTGGGGGCAACAGCCTTGGTAACAAGCAAGAAAGCACTTAACCAGAATGGCTGCAGTCTGGTAGACCGAGTATCCGTCCCCCAAAAACCATCTCTAAAGATGTTCAGCCCTGAAAGCTCTAAAGGACAATGGGGGAGTAATCTCAGTTAATCATTGAGGTAGGCGGTCATGCCTGCAGGCTAGTCCTAACCAACTATTTGAGTCTGCTCTTCTAAGGCGTAGGGAGGCCTGGGAGACTCCAACTTTTCTATAAACAAGGGAATTGGTGTACAAGGTCCTGCTTCTTTTCTGGTGAATGCCAAGCAGTGTGTTTGGGTATTTAGTGAGATACTCATTTGTTTTATGCTTTCTGGGCTCTTCCCTACCCATCCCCTCTGGAGAAGCAGCTAATCCTTTTATGTTTCCTACCACAAGGGTATTTGCAAGATTCTTGGGGGACCAACCTTTCTTCTCAGCTTTCGAGAAAGCCCAATCTAAGTAAATACATCATCTACCACAGGTGTCCCAGAGAGAGAAGGCTGGGTAGGCTATGGGTCAAACCACGTGCCCGCCAACAGAAGCTCTGCCAATGGAAGCTCCAACGTTTGGGCGTGAGCAGCCGGAGCTCCAACGGACTCCCTTGGAATTCCTCCAGGAGACCATCGGGAGGGGTGGAGATGGCAGCTCCGTCCAGCGGCCGCTTTCCAACGCGATGCCCTTCCTTGCGGGAGATGAGCCTCAGACCCTCCAAGGTTGCGCCGGAGAAGGAGGCAGGGCCTGGGCCAGACTCCGAGAGGAGCGGGTCGCAACCGCCTGAAGGGCCGGACCCAGAGCACATGATGGCCTCACAGCAGGAGCCTGAGAGGCCCCTGGGGTCAAGTCAGCAACCCCTGCCAGTGACATAGAGTCAGTAACCCAGCTGCTGGGGGGACCCCCGCGCTGCCACACCAACTGCCTGCAGGCGCCTCTCTCCCGGGGCTTCCGAAGGCTGGGTGGGAGGTGGGCTCGCACCCCTGGACCTTCCTGCTGCTGCCTGTGATTCTAACGGCCATCCTGGGCACTGGCCTGATCTACCTGCCCGAGGGCAAAGAAGACCTCGAGGAGCACTACATCCCCATAGGGAGCCCGGCCAAGGCTGAGTGGCACTTTGTGCAGAAGCACTTTGTCGGCAAAGACCCTGACCACTGCTCCGTCTCCAAGCAGAGCACCGAGGCCAATTACGCTTCAATTCTAGTGGTCTCCAACAGCAACTCGCTGCTGGAACAAGAAGTCCTTTCTGAAATTAGTCAGCTGGATGAGACGGTGCAGGCTTTTTCTTTGACCTATTAAAATGGAACCCAGATCTACTACCAACAGGTGTGCTCTTCGAACCAGGGCCACTGTGTGCCCTCCAACCCGCTCCTGTTCGCCTGGAAAAGGAACAGTAACCTCAACCTGAGAACCATCACCTTCCCCATCTATACACTAGGCTATCAGATCCTCTACCTGGTCAACATTCTTGGAGGAACTGTCTTAGGCGACAGTGCGGGACGGAGCCAGTTACTCCTGGAGGCCAAAGCCATGCGGTTTTCAGTCCTACCTGAAAACCAACGACACGGGATAATGAGCACAGCAAGGCATGCTGGATGCATTTCCTGCAGGAGTTTGGCAACATGAAAGAATCTGGCCTTGAAGAAGATCCACGTACCCAGTGCATGGGGGAGGGCCAGGAGAAGGGGGGAGGGATAAGAAGACTTGTTCCAAGCACCACAACAGCAGCACTCTCTGATTATGTGAAGGAGTCCTTGACCTGAAGCTGGCTGTGCTCTACTGTAACTGGTACCTATAACAGCTTCCTTAAAATAACACACTGAATGATGCCACACATTTTAACTCCTTGGTAACGTTCTGGTGGAAAACACAAATCCTACATCCTCAAGGGAGGTCTGTTCAGTGCAGACACTGACCTTCAAGTTTAGTTTTGGGGTTTGGTTTCCTAGTCAGATTACTTTGAATTTCTTACGTTTGTCTGGGTCAGTGACCCAGGCCAACAGTGTGTCTTCAGGCCAATGACCGAAGTCCAGGGTGCTAATTCAGGGCCAGTGACCCAGGCCCATTGTGTGCCTTCAGCACCTATGGAGAAGGGTATACCTTCTGCATGAGAGACACAGGCCAATGGTGTGCCTTCAGTGCCATTGACCCAAGCCCAGCGTGTGCCCTCAGCCCCAGTGACCCAAGCCCAGCGTGTTACTTCTGTGCCAGTGACCCAGGCTGAGTGTGTGCCTTCAGGACCCATGACCCAGGCCCAGCGGGTGCCTTCAGGGACAGTGACACAGGCCAAGGGTATGCATTTAGGGCCAATGACCCAGGACCTGAGAGTGTCTTCAGGGACAGTGACCCATGCCAAAAGTGTGTCAGCAGGGCCAGTGACAAATACCCAGTGTGTGTCTTCAGGGCCAGTGACCTAGGCCCAGGGTGTGTCTTTAGGGCCAGTGACCTAGGTTCAGGGTAGGCCACCAGCGCCATGACCCATGCCCGGTGTGTGTCTTCGGGGCCAGTGACCCAGGCCAGTGTCTGTCTTCAGTGTCAGTGACAAAGAAAGAGGGTGTGCCTTCAGCGCTATTAAACCACACCCAGGTTATACACTCAGGGTCAATGACCCAGGCCCAGGGTGTGATTTCAGGGCCAGTCACCCAGGCCCAGTGTGTGTTTCATGGCCATTGACCCAAGCCCAGGGTTTGCCTTCAGGCCACAAATCCAGGCACATGTTTGCCATCAGCACCAGTGAGCCAGTCCCAGGGTGTGCCCTCAGCCCCAGTGACCCAAGCCCAGCGTGTTACTTCTGTGCCAGTGACCCAGGCCCAGTGCGTGTTCAGGGCCAGGGGTCCAGGCCAAGGGTGTGTGTTCAACGCCAGAGACCTAGGCCTAGCATTGCCTTGAGGGCGAGAGACAGAGGTCCAGGGTGTCCATTCAGGGCCATTCACTCAACCCCACGGTGTGTCTTCAAGGCCAGTGAAACAGGACCAGTGTGTGCCTTCAAACCCAGAGAAACAGGCCCAAGGTGTCCCTTCAGTGCCAGTGACTCAGGCCCGGTGTGTGTTGAAGGCCAGTGACCCAGGCCAAGGGTGTGCCTTCAGGGCCAGTGACCCAGGTCCAGGGTGTGCCTCCAGCGCCAGTGACCCAGGCTGAGCGTGTGCCTTCAGGGCCCATGACCCAGGCCAAGGGTAAGCATTTAGGGCCTGTGACCCAGGATCTGAGAGTGTCTTCAGGGACAGTGACCCATGCCAAAGGTGTGAACAGGGCCAGTCACAAAGACCCAGTGTGTGTCTTCAGGGCCAATGACCCAGGCCCAGGGTGTGTCTTTAGGGCCAGTGACCTAGGTCCAGGGTATGCCACCAACACCGTTACACAGGCCCAGTGCGTGTCTTCAGGGCGAGTGACCCAAGACAAGGGTGTCCCTTCAGGAATACTGTCCCAGGCCCGTGTCTGACTTCAGTGCCAGGGACCCAGAACGAGGGTGTGCTTTCAGCGCTATTAAACCAAGCCCAGGTTATAAACTCAGGGCCATGTATCCAGGCCCAGGGTGTGGCTTCAGGGCCAGTGACCCAGTCTAAGTGTGTTTCTTCAGGGTCACTTACCAAGGCCAAGGGTATGCATGCAGCACCAGAGACACGGTCGCACGTTGTTCCTTCTAGGAAAGTGACCGAGGCCCTGGGACTTCTTTCATCTCAAACTATAGAGTCCCAGTGTGTGCCTTCAGGACCAGTGACCCAGGCCCCCAGGGTCTTCTCAAGACCAGTGACCCAGGCCCAGGGGATGGCTTCTGCACTAGTGGCCCAGGACCAGGCTGTGTTTTCGGGGCCAGTGACCCAAGCCAAGAGTGTGTCTCTAGGGCAACTGACCAAAGCCAACTGTGCATCTTTAAGGACCAGTGACCCACACCAAGAGTGCGCCTTCACAGCCAGTTACCCGGGCCAACAGTGTGTCTTCAGGCTAGTGACCGAAGTCCAGAATGCTAATTCAGGGCCAGTGGCCCAGGCCCATTGTGTGCCTTCAGCACCTATGGAGCAGGGTATACCTTCTGCATGAGAGACACAGGCCAATGGTGTGCCTTCAGCCCCAGTGACACAAGTCCAGCGTGTTACTTCTGTGCCAGTGACCCAGGCCCAGCGCGTGTTAATGGCCACTGACCAAAGACAAGTGTGTGTCTTTAGGGCCAGTGACCCAAGGCAAGAATGCGTCTTCAAGGCCAGTGAGTCAGACCCATGTTTGCCATCAGTGCCGGTGAACCTTGCCGCCCCCTCACCGGGTGGTCCCACGACTTTAAAGTCGAGGGTGGACCTTTGGTTTGACCAGGTCCTGGGCGGGACCTGGAAGAACTGCCCGGGGCGGAGACTGACGCATAGGACCACCAGGTAGCACCAGAAAGCATACATGCCCAACAGGTGAGCCGGGGCCCTTTTGAGCCAAGCCCTGAGAGCATATAGGTTTCTCCCCAGCTTCCCAACTGGGAGCCGGGGGGGAGGGCGGGGCACAGGCGCGAGGTCGGCTTGAGGGCGGGGCACGCAAGCGAGGGCGGTTTGGGGGCGGGGCGCGCGCGCGAGGGCGGTTTATGGGCGGGGCGCTCGCGCGAGGGCGGGGCCCCAGCCTCAAACAGAAAGTCTTGCCTAGCCCTGCCCCGCGAAAGAGCAGAGCCAGAAAGTTCACTCCTGGTGAAGGAGCTAGTGCTCGGCCAGCTGTGCAGTTGTCTCTGCAGCCGGCTGCCCAGGGCTAGGAGGTGGAGGAGGGAGAGGGCCCTCTTCCAGGTCCCGCCCAGGTGCCACCTAAGGTCCTCCTGGCTCTGGACCACCCCCACGAGTGACTTTAAGGTCCTGGGACCACCCAGTGAGGGGTCGGCGAGGTTCAGAGGCTTTGATGGCAAACATGGGTTTGGGTCACTGGACATAAAGACGCAGTCTTGGCCATGGTTACTGGAAATAAAGGGACACACTTGGCTTTGGTCAGTGGCCCTAGAGAAACACTTTTCGCTTAGGTCATTGGCCCCAAAAAATCAGTCTGGGCCTGGGTCACTGGCGCAGAAGCCATCCCCTGGGCCAGGGTCACTGGCCTTGAGAAGACCCTGGGAGCCTGGGTTACTGCCCATGAAGGCATACCCTGGGACTGGGTCACTGGCCCTGAAGACACTAACTGGGCCTCTGTCATGGCCCTGCTGACACACCTTTGGCATGGGTCACTGTCCCTGAAGACACTCTCAGGTCCTGGGTCTCTGGCCCTAAATGCATACCCTTGGCCTGGGTCACAGGCTCTGAATGCACACTGGGCCTGGGTCACTGGCACAGAATTAACACACTGGGCTTGGGTCACTGGGGCTGAAGGCACACAATGGGCCTGGGTCACTGGCCCTGAATTAGCATCCTGGACTTCGGTCACTAGCCTGAAGACACACTGTTGGCCCGGGTCACTGGCTGTGAAGGTGCACTCTTGGCCACTATATTTGTGAGATGTGTTTTTAGAAGGGGATTTACTGGGCCAGAGAACATCCCCTTTTAAATTTTAGAATTATTGGTAGAATCCATAGAAGTGTCAATTTATACCCTCTGAAACAGTGCATGAATTTTTGCTTTGCCACAGCCTATTCCAGAATGTCATTAAAGTGTTCAGTTTGTGCCGCTGGCATTTTACTTTGGTTTTGTTTTTAATTTACTGCTTAGAATCGTTGTATGTCCTCTTTGGGTGAGCTATCATATCTTTTCCCAGTTTTCCTTTTGGACTGTTGGGATTTTCTTCTTGATAATAGGAACCTATATATATATATACTAAAAAAAGATCACTTTTTCCTGTGTTTTTAGTCATGAGACTCCCCACCGCCCCACCCTCCACCCTCATTTTGCTGGTTGCCAGGGCTTGTGTTTGTGGTTGAATTAATTAATGCTTTTGGTTTTGAATGAGTTCTGGATTTTGTGTCATACTAGACAGCTGCTTCCCTTTCTGGATTATAATCTACTTAAAAAATGTTTACATCTACATATTGATCCGTCGGGTATTTCTTTTAGTATAATGTGAAAGGTTAAGAATCAATGACATTGAGTGCTTGCTGTCAGCCAAAATTGCGCTACCTTTTGATAGTATGGAATTGCAGTTGAAACATGGCTGCCCAATCAAGGACTCCATTTTCAAATTCCTTTGACTTACATGTGTGACTGTGGGACCAGTAATCGACCACAGAATATACATGGAAGTGATGTGTGTCACCTATGGGCCAAGAACTTTAAGAAGTTCTGTGTCCCATCTACCGCATAGACACAGGCAACAGAAGAGATCATTTGCACCATACGTTGGCAGAAGCCTGGGTCCCTGAATCACCATGGACAAGATTGCTACTCACTGACCAGGAACATCTGCAGTGACATTGCATGAGTGAGCAATGTGTCCACTGTGATAAGCCACTAAAATTTTGGGGCATGTTTATTAAAGTAGCCAGTATGGCTTCACCAATAAAGAGTCCAATGAGGAGATCCTGTCCCTAAGTGCTTGTGTCTGGGAGCACTTTGTTTTATTGTGCCCACTGACAATGTATTTCCTGAGCCCTATGGGACCGAGAACTTCTAGAGTGAAATCTCAAAATATAAGCAAAGAAGAGGGGAAACACTAAAAGGAACGAAGGAGGACAAAAGTGATTGACTCTTATCCTGAAGTACATGATGGAGGTGATTGGGAGAAGGTGTCCTGGATGAGTTTGTCCAAGTCAAGGAGGTGAAGGTGGACAAGACTTAGCTAAACAAAGGGGGGTTTCCTAATTCATTAACTACTTGACTTCCTATTTCTGCCTGTGTTAGCCGTCCTACATCAAAATGAGAGGAATATGTTAGAAAAACAAATATCTGAGCCCCAAAACAAAGGAAATTACAATAGTCCCTCGGTATCCATGGGAGATTGGCTCCAGCCCCCAGTGTGGGTATCAAAATCTGTGGATGCTCAATTCCCTTATATGAAATAGCTTCTACAGTTGACTCTCCACATTTCTGGGTTCCACATGGTATGATTCAGCCAACCACCATTTGAAATCGGTTGGTCAAATAGTGGATATCCACCTTATGGATGTGAAGGTCCGACTGCAGTAAAAGGGAGAGTGCTCAGTCCTAGCAAACAGAGCTGGCTTAAAGCTTTTTCAAGAAGGAAAGGGATCAATGTAAGGATTAGGATAAGATGTGCAAAACTAAGGGAATGTTCCTAGAAGGAGCAGGGGAAATGCAGCCAGCAAGAGTAGGCAGTCTTTGTCATGGACCTCCACAAAGCAGTGTGACAAAGGAAAGATCTTCTGAATTCCACTGAAGTGAAGGAAGTAATTTAGGGCATGGAAAATCCGAAAGCTGAAAAAAAAGTTGGATTTTTTTGTGGTGAGAAAATGGCAGAGGCATTGATCCTCACTAGGCCCCAGGGGGCACAGACATCAGAAGAACAGATAACACGTTCTGTTAAGGCATCTGCTGAGGATGGGGCTAAAACTGAAACGGACGTGGGACCTTAGGGCAAAGTGCCCCAGACAAAACAGTTCTAGGGCCTCCATAAATTGTGCCCAGTTCTGAAGACAGAATCCGCACTCAATCCAGGAAGGCACAGTCCACATGGGCAATGGAAATTAAGAGGTTTTGGATATTTTTCAAGGCACTGTGGCTTCCTTAAATAGGACTTTGAGGATAATGTGCCTGGCTTCAAATCCAAGCCTTACCTCTTACTACCTGTGTGACTTTGGGCAAGTTACTTAACTTTTCTCTGCATATTGTTTTCCATCTATCAAATAGAGAAGATAATAACTAACTCACAGGGGTTCTTATGAGGGTTAAATTATTTAATGCATGTGAAATTATTTAAGATATGAAATTCAATATGATCTAATATTATTTGACATATTTTCACCATTAAGTGTTTTTTGTTGTTGTTTCTGTAGTTTTATACTTTATCAAGGTAAGGACAGATTGCTACAAAGTTTTTTTTTTTTCTTTTTATCATGAATGAGTTAAATTTTTGTCAAATTGTGTTTGTTAATTCATTGGGAAGATTATATGAATTGTCTCCTTCAATCTGTGTACAAGTAAATGGTGTTATTATTTTTTCTAATTTTGAAAAATGCTAGAAAACTCTAAGTGTTAGAATATAATGTGGATTCAATTTACTAATGTTTGTATAGCATTTTTGCATTCATATTTATAGTTTAGATTGGCCTATAATTTTCTTTCTTTCTTTTTTTGAATAAGAGTAGATTTATTTAGAGAGATGGACACGGTGGCGGGTGAGGGTGGCTGAAATAAAGGTAGATACACACTCCGTAGACAGAGTGCAGGCTGTCTTGGAAGGTGAAGGAACAAGAAAGCCTGTAAGTTTCTTTTATTGTCCAATTTGGGTAACAGGGTTATACTAGCCTCATAAAAACTGATTAGACTTCTCTTTTTCTATTCTCTGCAAGAGTTTATATAAGAGAAATAACTTGTTTCTTGGAAGATTGCTAATTCTCTTCTGTGAAATATCAGAGTCTGGTGCCCTTAAAAGGTGGACATTTTATTTTTCTAAAAATGTGTTAATGTCATTTGTTTTCAAATTAATTGTCATACCATTGTCATGAGTTTTTTAAGATTAAGAAAAAAGAAATCTGTTCCCTGTCTGTCCTTACCACCCTTTTTCCACTCCTAATGTTAATTTGTGCGCACTCTCTTTTTTTCCTTAAGCGGACTTTTTCTATTTACTACTCTTCAAAGAGAGACAGGTATTGATTTTGCAATTTAACTCTATTTTAAAATTCTTTGATCATTCTCTTTCTTTAATTTCCACCTTTGCCTTTATTTATTTCCTCTAACTCTCTTTGTTCTTTTTCTGGATTTCTTACGCTGACTGTTTCTGGTTTTATAATAAATGCATTTAACACTACATTTTCACTTAAGTACTGGATTAACTATTCTACAGACTTTGATGGGTAGTGTTCTAAAGATAAATTTTCAAAAATGTACTAATTTCGTCAGAAATTGTCCTATTTTTTGTCATCTGTTCACTATGTTTTTATCCCCATTTGCTTTTTCTTTGTTATTCTTTGCTCCTTTTGTTGGATTAGGATGTTTTTTTTAATATCTATGGTTTGCTTTGAAAGTTATTCTTAAATTTTTAATGTGTAGGTTAGCTTCACATTCCTCTAGCAAGTTCTAAGATTAGCCATTAACTCTCTTCTTTTCCAAAAGCAACAAAAATATTTATAATTGTGAATTTCATACTGAAACACCCTGCCATCGACTTCAACAGTATTGTTATCTGGAATTTTCATTCTGATTTTTAAGCACATTCATGAAAATGATTGTGGTTATTTTTTTCATTGTCAATACTTAACTCAGTTTAGCAATATGTTTTCCAAATGGATTTGCTCTCCATTGCCTTTCCCTCCTATGTCCTTGAATCAGTTTTACGGCTGATACATATTCTTCAGTAGTTTTTTTCTGATAAAAGAAATTTTTCCCATATTGAGGTATGGGGAAGTCATTCTGGCCCAAACATGAGTTAACTTGAATTTTATGCTAACTAAAACAGCCTGTGGTCTATCAAATACATGTTATACATCTGCTTTAATTATTAAAGAAAAAGGCTCATTGGCTAAAAGTAAGAATGTCCATATTAAAAAAATAAAGATTAAATGCCTCTCTTCCTGGGACACTAATGCTGGTCCTCCTTTGATGATAAGACTCCCATCCCACGTGCCAAGGTCCTACTGACTCACTGTGTACGTGCTGGTCTTTTTTTTTGTTGTTTTTTTAAACCTTGAAGGAATGTACCCCTGACTTATTTAATGTTCTTTGTTCTGACAAGGTACGAAACTGTGCTGAAAACCATGCTTCTCTGGAGCAGTTTCTCAGAGTCATCTGGGAAACTGTTTTCTGGACTAGCCCTCAGTTTGGCTCAAATAAAACTCTTTTCTGTTATTGTTATTGTTTATTGATTATTTTCATCAACACTTCACAAATGTCAGGAGTAAACTCTTGTTTTTTCATATTTGAATATATATAGGACTGTTTTCCTTTTTAAAAAAATTTTTATTTTTAACTTTTTTTTTTTGGTGGGGGGAGGTTACTAGGTTTGTTTGTTTGTTTGTTTGTTTTTAATGGAGGCACTGGGGATTGAACCCAGTACCTCCTGCATGCTAAGCATATGCTCTACCACTGAGCAATACCCCATCCCCGAATTCTCTTCTTTCTTGATTAATTTATTACACATGGAATTCTAGGCTCAGAGTTCTTTACTTTGGATATGTAAAAGATATTTTCCCTTTACCTTCTGGCATTTAACTTTGCTAATAAGAGCTGTGCTACGAACCCGATTGCTGTTTATTTGTAGGTAATCTGTCAGTTTTTAAAAAACAGAGTTTATTTTTTAGAGTAGTTTTCAGTTCACAGAAAAATTGAGCAGAAAGTACAATGATTTCCCCCAAGCCCTGTGACATCATGCATTCATTCACTCCCGTGTTATTAATGTCACCCATCAGAACTATAAACAGTAAAAAGTGAATTTCCTCTTTGCCTTTTACACTACTCCCCTTTTCAGCTCCCCAAATTTGCTCTCTTCCATTGTTATCGATTTGGTTTACATCCTTCCTGAACTCTCCATTTGTCTCTCTGCACACGCACACACGTAGATACTCACTGATCCACACACGGTGCCACGGATGCATCTGGACCATAATACAGATGTATACATATGTTCATATACATGTGATTGTTGTGATGGTCAGTTTATGTGTCAGCTCGGCTAGGCCGTAGCCCCAGGCCATTCAATCAAACACTCATCTAGATGTTGTTGTGAAGGCATTTCATAGATGTGATTAAAGTCCACAACCAATTGGCTGTAAGGAAAGGAGATTATCCTCGATAGTCTGATGGGCCTGATTCAATTATTTGAAAAGTCTTCAGAGCAGAGCTGAGTCTTCCCTGAAGAAGAAAATCTGTCTGGCACAGTGGCTTCAGTTTGTGCCTGACAGTTCCAGGCTGTTGTGGACAAAGAATGTCACCTGCCATTTCAGTAAACAAAGGATGTTGCAGCCATCAGGCCATCAAGCCAGCAGCCACTGCAGCCACCCCCATCTCTGCACCCTGAGGGGATTCATGATGGAGAAAAACAGGACACTGGCCCTGGATAGTTAAGGTGCATATTACAGGAATGATTGCAGTTAGCCCAGACTCTTGCATCGTCCCATACAAAGAAAAGGGCTAAATTTATTAACTTGAGATGTCTGGTTCTTCCTTAATTAAGAGTAATCTTTTGATGTTCCAACTACCTGGGTTTTGTTGCAAAAACTCCTCTGTTTCCTGGCTCCTCCCTTACCTCTTTGGAACAGTCCCTCAGAGCTGAGAGGATGTCTCCCCAGCTCAAGTCCTCAGTATGCTTGTTGAAAAAACATAATCTTCAACTTTTAGGTTGTGCGTTTTTTGTTGTTTTTGTCAGTTGACACTGTTTCCTTCCTGATGGCTACATGCCCTTGATTTTCAGATTTTCCTAGCCCAGTTCTGACAATTGTATAAGCCAAGTCTTTGTAATAAATCTCTTAACATACATTTCCAAATGATTCTGTTTCTCTGGTTGAGCCATGACTGATCATCTATATATATGTGTATATAGATATATATATATTTTTCCCCCTAACAGTATGTCTCAGAGATGGCATTATAGTTAACTGCTGAATAATGTCACATAATATAAATATACTATATCTCATCTAATCATCCTGTTATTGGTAGACATTTTAGTTGTTTACATTCAAATTTAAATTAGATTCCAATTTCATTTGCTATTTTGAAAATGTGTTCCGTTGACTTCTGTCTAGCATTGCTGTAATAAAATCGAATATCAATCAGAAATTCTTGCTCCTCTGCAGGTAATTATTTTTTTTTCTCTGGAGGCTTTTAAGAGATTTTTCTTCTTTTTTAATATTTCATGAGGCTGTATCTATGGTTTTTTTTTTATCCTGTTCAGTTTTCAGTAGTCCCTTTTCATCTGAGGACTCATGTCTTTTGATATTCTTAGAAATATTTTGCCATCATTAATTTTTTTAATCTTTAATTTTTTGGGGGGTGTAATTAGGTTTGTTCATTTATTTATATTTTTAGTGGAGGTATTGGGGATTGAACCAACAACCTCGTGCATGCTAAGCACAAACTTTACCATTGAGCTATACCCTCCCTGCTTTTTATCATTACTTCTTTTTTTTTTTTCAGTCCTCTTTTTCCCCTTCCTTCTTTGGAGCCCCCTTTTGATGGATGGGATTTTCTGGGACTTTATCTCAAGCCTTGACTTTATTTTTTTTTTTCCTTTTTTAAAAAATCAAAATATAGTCAATTTACAATGTTGTGTTAATTTCTGGTGTACAGCATAGTGATATATATATACATTCTCCACCTTGACTTTAATTTCATAATTCCCACCTGTTCATTCTGTTGTGCTGCATTTAGGGTAAGGGAGTTATTTTTATCTTCCAGCTTATTAATATGCTCTTCTGTTGTGTCCATTCTGTTGATTGGCTCATGTACTGAGTTTTATTTTAATAATAATATCTTTTATTTTTAAGGTCTAAAGTTTCTTTTTCATAATAAGCATCCTTTCATAGTTATGATGGCCTTCTGAGTGTATTAATTTCACTTTTATTCAAGCCTCATTTTGTTTGTTCTATGAAGCATTTTTTTTCTCTTTCTGAGTATTAGTTCTGTAAATTAGATTTGGCACATCCCTTTGGTTGGTTTTCCTCACATATTTGGCAGTTCTTAGTTTGGATCTTGTATTAGTCTGGGGAGGGGGAAGGAGACGTGTTACTGGATGAGGAATGCTGGGTATGCATGCCCTTAGGAGGGGAGTTATTTGTTCTGCTTGGGTGACACCATTCACAGCAGGCACTGCCCTGCCTCTCCAGCTCAGCTGTCCACACTCACCTCTTCAACCTGGAGAGCAAATGTCTCAGTTACTTCTGTTTCACAAAATGAGAGGGTCTTTGGGGCAGGAGGAAGGGTTTCAATCCATCTAGTATCCATCTTTTCTGAGTTAGAAACATGCAGAGCATCCAACTTTCACAGCGGTCCTTTCCTGTGTGTTTTTGCTGCGGCTTTTTCTTTAACCAGCTTTTTCTGCTTTCTGTCTCTGTAGGGGTTCTTCAAAAGTTTTGTTCACTGATGGTATTCTTTCTTGCTTTCTGCACTGTTAAAGAGTAATTTTTTCCCTGTCATTTCCAGGGATTTGAGGTAGGAGAGGAAGTGGAAAATGGTTTGTAATCTTGATTTTTATCTCTGCACTGCATTACCACTAAATATTTGGGAGGATTTAAGTTAATTTGCCAATAACTTTGTAAAAAAAAAAAAAACCCTCTTTTAAATAATCATACTTTGAGAATGAAAATAAATGACTTGATTAATAACCTGGAAATTTCATAGTACTTTTTGTTAATCAAATTCACACAGAATGCCATTACATTTGCTGAAAGTTACAAAGGAAAGAATATCTGATGTCTTGTTATGGACAATGTAATAAAATGAAGCTTTAAAGAAATGTTAAAAAATTCTGAGATCAAAGGCTGAGAGTAAAGCTAGCTAAAGCAGAGCGAGGTAGGTGTTTATGTATTTGCATTTATACTTTTTTATTGGAATGCCTAATTAAGGGAAATCCATTTTCTGGAGAGTTGACTAAGAATGCAAAAATCACTATCCAAGAGAATGGAGGGTAAAATTTCAAAGCATTTGTCAATAAATTAAATCTAGTTTGGGGATTATGAGAACAGCAAGTCTACTTCTGCTGTGAGTTCTGTTGATAACAGAACCTATAATCAAAGACATGTACCTCTACTGGGCTTCAACTCTTAGAGGAAGGCGAGTGATTGCATTTTCTTTGGTCAAGAGAGCCCTAATTCAAATGTCTGCTTCTACCATAAGGATAAAAGAAATTCTTTGTTTGCTCTATCGTGAGCCTCAATTGATTCTTGGCCCACGGTTTGGTTGGCTCTGGCTCCTGTCAATGGTCTGCATGTTTTTCCCATCAACCACTTTTGTTTGTGGATTATACTTTCTCTCCCCCTTCCTGTCTCTGTCTCTCTCTCTTTCTCTCTCATTGACTTTGGTTTTTGATTAAGACTGATACTTCTGCGATAGCAGTTGTTCACTATGGTGGTGACTTATTAATTTGCTGGTCACTTCACTTTGCTCTACCTGAAGCTCAAAATCTGTGAGCTTGGTATTGTTGGGCTAACAACATAGTAAAGAAAAATAAAGAGTCTTAGGTCATTCATCAACGTCATTTTAATTCCCCTACGAGTGTTTCTGGACATCTGGAATAAGTGTCCAAAACAAGGTCACCCATGATGTCTCAAGGAATACATCATAAGTATGTGTAAGTCTCTTTTTATGCTTATGTGCTAGAAGTATTAAATGTATGTTTGGGACTAAATATTATAGTTCAGTTTGGAAAAAACTTTACTTGTATAGACTGCCATAGAATTCCTTTTTCATCAGTTATTAAGATTAAAAACACACTTACAAAAGCAAGCCCAAAAATTGCTGGATCCCACACAAATATTATTCAGCTTACTGGAGTGTACTGACAAGCCTAGATTCAAACACTTCAATCATACACTGATAATATAACAAGAATATAAATTCTCTGTTTTGTTTCCTGTGTCCTGAAAGAGGAAATCCTCTATTTGTTAACTCTGAAAAGGGATTAAATGCCTGACTTTCTATAACACAAATCAAATGCAATTTCCTTATGACACTAAAGATGATGTGTACTCGTTTGTGACCTAAAAAAGAAGAGAGATCCGGCCTGGGTAAGATTATTTTATTTCTGAGCTGTAATGTGTTTTCTACTAAGGGGAAATATACTTATGTGGATCACCTTCTGTTTTCTCAAGCTGGTAAGATTCTACACCAACATATCCTTCTTTCCCACACTCCCTGCTCCATTCTGCAACATAGCATTGTCACTGAATCTCTAAGATTTGTCCTTGAATCTCTAAAATTTGCCATTTCTCAGCAATAAAATACAGAAGTGGTACTTTTTTATCAAAGATGTCCAGTAATTGCACCACATCATCGATATCCAGTTGAAGGTTTTTTAAATTGAAATATAGCTGATTTACAATGTTGTGTTAATTTCTGGTGTATAGCATAGTGATTCAGATACATATACATGTATATATATATATATATATGTGTGTATATATATGTATTCCTTTTCATTATAGGCCATTATGAGGTATTAATATAGTTCCTTGTGCTATACAGTAGGGCCTTGTTGTTTGAAGTTTTTTAATCCTGTAGTAACAATGCATTTGAACTCAAATGTGGACGCTAAAGAGGGTTTATGTCTAAGACATTACCTCGGTGCTGTGACTTTGTCAGGAGGTGTTTCAAGCAGAGCAGAGCCCTTTGTTCCTTCCCCTTTTGGAATGAGTGAAGAAAAGATTTCTCAGAGACTCTAGGACATGTATTAAGGATGAAGCAAGCAATGCTGTACCAATTTAACATTGCTGCTTTTAATGCAGTTGTATTACATGTGGTGCATTGTAAACCTTAGTGGACACATTTTCAGTTCTTCTCTAACTTTGCTTTTGAATAAGTCACAATATCAATTTATTACTTTACCATGGGGAATATAACAAACATGTCAGATTGTCTTTTATGGAGTAACACTCTTCCTGTATATAAAAGTTACGTGGGCAGCCCCAGCTTTATAATTTGAAAGATTTTAATGCAGTGGCTCTTCATGTTTTGGGATGTGAATATCCAGTACAAGCCATGGGACGTCTCCTCAGGCAAAACGTATGTGCATGTGTATATTCAAGGTTTTTCCTGTTTCCAAGAGTTCATGGACCCCGCTGGACTTAACTTTGACTTTGTGGCTCGATGGAGGGAGAGATTCTTCGATACCTTTTCTGCTAGTATGGCAAATGGGAGAGCTGTGTGATTTAAGGCCTGTTTCTTCTTTAAATTTTCACTGTGTGGAATTTGCACATGCACTGCTAATTGGGATAAACCATGGTCTGTAAAACATTAATGTAAGAGTGAAAAAAGCTCAGGCCAGAAAAATCTGATTAGTGACATCCTTGATAACGTAGCCCTGGGGAAGAAGACAGGAAGTTATGTTTGTGTCATTTTGGTACCAATTGATCTACGTCCGGTTATTTGGAGGAAGCCTCATGCACCGGTTAGGGGCACGGGCTCCATGGTCAGGCACCTGTGTTCACCCCCTGCTGGGCAACGTCCTAGGTCTGTGACCTTGGGCAGGTTAAAAGGACATAATCTTAGAGCATCTGCCGCTAAGGAGTTGAGGGTAGTGCTGGCACTTTGTAAGAACTCAGTTTTGCACAAGAAACAACAAAACTGCTATCCAGTATTTATGATATTTAGAACAAATGTTTTGCTTATGGGAAGCCTTTCTGATTTCTATTTTTGTGCCAGATTGGTGAAATAGACTCTTCTAGAAAGAGTTTCTTAGACTCTTCTGTGCTGTCCTGACTGAGTCTCTTCCTCTGGCACCGTCCCTGGGAAGGATGGAGTAGGGTAGGGACAATTGGGTCCCAACATGGAACCAGGCTTTGGCAACTTCCTAGGACACAGACAATCCGCAGTGATTTTCAAGCCTGCAGGTTGAAACTGTGATGCATTCTGCATTCCCGTCCTGCAATTTGTACTCTGAATTTGAGGTCGTTAGATAAAGTTCTTGGTTTTGACTTTTTGGAGTGCTTAAGTCTACCAGACAAAAGACTGCGACAGCAACACTAAAGTTCTTACAAGGAAGAGATGTCAGAACTTGAACTTTAATTTTAGCAATTAGAGATCTAGAAATAAATGACAATACATTTTACACAGATAAATTTAAATAACTACAACTTTTAAAAGTTTCCAGAGTGAAACTCTGAAAGTAACAACAACACTTGGGCACTAATTTTGAAAACGGGTAATTTAAACAACATATGGTAGCATTTACAAAAAAGTGCAAGAAAATGATCAAAATTAATTCATTAGACATTTATATTTCTGTCATGTACTTGCATACATGTTTCCTGATTCAGTAGGATTGTTCTTTTGGTGACATGCCACATAGCAGATGGAAAACATTAACTACTATTTTCCATACTTGTCAAAAATATTTTGTAATCGTTACTCTAATTATATATACATATTGTAGTAAGTCACAGTAAAGAAAATATTCATGATAAAGTGAACCATTTGTGTGAAATGAAAAATAAGCTAGACTTTAAAATGAAAATAAATATGAGTTGGATCTTGAGCTGAGTAGTGATTTTAAATTAAAAGCCATACAGAAATAAAATAATATGGATTTGATTTTACTTTTTTGGATTTTTACACACTTCTATGTATTTTTAGCATCTACAGAGCATGGGCTGTATCTGATACTCTGCAAGTCACCTCTGAGAGCTAACAGCAATTTGTCATCAACACGAACTTGTTAACGAACTGATTAAGCATTATTCTGAACAGCTTGGTCTGATTTTAGCATTAGTACTAACTCCATTTTTGACAGTGATATTCAATACTAAATAATTTTTTCCATTGCTTTTATTTTTTGTCTACATGAGATGATGGATGTTCATTAACCTTTCTGCGATAATCATCTCATGATGTATGTAAGTCACATCATTACGCTGTACACCTTAAATTTATAGTGTGCTATATGTCAATTATATCTCAATAAAACAGGAAGAAAAAAGATAGCTACAAGAAACAACACCAAAAACCCCACATCTAATGGAAAATAATCACACAACACACAATGTAATATACAGTAATTTTTTTACATTCAAAGTTACAAAATAAATCAGTATAAAGTCAATTTTTCTTTATTTGAAAGGACCATCTTTTCTTTCTGAAATTATCTTTTTTTGATCTTGTTTGAAAGGAATATTCTTCCTCTTAAGAAATTAATGAAGAATCCCTTTAACTAGCAAGGAGTTCTCGATCTTAAGGAATTGGCAGTGAGCAAAACACAGAAAGTCTCTAAATATGGAGTGAATTCTAGAAAACAAATAAACAAATGTACACTGTTATGTTAAAGGTAATAAGTACTATGAAGAACAATGAAGCAGGGCCTGAGAATCGTGACAGAAGATGCTGTTTTAGGTGGGTGGACAGAGAATGCCTCTTCCACTAGGCCATGTGAGGATAGACCTGAATGGAGAGAGACAGCGGACCAAAAGCACATCTAAAGCGTGACGCAGGGAGGTGGACCACACAGGCCAGGTCCCGAGGTGTGTGGGAAGGAGGTAGGTTTGGGTGGAGCTGAGTGAGTGAGGTAGCATTGGGTTGGAGAGACCAGAGCCAGAGCTTTCAGAGTCCGGTAAGCCATGGAAAGAACGTGGGTTTATTCCAACATGATGGGAAACCATAGGAGGATTGTGAGCAAAGAGGAGTGAAATAATCTAATTTATATTCACAAAGGATTGCCCTGGCAGCTGTGTGAACTGGGCTACTTATCTGGTGAAGGGCAGAAGTAGGGGCCAGTTAGGAACCTGTTGCTATAGATCAGGCTGGAAATCATTGTGGTTTAGACCAGGACGGTGGAGATCAAGGTGGTAAGAGGTGATTGGATTTGGGCTAATTGGAGATGGTAGAGCCACAGGAATTTGCTGCTAAGTTGGATGTTGCATGTGAGAGAAATAAAGGAAATGGAAATATCTCCCAAGTCTTTGGTTTAAGCAAACATTTTGGGTGAATGGTGGTGCCATTTACTAAGCTGGATGACACCAGAGAAATGGATTTGTGTTGGCAGGGAGGGATCAAGAGTTTTGTTTTTGAACACGTCATGTCTGAGATGAAATGATGTTGGGACAATAAAGGGTTTTATTGTGGTAGGGTTTTACTTGTCAATGTTAATATCCTCAGCTGACAAACAGTCTGTAACATTGGTCCCTGAGTCGCGAAAGTTTCACTATTCCATAGATATTTTAAGGCAGTGACTTCCTATTGTAGGGCGTGATTAGGAAATGTGTTAATGTTTATATCTCCTGGTAAAATATGTTGAAAAGAAATTGGAGGATTTCCAGTTTAAAAAAAAAATTAATTCTCTTTCACCAATTAGACTGTCGAAATCACATGTTCCTGGTTTTATCATTTTCCTGAAGTGTCTACATTATGGCCAAATTCAAACAGTCTAAGATTAGATTGGGAGAGGGTTATATGGAAATAAATTCACAACTGTGGCTGGACCAAATCCTTTCAGTTTCATGCCACTGTCTGTATGTAAAATTAAGACATCTACAATATCATGAGACTCTGCATCCATTGTAACATCTCAGAAGATGAAAATCAAAAATTTATGTAAGTTAGAAAAAACCCTTTTCTTTCAGCACCATGAATGACACCAGAATATAATCTGTTATAAATGCTGAGAGGTGTTGTTAACATTTAGTAGAGTTATATTGAATATTTGACTTTTTCCCCTATTATTTGGCCAATGGAGCAGTAAAATAATTCCCTGTGATGTCAGCAGCCACATTGTGAATTTGAACATCTGTGGGCAGAGTTCCCCTGTGGCTCAGAGTGTCTGATCAGGAGTCAGAATCCAGACTGTGATGTTACAACATCTTTCAAATGGGAATGAAATGAAGAGTCCTTCCATGCGTCTCTAGCAACAGAAGCAAAAAAAAACAAAAAAACAAATAAACAAAAAAACCCAAAACAAACAAACAAAAAACTGATTACATTTTTCTTTTAGAAGAAAGAAAATATGAAAAAAACCCTAAAATTTCCAAGAATCTGATTATCTTTCAGTGACGCCTATTTCCTAATATCCAATGAGTTTATTTATTATCAAAGTAGAGGTAGACAACCCTCTACTTTGAAAATATACTTAGCAGAATCGATGCAAGGGCCATAAAACCATCTCTTGGGGAGAGAAACTGCATTTTGTAAGTTCATTTATTGCAAATTTACCTGAAACTCTAGCCACGTGGACACTAGTGAAATTAAAAGCCTTGTCACGTGGTGCTATTTGGGTCACCTTTTTGGGTAATTTCGAGGGTCTCTTTGTAAATATAAGCAGCAAAAGTAGCCAGGCATTAGTGAAATCTCTCCAGTGTCTTTTAGGTCCATAATGTTTCTCCCTACTGGTTTCCCTTTTTGGATCCACGATGTATCCCCAAAGCAGAGCTTAGTATATTTGTTGAAGAACTTTTATTCTTTTAAAACACACACACACACAAAGCCTGCTCCACAGATGCTCCCAAGAGTGCTTTGTTTTGCTCCAAAAAAGTAGCTTTCAATGGTGATAAAAACTGGAAAGGATGTTGGGAGCAAACATTCCAGGGATTCCTAGTCTCCCTCTGCTTCAGCTCTCAGCTCACTGCTTCCTTTGGTGCTCATTTCACAGTCTCAAAAGAAGTTTGAAACCATGACGTATCTGACCAAGGCTGACAATGAAATCCTACTGGCACAAATGAAAAGCGGTCTTAGTGCAGTTACATGAGTCAAACACACACACACAGACGTCTGACAGTAATGGCTAACATATGTTTACCATTTACTTTGTGTTCTTTCTATATCATTTAATCCCCCCAAACAGCACGGTGATGTAGGCATTACTATCAGCCCCATTTTACAGATGAGGAAATGGGCCCTAGAGATTAAGTAAATTGTCCCAATCTCTCCAGCCGCTAAAATGGAGCAGCCGGAAATGCTCTCAAAGTTCTCCAGTCACATGGATAAAACCTCCAAGAGCAGCCAAGGTGGTCCCCCAGGCTTCTGGGCTCTTAACTAACCCCAAATAAGGCATACAGCACCTCCTCCTCACCAGCTTTTCAGGAGACCCACCACATTGCTAGACCCTTTGGTGGAGAGTAATTAATGTCCGTCCTTAATAAGCAATATCCTGGAGGCTTAGGAGAGCTAAAGATGCTGAAAGCTGGAAAGACTTGGCCAACTGACACTGCTTACTCACCTGGCAAAATCGGGTTGTTGGAAAGAAAGGAAAGAACGATAATTATCTAATAAAACATCCCTTCCTCATCCTGAAAATTAATTTGAAAAAAAAAAAAGATTCTACTTTTAGAATATATAAAAACCTACAGTTGAAAGGGACCTCTAAAAGCAAACAGATCAATTCTAGTTGCTTTTTATCTTAAGCAAATTCTTAAACATGTGTCTTTGTTTTCAAATTGTATATTTTGTGAAGTTCCATAATAACCAAAGATGGCTGGTTTTCAGGTCTTAAGCATCTGCAGAAGGAAAAGTCTTGTCTTGAAAGCATTTCTAACTCAAAAGCTTCAGCAAGCCCTGGCTTCGGAATCTTGAACAGCCTGGTTCTTTCTCAAACGATTCCACTCAGAAGTCATTTCTGCTCCCCTCCTGGCCAAATGGTTTGGCTGCCTTCAACCCTGCTGCCTCCCAGAATTCATCTCCAGTTGAATTTGCCTTGTCGCCTCTCCCAGTTGATCTGGGTCCGTACACCTGAGCGGGGCTGGGGCAGACCCAGAGGTTCTAATACACTTAGGCGGTATTTTCTCTTCGGACTGCCAGCCTGAGTCAGGCCCGGGTGGGTGGTGATTGAAGTTGAAACAGACATGGGCTCAGTCCAAACCTTTTGGTTTCGATCTGGAGGAGAACTTCTTTGTAATATGTGCCAGGGAAATGCAATTAAATAATAATAATAATAATAATAATAATAATAATAATAATAATAATAATAATAATAATAATAATAATAATTGTTATGTAAGAGTTAAGACTGCTTTATGGTCCCTTGGCTGGGGTGTTTAAAATGCTGTATTACAAGGGAAAAAGTAAAGTGGACGGATATTACAACCAAGGTTTTTGTATAAAACAAACCCTTTTAAAGGAGACTGGAGTTTTAAGTACTCCTTTTAAAGGACTTTTTAAGGCCACCCCTTGGCTTCACAAGAAGTCAACCCTGTTGCTGCTGGGTTTCCTCCCAAATCAAGAAAGTGCTGGAAGGTGATGGATCACAAGGCAAGAAGAACCTTCTCATTCCTGTCCTCACACCTGGTGAGAGACTATCTGTCTATATAATACCCTTCTAAAAACTAGCTATAAACGGGAGATTTCTTGAATTCTAAGTTGATTTATAATTTAGGTAAATTTTCACTTGGGACCACATAGGCCCAAATGAACATCAGGGTCACTTATTTCTCCCTTCCCTTCATTCAACCAATTTTAATCTATAGAATGAAGTGGATAGTTATAAAAAATTATTCAAGAAACTCTCACAAAAAAGCTTTAAAACACAAGTTGTTAATATGATTGCTTCAATCCTCCACTCATTAATGTAATGTGGACGTATCATTTACAGACCCGCTATTTATACTCCAGTGTTTGTTTCTCTGGCTAATTTTTTTTTTTTTATCTTTATTTATGTATTTATTTTTACAATATCATATTTTTTAAACTGAAATATAGTTGATGTACAATATTACATGTTACAGGTCTGCAATATATTGATTTACAATTTTCAAAGGTTAGGGCATAGTTATTACAAAATATTGGCTATATTCGCCATGTTGAACAATGCATCCTTGTAGCTTATTTTATACGTGACAATTTGTACCTCTTCATCCTCCACCTCCATCTTGCCCCTCCCCCTCTCCTCTCCCCACTGGTAACCACTAGTTCCTTCTCTACATCTGTGAGTCTTCTTTTCTGTCATATTCACTAGTTTGTTGTATCTTTTTAGATTCTACATGTAAGTGATATCTTGATTTGTCTTTTTCTCTCTGATTTATCTCACTTAGCATAATGCCCTCCAATTCCATCCATGCTGTACACCAGACACTAATAAAACATTTAAAATCAACTATACTTCAATTATAAAGCAAGCAAACAAACAAACCATTTAAAATATGGGCAGAAGAACTAAACAGACATTTTTCCAAAAGAGGAACTGAAGATGGCCCACAGGAACATAAAAAGCTGCTCAACATCACCAATGTCAGGGAAATGCAAATCAAAACCACAATGAGACACCACCTCACACCTGTCAGAATGGCCACCATCAAAAAGAACACAAGTAACAAATGTTGACAAGGATGTGGAGAAAAGGGAACCCCTGTACACTGTTGGTGGGAATGTCAATTGGTGCAGCCACCATGGAAAAAAACATGGAGATTTATCAAAAATCCAAAAACAGAATCACCACATGGCCCAGCAATTCCAGTCCTAGGCATATACCAGAGAAAAACAAAAAACATTAATTCAAACATACACTCTGCTATTAACAGCAGCATTATTTACAATTGCCAGGACATGGAAACATCCCAAGTGCACATCAATAGATGAATGGATAAAGAAGATGTAGTATATATATGCAATGGACTACAACTCACCCACAAAAAAGAAAGATATATTTGCCATTTGCAGCCCTTCATTCACTTTTTTTTTTTGTACTACAAAAACCAGAATTTTATAACTGGCATAAACATTTCCATTGCATCAAAGACAACAAAATATCTGGAAATAAGCCTAATCAAGGAGGTTACCTATTCTCTGAAAACTGTAAAACATAGATGAAGGAAATTGAAGATGATACAAAGAAATGGAAAAATATCTGGTGCTCTTGGATTGAAAGAATCAACATTATCAAAATGGCCACACTACCCAAAGGAATCTACAGATCCAGTGCAACTCCTGTCAAAATACTCACAACATTTTTCACAGAATTAGAATAAACAATTCCAAAATTTATATGGAACCATAAAAAACCCTGAATTGCCAAAGCAATCTTTTGTAGGTCTCCCAGACTTCAGACAATATTTCAGAGATACAGTAATCAAGACAGCATGGTGTTGGTACAAAAACAGACATATGGACCAAAGGAACAGAATAGAGAGCCCAGAAATGAACCCACAAACTTTTGGTCAACTAGTCTTTGACAAAGGAGGCAAGACTATGCAATGGAAAAAAGACAGTCTCTTCAACAAATGGTGTTGGGAAAACTGGACAGCAGCATGTAAAGCAATGAAGCTAGAACACTCCCTTACACCATACACAAAAATCAACTCAAAATGGATCAAAGACTTAAACATAAGACAAGATACAGTAAACCTCCTAGAAGAAAACATAGACAAAACAATAACTGACATACATCTCAAAAATGTTCTCCTAGGGCAGTCTACCCAAGCAATAGAAATAAAAGGAAGAATGAACAAATGGGACCTAATTAAACTTACAAGCTTTTGCACAGCAAAGGAAACCATAAGTAAAACAAAACAACAACCTACAGAATGGAAGAAAATTTTTGCAGAAGATGAAACTGACAAAGGCTTGATCTCCAGAATATATAAGAAGCTCATATGACTTAATAAGAAACAACCAAACAACCCAATCCCAAAATGGGCAGAAGACCTAAACAAACAATTCTCCAAGGAAGAAATACAAATGATCAATAGGCACATGATAAAATGCTCCATATCACTAATTATCAGAGAAATGCAAATCAAAACTACAATGAGGTATCACCTCACACCAGTCCGAATGGCCATCATTCAAAAGTCCACAAATGACAAATGCTGGAGAGGCTGTGGAGAAAAGGGAATCCTCCTACACTGCTGGTGGGAATGCAGTTTGGTGCAGCCACTATGGAAAACAGTATGGAAATTCCTCAAAAGACTAGGAATAGACTTACCGTATGACCCAGGAATCCCACTCCTGGGCATATATCCAGAAGGAACCCTACTTCAGAATGACACTTGCACCCCAATGTTCATAGCAGCACTATTTACAATAGCCAAGACATGGAGACAGCCTAAATGTCCATCAACAGATGACTGGATAAAGAAGAAGTGGTATATTTATACAATGGAATACTGTTCAGCCGTAAAAACCGACAACATAACGCCATTTACAGCAACATGGATGTTCCTGAAGGATGTCATTCTAAGTGAAGTAAGCCAGAAAGAGAAAGAAAAATACCATATGAGATCGCTCATATGTGGAACCTAAAAAAGAAAAAGAACATAAATACAAAACAGAAACAGACTCATAGACATAGAATACAAACTTGTGGTTGCCAGAGGGGAAGGGGTGGGAAGGGACAGACTGGGAGTTCGACATTTGTAGATACTGACAGGCATATGTAGAATAGACAGAAAAGATTATACTGTATAGCACAGGGAAATATATACAAAATCTTGTGGTAGCTCACAGCGAAAAAGAATGCGACAATGAATATACGTATGTTCATGTATAACTGAAAAATTGTGCTCTACACTGGAAATTGACACAACATTGACTATAACTCAGTAAAAAATTAATTAAGATTTTCCTAATAGTAAAAACAAAAACAAAAATAAAACGAGGTAAATTTGATAAAATTCTGGGAACACCCATTGAAGGAAAAAGGAAAAGGCATTAATAATCAAGAATGGAAATGAAACATACCCTAGTTATTACAGAATGAAATAGGTGAAAGAATAATCATCAAATAAATAAAGAATAGAAAGTAAATGTTAAATAAACTGCATCAGTAGTCAACTAGCTACAAAACACAGTTCTGCAGGCCCCTGTGATTTCACTGGTGAGGTCTACCAGGCATTAAAGGAAGGAATAACATTGATCTTGAACAAAATCTTCCAGATAATAGGAATAAGAAGAGGGAAAACTTATTTTGTGAGACTAGCATAATTCTGATACCAAAACCTGACAAGGACAAGACAGGAAAGGAAAATCACAAGCAAAGCAAAGCGAGTAACACGTAGAAAGGACAATCCATCATTACCAAGTAGTAGTTCAGGAAAAGACAAGAATGTTCACTATCACCTCTTCAATTCAGCATTTTAGTAGTGCTCCTAGACAGAGCAATAAAGCAAGAGAAAGACACAAAAGTTTGATAATTGGAAAAGAAGAAGTAAAAATGGCATAAGTCACATATGACATGGTTTTCTTTGTAGATGAAACAATAAAATACACAGATAAAATATTAGAGTTAATAAGAGAGTTTAACAAGTTAGTGCTATATAAAATCAATGCACAAACTCCAATCGTATTTCCATAAAGCAGAAAATTCTTAGAATCATTATTTACAATAGCATCCAACAAATTCAGTTATCTAGGAATAAGTCTGACTGAAGATATACAAAACCATTAGAAAATCAATAAATATAATTAATTGACAAAGGAAACAAATCCTATAGTAATCTTAACAGATCGTGACAAAATATTTGATAAGATTTATTACCATTTATGATTCAAAACTCCCAGCAATTGTGGAATAGAAGGAAAATTATTTGTTGACTACCCAAAAACCTTCCAGAAGCTTCGGATGTAATGGTGAATCCCTGAAAGTTTATTCCTCCAGCTTCTTTCTTTTTCTTCAGTAATGCTTTGGGATTTCTAGGTCTTTTGTGGTTCCATATAATTTTATCATGATTTGTTCTAGTTCTGTGAAATATGTCCTGGGTAATTTGATAGGGATTGCATTAAATCTGTAGATTGCCTTGGGTAGTATGACCATTTTAACAATATTTATAGACTTAAATAAATGAAGAGACATACCATGTTCATGGATTAAAAGACTCAATAATACAAACATTTTAAATATTCACAAATTGATTTATGGATTCAAAGCAATCTCTATAACTTTTTTTTTTCAGTGACATCTCAGGAAAAGTTCCAAAAGGTTATTGTGTGTATCTGTGAAACTTGACAAGCTGATTCCAAAATTTATACAAAAAAGAAAAAAGCCCAAATTTAAAATGTATATGAAATTTTAAAAGGCCCAAAACAGGCAAAATATTCTTTAAATTTTTTTTTAAATTTGTGGTTTATTTATTTACTGGAGAGGGGGGGTAAGGTAATTAGCTTTATTTGTCTATTTAATGGAGGTACTGAGGATTGAACCCAGGACCTCATGCATGCTAAGCACGCCCTCTATCACTGAGTTATACCCTCCCCGCTAAACAAAATATTCTTGAAGTAGAAGTACAAGATGGCAGGATTTCTTCTGCTAGATATCAAGACAATTTCTAAAGCTCTGGTAGTTAAGGTAGACTGATAATAGTGCAGCAATAGATGAATAGCAATTGGATCAAAATAGAAAGCTTGTGACGAGTCCTACACATATGTGGACACTGCTACATGAAAGACATAGTAGGCAGAATAGTAGAAAAGGGAAGTTCTTTCCATTAAAGTGCTGATGTAATTGGATGTGCATCCAGAGTAAAATGAAATGAGGTTGAACCTCTAACCTCATGTCATATACAAAATTCAAACAATCAGATTAAAGCCAAAATGGGAATGGTAAAACTATAAAGTTTTAGAGGATAACAAAGGAGACTATCTTTACTGCCTTGGGAAAGGAAAGAATTTCTAAAACATGAAAAAAAAAAAAAACTGAAAAAGCACCTAAAGGAAAATATAAGTCCAATTACATTGAAATTAAGAATTTCATTTTTTAAAAACCATAGGAGGAGTGAAAACACAAGCCATAGTGTGGGAAAAGGCTTTTTAAAAAACTATGTAACTGACAGAGAACTAGTATTCAGAACACTTAGAGAACTTCTACAAGGAGGAAAAGATAGAAAATCCTAAAAATGGGCAAAAGACTTCAAACAGGCACTTCACAAAAGGGGAAATCGAATTGGCTAATAGACGTGGAAAAGTGCTCAGTCTTTTTAGGGGTCAGGGACATGCAACCTAAAATCGTGAGATACTACTACCTTGCCCTCAAGTTGGTGAGTTTTAGATTTCACCCTTTGTTAGCTTGACTTGTATCTTTTAAACATCTAGACATGTGGTATGTGGAGCATCACTTGTTGCAAATGCTAGCTAGGAATGAGCAGCAAGGAGTTTTTGATAAATAATTTTGAATTTACGTAAAAGTTGCAAGGATGGTCCCCCTCCAAAACTTTGTTTTTCCTTAACCACAGTCGCTAAAAAAAAAAATTGAAAAAAAAATTCCCGTCTCATAATACCAAGAGTTGGCAAGGACGTGGAATGTCAAGAACTCACATGTAGAATGAATGAGTGTTTAAATTGGAACGACTTTGGGAGAGGGTTTATTTAACACCCTATGGTATGTTCAGGATATGCCTAGTGTATGACTCAGAAAATATACCTCTAGTCTACCCTGGGTACATACACAAGA
This sequence comes from Camelus bactrianus, assembly GCF_048773025.1. NCBI lineage: Eukaryota > Metazoa > Chordata > Mammalia > Artiodactyla > Camelidae > Camelus > Camelus bactrianus. The sequence continues at coordinate 8,402,016 of NC_133573.1, read as the reverse complement.
GCATTACTGGTAAAGTTCACAGCAATATTGTTGATAAAGTTGCCCAAGATGGGAAACAATCCAAAAGATCATCATGGGCAGAAATGACCAAGAAATTGTGGTATTTTTTATAAACCAGAATCTTTCAGCAGTGAAATAGGATGAATTACAACCACATCTTACAAACAAATTAAGAAAAAGGCAAGACAAAATATATCATCCCACTTAAGAAATTTAAAAAACAAGCAAGACTAAACATATTATTTATGGAAGCATGCATGTATAACTATATGATGGAAGGCAGGAAATGACCAGCGTCAAAGTCTGGATGAGTGGTGCCCTCTTACGTAGGGGGTTGAGGCAGGAGAGATTGCACAGACACGTCTGTGTTAGAAAATATCTATTTTGTGACCTGAATGGCATTTGGTTTTTAACTATTTGTCAAACTACACACATACATTTTAGATGTGGGTAATATTTCACAGTAAGAATGTGTGTGTATGTGTGTGTGTGAGAGAGAGAGAGAAAAAGGCTGATTCTTGGTGTGGTTTATGTAGTCCCAGTAAACTTACTCACTTGCCAGCAACAATAAAACTTTGTTTGCTGGCTAAAAAAATGGATTGAAGATGAGAAAAGAAACATTCAGTTACAAGAAAAGTAGTCATTAGTGTAGAGTTCAAGTAGATGTGGATCTAAAGGCTAAAGAATTGATGAGCTTAAGCAAATCAGTTTCATCCAGTGACATTCTTGCCCCTTTTGATCTGTGCTTTATTTCTGGAAATAACTGTTCCCCAGTTTTCTCCTAGAAGTAAATGATACCTGAACAGTTTGGTTATTTCCAGCTGAAGCCTTTCTCATTATGCAGGAAGAGAGTAAATTGTATCTACTCATTCAGAGTTTTGCTATGTCTTTGAACTTATGAATTTTCAAAGTATGGAAGCAAAAAAGTATGAGAGGGTAACCCTGTGTTGTGTTTCTAGAAGTTAGAAGGTAGACATTCTTAATTCAGGGCCTTTCCACTGCTGTGGGAATACTACATTCTTGGTTTTGTCCATCATGGTTATAAAGACAACCTATAATTTTGCAGCTAAATATAAAAAAATTCCTAACTTGAAACAGCACTGTGAGTTCACTGTGAAACTTTTTAACTCCTCTGAAAGCAAACATAAAAACTAAAACTGCCTTTGAGCACAAGCACACAAAAAACCCTCATCCAAATGACTTCCTACAACTGGAACAAGTGTGACTCCACGTTCTCAGAAGGAAAAAGATCTGTATGAAAACAATCGCATGGAGCATTCAAGTAAGAGGAAGTTAAGGGAACTGAAAGATCCTTTCAAGGGAGAATGAATAGCTAAGAGAGCTCTAATGAAGGAAATAAGACTACGCATTCCGGCCTGACGTTGCTAATTTAGAACTAGTCCGTCCTTAAATGTTTAAAATAATCATGCTGAAAGAAAAACACATTAAATCACAGTAATATGGTTTAAATTAGAGTAATGGGGTAAAATTAGGCAAGGACCAAATTATTTATTTTTCTATTTAAAGGCTAACTTTGAAAAATCCTTCCAGGATGATTGATTATGGTATGAAAATGACTTTTTAGGAAACGAATGTTCTTCCCAAAGATTGTTGTAAGGCTGGTCCTTTTTCAGTTTGGAGAATACCAGTGAGTTAAGATCTGCTTGTTCCGGTGAGGGATTTCTGCCTGTTTCCTGCGGGTCCTGCTGTGCCACACCGGTCCCTCCAGCTCGTCTTTGCAACCGAGACCGCGAATCACATCGAGAGACCGGGAAGGAAAGGACCATAAGATAAACTGCGTATTTTTGTGCACAGAACTCTAGATTAAGAGCTGGGAGACCTGGATCCTAGACATGGCACAGCTGCCTGATTCAGAGCAAGACACTCAAACGTTTTAGGTCTGCTGTTTTCATCTGCAAGCTAGGGATGGTATTACTTATCCTGACTACATCATTGGGTTATTAAAAGGATCCAATAAATACTGTGTTCTGAAAATATGAAGTAGAGGAGAGAATCATTATCGCTCTAGAACAACCCAGCTGCTTGTTCCATCCCACCTTCCCAGCATCCTTTGCCCTGACCCAGCTCTGGTCTTGCTGTTGGACCTGCAGGCTCTGCCCTAGAGCCAGGGATAGGAGGGCAGCAGGAGTGGTCTGGACAGTGGGAGACGGAGAAGCTGAACAGAGCAGGACCAATGGCTCAGTTGCCCCAGGATACCAGCTACACCCTCTTGTTACATTCATAGCTGGGAAGAACATGTCTGACAATTATTCTGCAATGTTCAGGAATGTTTCTGAACATTTTCTCCCCCCGAGCTCTGAGTCTTATTCTGATCTCTAAAATGAAGATACAGGATTGAGAAGGAGGGCTCTTACTCTGAAGCCATCACCTTCCCCACCGGAAAGAGCTCCATCCTCACTGGTGAATCGTGAACCGAGTGGAGGAGGGGTGGGGGATTGGTTTACTGAGTGCTGCCTGAGACAGGCAGGACCACACAGGTCTTCAAAATAGTAACTCTTTACAAAATAAAATACATCTTTTAGTGGGGTGTGGAGAAAACAGCCTAGCGGCAGGGTTTTCTAGACTCTTCTGGGGCAGAACACAAGCTTTGCATTGATATTACAAGTGCATGATTTATATGCCTGAACGTATAATCATCGGGGTCACTTTAGAAGGGAATTTCCCCATTCTTTGTAAGAGTTCACAGGCTAAGGAAGGAGTATGTTAAGGTTAAGGAATGTTAATATGTATGTAGGCATCAACAAAGTCGAATCCAAGACTAACCGGACTAACTTGCCTTACCACCAAAACAGGGTTTCTCGGCAATGGTGCTATCCACATTTTGAGCTGGATGATTCTTTGCTGTAGGACGCTGTCCTGTGCTTTGTAAGATACTTAGCAGCATTCTTGGCCTCTACTCTTTAGATGCCAATAGTGCTGTCCCACTTGTCACAATGAAAAGTGTCTCCAGACATTGCCAGATGGCCTCTCAGGAGCAAAATCAATCCTGGTTGAAAATCACTGTGCTAAAACCATTCATTTAATATAGTGCATAAAAATACTGTTTCTACTCCTGGAAATTTGCTCTTATGAAGTAATGTGCTTTTCAAATACTCAACAAACTTTAGTTCTCACGAATTTTACCAACAATTATTTTTCAGGGCTTTACAAGTTACAAAATACTTCTACATACAACATCACGGAAATGAAAGAAGGAAAGGAGGTGATATTTAGTGAGTGTTTACTATATGCCATTTGCTCAAGGACTTACTTCAAATACATTCTTCAAAAAAAAAAAAAAGAAAGAAAGAAACAGGCCATCTAAAAAAATACATGTCCTTTCATCAGTGTGTAAACACTGGATGACAAAGTTTCAATAAAGCTCAGAGTATATTCTTTAAAAAAAAAAATACATTCTTCCATTTAGATCTTGGAGAATCTCGACAGGAGAGCTATTTCCCTCCACTTTATAGATGAGGAAACAAGCTTCCCAGGAAATGGAACCAGCTTTCCTGAATTCAAGTTTTACTCTCTTTGTCCCACATCACAGCTGCCCGTGACACACAGATCTTTTACACCTGAAGGTGAAGCCAGCAGTTAAAATCTATGTGTCAGAACTAACTAGCTCATAAGAGGCCAAGATCATTTTTTACATGGCTGTCACACTTTTCCACTTCACAGTTTAAGAGACTGGCTCCAGGTCACCAAGCTGCAGGCATGTAGCGTCATTAAAAGAAAATTCAATTCAGTGTTCTGCAGTGGGCCAGTTAAAATAACAAAATCAACCCACACTCTTTGTAAGGGTAAGTTACATGACCCTTGCATCTGGGCTGGTGTGTAAAGTTAGAGGGCAGATGGGTAGCAGGGTAGCTCGGGCAGCAGATGTCGCCTGGGATTTGCAACAATGTAAGCGGTTTTCATTGCAGCCACGTAAACAACTGGGCATTAAATATCAGATATGCCTTTTCTTAAAAGTCCTTTGGCCACTGCATCTCAGAATGCGTCCTATTCTTTCTGGCCATCTTTTCCCCAGGCTTCAGTCTGTCATCACACAGCTTAGTCAGTCCTGCCCCTCAGGTATCCCCTCTTCTTCCCCAATTCCTTACACCCCTTTGCCTTTAGCTCTCCCCTAACTTAGATTCCCTTCATTCACAGGGCAGAGCAATTAGCTTTCCACTCCTTCCGCAAGCTGCGGTCCATGTCTACGTATTCGAAGCTGCATTTATCACTTTGCTGAACAAAAATCCCTCTTTTCAGGAGCTCCCCTTGTGAAGTAAGGAAGAACCAGCAGATTGGCAATTTCTGTCTTTCCTATGTCCCCACCCCTCCTCCATCCTCCTCCTCCCAAACTCTGGGAGTGGAACAGTTCAACCCAGATCTTTATTTCCCCACTGATAAGACTTGGCTATCCACCCCCATACACGTCTTGAAAGGGAGCAGCGGTTAGTCAATTTTTGATTTTTTAAAAATAAAAAATCAATATAAAACTTTGTATCAAAGCATAAAACACATACTGAAAAAAAGTGTACAATTCATACCTGTACATCTCTATTAATTTTTTTATAAACTGAACACACTTGTGTATCCAGCATCCAGAACAAGAAAGAGCGTTACAAGCTTTCCAGAAGCCTTTGTTCCCTCTACCAATCAGGGTAATATTGTCTAATGATAGAGTCTTTCCATGCCAGCATGCGCTCTCTAACCAGGAGCACTGCGCTGAGTAACTTGGTTTTATTACTCTGTGTTGCATTTGATCAGAAGTTCACCACATAAAGCGGAATTGCTCATGCTATTTGTACCTAAGTCATTGGACATGTAGTGACAGTGTTAATATTGTGGTTTAGAGGTTTAAGAGGAGACAGAGATCTCCCAGGTCCTCTTCCTGGGATTTCTCAGAGCCCGTCAGCCTTTTCTAGTCACCTAAGAACCCCCAATTTTCTTTGGGTTACATTAAGCGATTACGACTCTCCCAGCAGAGCTCACACTAACAGCATGTGAAACTCGCTCCCAGGATCACCAGCACCACCATTTTACGGTGTCTCAACACACACGAGACCCTGAACTCACAGAATTCTCTACCCCAGTGAATCTCATTCCTGGCAGCACACTGAAATTACTTCCTGGCAGCACATTGAAATTACTTGAATAATTATGAAAAAAAAAACTATCAGAAAACCAAAACCAAACAACAACAAAAACAAAGAAAATAACTCAAGCCCACCTTGAGCCAATGACAGAATATCTTGAGGGGTAGGGTCCAGCACTGATAGTTTCAAAGTTCCAGGCATCTCTAGAGGGTTGCAGAGCATTGCAGCTTCTCAGCCTCCCCTTGGAGCTCCCTTCCATTTCAGTTTTAGTCATCTCAACAACCACAATTACGTTCTCAAGGTGACCAAAAATAGTCCAAACTTGACCTCCTAACCACCTTTCAACAAGGTAGAGCATCTCTCTGTCTCTCTTTTTTTTAAAGCAAGGATTTATCCTTAAGTTGTCAGAAGTTGGCAGAACACCTCCATCATCTCCCAATTTCCTTCCACTGTGCATTAGCCGGGAGTGGTCAGATCACCTGGGATCCCTGTGATGAGATCTATACCCTGGAATCCACTGAGGGTAGGCACCCAGTCTCCAGCACTGAAGTGTGGCTCCATCTGGTCCCCCTCTGTTCACGACTGGGGTCTGCCGAGACAGAGCCACGGAAACAAACGGCTCTCTTTTGTCTCTGAAGGCGGTTTTGCTGTCAAAAATCATCACTCACTCACCGGGCACGTTTTGATGGCTTGTGAGCTGCAGTGGGGGTGTGAGGGGGAGAGTGAAGTGAGAAGACCTGGGGCTGCTCAAGGTGGCTGGCAGGGGGAGGGAGCACACCAAAAATTCAACTCAGAAAGAGTCCAGAGAGTAGGTGCTGGCTCGCCTGGGGAGGGCTTTTCTTATGGGGGGTGGGGGGAAATGTCAGTCCTTGTTTCCTTTCATGTCTTCAAGTGCCCGCTTTCTCTGGAACATTTCTCTCCCATAGCAAGTGTTGGGTCCAGAAGATGTTCCTTGGAACTGCAGCCTACCTCCACCCCTTGAATGATGCAGTAACTAAAGGATGTGTAGTGACAGGAAAGCATCCCAGAGGTGACCTGTAACCTGGCCTGGGGCTCGTACACAGATATGAAATTAGCCTCCAAATCTTTGATCTTTATTACATCTTTCTCTACCGGTTTAAAAGAAAATAATTGGAGATCCCACCCTTTTTTTTCCCCTACCCCATCTCTGCATACTGCTTTATTTATTTAGTTAGTTTTTAAATTTTCCCTCCTTTTAGTTGTTATTCATGTTCCTTTTAACTTGATAGTTTCCTGTGTTGAAGGCTAGGGAGGTAGACGTCACACTGGGTTATTTGCTCTAAAACACCAGACTCTCCAAGAGATGTCTTTGCTAGAAATAAATGTATATAGCCCGATACACGTACTTTTAAGCCTCAGCTTTAAACTGGGCCCAAGGCAAACAGTCCTCAAGTCATCCTCTCATAATAAAACCCCTAGGGAATCACCAACATTGATGGCAGTGCTGACTGGTGGGGCTTGCTGAGTTAGTAATAATAATAATGATAATGATACCCACTTTTATTGAGGATCTGCTATTCACCAGACACTGTATATTCATCATATTGTATACAGGACTCAACCGTCAAAGGTAAGTGTAACTCATCTCAGTTTACAAATGAAGAAATCAAGGCTCAACAACTTGAATGGCTTGCCTCTGGTCACACAGATGGTAAGTGCCTGAATGAGGCTTTGAAATCAGGTCTGTCTGAGGAGACTCTGCTGCCTTTCAGAAAAGGCATTGATCTTCCCTGTCTTCTCCTCTAAGGCAAAGCTACTAACCCTTCTCGGGGGCCTGGTGTTCCTTAGGCCAATCCTGGACCCCCAGAGTCTCACATACCTGCTGCTTTGCACCCAGAGCTCCGTCTTCTTTTAGGAGGTAGCTGCCCAAAGCAGAGACTGTTTTATGCTCCGTGCAAAATGTGATGAGTTCGTCTTTGGCTCTTCCTGGATAACACCTTCACTTTTATGAGAGCCTTCCAAAAGCAGTGCCTTAACCAAGACTGACACTGATGACTGAGATTTTAGGCACCTCAAAGTGAGCACCACGGGGGCACTTTAAGATGTTTCCTGAATGGGTCAATTGGGACCCTTTGGATGACAACTAAGAGAAATTCAAACTTAACCTGGCTAAAGGGAAAAGGAAGTATACTAGCAAAATATTGGAAGCATCAGAGAGAGAATGATGAATGCAAAGCCTTATGGAACTTAGAATACAGAACTTTAAATGAACTACAGCTACATCTCACAGCATAGTTAAAATACAACAACAAATGAAAACATCAAGTTGCAGAAGTATCTGTGTAAGTTGGTAAATTTATAAAGTTTGAAAGTCTGTAAAACAGGTTTAAGAATATATAAATAGGTAGTAAAAATACACCATCATATATGGACATGATAAACTCTGAATTTATGATAATAATTATCTCTCGGGTGAAAGGAGATTAGGGAGAAGCACACATCGTGTCTCAAATCTGTCTTTTATGTTTAATGCTTTATTTTAAAAACATCTAAAGTATGGATGCTTAACAGATATGATAAAACTGGATTTCAATGTATTATTCTCTACTCTGAGCTGCATGTTTAAAACATCTCATAATTTTCTTTAAAAGGAGAAATTACTGGCTCATGAAGCAGAAGGATCTGTGAGTGATTGGCTGGATCAAGTCGACCAGGAATTCTCAGTCTCCATTTCTTTATTCTGTTTTCTTCTCCCTAGGTTCTGGGGTCTGGTTTCTATTTTCACTCCGGTTCCTTATTCTTGGTAGCTAGATGGCTCCCAGTAACGCCACACCCATGTTCTAATCTTTAGTGTTCACTTGTAAGATGGAATTCTTGCTTCTGACAGTTTCAGTAAGGGTCCTGGAATTTCATCCTGTGGAATCACGTGCTCATCCACAAATGACATCCCTCTGACTAGGGGAGTGAGCTGATTAGCTGGGCCTTGGTTATGTGCCACCTCCTGGAACTGGTGATACAGAGATCAATTTTTCCCAAAAGACATTAAGGGAGGAGTTTCCCAAGGAAATTATGAGAGTGCTAACAAGAAGAGGGGGAACTAGTTTGGGGGGTGGTAAGAAACAGCAGATATGTACCACAATGTAGCCCTTCCTGTAAGAACTGCCTGTATACTGTATCTATGAACATCTTAAAATAATCTTGCATCTTTAAGTGAAAGTGACTTATAGGAAAACAGAAATCAGTATCACTTAGGGGTATATTGATAGATGCAAACTCACAAATGAAATGCCAGAAAATAAATTAAATAGTATATAAAGGAATAATTTGCCAAAATCAATCAAGGTTTATCTCAGCACAGAATAACAGAACAATATCCATTATTATAATATACTACATTAAGAATTTAGGAGAAATAACAGACAAGGTGAAACTCTATAAATATTCCGATTAAAATTAGGAATTAGAAAAAGTGATGCTCACCATTATCATTATTATTTAATGTTTTTTTCCTGAAATGCTAATCAGTGCATTAGGGGAAAAGCAGATATAAAAAATATCATACATCAAAGGGAGAATTGTTCTAGCAATACAAGACCAAAACTAACAAAAGTGGACAGATTCAGTTTGGTTTATCAACACAGAAAGCTGACCTAGAGGACAAGCCTGCTTTGGAATGGGGACAGTGGGAGTCCAGATACAGAGCCAGATTGTTCCAAGAATTATCTCAGAACTTGAGAAGAACAAGACCAGCCTCCAGGAAGTGAGGCTGGCAGAGATGGAGCCGGAAGCAGGTCTTAGCCAGCTGGCTTGATACCCAGAAGACACTGACATCCTCACATTGAGAGTAGGGAAAATCTGAGCCCTCAAGGGCTCCAGTTAGAAGAGAGTCAGGCAGGGGCCCAGAATTGTCATGATGTGTGTTTATCAATGCCTCTTGGTATAACTGGAACCATAGACATCCTTCACATAAGTACACGTAGGTAAGAGCAGCAGGGCAAGAGAGCTTTATATGGGGCTGGGCTAGCAGCCTGTTCCTAAGTGGACACGCCCTTGACAACATAACTGAGTTGGGAGTAGCATGGGACAAGTCCCAACAGTGCCCTCCATGTGTACCAAGGACTGTGCATGGCCTATTATGAAATCAATATGTTTTAAATACATTAACGAGACATTTTGTTGAAGTTCGAGTTTCGACAAGGTTGGTTATCCTTTGTTACTCAGTAGTCCTAGCCCTACAAGTAGACTAGAGAGCCAGAAATTTCAAAACCCAAAGGCCATTGGTCCAAGGGTCTAGTTTCAGGTACGAGGGAGGAAGTGTAGTCTCCCCTTTCTCTCCCATTAAATGAAATTACAAAGCCTGGAAAGAAGGTGTGGCACAGCCATTTGAGGACTCTGAAAAGGAAATGGTCGCACTGGCTTGGGGAAGACCAGAATTTCAAATACAACTAAACTGGAAGTGAGTTTACCCTTTCTTCTTTCCCCTCTGACATCTCCTGGCCTCAGCTCAATACGTGGGAATTGGCAGTGAAGCCCAGAAAGAAGGAGTTATAGCAGAAGTCCTCAGGGGGTGACTTGAGGAGAGGAAAACGTAACTTCTAAGCTCAAAGAGAGGGTGGAAATCAGGCTCCTCCTTTTTTATCTCTTTGTTCTCCCACGCCCCAGCCTCCAAGCAGCCCTGTGGCAGCAAAATCAACCAGAGGCGACAGAAGTCTGCAGCAGCTGAAATTCCGAGGGAGAAAAACCGTCCTCTCTGTTCGGTGGGATATCAAGATATCGGGGCCAACTACGGTCGCTTTTTTCCCCATCTGTTTTCCTACCATTTGACTGTGGACACTGGCTCAGTTTATGAAAATGCACAGCATTCTGGAGTAACTAAATTTCTGACTTTCTGGCCAGAGGAAAGGGCTCTATGGGGAATCGGAAACTATTAGTAGATTACCAAGAGGGAGGAGCTGGGGGAAGTGGTATTACACAGTTATTTATGAACTCCTGGGCAAACCCTCAAGTTCACATGATGTGACCTGTTCCTATTTAGCAGAGCAAAATCTCTAAGAAATGGACTTGGATGCAGCTCTGCCCAATGTACCAGATGGCCACTGGATGGTCCATACCCTGGAGAGGTCCAAGTAGCCCTGAAAATTCTCAGAAATTTGAACTGATGTTGGCACTGCAACCTACAGAAGGCGAGTTGGAACTTCTTTCCTGAATCTAGTCAGGAAGCCTCTTTGCTAAAATGGAATAGCAACATTCTTCATAGGTTTTAAACAAGACACAAAGTCTTATAGCATAATAGTCAAGATGTCCAGAATGTCATCCAAAATTGCTCAGTTTACGAAGAATCAGGAAAATTTCAACACAGAAAGACTGTGAACAGATTGCAATGCTGGGATGACACAGATCTTGAAAAGTCTTTGTTTGACAAAGACTTTAAAGTAGCTCTTCTTAAATGCTCCAGCGAGCAGTGACAAATGTTCTTCAATGGAAAATAGAGAATCTCAGGGAAAAAATAGCCTAAAAAAGAAGCAGATATAAATTTTAAGGCTAAAAAACACAATAACTTAAATAATAAACCCATTGGGTGGAATGAATCACAGGATAGAGATGTCAGAGGAAAGACCCAGTGTGTGTGAAGACAGAGCAGCAGAAATTATCCAGTCGGAACAATGGAGAGAAAAAAGGCGGGGGCTGGGGGGGGGAGCATAGGCTCAGGACACTTTGGGACAATAGCAAAAGGTTTAACATTCATGTCATCAAAGTCCCAAAAGGAGAGGAGAAACAGTGGTGCAGAAAAATTGTTTAAAGGAAAAAATGGCTAAAAATTCTGCAATTAGGCAAAAAACATAAACCTACAGATTTAAGAGAATCAGTAAACCCTGAATGGGATAAACTCATGGAAATCCATCCCTAGACATATAATTATATATACGTATTTATTTAAAAAACATATAATAACTAAAAGGTGGTCCTTCAAAAGTTCAGAAATTTGATTAAAGCTTTAGCAAGAGTGACAGCGAAAAAAAAAAAACAACTGAGATATCACAAATTACTAATATCAGAGAAAACAAGAGAGTTAAACACTATATACCCTGAATACATGAAAAGGATAATAACTCAACTCACATACATTCCACAGTTTAGATGAATTGGATTTATTACTCAAAAAACAACTACCAAAACTGACCCAGGATGACACAGATAACCCGAATAGTCCTGAATAATCAGTGCACAAGTAAAAGGTTTCCGAAAAAGAAATCTCCAGCCTCAAGTAATTTTCCTGGGAAATTCTGCCTGACAAATAAAGAAGAAACATTATCAAACTCAACCCAGTAGCTAAAGAAATTAAATCAATAATAAATAACTTTCTAAAAAATAAAACTCAAGGCCTAGATGGTTTTGCTGGTGAACTCTACCAAATATTTAAGGAAGAGTTAAGTTTGAATCGAGTTTAGGTTAATTCTCTACAATCTCTTCTAGAAAACAGAATACAGAACATTTTCTAACCCATTTCATGAGACCAGCATTACTCTGAAACAAAACTAGACAAAGACAGTACAAAGAAAACTATAGATCAATGTCTCCTATAAACAGAGACAGAAAAATTCTCTGGAAAATGTTAGCAAATTGAATGAAAATATTAGCAAACTAACTGGGGTTTATTTGGGAATATAAGCCTGGTCAGTAGTCAAAAACCAATCAATGTAATCCACTGTCTTAACAGGCCATATGTTCATATCAATTGATGCAGAAAAATTATTTGACCAAATTCAACAATGATTCATAATTAAAATTCAGAAACCTGGGATAGAAGGAAACTTTCTAAACTCCTATTTATAATTTCCAAAAAATGGAAACCAATGTCCTTCAATGGGTGAATAAACAAACTGCATTATATCCATACAACAGAATATTAGTCAGCCATGATAAAGAACAAATTATTGATACATGCAACAACTTGAATGCATCAAAGGCATTATTTTGAGTGAAGAAAGCTGATCTCAGAAAGTTACATGTGTATTATTCCTTTTACTTGATATTCTTAAAATGCCTATAGTGCTAAAACGCAGAGCAATGATTGCCAGGGACTGAAATCCCACCAGAGGAGCCAAAAAGGCATGCTGGCTACCTCCTGCGGGGACTTTTCCTCTCACCCATCTCTCCCAAGTCCCCAGAGCCTTATCAGAACAACTCAACAAGGAAATGAACTCCAAGACTGCAAACCCAAGTTCCTGTGCCTATCAATGGAGGCAGGAGATACCTGGAAGGTGGGGCATTGTTTTGGAAAGTCTGCTTAGCCAGGGGCAGATGGAGCTTAGGGGGCAGGCTGGAGAGGAATGCCGCGGTCTCTTCACACCAGTAGTACCTGAACTGTAGCCAGGAAGGCCTGTTGCACTTGGACGTAAGCAGTCCTGTACAAGCCATGAGTCACAACGCTCGTGTTGGTACCTGTTCAGAGCATGTGAATTCTGCAAACAGCATTTCTAGTCTTCTCTTGAGCACTAGAGGAACAGCAAAAAGATGCGGAAAAGTCAGTGGCCTGAATTTGATCTTCTTTTCTCCCTTGCTGTCCCTTTCTTTGCTGTAAGCACACTGCAGACAGCAGACTCTGGAGGCCCTCCCATCACACCTGCAAGTCAGTTTTGATTACAATCCTTTCCTCCCTACTGGGCTTGCTCATAGGTCACCCCAAACTTCACATCTGAAAAATACTCCCTTAGATGTTCCCTTATAAGCTGATCATATCTTTTCAATATGGTAGAAAGAATTAATCCTAGAAGATGGATCTCTAAGGAAAAGGACTATAAGGTGTGTCTGAAGTCTGAGAAAGAATGATTCTTTTTTTTTCCCCAGGGGTTTAAGGGTCGTGGTGCACATGTGGAACAGAGCACCCAGGCCACATCGTTGGTTAGGAATGACATCTTCCTGATTCTTCTGTCTCCATGTCTCATTATCTGGCCTGAATTTCAGAAGCACAGCTCTGAAAGAGTTCTGAAAAATTTTGCCTCAAAGGCCCATCTTCATGTAAATTCAATGTGGCTGAAACATAACTCGTTTCCCTCGCCATTTTGGTCCTAAGTTTGCCTTCTTATTGGTGGCACTGAGGCTTAAAATGGCAGAGAAAGGCTTGATAGTTTTTGCACCCTTTTCTTCTCCTAGTCCTGCCCTGGGTATGGGGTAGTTATTCTTTGTGTCTTCTGTATGCATCCCTCCATTTCCAGCCTCCCAGTCACCCCCAACCCCCCCCCCCACCACCATATTCAAGTATCCCATAGTTTCCTCGGAGGTCTCCATTGTGTCAACTGAAAAAAAAGCACAACCTAAAAGTGGAGAATTACATTTTATTCAGTGGACTTGCTGAGGACTTGCATAAGCCCTGATACAGCCTCTCAGATCGCTCCAAGAGACTGTTCCAAAGAGGTAAGGGAAGAGCCAGGACATATAGAAGTTTTTGCAAAAAACAAACAAACAAAAAACAAAACAAAAATAGGTAGTCAAACATCAAAAGATGACTGCTAATTAAAGAAATAGACATCTCAAGGTAATGAATTTCGCGCTTTTCTGTGTATGGGAAGATGCAAGAGTCCGGGCGTGTTGAGATGATTCCTTTGACATGTACCTTAACTATCTAGGGCCAGTCTCCTGTTTTTCTCCATCTTGAGTCCCCTCGGGGTGCCCTGCAGGTGGCTCTGTGGCCACATCATCCTTTGCTTATTGAAATGGCAGGAGACCGTCGTCCACAATGCCTTACTCCTGCCATTCCCTGATATTTCCTAGACATAGCCAGCTTTATCCAACTAGAAGATCATATTTTACGTGTCATCCTGTTGTCTTTATTTATACTCGGTTCATTCTGCCTGAAGAGTCACCCCCTTTCTTGTACTTGTCTAAACTGTACCCCTTCTAAGTCCTGCTGGCTTCATGAAGATTTTCCTGGCGGCTCTAAGCTTCAGTGATCAACCGCTCTTGTCTGAATTTCTGGAGCATTTATTGTCTGTATCACCTATTTAGCACAAAAAATACTACCTTGTCTTATCTGTGCACGAATGCTTGCTTCCTTTTCTAGCAGTACCTGGTAGAGATTGTGCATTAAGAATTCTTGAGGAGATTCCCCCTCCCCCGTAATGTTCAAGAGAGAGATTCAAGAGACACCCAAACCTAGATAAGCAGCAAATAAATAAGCAGACTACACCACTCCAAATTCCTGAGGTTGACGTGAGGTTTTTATATTTGCAAATATTTTTGGAGCCACTGCTCTATGCTTGGCATTGTAGTACATGCTGGAGACAGAACAATGAACAGGACACTAACCCATTCTGCTTTCAAGAAGCACACAGTCTGGTAGGAGAAATAAGCAGTTATAATGTTGTGGAGTATAGACCACAATAGACGCATAGGACAGAACACATCAGGGGAGCATGTAATGCTGATCTGGGAGGCCAGGGAGATCGTCCCAGAGAAAGGGATCCAAATGCTGGAACGTGGAGGATGAGTAGGAACTGCTGAAACAGAAGGTGTGTACATGCAGGGATGCGGCAGGGAGTGGGAGACGGAAGCCAACTAAGGCAGAAGGGCCAACAGGGTCCTGGAGACAAGCAAAATATGGCTCATTGAAAACAGGAAAGGAGTTTAATTTGGCTAGAACACAGAGTGCAAGGCATGGGATAGCAAGAGATGAGGTTGGAGGGGTAATCAGGGCTTATGATAAGATAAGAGTTGGAAGGGCAGTGAGGAGCATGTGGAACAGATAACTGGACTGGGTTTGCATTTAAGGGATACTGCCTTGGCTGCAGGGTGGAGAAGAGCCTGAGAGGAGAGAAGAATGGAGGCAGGAAGGCCAGTCAGGTAGGTGGTCCAGCAAAAGAATGATGGTGATGACCTGACTGCAGCAGCGGTAGTAGAGATGAAGAACGTGGATGCATTTCAGGGATGCCTCAGGAGGAGAACTGTGAGGACTACATGTGTGGAGGTGGGTGGTGAGGCGGAGGAAGCTGGGCGGGTGTTAATATCATTCCCTGAAAAGGAAATTGGGAGAAAAAACCAGTATAGAGGTCACAAGCCTTCAGCGTGACTCACATTTAGCTTGGGCTTCTGCACCTGGGCAGAGCCACGTGGGGTTCTCTTGGCAGTGTATGTTGGTCTCAACTTCAGGGGGGAAATCTCAGCCAGAGATGTAACTTTGGGACTCCTCAACGTTAGTGGGATGAGGAAGCTGAGAAAGTCTAAGAAGACAATGTGTGTGTCGAATAAGAAGATAAAACTAGGATGAAACCCAAAGAACACATATGCTTAAAAGGTGAACAGGAAGATCTTGCAAAAAATTGAGAAGTGGCCAAGAGGTAGGAGGAAATCCAAGAGAATATAGGGTTGCCAAAGTAGGTCAACAACATTACGTGCAGCATCAACACATACAGGCTTGGTGTTTAAAAATTTATTAAAAATTTTTTTTTATCTTGGTGTAAATAGTACCATGCCACAGTTCTCAAACTTTTTGGTTATACAAGATACTACACACTCTTACAAATTATTGAGGACTTGAAAGAGCTGATTATGTGGCCATGACTATTAATATCTATTAGAAATTGGAACTGAGAAAATTTTAAACATATGTATTAAACCATCTTAAAAATAATAAACCGTTCACTAGTTAATAAAAATGTTTATGAAAAATAAGTATTTTAAAACGAAAAAGTAGTGAAACGAGTGGCATTATTTTACATTTTTGCAAACCTATTTAATCTTGGCTTAATAGAAAACAGCTGAATTCTCAGATCTGGTTCTGCCTTCAATGCGTTTTGCTGTCACACTTTGTGTAGCCTCTGGAAAACTCTGCTGTAGTATCAGAGAATAAGAGTGAAAAAAGGAAACAGCATTTTGAGTAATTGTGAAAATAGTTTGATCTCTGAAGGGGATTTCTAGGGGTCTGAGGACTGCACTTTGAGAATCACTGCTCCAGGGTGGGAGAGCGGGACAGTACTGTGAGTCTCACTAACGAGCTTATTTTTTTTCTCTTCTTTTTTAATGTGGGGGGAGGTAATTAGGCTTACTTATTTACTTATTCTTAGAAGTACTGGGGATCCAACCCAGGACCTCATTCATGCTAAGCATGCATTCTACCATTTGAGCTATCCCTCCCCCCCCCAATAAGCTCTTGATACCATGGTCAAAAGTAGGCCTGATAGACTTGATTGAGGTTTCAAGGGCTGTTTTAAGAGACGTTGAGGTTGTCTGGTTGACATGACCTTCCAAAGTTAGGAATGGGCTCTAGAAGTCCCGTTCATCCATTCAACAATTATTTATTTAGCACATATTATGTGCCAGGAATACTCTAGACCCAGAGGGTATAACAAACGAAGCAGAAAAAGAAAATCCTTGCCTTCATGAAGCTTCACTTTTCTTTGGAGGAAGATTAGGTAGTGAACAAGTAAAGTAGTAAAATATACAGTATATTGGACGGCAGTGCGTGATATGCAGAACAACGCCAAGAGTTACAGGCAATGTTGGAAGGATTTGCCAATTTCGAGGAGTAGGTGCTGGGAAGGCCTCAGTAAGAAGGCAACGTTTGAGCAAAGAGGGTGAAGGAGTCATTTAGATATCTGATGAGAGTTTTTCCTTTTTTAAAAGAAGGTGTTTAATTCTTTAATTTTTTTGAGGGGGTAATTAGGTTTATTTATTTATTTTTTAGTGGAGGTACTTGGGATTGAACCCAAGACCTCATGCATGCTAGGCATGCACTCTACCACTGAGCTACACCCTCCCCCTTCCTTAATTTATTTTAAACTTTATTAATATGTACTCTTCAGTTAAGTGTCTACTGTAGCTGGCATTAGCTGCAAGTATATAAGAAGGTAAGACGGGAGACTAATGTTTATTTAGTGTCTGCCATGTACCAGGCACTTTGCTAATTTTTACACCTGAGGTCTGGTACCGTCTCTAAGGTTCACAACTCGCTAAGAAGACAAAACGTGTACAATTGGGTGTACACGTTTGGGTGTAACAGTAGGTCTGAAGTCGCACCACCAGAGTTTTGTATGCACCTATCTACCCGAGGTTTCGATCTCTCTTTGAAGATGAACGGAGGTGGGAAGGGTATTCATCCATTTAACAGAGCAGAAGCCAGGTTAATAATACCCTACCACATATTTTACAGGGCACCGGAGTTTACAAAGTGCCATCACAAATTAACTTAATCTTCATAACAATTCTAAGAAGCCGGTATTATTATTATATTGTAAGCAGTATTATTGCCCTCGACTGTGGGACACAGGATCAGAAGTCTAGGTAATATAAATAGGTTATACGGTAGTTGGAATGTGAAATTAAGATAACCTACTTTCAAGCACAAAAGGAACAGCTGCTGAAATAAAACAGTACTATACTCGCCGACTCAGTCCCTTTCCAAGTACGTGCACCGCGTAGGGAGGGTTAAGTCAGGGCCAGGGCGGAGGAAGAGGCGGCGAGGCCGCTGAACCCACGCACGGCTCTCTCCTGCGCTTGCGCCAGGCAGGACGTCTCCGGAGAGACGCCTAGGACTCTGGGTTTGCGCAGACGCAGAGCTACCTCCGGGCGGAACTGGGGCGCCCGGGGCTCCTGCTTCCTAAACACCCGGTGCGAAAGGAAGGTGGCAGTGGCGCGGCGGGGCGCATGCGCGGACAGCTCCGCCGGGGGAAGAGTTGAGGGGCGGACCGGCGTTGGCAGCTGGGAGCGGAGCGGAGCAGGGTCAGGATGGATGAGGACGTGCTGACCACCCTGAAGATTCTCATCATCGGCGAGAGTGGTGTGGGCAAGTCCAGGTGAGGCGCGTCTGCGGGCCGTGAAGGCGGCGGCGGGGCTCTGTCTGCCGCTGTGGCCGCTGTCTCCTGGGCCGCGGCGGGAACGGTCAACGGCGGCCTCCGCTCGCGGGCTCCGCGGCCTCTCCCCGCTCGGCCCTGCGGCCCTGCTCCCGCGCCGCCCGCCTGCGTCGGCCGGGTGCGCGGCCTCTGCCAGGCACCGGCTCCTTGGGTCGCTTCCCCTCCTGTCGCACCGAGAAAAAGCAATTCCAAGGGCGCCACTCTGCCAGCCAGTTTGCTACCGGGGAGCCCAGGGCGTGGCGGGCGGGTTTGGGCCCGAGTCCGGCCGAGGGCAAGGCCTCTCTCGGCCCGCGGGGCTCAGGTTCCCTGTCACCCCGCGAGCTGAGAGTCGTAACTTTACCACTGTGGGATTTCTGTCGGGCTTTCTCTGAATCCGTAATGTTCTACATAGGAGGTTTCGTGACGCCGTAGTCACATTCCTGGCCTATTTTGGTGCACCCCGTAGCCGTTTTGGTTTTTTTTTTTTATATGAGTCAGCTGTGAAAGAACTCACCCGTCATCTGACTGCTTGAATAATTAACTTTAGTCTCAGATGCTAGAGCCTAAGCTGTGGACCACTTGAAAATCAAGTGTGATTGTCACTTCTTATTCTGCCACATCACATCAAGGTAAAAGGACCCGTTAGTGTTTGTCTTTTCTTTCTTGACTCTTGGGGAAAAATAGTATTGACAGTTAAGAGTCGAGTGTAAAGGAAGACGTGGAGCCCGATGGGTGTTGCAAGAGGGTTGTGATTTCATCTTGGTGTTAGAACAAAGTTCTCCAGGTGAAGTTATCCTTCCCTCTGAGTACGAGTAGGCTGTATTCTACGCTGCTTTGCTCTTTAAACAATATCCGGATTCCAGGAGCTATCCCTCCTGATAAATTTATCTTTCAGATCAGTTCTTGAAATCTTACTTTTTTAGATATTTGAGGATTTGAAATCTTATTCTGTAATATGTTCCGAAATTTTATGTATTTTTAAAGTACGAGAATACATTTTCATAGTTTTCCTCTTTTAATGTACTTGTATATTAGAATGAGAGATTTGGACATAACAAGGAATAAATTAATGAAACACTATGGGCCAGCAAAATAATATGATTTGTGTGTGTGTATGTTATTTAAAGGGCTGAATAAAATCATTTTCATGATCACCGTCTGTTAGGTTTGAGGGTTAAAAAGTTAGATAGTATGTGAACATTGTCTTGATAGGAATTCCATAGCCTTGTGTCTTTTTTTTTTTTTTTTTCCCTTCTTCTTGAAATGTAACCCTCAGATAGGTTAAGGCCTATGAAATTGCTGATTTTGAGGTCAAGAATGGTTGGATGTCATTTCATGTGGTTGGCACTTGTCCTGTATGTATTGGATGGATGACTGGTTAAGCTGTCTTAACATTTTCTGGAAGGTTAACTGGAGGTACATTGTTCACACAATTGAGGTTCTTCCTCTAGAGTAAAATCTGTTAAGTGGATTTATTCGTTTCCTTGGTTCCTTCCCCTCAAACATTTATTTGGATTTAATCTGCTCCAGACTTTTTCTCAGTACTCAGTGGTGAATTGTCAGCTGCTCACTGTAAAATTTTAACACCTTTATCTCTTTCAGGAAAGGATTATATTTAGGGAGAAACTTAGCTTGCTTTTCTAGCTAGATAGACATTATTGGTGTATGTGATATGCTATGGAAAACAACCCTGAACACTTATCTTTCTGGATAAGATGAGAATTAATGACTCTTTAGAAGCCTATGCTTTTTAAGAAGAATTAGTACAAAAACATTTGTTACAGATAAAATCTCACAGGGTTGTTCTAACCAAGTGTCTATTTCTTCATAGATTTAGAGTCAGTGCAAGTGAGATAACACTTGTGTTGTTGAGAAATCATTGTGCAACAAAGGACATCTTAATGAATTCAAAGTAATGGGTTATTTTTCCAGTTTATTTCAGACTTGGATTGTAATGAGCCTGTGTGAGGGCAGCCGGGAGATTAGAATCATGAAACTGGTCCTGCCACGTGTGTGATCTTGTGTGAGACACTGGAGCACTCTGGGCCTTCATTTCTTCATTTGAAAAATGAGGCTGGAGTAGAAATCTCTCAAACCATATCTAGTGTTAAATGTATAAGATTCTTTAATTCTGTGGCTAGCCAGGGTGAAGTAAAGAAGTAGCAAGGGGTTTCAGAAATTGGAAGAGATTATGGAGACTTTCTGTAATCTAAATTGCTATGCCTCTTATATCCCCATCCTTTTGGCCAGTTTCATTTGTAAGTTAAGGAATGCAGATTAGCTATAATCACACTGTGTATTATTAATTTGGCCTCCTCTGAGTGGAGTGGTGGTTGTAACTTCTTCCATCTAGATCCCTGCGTGGAGAGTGTTTTGCTCCTTTAACTTTGAAAATATGAAGACTTAAACCTTTTGGTTCTTAATCATTTTCAGGTTGTGGATTTCTTTCAAAATCTAATAGAATAATAGACTCTCTGCCTAGAAGAATGCATATATGGAATTTAGAATACCTTTCAAGCTAACAGTGTACCCTGGTTAATCTCTGTTGGCTTATACTCAGAGCTTGCATTAAAATTTGTTGCTTTGCACTGTATGAAGTCCCTACCTTTCCTGAGATATCACTGATGACAACCGATGCTGTTAGGATTAGCAGTTATGTCAGAAAATCCCCAGCTCAGTGTCTGGCACATTGTCGATGTTCAGTAAATAATAACCAATACTGTTATTATTTATATTATTATTATTATTATTATTATTATTATTATTATTATTATTATTATTGTATTATTATCATTACTACTCAGCAAGTTTCTATGTTTTTGTAATAATATTTTCTGTGGTGACCAAGTATAGATGCATATCTTTTCTATTCTTAAAATTGTGGGTAACTGAAATTTTTAGTGAAATCTTCACTTTTGTTAAAGTCTAATGTTGGGAAGAGAAGAAAATTTTTATGAGTAGTCTTTTCAGATTCTTATTAGTACTGTCACCTGACTCATGTTGGAAGTAAGTAAAATTAGTTGTGGTCTAGAGGGGTCAGTGTTAAGCAGAAAAATCTATGATTTGATTCTTCTGTTTGCTTTGCTTTTGTGGTGCTGGTTTTATGATAAACATCACAAAGAAAGCAAAACCATGAAAAGGAGAGTTAGTCCTTTAAATGGGATTAATGACACTGGGTTTGGAAACTACCAAGAGGCCATTATGTTTTGCAGTATGCCCTATTAACAAAAAAAATCTAGCAGCAATAATTAAAAATTAGAAATATTCATACTTTTTTTTCCTGCAGTTCAGATGTGATAGCTGTTGCTTTGATTTTACTAATGCAAACAGTCAATGGAGTAGTCTCGTCCTACTTAGGAGATAATGTGAGGGCAGACTGATTACTTTTATAAACTTACAGCTTTAACAAAAGCTTAGATTTCATTTTTGAAGAGCTTCTAATAACTGACACTTCTGCCTTTTAGTAAATAAAATAATTCTGGGAAACAAAATCTTAGTGCACTCTTAGGTGTCTTTTCTGTCATTTCATGCCTTCTTTCCTAGTTTCTGTACCATTTCCCAGGATTAGTCCTTTGTTGTCTCTTACCATGATCATGGCAGTTGTCTTACGTTGATTTTCTTGCATTTTTTTTTCTTTGCTGGCATTAACTTTTCAAAATGTAGAGCATTTCTTGCCATTCCTTTCTTTGAAAGCTTTTCATAGCTCCCTGTTGCTTGCTTGGTTTCATGCACCCTATGCAGCATTTGCCAGAGGATGCCTGTTCTGGCCATCATTTGATTTTTCTACCTTCACTTTTTATTGTATCTTTTCTTTTCACTTAGATAACAGTCATACTACTTGTTTCAAAATGCTAGACTTCACACCTTTCTGTTTTTATTTGAATCCAGAGTGGATTAGGCATCAGATTTTTAAAAAATTAATTTGTTGCATTCCAGGAGACTTATTTTCCCCCTTTCATCCATGTCAGTTAAAGCATGGCATGCTGCTAACATTAGTACAGTTCTGTTTTTAAAAAGAAAAAACCACAGTCCTTTTCACATTTGGGTTATTTAGCAGGGGAGCATGGAGAGTATATTTTCTAGTAAACTACTTTGCTCTTGGGATTCTTTAATTATCTTTCCAATAATTTAAATCCTCTGTATATATATACACCGAGGTAGTATTTCTGGGAGCAGACTACATCAGCTATTCTTATCTGCATCTAATCTGTGACAAAATATAATAACCATGAACGTTTAGCAGATGATTAGAAAGAAAAGTCAAATTCCTAATCTGTCTTTTTAACATCTCTTCTAGCCTGCTCTTGAGGTTCACAGATGATACTTTTGATCCTGAACTTGCAGCAACAATAGGTAAGCCTGCGTTTAAAAATACAGTAGAGCAGGAGGGAGGCGCGAGGCAGGAGCGGGCGGCTGGGCTCGGCAGCACATCCAGCGCAGCGTGGCGCCCCGGGCCTGGCCCCATGCCCACAGCCCTGCAGGACCGCCCTTGAGCGCGGGCGCCCCTCCCGCGCCCCCCGCCTGCCGGCACTGTAGCCGCCATGGCGCGGCCGGGCGGCCTGGCGCTCCCCAGGCTCCGCGCCGGCCGGAAGACGCTGTTGGCGGCCGCCGCGGGCGTGGTGATGCTGCTGGTGCTGGTGGTGCTCATTCCGTGCTGGTGAGCTCAGGCAGCCCGGATGGCCGCTATGAGATGCTGGGTACCTGCCGCATGGTGTGCGACCCCTGCCTCGCGCGGGGCCCCGGCGCCACAGCACGGTCTCTGGCTTCATCATCTATTCGGATTGAGCTCCCCGCCTCCCCTCCATCCCCTGTCCCCGACGGGGCTCCTCTCCCGGTGGGGCAAAGAATGACGCGTCCCTTGCCACCCCCTGGCTGCCCGTCGCGGTTGCAGGCCCTCCGGGCTATGACGCCCCCGGCCCGCCCTTGGCACCGCCTGGGCCGCAGCTAGCCCTCCCGCCGGCTCGCCGCAGAGCCGGGTCCATCGTGCCCTTCCCGGTCCCCTGGAGGCAGTGTTGACCACCTCCGCTCCATCCGGCCTGCGCTGTATATTTGTACAATAGGATTGTTTATTGCCCACCCTGCCGGCCAGCCCACCCCAGCTTGGGGAGAGGTCTCCGCAGGGTCGCTCCCCGCTCCATGCACTGCCCACCTGATCTGGAATAGTGCTGTTGGGGGAGGGGTGTGTTGGGGGCTGGGTAGCTTCCCAGCTCTCCTTACAGCCCCAGCCAGGCTGCGCCCCGTCTGACCAAAGCTATAATAGAAACACTTCCATGCCGGAAAAAAAAAATACAATAGAAATGCCAAATATTTTCTTGCCTTTAGACTGTTTTTTCTAACTCCCCTGCCTTCCTCTCACCAACCCCATTGCCTCCATGTCTATTGAAATCTTACTTGTCTTTCAACTCTTTACTTTGGTGTCATTAAATTTCTGGAGCTTTTGTAGATTTCACTGAGCGAAAATAACTTCCTTATCTGTAGTCTCATGGTGCTTTGTTAACACTGTGGGTATTGTGATCATCTGTATACGCATTTCTCTCCTGTGCTTGGACTGTCCTTTATTTAGCAGCATACAGTTATTTGTTTACTGTATCCCAGGCACCGTCCTACGAGGTGGGTTACGCGAGGAATAATACAGACGTGGTCAGTGTCACCTAACAGTAGAGTGTATTAATTTTGTATTTTTAGTGTGTGCTACAGTATCTGTCATGTATTCTGAACTCATCGTATTTATTGATATTAGTTATTAAAGCTTCTTAGAAGCAGTAATACTTAAATGTCTTTTAGAAGTGAAATTTAGATTTCCTGAGTGGTTTGCTGCACCAGCTATTAGAATATATGAGAAGGTGGAGCTAAATATTTCGGTATCCCTTTTGGGGAGTAGCTGACTGTGTAAGGCATAAGAGCCAGCTTGCAGTAGTGGGAAGGGCTGAGTCAGAGCAGAGTGTTGGTCTTGGTTCTGCCTTCAGCCTTGTCATCTTGAGCAAGTCATTTAACTTCATTGTCTTCATCTGTGAGTTGAGGAGTTCTGATGACAGGGTACATTTTTCTTCCAGGTCTAAAATTTTGTGATCTGATGTGTAGAATGTAGTAAAGATGATCCTAGTATTATTATTAGGGAAAATAAAGAGTTTTAACTGGCTTGATTTGTTCTCATTTATTGTTATATCCTACTCAGGTTTCCTGTTAATATTTATCACATATGCTTAATCATTCTCTCTACTTTCACACACACAGTATTCTTGTTTTTGTCTAATTGTTTGAGAGGAAATGGCAGACATGATGTCTTCAGTGTGTATTTCCTAAATGACCATGGATACTGTTCTGCTGTATACAGACAGATTTCACCAGTTGTCCCACCAATGTCTTACATAGCAAAAGAAAAATAATTTTTAAAAAAAAATTCATAGAGACAAAAAAAAAATACTAAGAAAAGCAATTTCTGGTCCAGGATTCAGTCAGGATCACACATTGAATTTGTTTATTTTTAAAATTTTTTTATTGAAGTATTGTTGATTTACAATGTTGTGTTAGTTTCAGGTATAAAGCAAAGTGATTCAGTTATGTATATACATAAATACATTTTTTTCTTTTCAGATTCTTTTTCAGTGTATGTTAACTATGCACACATTGAATTTGGTTATTTTTCTTTAGTCTCTTTTAATCTGAACATTTCTTCCGTCTTTCCTTGTCTTTCATGGCCTTGACATTTTCAACAAGAGTACATACAGATCAGTTATTTTGTAGACTATCCTTCAATTGCATTTTTCCAGTGTGTCCTCATGGTCAGATTCAGTCATGCATTTTGGGCAGGAATTCTGCAGAAGTGCTTCTGAGAGCGTGGTGTGTGTCTGTACCATTGTTGGTGATGGGACTTTGGTTACTTAAGCTGATATGTACCAAATTTCTCCACTGTAAAGTGTCATGCTGTCATTCCAACTGTGGTGGTTCTCAGATGGTGGTTTTTCAGATTCCATCATTCCATTTATATTTCTCATTTAGAATTCTGTAAGGAAGAATTCTTTTTTGTTTCTTTCTTTCCATCAATATGGGCTCATAGTACCTCTAAATGTTTAATAAATTTTATCAGGCATTACTTAGCTTTTGTATGACATACTAACATTTACGGACTTACTCTTATGTTTATAAAAGGAATCACTTAAAACACTAGTAATTCAAAATATGTTTTAATTTGGTGTTGGTGTATTACTTGCTCCTTTAAAAAAGATTAGTAGTAACACTTGATTTTGCTCAGAACATACCTGGAAATGGGTAGTGAGGAGTATAAGAACAGTAACCAGTAGGAAATAAACCTGCCTAGAGCTAAAATGTTACTAAGGGGGCAATCTTAAATGTAATATAAACTATCTCCGTTTCACACTGAAACGTAATCGAGAGCTTGTAGAATGACAGATATTTGTTGTCCTTATTACTAAAGACTGCTTTAAAAACAAATACTAAGATTGTAGCATACTGATGGGAATATACATATTTTGTTCCCCAAATGGGCCCTGGGTTTTTAAAAGTGTCTTTTTCATTTAGGCTTCAGAGTATTTTCTGCCCTAGGTTTTAACCAATATACACACGAGTTTTAAAAACAAAAACAATTATCTCAGTTGTTAAGGGTCTTATGAAAATTAGTGTTTTGTGGAAAATTAATATTTTACCTCACAGCAAAATATTTAAAAAGCACACCTTTGTCTTTCAGTGACATAGTGAAACCCTCAAGTTTCTGTCTTGTATAAATTAATCTTTTTCTTAATTGTTGGATTTGAAGATGGTACTATAAGGTTGGCATTTTGTTCACTTGCTTTCTGAGAGTTGGCTAATAACAATGTAGAGATGGAGAAACTAAAACAAACCCCATAATCCACTATTCTTGAAGGCAGCTAAAACCCCAAGCCCCAAAATAGGTGGAATGGCTGCCAGAAGCAGGAGATTGAGCAGGCCGCATGTGGGAGGAAGCAGGGAGGATGCTGCAGCCACAGAGCTCAGAGCCAGCAAGAGATGCTTCATGAAGTTGAGAGGCCAACCCTGAGGTGCAAAACCTGTATTCCTTGTTTGTAAAGGCAGAGTGGGTTTCAAAAGCTAATGGCGGGAGTTAACCTGTGTCTGGTTTGATTCGAAGAAGGGGAGACGAAGCCAAACAAGGAGTCACACAGACAAGCCATTTTCGTGTTTGTCTGTCTCTGTAGCAGTAGGGGAGGAGATGCCTTTGCAGTCTGCCTGTCTTCCTTGGCTGTTGAGAAGTAAAAAACTAAACAATTCTCATGTAAAACCCTGTATCAAGACAGAGCTTTGCTGGTGTAGAACTGAGCTACCATGGCCTTCTTCATGATCCTCTGCAGATACCCGGTCTAGGAAAACCTCATTGCCTACAAAGATGGCTTAACTAAAGGAATCCAGCTCCAGGCCACTACCACCACTCAAAGATCAGAAAGGAACAGAGAAGTGGAAAAACAAAGGACAGGTGGAGAGTACTCATCGGGAAAAATGTTGCTGTAAAGGAGATGAAAATAATGACCAAATATTTTGCCATGAATTTAAAGTCCTTAATGAAATATTTACAACTGAGACCACAAAGCAGTGTGTAAGGACTCGGAGAAGAGACAGTGTGACTACATGAGAAAAGGCAATGTTAAGCCACTTGAGTGGAAAGAAAAATAAATAAAATTAAAACCATCACTGAAATGAAGAATGAAAGAAAATAAAACCATCACTGAAATGAAGGTGAAATTGGAAAAAATCACAAGGGGCAATAGAGACTGTGGAAAACAGTAAAGAACATGGAGGCTAGAAATGGAAAAAGTGGATAGAATTTGCCAAAATGAGCAAAAATGTTAAATTAGAGTGAGAAAGTGACAGATACAGAAATCAGAAAAGGAGATTGTCCATATGTATATTTGTGTTGCAGAAGTAGAAACATAATGAAACACAATGCGTGATGATATAACCCAAGATAACATTTCTGGTACAAAAACAAACGAACACAAAATTGTAAGAATATTTAGACCAAGTTTTTGTTTGTAACATGGGAGTGTTTGGAAAAACTAAAAAGGCATTGGATTTCCCTTGCTATGATTGGGCCATATGATGGTCTTTGCCTGAGATATTTAATCACCTGCACAGATACTACAGTTGGTTGAAATTTATGCATGGGTGTTAGATCCTTACAGAAAGTCATTATGCTACCTTTGCATAGTCTAATTAAATAGGCAAATTTTGCTTCATGCTAGGTTTTTTTTTTGTTTTTAATTTACCCAGTTTTAGGTAGCCTTTGATTATACAGTGATTTAAGTAAAACTTTTTTAAGATTAAAAAAATAGAAAATTTAAAACTGGTTCTGTACTTAAGACAGTTTTATAAGCTATTAATCTGTTTGTAACACTTATAATTGTTAAAACATGTGAAAATATGTTTTGAGTGTTGATGCATTTTGACTAAAGTTAGGCAAATTTTGGTTTTTGTTGGTTGACTTAGATTAGTGATTAAGTTTTTAGAAATACCCAAAACTGTTGGGATTCTAAGGGCAGAGATCAAAGCTGTTCCACCCACAAGTTACCTTATAGTTTGTGCTTACTTAACAGAAAGATAATTTAATTAAAATGGAAAATAGTGTTTATATATTTTTTTATTGCCATAACATAAACTTGTTAAAGTATTTGGAAACATGAGATAATTCAAAGAAAAGTAGAACTATTCTGTTTCATATAATTTCATTTATTTAAATATTCTAATTGGAATAAAGCAATAAAAATGACTAACATTTCTTTATTTAGAATAATAATAAATGGTCTTTGTTATATACAAATTGCTTCCTTTTTCCATTTTACTTAGAGATTAGGAAAGATTGTGATTTTTTTTTTCATATGCCTTTCCAGCATTGTGTAATGGCTGATAGGCTTTTTTATACTGAAATACCCTCGCTTTCCTAGATAAGTTTGACATATTCGATGTATTTCTGTATTCTGTTGAGTAATATTTAATTTAGAATTTTTACATTTATTTTCATATATAATATGGTCACTCCTTTTTTGTATTTTTTTATTCAGGATTTGGCATTGAAGTTGATTGGTCTGTAAAATGAAGGGACATTCCATCTTTTAAAGTTTTCTTTACTTGCTTAAACAGTATTGGAATTATCTGTTCTGTAAAGGTTACATTTCATCTGTGAGTCAGTCTGATCCTGTCCTTTATTGACCATTCAGCCTCTTCAAGTTTTCTATTTCTTAAACAGTCTTGGGATTGTAACTAGGAAAGAATCCCAATTTATTTCTTAAGTTAATTGCATATAGTATTCTTTTAAACTCTTCATTATCTCTGTTTATGCTTTCTCATTTCTAAACTTGTATATTTTTGTTGTCTCTCTTTCCCATAAGGGATATATCTATTTTATTGTTTGAGGAATTGCTTTATTTTTTTCCCACTTTTTCCTTCCTAATTTTATCCTGGTTTATTTGTTTAGTTTCTTAAGATGATTGTTAAGTTTCCTTATTTTTTGTCTCTATTTTTAATAAAGATGTCCTCTGTGTGGGGGAAGGTATAGCTCAAGTGGCAGAGTGCATGCTTAGCATGCGTGAGGTCCTGGGTTCAATCCCCAGTACCTCCTTGAAGAATAACTGAATAAATTAATTACCTCCCCTACCAAAAAAAAAAAAAAAAAAAAAGATGTCCTCTAAGAACAAGCTTTACTGTGTCCCACAGATTTTGGTAGGCTGTTTGTTTTCCTTTGCTCTCTGGATAGTTTGAATTTTCAGTTCTGCTTTCTTCTTTGAACATTTGAAATCTTAAAATGTTTCTTAAGGTCCAGGCTTTTTTCAGCTGTTTCTTATTTACTGGATAATGATTCCTGTTTGTAGTGAGACCACCCCTCCGCGCCCTCCCTGACCCAGCCTCATGTCCATCAGCAAGAGTCATGTTAGCCCTGGGATTTAGCCTGCTTCTGACAGGACCTTCCTCCGTGCCCTCCTTTCATCTCCAGATGCTTTCTTCCTTGCTGTTGCTAGCTGCCACAAGCCACCAGGCATCATCACTGGTTTCCCCTTTTCGTGGAGTCACCACTGAAAGCCCTGGCCTCCCAGCTTAGTCTTCATTCCCCAGACTCTGATTTTCTTTTCTCACCCTCAGCTCCCTTGCCTTCTCAACTCTTGTCTTCTGAGTTAGCAGGGCACTTGTCACATTTCATTGTTAATACTTTTTAAGTTATTAGTAAACTCCAATTTGTGGATCTAGGTCCTCATAATCTCATTCTTCATGGATCCTTAAGTCTTTTATGGTAATTGTCTTGATGCCCCCCTCCTTGTTATCCTCTACCCTCCTCCCAAAAAGAATCAAAATAGCAGGTGAAGGAGGCATTTTTGTTATATTCCTCACTTAGAGATTAAGCTCTTGCCTCCCTAGACTTAGTAAGAGAGGACTAAATCCAGCCTCCCAGCTTCTAGCTTGGCATTCTTTAATCACAGCACAGTGATACAACTCAGCAATAAAAAGAATCAAACACAGGTCTGAACAGAATGTCAAAAATGCTAAACATACAGGGAAGCAGCAAAATTAAATATATCAGTTAGTTAAACGTGAATGGGTCCTGTTTTCTTAATAGGCCCAGTTAATTAACAAAGCAGCTGTAATAGTCGTAAACAAGAAGGCACCAAATAGAGAGGCAAAGTGTAAAAGCAAAATCTGTTCAAAACACAAGAGAAGAATTTGATGAAAACCGGTTTGTTAAGAGATTGCTTATATCTCCTTCATAACAGATAGATCCAAAAGACACACAGAAAAAGGCCAGGGGGAAAATAGAATAACAATCAACAAATATTTTGAAGGAAGAATGCATGGCTTTAAAAGTTCACAGAACAGTTTTACTAAATCAGTCTTGGACTTGGCAGCTAAGTAAACCTTAAATTGTAAAAGAAACAGAAATCTTACAATACATGTTATCTGATAATTTATTCTTTCAGAAAACATTTTTGATCTATTATGTTCCTAGCGTATGAGTTGGTAGTAGGATTTTTAAAAGTTACCGTACAGTAAAATTGACCTTTTTTTGGTATAGTTCTTTGAATTTTAACATACATATTATAACAAATGTATATGGTCATATAATCACTACCACAATTAGGATACCAAACAGTGCCATCATCCTGAAGAAGTCCCCTAGTGCCATCCTTTTTCAGTGACACTTTTCCCCTGCCTTCCTGCCAAACCACTGGTCAGCCTTTGTGACTATAGCTTTGTCTTTTTGAGAATGTCATACAGCTGGAGCATAGTATATAAACTTTCAGACTGAATTTTCTCACTTAGCATAATGCATTTTGTGCTGTATCCAAGTTGTTGTGTGTCAGTAGTTTGTGCCATTTGGTTGCTGGGTTGTATTCCATTATATTTCAGAGCTGGTTTATCCATCCACCTCTTTTAGAACTTTTGAGTTGTTTCCAGATTTGTATGATTACAAATAGATCTGTTATAAACATTCAGGTACAGGATTTTATGTGAATATTAATTTTTATTTCTGTAGAGTAAATATCCAGTAATGGGATTGCTGGATCATACAGTAAATGCATGTTTAACTTTAGAAACAGTTTGCCTATTTTTTCTATAAAGTCATTGTATCATTTTACATTTCTGCCAGCAGTATATGAAAGTTCTTGTTTGTCCACAGCCTCGTCTGTTATACTTGGTATGATCAGACTTTTATTAAACTGCAGTCATTCTGATAGGTGTGTATTGGTAATCTCATTGTGGTTTAATTTGCATTCATGCAATGGCTCATGGTTTTGAGCATCTTTTAAAGTTCTTATTGTGGAGTTCTGAGTTCTTTATATATTCTGCATGCAAGTCCTTTGTTAGATGAAATATGCTTTGCAGGTATTTTTTTCTTAGTGTGGGGCTCTTGTCATTCTGTTAACAGTTTATTTCTTAAAGTAAAAGTTGTTTATTTTTATGCAACCCAAGTTATCAATTTTTTCTTTTATGGATGTTGATTTCAGTGTTGTATCTTTTGCTCAATAGATGGTTGCAGTGATTTTATCCTGTGTTTTCATTTAGAACTTTTATAATTTTATAGTTTCTATTAGGTCTGTGATTCATTTTGAATTAATTTTTGGATACAGTGTGAAGTATGTGAATCCAAGTCCTTTTTTCTTTTCCTCTTTCTAAAACTCTTTTTTTTTGTTGTTGGTATATGGAGATCTAGTTTTTCGGAAACTATCCACTGAAAAGACTGTCCTTTCTGCACTGAATAGCTTTAGCACCTTTCTGAAAATATCAGTTGTCCATACGTGCGTGAGTCTGTTTCTGGACCCTGTTCTACTCCATTTGGCTGTTTGTCTTTGTCAGTATCTCGCTGTCTTGATTTCTATAGCTTTATAAAAGTCTGAAAGTCATATATATAGTCTACTAATTTTGTACTTTTTCAAAATTGTTTTGGCTATTCTAGTTTCTTTACATTTCTCAATGAATTTTAGGATCAACTTGTTGATTTAAAAATAAAAGCCTGCTAGGATTTTGATAGGGATTGCACTGAATCTATATAGATCAGTTTGGGGAGAATGGAACTCAACAACATTGAGTTTATGATCCCCGAACGAGTTAGATCTCTTTGTTCATTTAGGTCTTTTAAATTTTCTGAGTGGTTGTATATCTTTGGCATCTTTCGTCAGATTCCCTAAGTAGTCCATAAATTTTTATGTAAGATGATGTTAAAATTTAAAAAAATTTCCCTTTGTTCATTACTATTGAATAGAAATACAATTGATTTTTTTTGAGTGTTTATTTTGTATCATCCAACCTTGCTAAACTTGCTTATTCATTCTAGGACCTTTTTTTAATCCCATAGATTCCTTTGGATTTTTACATTCTTCCTTTCCAATCTGGTTGCATCTTATTTCTTGTTTTATTGCCCTGGCTACAGATCTCCAGTGCAGTGTTGAGCAGGAGTGATAGGAGCTGACATCCTTGTTTTGTTCCTGATATTAATGGGAAAACATTTATTTACAGTTGTTAGCTGTATGTTTTCATAGATGCCCTTAATCAGGTGGAGGAAGTTTCCATTCTAAGTTTGCTGAGAGTTTTTTCAGAAATGCATATTGGATTTTGTTTAATGTATTGTCCACATTTGTTGAGATGATCATATGAAGTTTCTTTTTTAGTTTAATATAGTGAAGTTTACATTGACTTCATTGAGTTTTTGGTTTTTTCTTTTCTCCTCCGTGTTACATCAACCTTTTATTTCCAAGATAACCTCACTTGGTTGTGATGTATTATTGTAAAATTTTGTCTCAGATTTTCATTCTAACTGTTCATGAGGGCTATTAGTCTGTAGTTTTCTTTACTTATAGTGTCTTCAGTTTCCTGGAAGTGTTTGTTTAGAATGGATTTTTATTTAAATACTTAGTAGAATTCATTCTGGGCCTGGAGTTTTTTTCGTGGAAAGATTTTTTACCACAGATTCAGTTTCTTTCTTGGATATAGAAATCTCTAGCTATCTATTTGTTTTTTTTATTGCAGTAAAATATACATAGCATAACATTTATCATTTTAACCATTTTTAAGTGTATGATTCAGTGGCACTAAGTATGTTCACGTTGTTTTGCAACCATCACTACTATCCATTTCCGGAACTTTTTCATTACCTCAAACAGGAACTCCACCAATTAACGATTAACTCCCACTACACATGTCCCCTCCGCCTCTGGTAACCTTTTCTGCCTTCTGTCCCTATAAATTTGCCTGTTCTTATTATTTGTATTAGTAGAATCATACAGTATTTGTCCTTTTTTTATTGGCTTGTTTCGCTTATCATAATGTGTTTAGTTAGGGTTCATCTGTATTGTAGCATTTATCAGAATTTCACTACATTTTATAGCTGAGTGTATCAGAATTTCACTTCATCTTATGGCTGATGATGTTTCATTGTATGTACGCACCACAGTTTGTTTACCCATTCATCTGTCCATGGACACTTCCCTGTTGTGAATAAAATTGCTGTGATCATTGTTGCACAAGGATCTGTTTGAGTCCCTGTCGTCAGTTCTTTTGGGTGCGTACCTGAGAGTGGAATTGCTGTGTTATATGGTAATTCTGTTTTTAGCTGTTTGAGGAAATGCCAACCTATTTTTCACAGTGGCCGTGCCATTTTATAATTCCGACCAGCAATGCACAAGTGTTCTGACTTCTTTGTGTCCTTGCCAACACGTGTTATTTTTCACTTTTTTCTTTAATAATAGCTATTTTAATGGGTGTGAAGTAGTATCTCATTGTGGTTTTGATTTCCATTTCCCTAATGAATAATGATATTGAGCATCTTTTCATGTGCTTATTGGCCATTTGAATCTATTATTTGGTGAAATGTCTATTTAGATCCTTTCCCCACTTTTGAATTAGATTTTCTGTTACTACTGGGTTATAGGAGTTCTTCATATATTCTGGGCACTAGCCCCTTATCAGTAGTACCTGGTTTGCAGATATTTTCTCCCATTTTGAGAGTTTTTCCCCACTCCCTTGATGGTGTCCTTTGGTGCACAGAAGTCTTATTTTGCTGAAGTCTAGTTTATCTGCTTTTCTTTTGTTGCCGGTGCTTTTGGTGCCATATTTTAAAAATGATTGTCAAATCCCATATTATGAAAGTTTTTTCCTATTTTTTTCTTCTAAGTTTTAAAGATTTAGTTCTTACATTTGATCTTTGATCCATTTTGAGCTAACTTTTATATATGGTGTAAGGTAAGGGTCCAACTTCATTCTTTTGTATGTGGAAATCTAGTTTTCTGAGCACCATTTGTTGAAAAGACTGTCCCTTCCCTATTGAATGGTCTTGGCTTCTGTGTTGAAAATCAGTTGGCTGTGTACCTGAGGGTTTATTTCTGGGCTCTCTATTTTTTCCATTGGCTTAAATGTCTGTCCTTAATGCTAATACCATTTGTTTTAATTATTGTAGCTTTGTAGTAAGTTTTGAAATAAGTTGGAAAGTGTGAGTCCCCCAGCGATTCCTTTCCTTTTTTTTCAATATTGTATTGCTTTTTAGTGTGTCTTGTAATTCTATATGAAGTTGAGTGTCAGTTTTTCCCTTCTGAATAAAAGCTTTTGGAATTTTTATTGGATTGTGTTGGATCTGTAGGTTGCTTTGGGTAGTGTTGTCCTCTTACCAATATTAAATCTTCTAACTCATAAACAGCCTGTCTTTCCACTTTATTTATGTCTTCTTTAATGTCTTTCAGCCGTGTTTTTTATTTTTCAGTATATAAATCTTAAAACTCCTTGGTTAAATTTATTCTTAAGCATTTTATTTTTATTATTTTTATTTTTAAAGTATTTTATTCTTTTTGATGCTATCGTAAATGGAATGATTTAAAAAATTTTTTTGGATTATTCATTACTAAAGTATAGAAATGCCTCGGTCTGACGGGCGCAGAGACGCTTCTGGAAGTAACATCACAATGCTGCTCAAGGAGAACCTCAAGTTCATTTCAAACTTGTGTTGGTGGGAGATGGTGGTACTGGAAAAACTACATTTGTGAAACGTCATCTGACTGGTGAATTTGAGAAGAAGTATGTAGCTACCTTGGGTGTTGAGGTCCATCCCCTTGTGTTCCATACCAGCAGAGGGCCTATTAAGTTCAACGTATGGGACACAGCTGGTCAGGAGAAATTTGGTGGACTGAGAGATGGCCATTATATCCAAGCTCAGTGTGCCATTATAATGTTTGATGTAACATCGAGAGATACAAGAATGTGCTGAACTGGCATAGAGACCTGGTGTGAGTGTGTGAAAACATCCCCATTGTGTTGTGTGGCAACAAAGTGGATATTAAGGACAGAAAAGTTAAGGCAAAATCAATTGTCTTTCACCAAAAGAAGAATCTTCGGTACTATGACATTTCTGCCAAAAGTAACTACAACTTTGAAAAGCCCCTCCTCTGGCTTGCTAGAAAACTGATCAGAGACCCGAACTTGGAGTTTGTCGCCATGCCTGCTCTCCTGTTGGAGGTGGTCATGGACCCAGCCCTTGCTGCGCAGTATGAGCACGATCTAGAGGGTGCGCAGACAACTGCTCTCCCGGATGAAGATGACCTGTGAGAAAGTAAAGCTGGAGCCCAGTGTCAGAAGTCTAGTTTTATAGGCAACTGTCCTTTGATGTCAGCGGTGCAGCGTGTTTGCCACTTTATTATATAGCTAAGCAGAACATGTGCTTAATCTTTGGGATGCTGAAGGAGATAAATGGGCTTCGGAGTCAATGTGGCAGTTAAAAAAAAAAAAAACTCCCATTTTTTTGGACCTGCATATTTAGCTGTTTTGGAACACAGTTGCTTCCTCCCTGAGTTTCAAATATAAGACTGAGACAGTCACATCACAATATTCAGTGGTGAAATCTTGTTTGTTACTGTCATTCCTATTCCTTTTCGTTTAGAATC
Organism: Camelus bactrianus; assembly: GCF_048773025.1. Lineage (NCBI taxonomy): Eukaryota > Metazoa > Chordata > Mammalia > Artiodactyla > Camelidae > Camelus > Camelus bactrianus. The sequence goes on along the minus strand of NC_133573.1, from coordinate 8,366,742 downwards.
AGAATAAAGTTGTATTTCAAATATCTAAAAAAAAAAAAGTATAGAAATGCAACTGATTTTTGCAGATTGATTTTATATCCTGCAATTTTGCTGCATTCACTGAATTCTAACTCACTGAATTTTTGTATGTGTGGAATAGAATCATTAGGATTTTCTACCTGTAAGATCATGTTGTCTGAACCGAGATAATTTTACTTCTTCCTTTCCAATATGGATGCCTTTTATTTCCTTTTCTTGCCTGATTGCTCTGGCTTGAACTTTCAGTACTCTGAGAATAAAAGTAATGAGAATAGGATCCTTGTTCTGATCTGAGGGGGAAGCTTTCAGTTTTTCACCAATGAGTATATTAGTTATGGGTTTTTGTATAGCCTTTGTCATGTTGAGAAAATTTCTATTATATTACTGTTTTGTTGACTGTTTTTATCATGAGAGGATATTGAATTTTGTCAGGTGCTTTTTCTATATCAGTTGAAATGATCATGTGGGTTTTTTTTTTCCCCTCATTCTGTTAATGGGATATATTACTCTGCTTATGTTCAACCATCTGTGTGTGTGAGTTTTATTCCCACTTTATGGTGGCGTATAATCCTTTTAATAAAGCTGCTGAATTCAGCTTGCTGGTATTTTGTTGAGAATTTTTGCATCAGTGTTCCTCAGGGATATTGGTCTAAGGTTTTTAATTTATTTTTTACTTTGTATCTTTGTCTGGCTTTGGTATCAGTAATGCTAGCCTCATGGAATGAGCCTGGGAGTGTAACTTTCTCTTCTTTTTTTTCTTTTAAACATTTTTTTTGATTTATAATCATTTTACAATGTTGCGTCAAATTCCAGTGTTCAGCACAATTTTTCAGTCATACATGGACATATACACACTTATTGTCACATTTTTTTCTCTGTGAGCTACCGTAAGATTTTGTGTATATTTCCCTGTGCTATACAGTGTAATCTTGTTTATCTATTCTACAGTTTTGAAATCCCAGTCTATCCCTTCCCACCCTCCGCCCCCCTGGCAACCACAAGTCTGTATTCTATGTCTATGAGTCTATTTCTGTCCTGTATTTACGCTTTGTTTTTTTTAAAAACCGACAACATAATGCCATTTGCAGCAACATGGATGCTCCTGGAGAATGTCATTCTAAGTGAAGTAAGCCAGAAAGAGAAAGAAAAATACTATATGAGATTGCTCATATGTGGAATCTAAAAAACAAAAACAAAAACAAACAAACAAAGCTTTTTTTTTTTTTTTTTTTGAAAATTGAGGATTGGGGTTAACTCTTTAAATGTTGGGAGAATTTACCAGTGAAGCCATTTAGTCTTGGGCTTTGCTGGGAGGTTTTTTTATTACTGATTACTGATACTTCTTATTAGTTATGAGTCTCTTTAGATTTTCTTTTTATAAGTCAGTTTTGTCAGATTGTGTGTTTCTAGGAATTTGTCCATTTCATCTAGCTTACCCAGTTTGTTAGTGTGTATTGTCCATTGTATGTTTTTGTAATCTGGTTTTTTTTCTGTAAAATTGGTAGTAATGTTTTCCACTTTCATATCTGATTTTTGTAATTTGAATTTCTCTTTTTGCCTAGTCAGTGTAGTTAAAGGTTTGTCACTTTTATTAATCTCTTTAAAAAAATCGAGCCCTTAGTCTTTGCTTTTTCTGTATTTTGTTTCTTTTCCATTTATATTGGTTGTGATCGAATTATTTCATTTCTTATCCTAGTTTGCACCTAGCTTGTTCTTCTTTAGTTCCTTAGGGTGTAAAATTAGGTTATTGATTTGAGATATTTCTTCTTTAAAGTATATGTGTTTATAGCTATGAATTCCTTTCTTTTTTGACCTATTGGTGGTTGAAGAGGGTGTTATTTACTAATTTCCACTTATTTCTAGTGGAAACTAGTTTTCTAGTTTTCTTTCTGTTACTAATTTGTAGCTTCATTTGATTGTGATCAGAAGAATACTTCATATGATTTTAGTCTTTTAAAATTTATTGATGCTTGTTTTGTAGACAACATATGATCTATCCTGGAAAATATTCCATGTGCAATTGAGAAAAGTTTATTTTAGTTGTGTTGGCTAGCATGTTCTTTTGGGTTTAATTGGTTTGTATTGTTGTTCAAATCCTCCATTTGTTATTGATCTTCTATCTGGTTGTTCTGTTCATTATTGGAATTAGCGTATTAAAGTTTCCAACTGTTACATTTCTCCATTCAGATCTGCCACTGTTTCATATGTATCGAGGTTCTTTTCTTTGGTGAATATGTGTTTGTAATTGTTACATCTTCTTGATGAATTGACCTTTTATCAGTATAGTTTGTCTTTCTTTGTCTCTTGTAACAGTTTTGTCTGATACTAGTTCTCTCTTGGTTACTATTTGCATAGAATATCTTTTTCTGTCCTCTTATTTTCAATTTAAATGTGTCGTTAGCATGGTAGAGTCTCGTAGATAGCATATAGACAGGATATAGTTGGATCTTTCATATGTTTTTTTTTTTCTGCTAATCTCTGCCTTTGGAGAGTTTAATTTATTTACATTTACTTATTACTGTTAAGGCGGGGTTTACTGCTGACATTTTGCTATTTGTTTTCTGTATGTCTTACAGAGTTTTTGGTCTCATTTTCTCCATTATTGCCTTCTTTTGTGTTTAGTTGGTTTTTCATAGTGACATGCTTTCCTTCTGTTTTGCAATATTCTGTAGGTATTTTCTTTGTGATTTTTTTTTTTTAGTCTAATTGTGTAGCTTTTAGTCTTTTAAGGAAGTTGACATTTCATCTGAGTTGTCACATTTATTGGCATAAACTGGTTTGTAACATTCCCTCAATACCTCGTTAACCTCTGTACACAGTTGGTAATTGATGTGATCGTTCTTACTGTTTTTAATGGTAATTTTTATCTTTTCTGTCTCCAGTTTGGTTAGAAGTTTATCAATTTTATTGATTTTCCTTATAGCATCAACTTTTTGTTTCATTGATTTTTAAAAATTGTTTTTACAGGTTTGATTTTTATCAGTTTTTGATTTGAACTTTATTTCTATTCTTCTGCTTGCTTTGGATTTAAGTTGTCTGCATTTTAAATTGTCTTAGTTTGTTTGGAAGGTGAGGTTTTTGAGCTGAGGTCATTTTTTCTTTTCTAGTGTGGCCACTTAGTGCTGTAAATTTTTCTGCAAATGTTGCTGCAGTGACATTGCACAGATTCTGATATGTTGTGTTTTTCTTTTCATTCAAAATACTTCCTAATTTTCCTTTGAGCAATTTGATGATGGTGTTCCTTACTGCAGTTTTCTTCATGTTTGTGTCTGGGGTTTATTGAGCTTTATTGATCTATGGGTTATACTTTTAATTAATTTTGAAAAATTCTGGGCCATTTTTTTTCAGATATATCTTTTGTCCTTTATTTCTTTTTTGCTTGCCTATTAGACCACTTGAAGTTATCCCACATTAATTACTCTGTCTTTGTTTTTAAATAGTTTCTGTTGCTATTTCTTCATATTTACTTACATTTTCTTGTGCATTGTCTAATCTGATGTTAATCCCATTCTGTGTATTTTAAAGTCTGAAGCATTATCATTTTCATATCTACATACTTGATATGGAGTTTTTTAAAAATCCTTCACGTGTCTACATAACTTTTTGAATATGTGGTGTACAGTTATAATTGTTTCTAATATCCTTGTTTTTAATATGCTAGTTGTAACATCTGTATCAGTTCTGAGTTGGTTTCTGTTGACTGCTTTTTATTCTTTCAACAAGGTAGCTGATTCCGTTGATAGGTCCTGGTTTCTCATTCACAGGTGTCTCTTTATGGTGCAGTTGTGATCTGATAAATTTTCATGCCTCACTTACTTCTTGTTTCAAAGGTTTTACTGATTGTATTATCTAGTTTTAACTAGATAGGCAAGTGGGCCTAAAAAAGATTCCTGCAAAGGAACAGAATTGAATATTGTATTATAAATGCAGGCCCAAATGAACAAGTAGAGAAAAGCTGAAATGACAGTTCTGTAAGATACTGTGATTTATAATAAGAAATATATATATTTGGTTCCTGGCATAGAGCTCCTAAAACCCTTGGATTTTCTTAAGTGATAAGAGAAAAGAACTGTCTTTTATTTTTCATAGCAAGCCTTTTTCAACTATACCTGAGTTTATGTTAACAACATGACTTCTGCAAAGCCCTTAGCGTAGAATCTGGTTGCCAGGGGGACCAGCCATATATCAAGGTTTGGAAGTTTCAGCCCTTTCATACCTCCTGAGAGGGCTGGAGATTTTGTTTAATCACTAAAGGCAAGTGATTTAATCAATCATTATCTACATAAGGAACCTCCTTAAAAATCCTAAGCCGAGGTTCAGAGGGTTCCATGTTGGTGAGCACAGAGAGGTACAGGGAGAGTGGATGCTTGGAGAGGGCACAGAAGCTCTGGGTCCCTTCCCCATACCTTGCCCTGTATATCTCTTCCATCTGGCTGTCCTTGGGTTGTGTCCTTTTCTAATAAAATGATAATCTGGTAAGTAAATTGTTCTCCTTAGTTCTGTAGGCTACTGCCACAAATTAATCAAATTGAGGAGGGGATTGTGGGAACCTCTCATTTGTAGTCAGTTGGCCAGAAGCAAAGATAACAACCTGGACTTGAGATTGGCATCCCAAGTGGGGCCGGAGGGGCAGCCTTGTGGGACTGAGCCCTTACCTGTGGAATCTGTCTCTAATTTGAGGTGGATGGTGTCAGTTGTAGGACGCCCAGCTGGTGTCCCTGGAGAGTCAAAGAATTGGTTGTTGGGAAAACCCTACATATTGGGTCACTGAAGTGTTCAGTTTTATAGTAGAGCAGAAGAAAAACACAGGAGTGTTTTATTTAGACATTCTGCTTCTTTTATGAGCTCCTTGTCATCCACGTGAGGAGGTTGAAAAGATAATTTAGTCAAACCTTGTGAGAAGTTGGCAAGATCAAATTTACCAAGATTCCCACTGCTGCCGCCATAAATGCAAATTAACAACCACTTGCAAAACAGAAGAACCAGGCTTGATGAAGCAGATCGAGCATCTGAGAGCTAAAGAGCTCACTGTGCATGGGATTCACCAGAGGAGCCAGGGGAAGGAGAATGGGAACTGAGGGGTGTCCGGGTCCAGAGGAGGTGCCCTTTCAGATCCCCTGTCTCTTGACTCCAGGGGCAGTGTTTCCCAGGGCTGTTGCGTGTAGCTTTCAGATCTCAACTGTCAGAAGAGTGAGTACTTGGAAACAGTTATTGACATGCAAATTATACATATGACAGAGATGCTCATTAGACTGCCAGGAAGCATACCCAGAAACAGGATGTTACAAAAGAGAGAGAAGACCGGGGGAGGGGAGGAGGACACAGAATTTCTGGGAACAGTGAGTTTCTATTCACAGGCAGACTGATGAACTGGTAGCTAGCAGAAAGGCCGGTCTGCCCTTGAGCATATTGCCTAAAGAGTTTAAGAAAGAAAAATTCTTTATATTTTCTCTGAAGACTCTTGAGAATTTAACTGTGGCGTCTGGATGACAGGCTGTCACTATGTTATGTCTACCAATGGCCTTCATTTAGTGCCTGAACCAAGTCAGAGCCGTTCACCTCGTCCCCATGTTTTCAAGTTTTTTTAAGCAATATGAATGAAATGGAAAATAATTTCGTATTTTTTATATAGATGGTGTGGCATATTTCTGTATCCAGACCTGGTGAATACAGGTCTAGATTATTTAATATATTGAATTGTTTGTTTGCTTCACTGCAAAGAAACTTGACACTGAGGTTTTCCTTGAACATTGTAATTGGCACTGTCCTTTAACTAACGGTTGCCTGCCATTCTAGGTGTGACTTTATCAACTTCTTAGCTCGAAACACCAAACTTTTTTTTTTAATCTTTGGCATACAGAAAGACCTGGCATAATTCATATTTTGAAATGAATTTTTATTACTTAATTTGTGTGTGTAATGGATCACCAGAAATCATCCAAGATTTACTAATGTATTTTCATATTGGTGACAGGTGTTCTAGGAAGCGTTTAGTATATGAGGGTGCTGTTCATCTTAGTTGTGGCTGTTCTGAATTAATTGCGACAAGCTAATAAGATCTTTTGAAAGTTTTTTCCCAGGCTTCTTGAGCTAATGTTTTCCCTCTGGCCAGTGGGGTAGACTGCACATTATTTTTGATACTCTTTTACGACATGCGGGTAGTTACTGTTCATTTCAGCCAGATGGCACGTGTCAACTCCTTTTCCTGGAAAGGGAGAAGTTTTGGGGGTTGAGGGGCTGCTGTCGTAAAACCTTATGTGACTTTTTACGGAACTCGTCTTCCCTTTATGTAAACCCGTGCTTACCGGTTTTTACTGTGCTTTGAGTGCTCCTCTTCCGCTTACGAAGATCCTTAGAGGATTGGGCACAAATGTTTTTGTGTGTAAATTCTCTTTTTGCAGTTGTGCATTAGCAGATAATTATTGATGAGTTTATAGAAAACGAATACTGTTCTTTTCAGGATAAAAACAAAAACAAAGAATTCATAAGACAAGGGGTGAGTGGCACTTTTGTCATTTTTCCAGTCCTCTCAAGCTGCCCATCATCAGAATCTGTGGGTATTGGCCAGCTGTGAACAACACCCTTAATAACTGTGTGTGGATGCTTAGGGAGGCCCTGGAAAACCGCCCCGGCCGCCAGTCCCCAGGCAGCCGTCTTCTCTGCATCAGCACCATGAGTTCCAGCTCTTGGCTCTTAATGTGCAGAGTCAATCACCACCTTACACTGAATTTCATTTTTTTTCAGTTAAAATTTTTATTTTTTCAGGACGTCCAGGTAGGTAGATGTTGAATTCTACAGGCATTTGGTTTTCATTCTTCCTGATTAAATTCTAAGCTGCTTAACTTCAGTGACACTATTTCGTTTATCTTCATGTTCATAACTAAGAATTTGGGTGTGAATTTGGGCATTTGATAAAGTGGCTTTTCTATTTCCTGGTTTTCTTGGTAATTAATTTTAAAAGTATCTTTTACTGGAATTCTTATAAAAATTTTTATCTTTTCAAGGTGTTGACTTTAAGGTGAAAACAATTTCAGTGGATGGAAATAAGGCTAAACTTGCAATATGGGTAAGAATTTTTAAAATGTGTACTGCATAAATATTAAACTTGTACTTTTTGAAGAAGCAGAAATTGATGTGTATAGTGTTCTAGAGGTGAATGAGCAATTTGTATTAAATAAGTTGGGAGATTTAATGTTGATTAAAGGCTAAATAATAAATAGTTAATCTGTAATCAGGCAGACACTTTTACTTAAAAATTTAAAATATATAATCCCTTCAGAATATTTGAGAACAGAACAGAATATTAAAAAAGATCATCTTGTTTGCCAGAGAGAATCATTGTGATTGAATGTGTTGCTTTCAAGTTTTAAAAAGAGCCTAGACTGAACTAACACTAAAGGCAGTTATTGGGGAGAAGGGGGATGAAGTGATACTTTAAAAAATTACTTTTCGTCTTTGTTAGTATAAATATTTATAAAATCTGAGTTGGCCAGCTTTGGATTTTTAAAAAAATACTGATGCCCATTCTTAGGTTCTTTTCATTTGCCTATAAACCCAACCCATTCTGATCCACATTCTTTGCTAACTCGACCTCTTCCTGGTAGTGCTGAATAAGGCAGCCTTAGCTATAAAACATCCAGGATGCTCAGTGTGTGTCAGTCTGCCGTGTTTCCCCGTCTCTCCTTCCTTCCCTCCTATGTCTAAATATGATTGCTATATATTAGATATATTGCATATATAATTTATAAAAATATACTCATATCTAATTCCCACATATACCATAAATATATTTTTGTAACATGATAATATTAGAACTGGTCAACAGTCATCAGATTGTGATGATGCAGTGTGACGGTTAAATAGCAAATGCTGTCTGGGTGTCAGTTCCAGGTTGAAACAGCAAGTGTTCATGCACGTATGATCTTACTCATGTTGATGGCATGCTCTGAATGGCATACTGTTTCTAACACACATTTTATCTCAAATAACAAATAACTGTGTGTGCCTTATGTTTTTCCTGTTAATCTTTTTCTAATATACTTTACATGATTGGTTGGCTATTTGCCCCTTCCCCAAAATATATTTAATACCAGTCAGAACAGTAATGTGTAACAGAAAACGATTTGGAAAATGTTGGACTAGACCATAATAAAATATATTGAAGTTTAAGAATGCCGGCTTCTTTTTGTACTAAAGTGGGGCCTGATTTTCCATGTGCTTTTTGTGCTTGATTTATTGCTTTGTGAAATACATAATTCAGAGTAGGACTGAGACTTGATGGTTACCATGAGGTCTTACTTTCATACAAGAGATTTTTTTGTTTGTTTGTTTGTTTTTAATTTACTTTCTAGTTCCTGCCCAGTAAAAAGCCTGTCAGGCATTATTGAAGTGACATTTTTATCATAGACCTATAAATGTTTTTTAAATAAGAGAGGTTCCTCCTGACAGTAGGATAATACAGGCTCATTCTGAAAAGGGTAATTGAAGCATTATAAAATTAATAGGGAAGAAAGTTCATTTTTAACCAATGTCTACATTTTAGTGAACATCCTTAAAAATATCTTAGACACATGCATATTGTTAAACATACGTTTATATGCAATTTTCTACAAGAATGGATTATATACTTTTTCACCTGCTTGCTGCTTGCCCCCCTTTCCCCCCTTTCCCCCCAACACATGCTGTATTCATTGTTCTGTGTCAGTGCACATAGAGGCACATCAATTTAAATGACCACCTGGCTGGACTGTAACTTAGTCAACCCACAGTGAAAAGTATTTGCATTGTTAATAGTTTTTCACAAAGAACAGCAGTGCTCTGGTGAGCATCCTGATTTATACAAAATCTGTGTGTACTTGTCCAGTGACTTTGCAACATGTGCTTGGAAGTGAAATCATTGGCTCAGAGAATGTGAAGATTTAGCATTGGGGTATAAGAAAAAGGCTTTCTGTACTATACAGTGTTAATCTTTCTCATTTTTGCCTGAGTAATAATTTTTCACTTTTATGTGCATTTCTTTTGATTACCGAGTTTTTCTCTTATTTATTGATTTTATTTTTAATGAATTTTCTTTTATATGCTTTGCCATTTTTACATTAGAGTTCATCTTTTTCATGATTAACATCTTTGTATAATAAAAATACTAGTTTTTTGTCATATTCCACATTTTTCCACTCTGTCATTTGTCTTGAGAATCTTAAGATGAATCCATATTGATTTTACTGTGTGTGTGTAATACTGTTACATGCTGCATATCTTCCCCCCCCCCCAAGTTTGTCATTTACTTTCACATATTGTTTAGGATGAGTGTGTGTGTGTTGGGAGGAGGTGGGGGGTGGGGGAGAGCTGCCGTTTGCCATACCACGGTTTCGGTGTTTGTGTGATTAGATGAGTTGTTCATGCATCTGGGTGTCACGTCCTAGTGAGGAAGGCCTTCTCACTCAGTGTTAGAAATATATGCATCTGTTGTTTTTTCTCATTCTTCTGTGGTTTTATTAATATACATAAAATCAGCTCCTCTCCCACCTGCAAGTTCCTCCCAGAATCATTCGAGTAGAATGGCAGGCAAGCACAGCGCCACCCCTCTGCCCCTGAAGGTGCTGCGCTCACGTCACGACCTACCTGCTGCCTCTCAGGCTGTTTTTCTCTGCGTGTTTTCCTCATGTCAACTCCCCGCATGGTTAGTGAGACTTTCTGGGTACTTCCCAGCCCTTTGTCCATTTCTGTCTTCTCCTGTCAGAAGATAAAACCAGAGATAGAAGCTCTGATTCTTTTTATCTTACAAAGATGTTGTTACACTTACTGCAAATTCCTGCTTTAAAAACAAACAAGCAAAAACCTAACTTCTGACTATTTATAGATATAAATTTTACATTTATAAATCCTGATCCAGCTGAGCTTCCGCCTGCCCCATAACAACACTCACATTTATAGCCGTGGGCCTGGCAGTTAAGTTGACGTTTGATATACGCCTTCACTTTTCTTCAGCTTATTTTGCATTAGCGGACTGTGAACTTTTTTTTAAAAGGCTGGATAGTAGATTCTTAGTCCAGTCCTAAAGCAGGCCACATGGCAGTACATAAGGGAATCAGGAAAACTTTAGTTAGTAAAAACATAGATGATGAAACAGATGGTGGGCCGAGGCAGCAGTTTGCAAACTGCTGCTTTGCATAATCTTAGGTACCTTGAAGGCACAGTCCAAGGATGGTAGAAAGAAGACAGAAGGAACCAGGCCCAGAGGAGACTTGTTGATTCGTTTATTCTTTTCAACGAAAGTTGAGCACCTGTCTAAGGCAAGAATTGCTGGAGGCTGAGGAATTAAACTGGTGATTAAGCAGATGGGGTTCCTTCCTTGGGAAATTCACATTTCCTATGAGTGTACCTCTTACATTCATTACTCCTGATGTGAATCAGAAACATGGAATAAGGAGTTGTTTGGTTTTTTTGCATTTTCCTGAAAGAAGATACTTAGAAAACATTTTTAAAAGTACAACCTAAAAACTGCTTACCTAAAATAAGAAACAGCCCTGTAATTCTCTTTAAATCACTGGTTTTCAACCTTGATTCTATGTTAGAATCACCTGGGAAGATTTTTAAAACTTCTGTCATAGCCTAGGAACACTGAAATCAGCATCTTTGGGAGCTGGATCTAGGCTTCGGTATTCTTCAATTCCCAGGAAATTTTATTTGTACAACCAGAGTTGAGAATCATTGCTTTCAGTGAAATGGGTTTCATGTGTGATAAAAATCTTAAACCCAAAATGGTAGAAAACCTATATACTTTGTTGCATTTTTCTATAGATGATGCAGTATCTATTAATTTAATTTTTATGTAACACTAACAGTAAAAGAACACATTTAAATTTTAAGTTTATAAATGAGTTTGTGCATTGATACTTTAATAATGCTGTTCAGCGTTCTTCTCTTAGTATGTTAAAGGTCTATTATTTATACTTTGTTTTGTTTAATAATAATTGATTGTCATTTTTAGGATACTGCTGGTCAAGAAAGGTTCAGAACATTAACTCCCAGCTATTATAGAGGGGCACAGGGTGTTATATTAGGTAAGGTCTTACTTTAATATACTGTTTAAAAATATTGTTGTTTTATTATTGGAATTTCTGACTTTCCTTGTTTGTGAAGGTCAGTTAAGTTTTTGTTTCACTTTAGTGCTGCTTTTTTTGTGACTTGAAGTTGCGTTAATTTCATGTAATATTAATGAATATTTAAGCTTAAAATTTTGTTCCAGCCCTTTGTCTAGCAATTAAAAAATAAAGATCAGACTATAATTTATTTGATTTAAAAGCACATGTTGCTGAGGACGTAACAAGGACTAGTCCTCTTGCTGTTGGTCTGGTATCCAAAGCCGATCTTCAATCAGGAACTCATTCATACTCATTGCCACTCATACAGGTAGAAGAGTATTGGTTGTTTAGTGGGATCTGTTTCATTAGTCCTGAAAAAGTAACACAAAGCACTTAATACTGTTGACTTACAATCACACAGAACTTAAAAACCACGTGTGGGTTCTCAGTATAATTTATGGCAAAGTGCTTGTTCTCAATATTCCCGGGAAACTGAATATTGATCAGTTGAAGGGAGAAATCTCTTTTTATATCGTGACTTGTGAAGCTTTGGTTTGGCAGTGACTCTTTCTGGTTTTGATTCAGGATCTTCTACGTTTAGAAACACTTTAAATTAATAAGCTTTTTATTTAGTATAATGCAGAACGACACCAGGTGGAAGTGAAGACAGGGAGACAATCGGGATCCCCCACTCTCTCTACATACTTTTTCAAATTTAAAATTCTGGTCCTTGTAAGAAACAAAGAAATGAACAGGATGGTAGATTTTCAATTCATGTAAAAATTTTTTTTGGTATTTTGAGACATTTGAATCTAAACACCTTTTGGGTTTTAGACACTCCTTTTTTTGTTGTTATTATGAATGGGGACAGCTGTTGTTTTGTTTAAATTAATTTTCAGTTTTCACACAGTATATAATTTTGTTTCTTTCACAGTGTGTGTTAATTAAATTGAAGTGTGTGTTTATGTAAATGTATTTTTTTTTAATACACTTGAATCTTCCATCTGAATCAGACACTGATTTTTAAGCCTTGAACGCTTAAAAAACAGACTTGCCTGTATAGGCAAGTTAGTTAGTTCCTAGTTATATATCACTTAGTTAATTAGTTCCTAGTTATATATCAGAAATATAATGCCATTGTTTCTTTTAATGTTCACTTAATAAATGACTTTTTATTTCAGTGTATGATGTCACAAGAAGAGACACCTTTGTTAAACTGGATAATTGGTTAAATGAATTGGAAACATACTGCACGAGAAATGACATAGTAAACATGCTAGTTGGAAATAAAATCGATAAGGTAAGAAGTCAGACACTTAGCATTTTGGCTCTGTATTTTGGTAGCTTTTCTTGATCTTTGCATTTATGTTTTAGGAAAATCGTGAAGTTGATAGAAATGAAGGCCTGAAATTTGCACGAAAGCATTCCATGTTATTTATAGGTAGGTGTGTGAATATTTATCCTTTCATTAATAATGAAGAGTTTGAAGTGGAGTTTCTATTACATTCTTCTCCTTACGAACCGTACATTGTATGTATTTAGTTTATGATGTCTTATGCTGTAAAACTAACTGTAGAACCTGGTTCCTTATATTTTCTTCTGCAAAAAAAAAAAAAAAATAGAATCACATTATGTGAATTCATACAGAACACAGTCATCTCATTCCTCTCGGGATTGAATGGCCCTCAGTAAAGCCAGGCGCCCAGGCTGAAGTGTAAACTGGTCCATGTGCTCGGGGCAGTGGCACCCCCTGAGAGCTTGTTGAAAATGTTTCATTCCAGGCCCTAACCCAGATTTTCTGAGTTAGAGTCTGCATTTCAACATGACGTCCATGTGATTTGGATGCATGTTAATATTTGAGAAGCACGGTAGAGCTGGGGCGGGCCCCACTGCTTGTCCGGGAACACGGCACACCCCATCAGCTACGCATCGCCTGTGGCTCTTTCTGTGCTTTGTGGCAGAGTTCAGTCACTGCAGGGGAAACCATATGGCATCAGAGTCTAAACTATATACCCTCTAGTCCTTTCCAGAGGAAGTTTGTTGACCCCTTATCTCACAAAGTGGACTAGCTACATCACCAGGGAGCTTTTAAAAATGACAGGTCCCTGGGCCTTATCACAGGTCTGAAACAGGGCCTAGAAGGCAGTTTATAAAAAACACCCTGGTTGATTCTGATATGAAGCCCGCTTTAGGACTTACTGAGTTAGCTCTCCTGTGTTGGAACCTACTGGGAATCAGGAGATGGAAGTGAGAGAGCATCACATTAGACAGAAGGGGAGTGGTGTAAATGGAAGGCACAGGGAGGGTTAGGCAGGAACTGAGTAGTCCTCCTGCCACTTACTTGCTGGGTGTCCTTCATGTCTTTATGTCAGTTTGTTCAATTAATATCTGTTCAACACTGTGGCTGTAACAGTGAACAGAGTGGCCCAGCTCCTTGCCCTCATGGAGTTTACATACCAGAATGGGAAACAGACTTATGTAAGTAAGCAGTACCATGATGGAAACAAAGCATTGTAACGGGAGAGAGAATGACCAGGGTGGTAAGTAAAAGTTCTTTGAGAGAGTGCCGTTTGAGCAAGAATCCATCACACAAAGTCCTAAGGGACAGCGTCTGAGGCTGAGAGAATAGCGGATACTTCCTGAGGGAGGAACCAGTCTAGTGTGTTTAAGAAACAGGAAGGAAAGCCTGTGGGCTGGAGCATAGTGTGTGTGGAGAGGAGGATAGTGATAATGGGAGAGGAGATTTTTAAAACTCGTGTTGGACCTTTTAGGATAAAGAAGCGAATTTTATCCCAAATGTTGTGGAAAGTAAGGGAGTACTTCAAAAAGTCTTTAAAAAGACTCAGTTGTGTAGAAAACAGACCAAGGGAAGCAGAAGCAAGAGGCTAGTTTATCTTACAGTGGCGCCGGTGAATGCTGCTGGTGGCATTGACCGCGGTGGCAGTAGTGGGTGGTGGAAGTTGGACGATCCTGGAGATCCTTGGATGGCTGTGCTGACAGACTGAGGGGGAGGGTAAGGAAGGGGAGCACAGGTAACTCGGAGTCTCTGGCTTGAGCAGCTCGGACTGCACTGCCCTGGCTGGGCTGGGGAAGACTGAGACAGGAGCAGGTGTGGGTCGGGAAGGAGGGAATCAGGAACAAAGTGTGTTTCGGACAGCCAGTGGCCATGCTGGCCGTTGGCACTTAGGTGGCGTTTAAAGTCATGGGATTGGGGCGATCCCTACAGGAAGACCTGGAAGACAAGAGCTGAAGACTGAACCTCAGGCTACTCCAGCAATTAGACATCAGCAGAAAGAGGAGGTGCCAGCAAGTAAGGCTGTGAGTGACATGCCAGTGAGGGGACTACCCAGAAGTGTTCAGTGTCCTGGAAGCCAAGTGAACAAAGAAAATGATCAGCTGTATCAAATGCTGCAGGATGTCAGATAAGATGAGGACGTTGGATTTGACAAGTGGGAGGGTGTTGGTAGTCTTAAAAAAAATCAGTTTCCATGGAATGGTGGGGAATAGAGTAGGCTGAAGAGAAAATTTGAGATAAAATGGAAACAACTTGTATAGTTCACTCTTTATGACAGTTTTGCTTTGGAAGAAGAATGGGGAAACTGGGTGGCTACTAAGCAGGGTATGTGTGCTGGAAGGCAAGTTCGTTGGTTGGTTTGGGTGGGTGAGTGGTTGCTTAATAAGATGGACAATAATTTTGGTGGGCTTTTAAGCTGATTGTTATAATCCAATAAAGAGGGCACATGATCCTTCAGTGAATGAGAAGGGATGGGATCTCAGGAACTAGACAAGGTGGGGGGGGGGGTGCTCAGACAGCAACCGGGATGGTTTGCCCATTGCGACAGGAGTGAAGGCAGAGCCTGCGGATACAGGTGCGAGTGGGTTGGTAAGTCTATGAGAGGTATGATCTGTAGTTCTTGTCTGATTGTTTCTGTTCTTAGTGTAGAGGAAGACCATCAGTTGAGTTAGAGGAACTTCAGGATGAAGGCATAAAATAGCCATCTCAGACGGGGAGAAAGGTAGTCAGTAGGAATGTAGGGTGGGGGAGCAGGGCTGTGTGTCCACAGAAGTTTCCTGAGCAAGAATTTAAATGGCGCCAGTGTTGATGATTGTGTATCATTTGTCCAACCACCTGTAGCTGCTTGGTTGCAGGCACAGATTAATTGGTTTAACTTGGAGCCTAAATTTCCTTGTTCTAAAATGGGAATAATATTTCCTTCGGGGGCTAATTTTAAGAACTAAACAAAAAATTAAGGAAAGAACTTTTGCACAATGTTTGAGTAAGGTTTTAAAATTTACAATTCTATCACAAAATCTGGGGCTTGTATACCACTAGTCTTATGGATAGAATTTAAAGAGCTCCACTTTGAGAGTTGTGGGTAATTCACTAATATTAAACCTGTGGGGAGAAATTTGGCTCCTTATATATTGTCGACTGATATTTCTGCCATAATAGTTTCCCAGAAAATCCTAGGAGTATGACCAGAAAAGAATGTACTCTCACAACTGTGCTTGAATTTCAGAGGCAAGTGCAAAAACCTGTGATGGTGTACAGTGTGCTTTTGAGGAGCTTGTTGAAAAGATCATTCAGACGCCTGGACTGTGGGAAAGTGAGAACCAGAACAAGGGGATGAAGCTGACACACAGGGAAGAAGGCCAAGGAGGTGGGGCCTGCGGCGGCTACTGCTCTGTGTTATAAACTCTGGGAAGTGCCATCTCTTGCATATTTGATCACATAGTGACATCTTTCTGTACATAAACTCTGTAACTGCTATTCTAGGGACCTTGCGGTTTGCACATACTTGTTTTGTATCATGGCAGTAAATACTTGCGAGAAATCCCACTCACCGACTTTCCCAGGTAACACGTTACGGTACGGCATGCACAGTCTGCAGTTTTTTATGTAGCATAAGATAGGTGTACCTTTATAAGTACATTTGATTTTATGATTTACGTTCATCATGTGATTTAAAAAACCCACCTATCTAGTATATGTTGGTCCAAGGTCTACTTTTGGCCTCCTTTTCGCTTCAGTCCTCCCGTCAGTTACTGACGAATCGGTACACAGAACTCCCAGGCCCACTGGGAGATAAGCAGATGTCGTCAAGCCTGGCCGGTTTGCCTTCAGGAATAGCAAAGAGCATGCTTCTACAGCTTCTCTAGGACGCTTGCTGACAGGGTCTCTTCTAGTTGTGAGCAAGATTCTCTTGACAGGTCGCAGTCCAGTCCAATTTATAATTAAATCTCTGTTCTGATGATGCTTCTAAAACCGCATTTATGTGTTAAAGAAGCTTGGTCTTACTTTGAATTTACTTCATTGAGTAGCTCAGTTGCTTAACTGGTGTTTTAATTCTGTGATTTGTACGTGGGCTTCATGACCGTTGTTGTGGGATTTCCATTTACGTGGTATTTGGCAGAATGGCAATAAGGTTTCCTCCCGTTTCGGTTTTGGAAGGACAGCAATAGTGTGTTTTATGTAATTCATGTAGTACTTAACACTTTTAAAGCCAGCGCCTTTTCCCATGAACGTTGGTGGGGTTTGTCCAGGTACCTCAGTTGTAGCTTGTATAATGTTAATGAATGTCTGTATCCTGTGACTTCCGTAAATGGCTAGTTGATATTCATAAATGTATTTCTGCATTTTGAGGGTTGAGGGTAAAAACACTAAACTGTAATTTGAGAAAGGCATATTGCTTCAGATTTTCACATTGTGGGAAAGTACTGTTGTAATGGAAATCTTGGCAACTCACTGTAACGAGCAGTCAACAGTTTATCAAAACCAACTTGTACAGACTAATAAACCTTTTCCACAGCATTCAGTTTTCTAACCTCTTGCTATTGTATATTGTAGATTTTTTTTTCATTCGTATGTTATTTAATTTACACTGATCTCTGCTCTTTTAAACCCCCAGATAAGTAATTTGTCCTTTCAGGCAGATCACTCTTAATACCCATCGGTAAGATTAATAAGAAATACTCATTTCTGGGCAGTTTGTTCTCTGTATACAATTGCAAATGATAAACATTTTTGTGAGTCGCCTTTGCAATACATGTGATAATTGAGTTACTTCAAGTTGGGTTCTTTCTGAAATGTACATCTTCATATGAGAAAACCTCACATTCTACATGCTTCACACTTGTTAGACTATGTTACATGTGATTAAAGGTTTAATACATTATGTATTTTTTTTTTTACTGTTAAACATATATACTTTAATGTTGGAGAAAGATAGCTAACACATGTACTTATGATTTGTTGTTACATTAAAACTGTAGATTTGTATATTTATGTACACATTTGTGTAGTTTCTATATTGACAAGACATTTCTGTTTATTGCTGTTTGCTCCTTGAGTTATATAATAATCTTTCTGTGCATTGGATTGTCTTGATTTGATCAGAATTTGGATACATCTGAGTCATTTAACTTTTAAAAACCAATTTTGTTTGATAGATTTATATTGTAACTTTTTACAGTTTTTGAATAAATATAGCCTGCTTTCCCTAGATGCATTTGTGCAGGAAGTGTTATACATTTCCCTACTACTCTCATCAGCTGAGGAACTCCTGAGTATAATATTCAGATTCTGTTAGCTATTCTGTTACTATTGTTACACGCTTATTTCACAGCATAGGTTTCCTAAGCGCAGTAATAGTGATATCTAAAATTAGTCACTTAAGTAACAGAATTTTGTCATTTCTCCATTTCTCAAATCACTTGAAGTCATTTTTAAAGTGCCTTTTACAGATAGTGCAAATGAGAGCAATTAGAATATAGTATTTTGAGTTCTAGAATTACTGACATAGACCTAAATCAAACAAATAGCTGTTCAGTTTATATTAATAGTCGACATTTATTGAAAGCTTACTTGGTGTCAGGTGCTGTTCCAAGTGCTGGATCACCTCATTCAACCTCACAGCACCTGAAGAGGTTGGCTGGTACTGCAATTACGCCCGTTTTAAAGATGAGATGAATGAAACAGATACGTTTAGTAACTTCCCAAGGTTCACAAAGCTGATCGGTGATGTCAAGGCGTTTTCACTCCTGCGTCCACGCTCTTAGCCACCTACCAGCTTTTTGCTTTAGTGTGGCAGGCGTATCATTCTTTGTTCTGTGTAATAGGCATTTACAACCTGTAAGTTATTTCAGGTGTTTTGGTTATAGAGTCAATCCCACTGATGTAAACCAGCCATGTAAGTCATTTGACCTAAAAGTTAAGGTGGTGGAGTAGGTGGTCTCTTCTATTTTCTCACGGTGGAATGAAAATCCTTGACTTAGAAAAGATACAAAGTCAGGGGACTTAGGGCACCTTAATTTCCTGTTCGTAATTGGACATGAGAAAATATATTAAATCCGGGAACAGCCTTTTTCTCAAATTTGAAATCTAGGGGATGTTTGCATTTGGAGAACTCAATTGCCATCTACAGAATCACACCTGACGTTGGCTTTCTAATTGAATGCAGTCAGATTGGAGTTAATTTTTGGTTCATTATAGTTTGCATAGTCAGGAAGTAGCCATGATTCTGTTCTAAGTGTAGGAGTGGCTCCGTAGGTCCTAAGAGACTCCTTGTGCCACGACTGACTCTCCCTGTGGGATGGCACACACCTACCTTGGATCTGTAAGATCTATAAATACAGGTTAGTGTGTATTTTTTTCTAACATTTTCAGGTGAACTGGGATAATCCTCTAAGAACTGTAGACAGTAAGTCTTCTCCGTATTCAAGCATTACGCTTCTCTATCTTGGGGTCCACTTCACCAGCCATTCCTAGGAAGAGTTTGTGCTTCATGTATCTTCCCTTGTAGACATAGGAGTCAAAGCATTTAATCACTTTTAGAAGATATTATGCTAGTTCTGACCCCAGCTGTGCTGACGGGTGTCAACTATAGACTTCATGCTGGATTTTGTCTAGAAATGTTGAAAGAAAGGAACAGAAAGAAATAGGCAAAGTCAAGACTTGGAGCAAAGGAATGATTTACTCAGGATTCTTATTTGGGAACCTCGATCAGGTTGGAGAGAAAAAAATGTAGACAACTTTTGTTACATTTTAGGGCTTTAAATTTTACTATTTGTTGCTGGGTTTTTTTTTTTTTCCCCTCCATATTTAGGAATCAGTAATGTTTCTGATTGTGGTGTAAGTTTGCTTCAGCGCCTCTTAGTTCCAGCTCTTTTGTCACGTGTTTCCATTAGTGTGAGCTTCTGCTCTCAGTCCTGCCCCCTCACCATCTCTCTCACACAAACAGTGTTTTTCTTTTTCTTTTTATATTAACCTGATAACAAATTATGGGATTTTATTTGTATTTCTTTGATGACTAGTGGGGTTGAGCATTTTTAATATTTTATTGGATATTTATATTATTTTTTTATTCATTGCTGACGTGTGTTGTGGTTGCCTATCCACATCCACTTTCTTTTCTCACAGTACTGCGCATTTTTTCTTTGGACACCTGTCCCCCATCACCACACATGCAGTTTGGATGGGATTGTCACACCCTCAGCTCTAGAGCTGGCCTCGTTATTATTAACCCATGCCACTCCCCGCAACTCCCCGTAGTCAACGGCTTGGGGATGGGCACCTGGCCCACGTCAGGCTACTTAGTTACAGGATGTTTACTGAGGCTTCCTTAGGAGCTGCGGGAGAAGACACCTTCTTGGAGATAGTGTGGTGTGAGGATTCGTACTCTGAACTTGCTGCGGCCAGTTTTTCTAATTTAAAGGAGCCAGTCTGAGGCAGTACCAAGAAAATGAAAAGGAGTCTTAAGTTGAAGCCTTGATGCCATCTGGAGCCTCTGGATCAAACTGGACCTGAAGTTGGTGCTATTTCTGGACTTTGCATTTCTGTGAGCCAGTAAATTCCATTTTTGTTTAAGCCAGTTCAAGTTGGATCTTTCCTTGTAACCACATGTGTTCTGTCTATGGTCTTGTAGGGGCTGTTTGTACATTGAGTTTGATATGCTGATTACTATCACTTGAAAAGCCATTATTCTTACGTGACTGTTAGTATTTTAGTGAGGTTACTTTCATGTATTTCTTTGTGGAGAAACATACATATAAATGAGCTAATTTTGTAGATGTAATGTTAAGGACTCCTTATTTTATAGGGTCTCATGGGTTTTTGTTTGTTTGTTTGTTTCTATTTTGGTTTAATAGGAAAGTCTATAACAATTTACAAGTCTACTAGCAATACGTGAGGGGGTCGGTTTTCCCCCGGCATTCTCCGTCAGCAGCAGGATGTGTTCTCAGATTTTTGCCACTTTGATGTTTATAAGGTGTTTGCTTACTTTAGTTTGCGTTTTCTGCAGAGCATTTTTCATGTTTATAGGCTATTTGGAGTTTCTCTTTTTTGAAATGATTATTCATATCCTTTGCCAGCTTTTCTGTTCAGTTTTTTCCTGGTTTTATTATGTTACATGAGCTCTTTGTATGGTACGAATAATAACCTATATACGTATGTTTCAAGCATTTGTTTCTAACCCAATGTTTGTTTTTCAGTTTGTTTATGCTGTGTTTTTTCTTATAACTCATTTAAAAATATTTTATACCTTTTGGCTTCCTCAGCTCTTCGACTGTACATAACAGTACCCTTAACCTCTCCTGAGATTTTTGTTTTATTTTTTCTTTTAAATCCTTAATAACTTGGAATTCACTTTTGCTTATGACGCAAGGTAGAGGGCCATCTTGTCCTTCATAGGGTGGCCAGTTGGGCCAGTACTACATATTGAATAAACGTTCCTTTCCCCACTGGGCTGAAATACCACTTTTGCCCTAGATAAAATTCCCGTAAGTGCTGGAATTGACTTTGGCCTTCTTCACCTTGGAAGGTTGTGGATTTCAGTGTAATTGGTTTTCTTTAATCCTGTCTTTCAGTTTTGCTTTAAAGAAACATTCTTAGAAGGGCTTAGTGAGTTTCAAAAGACTGCTGCAAGAGGGCTGGCGAAACAGGTTTTTGGTGATACTGGCTTACAGTGTGTTTGTGGCTGATAAGGCAAGTCCTTTCTCACTCTGTTTCAGTTTGGTGTTTTTACATGAGTCTTTCACTATATCCTTTGCCTGTTTTTCCTTTTTGTGGTTCCTTTTCTAAACAGAGGAGTTCTTTCTAAAATGTGATGGGGATATTAATCTTTTCTCAGTAATCTCTGTTGCTGAAGTCTCCCAATTAGTGGTTTGTCTTTTGAATTTGTTTGAAACACTGCATAACTTAAAAGTTTTTTAACTAAAATTTTAATCATTTTAATCAATTTGTAAAAGCTGGGATTCTAGTTGGAATCACATGATAAATACTTCTACATTAATTCTGAGAAAACCAATACTTTAATGATAAGATTTGCCATTAGGAAATGGGATGTCTTTCTGACTATTCAGATTGTATACTGTTTTTTATATTTATAGTTTTCTTTACATAGGTCCTGAACCTTCTTTTTGAAAACTTATTCCTGAGAACTTGTTTTTCCCATTAGTGTGAGTAGAACTGGTTTTCTCCTTTTAGAATCTGTGTAGTTGTTGCTAATAAGGAGAAGCTATTGACTTTCCTCTGTATCCAACTGACTGATCCATTTGGTGCTTTGGATTAAACTAAGGTTTCTTTAGTTTTCTAGGTAAAATAGAAAAAAATAATTTGTAATTTTAGTATGTATATTTGTTTGGAGGAAATTGCAGCCATCTGTTGTGTTTCTGATATCATTCTGAATCTGTTTCCTGACAGACTGTTGGGAGGAAACTGCTCATTTCACAACTGCTGCTGAGGTCTGCACACTCCAGCCGTGGGTGAGGCAGCTCACGGCACGTGCGGCTCCCCCGGGGCCGGGGCCAGGGCTCTTCCTGGATTCCCATAGGCCAGGCTCGCCCCAGCGTCTGCCTCTTTCCACTGTTCCCCATTTGTAGTCACAGTGAGACTGGACCCTTGTTTCTGTTGTTGCGAACTTCATTTTTTTTTTTTTTGCAAGATTCATAAAACTGAGGAGATTCTTTTTCTACATGCTGGAATACTTTATTTTAAAAATGGGTATTGCCTGTTTGTTGGAAGTTTCCTAGAAGTGAGTAGAGCATAATGTTCAGGAGTGTGGCCTTGGGACTCAGAGTGAACTCATACCCCAGCTCAGTTTTACTGCTGTGTGATCTTGGGCCCATTACCTAACCTTCTTGGGTCTCAGTTTCTTCATATTAAAAATGGGACAGTAATAGTCTCAACACTTTGTAGGGTTGTTCTAGGCATTAAATGAGGAATGTAAAGGCTGACAGTGCATTTCAAATAAGTGTTAGCTGTTGTTATTAGCATATTGTGGTTATTGGTCTTCTCAGTTTTTCTATTGCTCCTTAAGTCAGTTTTTATAATTCACACAGAGAAAACAAAGTGGCTTTTTTTTTCTTTTGAGGTTTAAATTTTTTTCTGGACCAGAATTGTATATACTCACTCAAAAATTATTTTTCTAAGGTTATAGTTTCTCATTCCATGTGTGTATATCTGTATTTTCCTTTCGCAGGCAGTTTGTGTGGTCTTTTTAACAGGCAAAAAGGTAGTCTAGAACAGTGAACTGGGAAGGAATGATGTATTGATTTCCAAGCAGAGCAGATAAATGCCGATGAGGCACCTGTTGAGAATACCGCCTGGTTCCCTGCCTTGCAGAGCCCCGGATGTTGACAGCCGGCCTCATGTCAGGCTGCACCTGTGTCAGGAAGGCGTACAGGCTCCTGGCTGCAAGACAGTTGTTGTTTTTAGATTCGTGTTCCTTTATGCATGTTTGCTTTCCCATGTGTCACGCTCATGCCACCTCCTTTAGTTAAACACAACCAACATCTAAGTTTTCCCTAAACAGCGCTCATAAATCTGCGGTGCCGGATAGACAGCATAACCATGTATGTTAACAGACATGTCTGTTTACACTTAACCTGTTGCACAGTTCACTGTTCGTTAACAGAAAAACGAATACGTCACTTGAACCAAATGATTATTTCAGAGTCATGATACCAGTAGAACTGCCAACCATGAACCTACTAAGATGTCAAAACTCACTTACATCCTTTCTGACCTTAGGTGTTTACCTGCTATGGATGTACAGTCGTGTGTTCAAATTATTTGGATAAATTGTTTTTTTCTATGTGGTTGCATTCTCCTATTTGATATAAGTTCATTTGTTTCTGCTTATATAATTTTAGGGTTTAGTGTTTTCATCATTTTTAATTTATTTAATCTTTTGAATAATTAAATTTCCCACGGCTCAAAAGTCAGTACCCGAGGGGGCAGGGTGTAGCTCCATGGTAGAGCGCATACTTAGCAGGCACAAGGTCCTGGGTTCAATCCCCAGCACCTCCATTAGAATAAATAAACCTAATGCCCACCCACCCAAAGCAAAACAAACAAAAGAAGTTAATACCATATAAGGTGCTGAGTCAGAGGTCATGTTCCTAAACCTGTCAACTGACCTCGCTGCCCTCCCCCTAGTCATTATTACTAGGTTCTGGTTTATCCCTCCTGTGTTTCTTTTTGCAAAAGTTACGCAATATTCTTCTGTCCTTTTCTTACACAGAACGTAGCATACTACACACTCTCTTGAATCTGGTTGAGAATACTGCCTGGTTGAGAATACTGTTTCGTTTACCTGTGACCTGAACTCCATATACCATCAGTCAGTGGAACTCTCCCTCAGTCTTTTTTTTTATGGTTGCAGGCCCTCTATTGTGGATTTCACCCTTTATTCAACCAGTTGCCCGTGAATGGACAGTGAATAACCTTGTGTGTTGTTTCGTATGTGCGGAGGATGAGGTCTGAAGGCAATTTAAAAATTTTTTATTGAAGCATATTTTACAGTAAACGAATGCACCCACTTTAGGACTATATTTTGATGGGTTTTAATAAATATATACCCTTATGTAACCACTATCACAAAACCTGGAACATTCCTATTACCAAGGACATTTCCAGAAGTTCCCCTGTGTACAGTGTTTGGTCCCCTCCCTCCTGCCTCTACGATACCTGACACTGCTTTCTGTCTCTCCCCCAGTCCCCTCTCCCCACTGGTAAGTACTAGTTTGGTCTCTTTATCTGTGAGTCTGTATCTTTTTTGTTATATTCACTAGTTTGTTGGAGGTTTTTTTTAGATTTCACATATACGTGATCAGTCGGGTTTTTTTTGTTTGTTTTTTGGGGGGGGGTTTGATTAGTGAGGTCAACAGGAAATTATTGATAGGGGGAAAATGGTAGAACTAAAGGATGAAAATAGTAGAACCAAAGGATGAGTATTCCCACTAGGGTGAAATATTTTAGAATGGATATATTAAGGTAAGTGAGCTGGAAAGATAGTCACTAGCAGAGAGATGCTTGACATTGAGCTTTGGGAGCACATTATGGTTATAAACACACATGGATGCTTGAGATGGGGTGGAGGCTGGAAGTGAAGAGACCAAAGCACTAGATGGATCATGGGTGTTTCTTCAGTCAACAGGTGCACAGTTGAATAAGTTCTAGACTCTGCTCTGCTCCACAAATGTAGTCCCTTGCCAGAATCACAGTGACTGGATTTACAGTGTATTTATAAATCAAGCTCTCTCCCTCACTGTTTTTTTTTTTTTAACAACAAATCTTGGCAATCAGTTTATCCAGTTACAAAATGAAGTTTTTTGGAATTCTGACAGGAGCCTTATTATATTTATATATTAACTTATAAACTGACATTTTAAAAAATCTCCCTACCCTGAAACATGGCGTATCTTTCCATTTATTGAGTTCCTGCTTTATGTCCTTCAATAGAATTTTAGAATTTCTTCATATACATCCCCAAGTTGTATTTGTTCTTGTGTTCCTTGGCATTTTATTGTTACTGTGGTATATCAAGTTTTTTTTTTCTTATTTTTCTCTGTAATAAAGAAAAATTACTTTGTTTCTTATAAATAACATTTACTGAATTTGTAATTAATACTAGTCTATGCAGTGTTTATTTCTAGGTTCCTAATAATATATGTGAGTTCAAGATGATTTTGTCTGATTCTGATTTTATGACAATAATATTTTGCCTTATATGTACTATTTGCTTTTTTAAAAAAATTCAGTAAATAGTTTCTATCTTAGAATATTGGTTTACACTCATACTTTTAATATTTTAATTAAAATATTAAATATTTTTTCAAATTCTTTTTGGCCACCTATTGATATAAACAAATGATTTCATTGCTTGGCTTAATGTAAGGAGTCATGTTGAAGATTTCTTGTTTTGAAGCCATCGTTACATTCTTGGACTATATCTTACTTATCTGAATTGTATTTTTAAAAAATACTCCACTTCATTCAACTTACTCATACATTTGTAACTTGCATCTGTAAGCTACGTGAAGGCACAAAGTAAATCTTGTAAACTGATCCATCTTCAATAAATGAAAAAGCCAAACCCAGGTTCTGCTGAACATGTGCTCATGGAGCAGGCAAGTGAGATTTCTTCATACTTCTTTCCTTCCTGCCTCTGCTGCCTCACTCAGATTACTTCATGAAAGGCTGCATTTGACAAAGGTGTCAGATAAAAAAGCACTGCAAAAACAAAAACAAAAACAAAGGAAAGTACCTAGAAAATGGCAGCGCATACATAGAATTGTGCTGTCCCACTCTGTCCCACAGCTTTCTGGGGGTTCCGTTGTCTTTCTTATTTTTATTTGTTATTATTGAAGTACAGTTGATTTACAAGGTTGTGTTACTTTCTGGTGTACAGCATAGTGATTCAGATATATATATCTATCTGTATATCTATATATAGATATATAGATACTCTTTTTCATTATATGTTATCTGTTGTCTTTAAGCCCTTTTTAAATTGATGTTTAGGTTCTGTATTAATTTTTCTCACATTAACGAGATAGGCACTAAATCTTCATTTTTGTTCTCAGATAAAATGGATCAGTAGAAGTGAAATTATTAGATCATATGGTATGAATATCTTTTTTTAATTGTAGTCAATTTACAATATTGTTGTTAGTCTCTGGTGTACAGCATAGTGATTCAGTTCTACACACAGACACATATATTTTTCATATTCTTTTTTATTCTAGGTTGCTAAAAGATACTGAATATAGTTCCCTGTGCTATACAGGAGAAAATTGTTGTTTATCTATTTTATGTATAGTAGTTAGTAACTGCAAACTACCAATTTACCCCTCCCCCCTCTTGCCCCCCAGTAACCGTAAGTTTGTTTTCTATGTCTCTGAGTCTGTTTCTGTTTTGTAAATAAATTCATCTGTGTCATTTTTAAAGATGCTACATATAAGTGATACCATGTGATATTTTCCTTTCTCTGTCTTATTTCACTTAGTATTATAATCTCTAGGTCCATCCATGTTGCTGTAAATGGCATTATTTTATTCTTTTTTATGGCTGAACAGTACTCCATTGTGTGTGTACACACAGACACACACACACACACACACACCCCACAACTTTTTTATCCAGTCATCTGTCGACGGACATTTAACATTACTCCCATGTCTTGGCTATTGTTGGCTGTTACGAACATTGGGGTGTATGTATCTTTTCAAATTAGAATTTCCTGAGGACGTATGCCCAGGAGTGGGATTGCTGGATCATATGGCAGGTCTATTTTTAGTCTTTTATGGAATCTCTAAACTGTTTTCCACAATGGCTGCACCAAACTACATTCCCACCAGCAGTGTAGGAGGGCTCCCTTTTTTCTCCACAGCCTCTCCAGTATTTATGGTTTGTGGACTTTTTAATGATGGCCACTCAGACCAGTGTGAGGTGATACCTCCTTGTAATTTTGATTTGCATTTCTTTGATAATTAGCAATATTGAGCATCTTTTCGTTTCTATTGTTTTTTATAGGATTGAATTCAGTGAGCACAAACTGTGTGGCTATCTAGAGAGACCGGACCTACAAACGTGGCTCATAGTAGATCAGTCTGCCCTAAATTTTTAAATTTATTGCCGTTGAACATAAAAGGTCTCTCAATTTCTTCTGTACTCAGGGATGTATCTTATTTCTTAGACCTAACTATATATTTTCTTTTTCTCTCTTGTGTTCCCCTTTTATCAGACTCATTAGGGTTTAATCTGCATTTTCAAAGAACAAGATTTTATTTTTACTTCTATTTTAAAATTTCATCCTTTAGTTTAAAAAAAAGAAAGTCTTTACTTTTTTTTTTAAAGCTGTTTAAAATATTAGAGTGATTGAAAATAAGAAAAACATAAAGTTTACCTTCATTTTAACTTCTTTGTTGCTCATTTCTTTGTGGAGATTTAAGTTTCCACGTAGTATTACATTCTGTCTTAAGAGCTTCCTTTAATATGTCTTGTAGCACAGGTCTGCTGGCAGTTAATTCCCCCCAGTTTTTTTCCTTTCTGGAAAAAAAAATCTTCATTTCACCTTCAGTTTTGAAAAATATTTCTCCTGAATATAGGTTGTGGCTTTGGAGGTTTTCTTTTTTTCCCCCTCTTTCAGTCTTTCAAAGTGTTTCTCTCTTGTCTTCTGATTTGATTGTTTCTGATGAGAAATTTGCTGTCCTTTGTCCCTCTGTGCGTTAGATGTCTTTTTTCCTCTGTCACCCTCCTTTTCCTTATTTCTTCTTCAGTATTTTCCCTTTATCTTTGGTTTTTAGTCATTTCACTGTGATGTATGTGTAAGTATGTGTGTGGTTTACTTTGTTTTGGTTTTGGGTTCTTTTGGGAGGTCTTTATCTTGCTTGGGATTCTCTGAGAGTCTTAGATTAGTGGCTTGATATCATTCATTATTTTTAGAAATTTATAGCCACTGTCTCTTTAAATTTTTTTTCCTCCATTCTTCTTTCTTCTCCTTCTGGGACTCCAAATTACATTTATGTTAAACCAAAAAAAATTTTTTTGACGTAATTGTAGATTTGCAAGAAGTGGAAGAGACAGCACAGAGCAGTCCCATGAACACTTCACCCAGTTTCCCCCAGGGGTTACATCCTACATAACTAACACCAGAACCAGCAGATGGACACCGGTACAGGGTGTGTTTCTTTCTATGACATTTTATTGCACATGTAGACTAGTTTAACCTCCACCCTATTCATGATACAGAACAGTTCCATCACTAAAACGTTTCTCTTGTTCTGTCCTTTCATAGTACGCCTTCCCCTGTTGCCCACCATCCCTAGCCCCCAACAACCAACTTGTTCTCCACTATATAATTTTGTCACTTCAAGAATGTGGTATAACTGGAATCATACAGTATGTGACTAAGATTAGCTTTTTTTCACTCAGCACAGTGCCCTTCGGATGCATCAAAGTTGTGTGTGTCAACAGCTCTTTCATTTTTATTGCTGAGTAGTAATTGGTAGTGTGGCTGTGCATAGTGCGCTGACCCATTCACCTGTGGTAGGGCATTGTAGTGCCACTTCAGGGTAATACAAATAACGCTGCTGTGAACAATCGTGTACGCACTGTGTGGACAGAAGTGTCGGCGTTGGGGGGGCTGGGTCATCATCCTTAATTCTTCATGAATTTCTTTTGATTTATTTATTATAATTTTAAGAAGTGTTCTTTAATTGCATGCTTTATTTATTGTCAGTTTTCATTTATTTAAATTTTTATTTTTTGGGGGGTAATTAGGTTTATTTTAATGGGGGTACTGGGGATTGAACCCAAGACCTCATGCATGCTAAACACACACTTTACCCATGAGCTATATCCTCCCCCTAATTTTTTAATTATTTTTTATTTTTAAAAATTTTGGGAGGGAGGTAATTAGGTTTATTTATTTATTTTTAATTATTGTTTTCAATGGAGGTGCTGGGGATTGAACCCAGGGCCTCATGCGTGGCAATTACACACTCTTACTACTTCTTTCTTTTTAGTAATAGGAGCATTTAAATATTTTCTCCTGTATATAGTTTAGCTATATCCAGATAGTGTGATATCAAGGATTCTTTTATTTGTAATATAGTTTAATTATGTCTTTGGGTAGGAACCATTTCGAAGAGTGTGTCTTAATTTCATATTGGATGGACTTTGTTTTGTTTTCTCTCTTTAGGATATTTTTTCTTGTTACACACTTTTAGCTTATAATTCAATTATAGGTAGAGAATGCGGAACATAGACTCTGTGCTTTCGGGGGTTCTTTAAGATTTTCTTGGTGGCCAAGATTTTGATTTTTTTTTTTCTGGCTGGTTTGTTCATATTTAATCATTACTTATTTTAGATTCGCAGGGCATCCAAGGGCAGGAGCAATTTCTGTGGCATGCTATTGCAGTCGGTTGAGGTTGCCCAGTTTGGAACATCTAAAATTTTTCCAAGTAGAAGAGAGCTGTAATATGAAGATGGACTAAAATGTATTTAGTTGTCAAGTCCAGGAAGATGAAGACCAAAAAGAGATATAATTATAGAAAGAAAAAATGGTACTAGTTACTGTCTCCTAGGTGCCAGTTCCTGTGCTTGGCTTTCAGTCTTATTAATTATGAAAACGTCAAACACATTCACCACACTGTACTGCATGGAATACACTGTGTAAATATATGTGTATTAAAGATGTTTCTTAGAGTGATAGGAAACAAATCATTAACGTGCCACAACAATCCATGGAGCAGGTGTGATAGTTTTTATTTTACAGAGAAGGAGATTGAAACTCAGGAGGATTAAGTAACTTCTCCAAGGTCACATAGCTAATAAATAATTGAGTTGGGATATTGATTTGTTTCT
Organism: Camelus bactrianus; assembly: GCF_048773025.1. Taxonomy (NCBI): domain Eukaryota; kingdom Metazoa; phylum Chordata; class Mammalia; order Artiodactyla; family Camelidae; genus Camelus; species Camelus bactrianus. Next base: position 8,336,991 of record NC_133573.1, on the reverse strand, counting down.
TTAAATACCTCATGGATATTAGAAATTTAATATATGTTATTTATAGAGAACAAAGTTTGATACAGATACATCTGTTAAGTAAAACAGGTATCATTCACATCTTCTATAACATTGTTATTTTGTGTATTTGAGCTGTTAAATTCTGAAGAGTTGTATTAAGGATATTATCATGACATGATTTTATCAAGTTCCTGTAGCTCTAAGTTTTAGCTCTATGTTTATTTAGTCCATAAACAGACAGAATGTAGGGAGAGTATAGCTCGGTGGTAGAGCACGTGCTTAGCAATCACAAGATCCTGGGTTCAATCCCCAGTACCTCCATTAATGAAAAAGGAAAAAAAATTTTTTTAAATAAAGAACGTATATATTCTTTATGATTGTATCTTTTATCATTACATAATACTTCCTTTTTATCTTGTTTAATTCATTTGGGCCTTGAATTTTGCTTAATCTTATAATACTGCAACTATGTATTCTTTTGTTTTTATTTCACTGATTTTTTCCTCTGTAAGAGAATATAGATAACATAGAAATGTTCTAGTGAATAATATGACAAACATTCATTGAAGTCCTACTATGTGTGTGTGTTTGTGTGTATATAGTTTATTTTTGGAGATTTCTTCAATTTCTGCATAAACCAGACTTGATGATACATTTGAAAATAGACTTTTACCTTAAGATTTTCTCTTCCAACTTCGGAAAAATTTGAAGAACATGCAAAATACAGGAATTCAGATTTGTTTTTAAACCATGTTAATGTCTATTTAAGTGTGATCTCAAAAGAGTACAGGGCTGGAGTGGAGTCAAAAGCAAGTGAACAAAATTGTAAAAACCTTACTTTTTACACAAATTTGATGGAGAAGAGGATTTTGTTGAAGTATTCAAATAGAAGGATATGGAAATACCAAAATTCGCTTAGTTTCTAATTGATAAAGATGCAACTATTGGAAATCCCATTTCAGGCTGCAATGATGAATATCATTTGTGTAAATTACATCTTAGATACGTCGATTAACTAGATAAGAGAAATCCTTTTATCATGTATATGTATAACAAATCACGATGTACACCTTAAATATCTTTCCATATTTTCAGTAAAGCTGGAAAAAAAAAGCTTTTCTTTATTTCAGGAATGGATCTTGATTTATAAAAGATAAATATTAAGTTAGTATTTCAAAATAGAGATTGAAGTAAATTCAGTAGTTTCTAAAACTTTATCCTCTTTGATTTTAAACTGAAAATAAAGCCAATCTTATTTTGTAGATGAGTGAAGAAATTTCTATCCATATGGCATCAAATGTTTTGATAAACTTAGAAATGCAATGAAGAGACATGTGCTAGTGAAAAAAAAAGTGATGGTTGTCATTGTGTAAACCAGTGTTAATTTTCTCATTCACACAAGAGACATTTTAAATTGCCTACAACCTAGAACAAGACAGGTTCCCTACTTTCCTGGAATTTCTGTTTCAGTGGGACAAGACAGATCATTAAAAATGTTACATTTAGATTTTGAGGTCATTTTTCTCTGGATCAAAATCCAATCTATATTATTCTCTCCAGAAAAAAGTGCACTGTTTTGCTCTGCCACTGAGATAATGAAAGTTCCTTGGAAGTGACTTTGTTATTGTGCTTTATTTAGCTCTTGAGCTTGCCCTTTCCCTTGCTCAGGTCATGTGGCTTGAGGTAAGACCTGAAATTGGAAAGACGATAAAAAAAACTAAGAAGGAAAGATTTTTGATTTTCGGTCAGGATATTGCAGGGACAGGGGACATGGGGTCATTGAGATTGAAGATCACCTTCAATTTCGCTGTTCTCTAAATTTTGATGTTTCGCTATTAGATTTCTAAAAGTGCGTGTTCAGGGCAAAATTGTAACCTTTCACCTCAGACTTATTTCTTTGCACAGTCATGTTTGGGGATAGGAATTTGACATCTAAATCCAAGTGTTTTCTAAAAAGGGTAAGATTTTATATTTTATTCCCTTCATATGCATGTGCTGTAAAATACCATGGTCAGCAAAAATTAAATTAGTTATTTTTAAAGGAAAATTATGTATCAAGAATAGTGCACATTTTCTATAGAAAATGTTTGTGGCTGTTATTTTTAATAGTCCAGTAGAAGAGAAAGAAGGCAGGATGTAAATGCGTGATTGCAAAATCAATACTTCTGGATGAGATCTGTCGGCTCTCCACCTGGGGGCAGCAGCTCTTCAGTTATCTGAGAAGTCCTGTAGCGAAGGTCACGTTCAAAGCCTTGACTCTGTTCAATTAAGAATTTTTACAGTTTTTACAGGCTGTGGGGTTTTGTTGAAATTGTTGTTTGTTTGTTTTTCCATCTTCCTCCCTTCTGTCTTTCTGTCTCTCTGTCACTCTTTTTCTGTTTCTGTTTCTTGTTTGGCAAAGTTCAGCCACAGATCACTTTTTTGTTAGATCTGAGCCTTTCTGTTCTGAAATGGCCTTTTTATGCTTAAGTCAACAGACAGACTTCACAAGCATCCTCAGCGCCAAATTACAGTTCAGCTCCCACAGAGGCTGACTTGGCTGGAGGTGGAGAAAATGGAAGCGTAACTGATCTCGCATTTAAGAGAATTTCATCCTTCTGATGATGATATGCCTTTATCTTTTTACAGGTTTTTTTTTTTTTTATCTTTTTCAGGGGGTTGAACAGAGGCATCACAGGTAAATGAGGACGCCACAAATACTCTGTGAAACAGAGTTAATTTAAGGCTCTAAAATTACTTGCTTTTATATTTTTGCTTTAAAATCATCTTAAAACTGAAAGAAGAGATTACATTAGGCTTTTTGTGAGCAGAGAGAACTGTTTTCTGGAAACACTCAGTTAAAATAAAGGATTTAAAATTGCACTTCATTTTCCACCAAACTTTTAAAACTAAATCGTCCGATGATTTTGACTCCAGTATGTTGAATACATTTAATTCTAATAGGTTTTTTTTTTCTCCAAATGTTTCAAATTATAAGACAGTTCTGTCATTGTATTCTTCATCAGAATCTGCACTACCTCTCCTTCTCTGCTTGCTTTGCTTAAATGACACCATTTCTGGACTGAGTAAAGGCAGACATGCTTGATATAAATACATGTTTATAACGGTAGAGTCCTTTTCAGAAAGTTCCAAAGTCTTTTTTTTTCAGCTAATGTTCTCAATCACACTTGCCGCTTTAAAAATGTTGGTTTTACTGATAACATGTACGTTTTTATTGGTAATGTTTCTATTTCTTTAAATTTTTGATTCTATATCAATTAATCCTTCCCCCTGCTTAAAGAAATAGACTTTATTTTGTAATAGCAGTTTTAGGTTCACAGCAAAATTGAGCAAAAAGAATGGAGGTCACATACCCCACTGCCCCACATATGCACAGCCACCTCTGCTATCAACATCCCACTGTGGCTATTTTTCCAACTTTTTGTTTTGTTTTGTTTTTTTGTTACTAATTTGTAGTTTAATTCCAGTGTCATCTGAGAGCATGTGTGCTTTCTGCTTTTTCAGATTGGTTATGGTGTGTTTTATAGCCTGGAGTGTGTTCTACATTGGTGAATGTTCCGTGCGAGCTTGAGGAGAATGTAAATTCTGCTGCTGTTGGGTAAAGCAGTCTATAGACGCCAATTATATCCAGTCGATTGATGGTGCCGTTGAGATCAGCTATGCCTTACTGATTTTCTGCCTTCTGGATCGGTCTATTTATGATAACAGGGATATTGAAATCTCCAGTTATAATCGTGGATTCATCTCTTCCTCTTTGCAAATCTATCAGTTTTTGCCTTATGCATTCTGATGCTGCATTGTTAAGCACATACACCTTAAGGGTTGCTATGTCATCTTAAGAGAATCTAACGTCCTTATTTATCCATGAGAACTTTCCTTACTATGTACATTTGCTCTGTCCTGAAATTAATAAAGCGACTCCAGCTTTCTTTTGACTGATGTTAGCATGGTATGTCTTTCTCCATCCCTTTACTTTTTTTTTTTTTTACAGTTTTTTTTTTATTAATAAGCTTGTGGGTGATTTGCTTGACTTGTCCCAAGTCATCAGACTTTGTTACAGTCTGTACCAGTGGCTATAGTTCAGTGGGAAACTGCAGTTTTAGCAATCTTCATTCCCTAATTTCTCTTTTTTTTTTTTTTACATTTTTTGAATTGAGTAATAGTTATTTTACAATGTTGTGTCAAATTCTAGTGTAGAGCACAATTTTTCAGTCATACATGAACATGTATATATTCATTGTCACATTTTTTTTCACTATGAGCTACCACAAGGTCTTGTATATTTTCCCCTGTGCTATACAGTATAATCTTGTTTATCTCTTCTGCATTTTAAAATCCAGTCTGTCCCTTCCCACCCCCTGCCCCCTTGGCAACCACAAGCTTGTATTTTATGTCTGAGTCTGTTTCTGTTTTGTATTTATGTTTTGTTTGTTTTCCATACCTTTACTTTCAATCTCTATGTATCTTTGTATTAGAGAGGGTTATTTGTTGCCAGCACGCAGTTGGGTCTTGGTTTTGATCCACTCCGATGATCTGTGTATTAATTGGTACATTTAGACCATTGACATTGAAAGTGATTATTGATGTAGTTTGATTCATATCTACTATATCTGTTATTCTTCTATTTGTTGCTCTTATTCTTTGTCCTTATTTTTGTTTTCCACTCTTTTTTCTGCCTTTTGTGGGTTTACTCCAGCATTTTGTATGATTCCATTTTCTCTCTTTTCTTAGGTTAGCAATTATACTCCTTTTTAAACATTTTCTAGTGGTTGCAATAAATATTTACAACCAATCCAAGTCCACCTTTGAATAACTTACTATACGGCTTCATGGGTAGCACAAGTACCTTATAAAAACAAAATATTCCTAATTTTTTCCTCTCATCCCTCATATCACTGCTGCGCTTCATTTGACTGATACATAAGCTTACGTAAACATACACCAAAGCACACATAGTCAGATACATTGTTGCTGTTGTTATTTTGAACAAACTATTATCTGTTACAACAAATAAGAACAATAAAAGCTTTTGTTTAACCTTCACTTACTCATTCTCCAAAGCTTTTCCTTTATGAGGATCTGGGCTTTGGACCTGTAGCATTTTCCTTCTGTCTGAAGAATGTCTTTTAACATTTCTTACAAGGGAAGTCTACTGGCAGCAAATTCCCTCAATTTTTCTTTGTCTGAGAAAGTCTCCATTTCTCCCTCACTTTTGAAGAATAATTTTGCAGGATACAGGATTCTGGGTTGGTGGCTTTTTTTCTCTCAACATTTTAAATATTTCACTCCACTCTTTTCTTGCATGGTTTCTGAGAAGTTTGATTTAATTCTTACCTTTTTTAATTGTAGTACAGTCAGTTACAATCTGTCAGTCTTGTGTACAGCACAATGTCCCAGTCATGCATATACATACATATATTCATTTTCATATTTTTTCCATTTAGTCCACTTCCTAACTCTTTTCATCCCATAACACTGAACGTAGTTCCCTGTGCTATACAAAAGAAACTTTTTTAAAATCTGTTTTTATGTATTGTGGCTATCATTTGTAAATCTCAGACTCCCAAATTTATTCCCTCCCACCCCCTTTCCCTGGTAACCATAAGACTGTTTACTAAGTCTGTGAGTCTGTTTCTGTTTTGTAGATGAGTTCATAGTGTCTTTTATTTTAGATTCCATATATGAGCGATCTCATATGGTATTTTTCTTTCTCTTTCTGGTTTACTTCACTTAGAAGGACGATCTCTAGGTCCATCCATGTTGCTGCAGATGGCATCATTTTATAACTTTTTATGTCTGAGTAGTATTCCACTGTATAAATATGCCACAGCTCCCTTATCCAGTCATCTGTCGATGGACATTTAGGTTGTTTCCATGTCTTGGCTACTGTACATAGTGCTGCTATGAGCATTGGGGTGCAGGGTCTTTTCGCATTGGAGTTCCCTCTAATTCTTATCTTTGTTCCTTTATGAGTAAGGTTTTCCCCTGAAGACTTCTTTCAAGATTTTTTCTTTATCTTTGATTTTCTGCACTTTGAAAATGATGTGCCTAGTTGTAGGGTTTTGGTTTTGGTTTTGGTTTTGGTTTTGCACTGATTCTGCTTGGTGTTCCTGAGCTTCCTGGTGTCTGACTTTAATTTGGGAACATTCTGCCATTATTGTTTCTCATATTTGTTCTGTACTTTTTCTCTCTTCTCCTTTTAGTATTCTGTGATGTGTATGTTATACCTTTTGTATTTGTTTCACAGCTTTTGGATATTCTGTTCCATTTTTTTTTTCCATTCTTTTTTCGCTTTGCTTTAGGAAGTTTTATCGACATATCCTAAGCTCTGATTCTTTTCTCAGCCACGCCAGTCGACTAACGAGCACGTCAAAGGCGTTACTCATTCTGTTACAGTTTTTTATCTCTGTCTTTTTGTTGTTAATTTTATTTGATCAATTATAAAGGAAGTTGAGCATCTCTTTTTTCCCTTTTTCTAATTTCTTTTATTGGGGCAAAATACAGATAACATAAAATTTACCATCTTAGCCCTTGTTAAATGTACAGTTCAGTGGTATTAAGTACACTCGTAATGTTGTACAACCATCACTGCTGTCCGCTTCCTAACTCTTTTCATCCCATAACACTGAAATCCTACACCCACTAAACAGTAACTCCCCATTCCTTTCCCCCCAGTTCCTGGCAACCACCATTCTAACTTCTGTCTCTGAGACTCTGACTATCTCAGGTACTTCACATAAGTGGAGTCATACAGGATTTGTCTTTTTGTGACTGCATTATTTTACTTAGCATAATACTCTTGAGGTTCAGTCATATTGGAGCACATGGCAGAATTTCCTTCCTTTTTCAGGCTGAATAATATTCCAGTATATGTTTACACCCCATTATACTTATACATTCATTCATTGATGGACGCTTGGGTTGCTTCCAAGTTTTAGTTGTTATGAATAATGCTGCTATTAACATGGTTGTACAACTATCTCTTCAAGACCATGCTTTCAATTATTTGAGGTATATGCCAAGAACGGAAATTGGCAATATTTTTAATTTATTTGAGGAGCTGTCACACTGTCTTCCACAGTAGCTGTATCACTTGACATGCCCCCCAGCAGTGCACACGTGTTCCAGGGTCTCCACCTCCTCCCCAGTGCTTGTTATTTTCTGGGTTTTTTTAATAGTAACCATTCTACTGGGGGTAAATCGTATCTTATTATAGTGTTGATTTGCATTTCCCTAATGATTAGTGATGTTGAGCATATTTTCATGTGTTTACTCACCATTTGTGTATCTTTGGAGAAATGTCTATTCAAATCCTTTGACCATTTTTGAACAGGGTTGTTTGTTTTTATGTGGTTGAGTTTTAAAAGTTTTTTATATATTTTAGATATGAACCCCTTATCAGATACATGATTTGCAAATATTTTCTCCCTTTCTGTGGGTTACCTTTTTACTCTGTTGATATCGTCTTTTGATGCACAACTTTTTTTTATTTTTTCATGAAATCCAATAAAATTTTTTTTCTTCTGTTTCCTGTGCCTCTGATGTCATATCCAAGAAATCATTGCCACATCCAATTTGCAAAGCTTCTGCCACATGCTTTTTTTTCCCCTAAGAATTTTATAGTAGTAGCTTACACTTAGGTCTTTGATCCATTTCAAGTTTATTTTTTATATGACGTTAGGTGAGGTTCCACCTTCTTTTGCATGTGGCTGTCCAGTGTTCCCAGCATCATCAGCACCATTTACTAATGAGACCGTCCTTTCCCCACTGCATGGTCTTGGCAGCCGTGTCAAAAATTATTTGATTATATATGCAAGGATTTATTTCTGTGTGCTCTGTTCTATTCTGTTGGTCTATATGTCTGCCAGTCTATTGGTCTATATGCCAGTACTACACTGTTTTGATTACTGTAACTTTGAAGTGTAAGTCCTAAAGCTTTGTTCTTCTTTTAAAAAAGTTGTTTTGGCTATACAAGGTTGCTTGAGATTCCATTGAAATTTTAGAATGAGTTTTTCTATTTGTATAAAAAATGATGTCGGGATTTTGATAAGGATAGTGTTGAATCTGTAGCCTGCTTTGAGTAGTATTGACATCTTAACAAGATTAAGTTTTCCAATCAATAAATATAGGATATATTTCCATTTATTTACACCTGGTTTAATTTCTTTCAGCAGTGTTTTGTAGTTTTCATTGTACAAGGCTTTTACCTTCTTGGTTAACTTAATTTCTAAGTATTTTATTCTTTTTATGCTAATGTAAATGGAATTGTTTTTATAATTTTCTTTTCAGCTTGTTCATTGCTAGTGTATAGAAGTGCAAACAATTTTTGTGTGTTGACTTTATCTCCTGCTGCCCACTGAATTCATTGATTAGTTCTGTGATGTGTGTGTGTGTGTGTTTGTGTGTGTGTGTTTGTGTATGTGTGTGATCATTAGCGTTTTCTACATAGAAGATCGTATCATATGTAAACAGAGAAAATTTTACATCTTCCTTTCCAGTTGGACACCTTTCATTTATTTCTTTTTTGCCTGATTGCTCTGGCTAGTACTTGCCGGACTGCGGAGCATAGAGGTGGTGAAAACGGGCGTTCTTGCCTTGTTCCTGATCCTAGAGAGAAGGATTTCAGTCCTTCCCCACTGAGTGTGATGGTCACTGGGTTTTTCACATATGGCTTTTATTATGTTGAGAGAGTTTCCTTCTATTCCTACTTTGGTGAGTGTTTTTTTTTTTGTTTTTTGTTTTTTGTTTTTGTCATGAAAGAGTGTTGAATTTGTCAGATAACTTTTCTGCATCAATTGAGATAATCATGTTGGTTTTGTCCTGCATTCTGTTAATGCGGTGAATTATACAGTTCAATTTTTCTGTGTTGAACCATCCTCACTTCCCTCTGTCTCTCCCTATTCCACAGAAGCCACTTCTCTTATTTGTATGTTTTTAACAAAATATGTTTCCTGCTTTATGTCCTGGCTGACATGAATAGTGCCAAAAAGTGTTAGCCTTCATCTAGTTTATCTGTTTCTACTCCACTTTTTTCATTGTTGTGTCATTTTGATTGATGTGTGTTTTTTGTAGACAGCACACAGTTAAATTTCATTTCTATTTTTAGGTCAAAGAATCTCTGCCTTCCCCCACCCCACACTGGATTTAACCCATTTATTTTAATAGTAGTAATTGAAATATTTAGCATGATACTTCTTACCTTGGTGTATGTTTCCCACTTATTTTACTTCCTTTTTCACCCATCACGTGCTCTTGTTTCTTTTCCCGTCTTCTTTCCTCCCTCTCCCCCATCTCCTGTCCTCCTTTGTTCAATATTTTTATAGTTAGAAAGTTACACATCTTACTGTTCTCCAAACTGGTAACCTTCTGTTTCTCTAGCAACCTTGATAATCCATCTTTTTTACCTGTGCCTCTCAGAAGCTGAACAGTCAGGGATTTGGCGCTCCAGCCCCTTTGTCTACCCACTGAATTGACTTTCTGAAAAGCACGTGGAATCGTAGTTGCAGATTTTTATTGTTTTAAAACCACAATTCCTCTAATTTTAGAGTAATGGTTTAAGTTGTATCACACGTCAAAGCCACACAGAATGAAAATATCGTGATTTTTACTGGCTTCTTTGCTTTCCATTATTTGTTGAATTCCGTGATGGCTTTTTTTCCAACTTTGTTGTCATTGTTTAGTGAAGTGGATCATCTAGTAATTCCTTGGGAATGGGTTCCCTGAGAAGTAAAGTTACAGAATCTTTGTAATTTAAAAATATCTTTTTTTTTGCCTTGAAAATTATATGACAGGTAGGTCCTGTATTTGAATCTTAATTTAAAATTATTTTGCCACAGAGTAAATAAATTGCTCTATGGCTTTCTTGCAGATATGTGGTCATATGCTTTCTCCTTAAATTTTTTGTAGGCAACCTGTGCTGCACTTTGCCCTTTCTTTCTTCCCGTCTTCCTTCTTTGCTTCCCTCTCTCCATTTCTTCCTTCCTTTATTTTTTCTTTGATACTAACTAACTTTGTCAAGCATTTCAGTTAGATGTATCCGGTAAGCCTTTCCCCCCACAAATCCTGCGAGACTTTCAGTGGACTCATATCTATTTTTCTTGCCTCTTCACCTTTTCCTCATAATTTGACTCTTTATTTTGCACTCTATTCCAGAAGAATCACTCAGCTTGCATTTCCAGGTTGCCAACTTAATCTTCACTTATTTCCCTTACGTAATTCATCTCATGTACTGAGATTTGTCATTGTGGAATGACACTTGTTTCCGTTTTCCAACCACTCCGATCACTTTTTTAATACCAACTTTTTTCTTGTTATGATAACGTCTCATCTCTCCAAGGGCACTAATGATTATTTTGCAGTCTCCTCCAGTCTCCTTTGCAAATTTTACTTCCTCAAGTGTTCTTTTTCTTGTGGTTGATTTTTCTTGGGTATCTGGTGGTTCTTGGAAATATGCTTACATTTATGTGGAGAGATTTTCAGTGCTTTTAGGTAAAAGGTAGTCCTTCAGCAAGTTGAGAATTCTTGTTTTCCTGGACATGAATGTAGATTCTCAAGGCTGTGTAAGGAAGACAAGGAGGATGTGCCTGCAGGCGGGTCTTCCTTACTGTCAGTGGCTGTCCTGTCTTGTGGGTGTGGGGGCCCCCACCTTTCTTATCAGCTAGAATGTTAGTGGGACACTACCCATTTCTGTGTCCCCAGTGCTTTTAGCTCTGAGTGCCTTCCACATTAGAACTCATAGTTTGTTTGGAGGAATACACTCTCAGGGTAATAAAACACAAGTTTTCTTCATCATCACCTAGTCAGTAATCGTAGAAACACGAACTGTGAAGCCCGGAACGGCCACCAAGATTTGAAGGAGTTGAGTTATTAATCAGTAACTTTTCACTGGGGTGGAGAGATATATTAGTTTCCTATTTTTGCCAAAACAAATTGTCACAAATAGTGTCTTAAAACAACAGATTTATTATCTTACAGCACTAGAGGTCAGATGTCCTAAAACCCGCGTCGGCAGGGCTGCGTGCCTTCTGGGGGCTGCAGAGGAGACTCCCTTTCCTTGCTCTTACTTGGCTTCTAGAGGCTGACTGCACTGGCCCCTTCCCCCATCTCCAAGGCCAATGTCTTTGGCTCTGTCTTTGTCCCTCTGACCTCTGTTTCCATCAGCAGGTTTCCCTCAGCGAGCCTGATCCTCCTGCCCCCACTCTTTTGCAGGGACCTTTGTGATTGCACTGGGCCCACTCAGTTAATAGGATCATCTTTCCATCCCAAGATCCTTGACTGACACAGTTCTGCAAGGTCCCTTGTGCCCTGTAAGGGAACACAGCCACTGGTTCTGGGAGTTAGAACATGGACATCTTTGGGGGGATCAATTCTGCCTCCCACAGGAGGCCGAGAGGTTCCAATCTCTCTTTGGGCTGGTGAGGCCCATCAGGGTGTGGTCTCAGGTAAGGAGGCAGCATCCGAGGTCGGGGTGGCCTCTCTGATTGTCCCTCCGCCCTTTTCCTGTTGGGTTTTCCCATTTCCCTTGTCCGCTCTCCCAGGATCCCCACGGAGCCCTCCGCGCACCCCTTGCCGCTCCCCCACGCCCGGCATCGCGCGGAGCCCTCCCCGCACCCCTTCCCGCTCCTCCACACAGTATCTCAAGGTCACCGCACAGGGATGCAGAAGCTGTACCACCCAATTAACGCAAGTCAAAGGATAAACGTCTACATTTACACAAAATATTGTCAGAAAGAATATAAAAAGTAAGTAGGGTTCTTTATGGGTACTCTAAGGGCCTGTGAAAATCCAACTTAAGTGCCAGCAATGACTACATATGTCGTACGATAGAAATACCTCGACTGGGCCCTGAAATGTGTGTGTCGGGCCTGCATTTACTCTAGGGGCGTCTCTAGATTGTGATGTGAAGTGCCCTTTGAGGCCCCTGATGAGAGCCACGTGGCAGAGCTGAGCCGCGCAGCTGCACGCGGGCCGCCCTCTCCGCCCGGAGCTGCACGGGTAGCTTTCACGACGGACGGACGGTCTGCCTCTGTGCCTGGAACAGCGCATCTTCTGGAACCCTGAAATGTGATCCCGGAGCCCCTGTTTAGTCCCTCTGAGCTGAGCTGCTGATGGAATTAGACACTTCTTAGCTGAGGGAGCCATCCTTCCTCTGTGTTGGAAACAAAGGGTTTTCTTCTGTTATTGTTGATCTGGCCAATGTTCCTTGCACAACACTGTGCGCCGAGAAAGGGCAGGCAAGCCCGAGGCAGATGCAGAACAGAGCAGGAGGAGGTGGTGTCAGAGCCCAGCAAACTCCCATTACACACTCCCGATGGAGGCCAGCTACGTTTTAATTTTGTAACACTTACAAAGACAGCGTATGATAAACAACTTAATAGAATAAACATGAGTTCACATACTCTGCTGGTCAACACACACTTTTTTCTTTTACAAAATAGTTTTCTTAATTATGAAGTCCTTCAGACAGGAACTAGAGGGCAAAACACCTGTGCACTGAAGATCTACATTTAACAAATGTTAACACCTGCCTTGTGGCCGTCAGATTAAAAAAAAAAAAAAAATAGATACAGTTTGTGTTTCCCTGCTCTCATTCTCCCAACTCCTTCCCTCCATAGAACTGGCCACTCTCGAGTTGGTACATACTTTCTCATCCAGACTTTTGGTTTTTAGGAAGTTTCTGTGTCATCATAAAAATAGACATTTTTGTTCGATGTACTTGAAACTTTATATAAATGGTATTAACTTCACTTACCATTTTGCAGCTTGATTTTGTCCCTTAACAAAAGGGGACAAAGATTTATTCAAGATGTGGTTCACGTATGTTTATTAAATGCCATCATTCTGTTCCACCATATCAATAGGTCTCATTTTATTTACTTATTCTCTTGATAGGTATTGAAATTGATTACAGTGTTTTGTTATTTCAAAAAAAAAGTTGCCCAAAAAACCCCTAGTTTTTGCTTTTCTTGTTTTTGTATGTGTTTGTACGTGTGTTTGCTTTCTAGTTTACTAATGCCTGCTAAGGTTTTCACCTTCTACTTTTTTTTTTCAGACGTCCTCATCAATTTTTTCTTAGCCCACTGTATAGAGAAAAGTCCTCTGTCTCCTCTCAGCTCTGCTCACATTGAACACTGCTGTCACCACCAGATATGTGGGTGGTTTTCCCACACACACCAGCCAGGTGTCCTACAGTTCAGTTCCATTCTGACTCTGTCTACTTGAGTCAGCATCAAGACCCCACAGGTGAAGGTCTCCATCTCACAAGCCTGCTCCCGACCCCACCACACACTTCAGACGCTGGTCTTAAGCCTGGGTTATGGCCTGTGCTTCTGACCAACTGCCAATAAATCAGAGGGATAAAACAGGAGATCAGAGATACCAAAAATTTAACTGGCAAGAAATTTTGGTTTCTCATTTTGCAAAAACATATTTACTTTCAAATTATTAGAGGCTTGAAAGGTAATTTTATATATGGTTTCCTAATGTACCTTCCAAAACCCACTAACTATTGATTATAATAGTTTTGATTTCAGTAGTTAAAGATAGTCCGCAGTGATGGACCTAGAGATGATCATACTAAGTGAAGTAAGTCAGAGAAAGACAGATATCATATGTTCTCACTTACATGTGGAATCTAAAAAAAAGTGACACAAATGAACTTATTTACCAAACAGAAAGAGACTCACAGACATATAAAAACTTATGGTTACCAAGTCGGGGTAGGTAGGGGGAGGGACAAATTAGGAGTCTGGGATTAGCAGATACAGGCTACTATACATAAAATAGATAAACAACAAAGTTCTACTGTATAGCACAGGGAATTATGTTCAGCATCTTATAATAGCCAATATTGAAAAAGAATATATATGTATAACTGAATCACCAGAAACTAACACAACATTGTAAATCAACTATACTTCAATTAAAAAGTAAGTAAATATTATACCATTAAAGTTAAAAAAAAAAAAAAAGGTGGCCCACGGCATCTCCTTTGGGATGAAACTGAGCACTATTTTACATACCAAGGAGTTGTAATGGCTCACTTTGCTGACAGGTGTTCCTCTGGGAAGGAGTGTGGCATTCCAGGAACAGAGCAAGATTCTTGCACTGGCTGCAGACTCCTTCCCATCAGTGATGAGGCTGGAGTTGAACTAGGATTTTCCTCACAAGCTAAATGGGAATATTAATTTAAAAGCTACGCACACCTGGTTGCATTGCCAAGAGAGAAACTGTCCTGGGCTTTTGGGCAGAGATGCAGAGTTTATTCTCAAATTCGGTGGCCGAAGCAGGCAGATACCATGTGCAGGGACAAGGCTCTTGGGCTGAGAGGCGCATGTCTTCCCAGATTCCTGTATTAACACACATCAGGGGAACTTCTGAGGTCCCTCAGCATAGACAAGGCGGGTAGTATTCTCTGCTGGTAGACATTTGAAAGATAAGTTTATTTTACACGCTGAATGTTCATATTCACCCAGTCCAGCACCCAGTTCCCAAGAATTTTAAGACTACCTTACTTCAGTGCTCTTCCAGGACTATACATGTTTTAAAAGAGAGCTCTGCATACTCACAGGTTCTTTCTTGAATTGAAATATAGTTGATGAACAATATTCTGTAAGTTACAGGTGTATGATACAGTGATTCACAATTTTTAATGGTTATACTCCATTTACAGTTATTACAAAGTACTGCTTATATTCCCTGTGTTGCGCAGTGTATCCTTATGTCTTATTTCATTTGCGTCTCTTAATCCCTTACCCTTATATTTCTCCTCCCTCTCCCCTTTCCCTACCGGTAACCACTAGTTTGTTATCTCTATCTGTGAGTCGGCTTCTTTTTTCATACTCACATGTTCTTGGTTGGAGCATAAGTTGGTACAGCTGTAGAGAAGGTGGTGTGGAATTTTTAATCACATATTGAAATATACTTATCCTTTGACCTCTAATTCCACCCCTAGATAGAAGTAAAACATTGGACGGCCCAAATGACCATCAGTGGAGAACAAGTTAAATAAAATATGTTTCAGCCATACATTGCAACAAAGGAGGCAGCTTGAAATATACTAATTATAGAAAGACTTCATTTGTTAAATGAATGAAACAAGCTATAACAGTGTATGCTGGTATTTGTATAATGAAGAGTGTATATATATGTTTGAAAATATGAGAAATTGGCCACAGTGGTTATCTCATAAAAAAAGAACCGTGTGACTGCTAGACAGAAGAAGAAAGGATATTTATACATTCCATATATTATTCAGATGTGCTTTGATTTCCCAGTATCTGTTGATATTTTAGATATATTTGTTAATTTGTAATTTAATTCTATTTTGGACAGAAAATATTTTGTGTAAAATTTAAATCTCTTGGAATTTATTGAATTTTGTTTTATATACCAGCACATATGATCTATTTTAGCAAACATCCCCTGTGTTGGGAATTTTGCTCTGTAACTACCAATTTAGGTAAGGGTGATTAATAATGTAGTTCAGGAACTCCTAGTCCCTCCTGATTTTTTGTCTAGTTGTTCTATCAGTTACTGAGAGTGGTTTCAAATTCTCCAACTACAATTGTGGGTTTCTCTATTTCTCCCTTTAGTTTTCTTTGTTTTTGCTTTGATTAATAAGGAAGGCAAAATCCTAAATGTGTATTTTGAAATACACATTTAGGATTTTGCCTTCCTGCCTAATTAACATTATGAAATGATAAAATTCTCTTTTTCTTGAAGTCTACTTTGATATCATAGACACATTAGCTTTTTATTGCATGGAATAATTTTTCCATCCTTTTACTTTCAATCAGTGTTTTCATATTCAAAGTGTGCCTCATGTAGGCAGCATATAATTGGGTTTTGCTTTTTAAAAAGTCAGATCTTAGAGTCTCTGCCTTTTTAGTTAGATTGTTCGGTGTGTGTACATTAAATACAATTACTGATATATCTGTATGCACATCACCATTTTGTGATTTGTTTTTTACTTATACCATCATTTTGCTGTTTTCCTTTGTTCCCCCTTCCATCTGTGTCTAAAAGATAATCTCAGTTTCAGAGTACTTCCTGAGGAATGGGACCACAGAATGTGTTGCCACAGCACCACTTCTTGAACATTTTATTGCAAATATACTGTCTCAACGTCCCAGGATGGCCCAATTTTAACGTAGAGTGACTGGTTCCTTTTTCCTATTTTTCCGTTTCCCTTTCTTCGTATGTATTTCATGGACGCCAGAGTCACTTACCATTGGCATCACATCTTGATGCTACAGTTTGTTTCTCCTGCTGCTGCTGTTACTGTAACTATTAGCATCATCATCAAAATGGGACCAGCTCCAGGATACTTTTTGAGTCTCTCCAGTTTGAAGGGTTTTGGTTTGAGTCATGTGTGGGATCCTAAAATCAAAACTGGTTTCTGCTGAAATGAGAAAACTCCACCTTGGCTCCTGGAGAGCTGTGTTGCTATGGTTATAGGTGGGCTTTGTCTCCAGTCTCTCAAAAAGCAGGAAAGTGAGAAAAATCAGAATCTTGGATTCACAAAGCTCTTATATGGCTCAGGTCTGTCTATCTAAGTTTCAGGAGGAAGTAACACCCTGACAGTATTTACCTGCTTTTATTTTTTGAAATATCCACTCCCCCCCACCCCCACTTCACTGAGCTCCCTCCAGTTTTGTCAGCTTCTATTTCTGCATAATTTACTGAGATTTAAAAGTTTTGAAGACCTATTCCTAAAAGAATATTGCTTGAGCATAAAATTTAAAAGAGCAAAATAGGAAGACAGGATTTTAAGAACAGCCATATTTTTTGTCTCTGCATATCCCAGAAACACAAGATTGTCACATAAGAAACACAAGTAAGCGATTTTTCTCTGAGACCAATAACAATAACAACAAAAATCCCTTAAACAGCAAAAAATTAAATGGGTTATAATTAAGGAAATATTTTAAACAAAATCCTGCTATTAATCTAAATGCTAACGATGTTTTTGTCCTGTTTATAATAGTTTTGGATTGAAAAGACTCAAAGAGAATGACTCAGAGTAAAATTAAAACTTATTAGTTGTATCATTTTCGTCTGTATTCTCCTGAGCAGAGGTGCAATCTGGTTGGCTCCTGTAATTGCCATACTAGTATCAGAAACAAAAGAGGCTTTATGCAAACAGACAGTTGCAACTTAGCTAATGTTATCCTAGAACATTATATAAACTCAAATATTTGTTGCAAGATTTAATTGATTGGAAAATACTAGCATAAAACTTAATGACATTTATTTTAAAATAAAATTAGGTGAAACTTATTTTTAAATTACACATACAACATAAAGTCATCTTAGGAAAATTAGGAACTTTAGATAACCAAGGAATATGAATATATAAGAGCAAGCTTACATATTACTGATTCCCATTCTAGACCCCAAAACCACTCTCAAAAAAAAAAAAAAAAGACTGAAGAAATAAAATTTGGGGATGGGGGTAAAAGAAGACAAGTCTTGAATTTAGGGAAATGCCAGTTACCTTGTATAAACATCATGGAATGCCTGCTGCATACATTACAGTTTGGACTGAGTGAAGGAAGACATGGAGAGTCACATGTCATTTCCTTTTCTGAAGAAGCAGTACCGTATTTCTAGAAGTAAGAAAAGGGGATTCTGGAAGTGGCGGTGGAGTTGGGGGTGGGAGAGGCAACACTTACAGGACCAGGTCTGGAGCCCTGGTGGGTCATCGGAGAGGCTGGCACACGGTGGTCCCACCTTCCTGCTGCAGATGGTGGAGAAGTGAGAATCTGTAAACGGAGGATGGAAGGAAAAGCAGGTGGCTCTTCCCCACTGCTTTCCTATCATCTGATGTCTTCTTAAAAGGGCGTGGGCTCCTTCCTATTTGGGGATGTCCCCAATCTTCAGGGGCTGAGTTGTTAAGATAAAAAATAGACCAAAGAAGAAACTGGGTCCAAACTTACTTGGGGTTATTTCCACAGCTTTGGACCAGCAGTAGTAAAGGGAAGAGGAGCTATGAATGCCCTCACCACACAGAAAGCTGATACTCACTGTGGTTTTATTTTTTATTTTTAATCATTAAAATTCTTGATAATATGGCTGGTTAACACTACTGCAGAGAAGTACATTGAAATCACAGCGCTGTCTCCTTGGGAAGCCATCACACACCTCTAAGATGCTATGCTGCCCCAGGAACAGGATTCTCGGAAACCAAACGAGTGTAACAAACAATAACAATAACATTAAAAACAAAAACGAAGTTGCGAAAAGGAAAGTGCCCGGGCTGTTTGGCCCATGACACCCACATTCCTCTCGTGTGCCTCAGACAGTTGAGTGGTCCATGGATAGCAACATAAATCTTCATCTTTCTGCTTGTTTTTTTAATGTAAACATTTAATTTTTGAACATGTAATACATATACATGTTAAAAAAATTCACAAAGTATAAAGATCATTTGAATAACCAGAAATAATCCCTTTTCCTTTTTATTTTTTAATTAGAAATTAATATGTGCTTCTTGTAACAGACATATAGGAGTGATCAAAGAGAAAAGTGAAAGTTGGGTTGCATCAGTTTTCGCTTGCTGCTGTAACACATTACCACAAACTTGGTGGATTAAAACAACACAAATTAATTTTTTCTGGGGCCAGAAGTCTGAAATATATTAGTCTCCCCATCTCCAGATCCCCAGGGATTCTGGTTTAATTGGTCTGGGCCGTTGGCCTGAGCGTCAGCATTTTCAAAGCTTGCCAAGTGATTCTAACGTGCAGAAGTCCTGACGTGAAGGTGCTGCTTGGTGACAAAGTGGGTGGCTAATTTGTTTTGATTCCTGGAACTTCTACCCTAAGGCTCATCCCTGCCTATTCTTTGCACTCACTCAGGATATAACTTTTCCCAGAATTAAAGAAACATGGTTCAGATGACAAAGGTTCCTGAAGTTTCAGAGAGAAAAGGAGAAGTCTAGACATACAGCAGTGTAATTTAGATCCATGGTGTGGGCGCCTGCAGGGTCTTAAGCCCTTTCCTAACATCCATTATAAGATACCCCTGGGGCAGTATGATTTCATTAGCCAAAATAATGATATATCTGTGGAGTATAATTATCTCAAAAGAAAAATGCCATGTCCATCGCCAGATGACTGGATAAAGATGTGGAATATATACACAATGGAATACTATTCAGCCATGAAAGAGTAAAGTAATGCCATTTGCAGCCTTATGGATGGACCTAGAGACTGTCATTCTAAATGAAGTCAGAAAGAGAAAGAAAAATACCATTCACTATCATTCATTTGTGGAATCTAAAAAAATAAACAAACAAAAAAAAACCACACACAAATGAACTTATCTACAAAACAGAAATAGTCTCACAGACATAAAGAACAAACTTATGCTTACCAGGGGGTAAAGGGGGTGGGAAGGGATAAATTGGGAGTTTGAAATTTGTACCTCTTGGGGAGTGATGGAAATGTTAGCTATCTTGATTGTGGTGGTGGTTTCTTTGGTGTATAAAATTCATTAGTGTACAAAATTCATCAAATTGTATATCTGAAATATGTGTAGTTTCCTGTACAGGAATCATACCACAATAAAGGTGTTAAAAAATAAAATAGCAAACCAGTAATTCCTGAGAGTATTAGAACCAAACAGACCAAGATATTTAAATACATGTAATGAATATATGCATAAATGGGCAGTACAGGCAGTATGAAAAGAAACACAAAAACATAAAAACAACCTAATATAAATATCAGGTACGAAAAGAAAATCATTGAAATAAGAAACATAACAGATGGTATAAATAATAGAATGGATACAGCTGAAGAACAGACTGATGAGCTAAAACAGATTGAAAAACTCTCCCAAGAAGAAAACAGAAATAGACAAAGAAATAGAAAATAGAAAAGTTAAAATGTATTGAGGTAGACGTGCTCACTTCTACAGATGAATGATTCTAGAGGGAGAGAAAAATAATAATGAAGAATGTGTGCAGAGAAACAATGTATAACTTTTCCCAGAAGTAAAGAAACATGAAAGACTTCAGATGACAAAGGCTCCTGAAGTTTCAGAGAGAAAAGGAAAAGTCTAGACATACAGCAGTGTAATTTAAGAACAGCAAAGACAAATACAATTTTTCTATCTTACAAAGAAAAACAGGTGACCTTCAAACAAATAATGTTATTTTTCTTCTCATTAGAGACAGATGCAGGAAGACAGTGAAGTTTCAATGAGAAGGACAAAACTTTGAGTGTAGAACTTTACCTCCTGCGAAATTTCCATTTCTGTGTCAGAGCTTAATTAAATTAATTTCAGATATACAAGGCCTCAAAAGGGTCATTACACAAAGATCCACAAATGGTTTTTGAGAAAGTCTTCAAATATGAAGAGGAACAAATCTAGGAGATGGTACAAATAGATGTGGAAAGTTAGAATATCAAATAACTGTGCAAAAATAACACAATATCATAAAACAGAATAAAAGTAAAAAGACAAGCAAAATGAAGAGAGAAATTTTATGCATAATAACCCAGGATTTAAATTTTAAGAGATATCACAAGATCAGGATGACAGGGTGTGAAAGAGAGGCAGGAACATGAAAATATGTTTGAAGTCCTCATCTTGCAAGGAGGAGGTTGTGGGATGAATTTTGTCCCCCAAAAGTTCAAATCCTAACTCCTAGGACCTACGGATGTGACCTTATTTGGAAATAGGATCTTTGTGGATGTCCTCAAGTTAAGATGAGGTCATACTGAATTAGGATGGGCCCTAAAAAGTGACTGCTGCCCTTGTTAAGAAGGAAAGATTTGGAGGCAGACACACAGAAACACGGGGAAGGGGTGCCACATGAGATGAACCACAGATTGGATGACGCAGCTACAAACCAGGAACTCCAAGGATTAGGGCAACCACCAGGGCCCGGAGGGAGGGGCAGGGGCAGATTCTCCTCCGGAGCCTCTGGGGGGGATGCCGCCCTGCCAACGCCTTGGTTTCAGACTCCCAGCCTCCAGAACCTTGCAACAGTATTTGTCTATTGTTCTAAGCCATCCAGTTTGTGGTACTTTGTTATGGCAGCCCCACAAAAAAAAAATTATGGAGGGAGATATGGGTATCAAGTTAAAAGAACAAAAAAAAATAAAACTGAGAAGCAAAAAGAATATAGAAAACAGAAGGAAACAGAATGTCAATATAAATGAACTAAACTTGCCAATGGAAAAAGAGAGATTGATAGAATGGATTTTTTAAAAATCAGCTATATGCTGATTTATAAGACAGACCTAAACACATAGGCTGTAGAGTTGTTAAGTGTGCTTATGAAAATATCTGGGGCAGAGGAGGGGACAGCTCAGTGGTAGAGCATGTGCTTAGCATGCATGAGGTCCTGGGTTCAATCTCCAGCACCTCTTTGTAAATATATAAATAAATATCTAATTACCTCCCCTCCCCCCAAAAAAAGAAAAAAAAGTTTTTAAATCTAGAGAAATTTGTAAAAATAGATATTGATTTTAAAAAAAACTACTAGAGAGAAAAACTTGATTCATTCAAAAGAAGAGTGGAGGTGGAAAATCATTGAAAAGGCGGGAGAAGGGAATGTACAGAATAACATGGGAGGAATAATGGTAAATGCTACCTGCTGATACAATAACTGTAAAGGTACTATATACTCTCTAGGTAAAAGACAAAGATTACCAGATTAAACTTAAAAATTCAGCTATATTTAATTTTTAAAAGATACACTTAAAGCACAAGAACTCAAAGGTTAAAAGATCAAAATAGAAAAAGATATACTCACTAAAAGAAAGATCATGTTGCTGTGTTCATACCAGAGGCAAAATATTTCAAGGCAACATTCAGTAATAAAGAGGGTTCCTGCATAATGATAAAAGATTCAGTTAACTAGGAAAATAGAACACTCTGTATGCTTCTACGCACTTAATAGCATAGCCTCAAAATATGTGAAGCACATATTGAGAAGTACTAAGAGACATTAACAGCCCAACATGATAGCAGGGGATTCTTACTCTCATTTTTCAATATTTCATAATATATTGATTTATTCCTTCAGCAAATACTTATTGATCACCTCCTACATAGCAGCACTGAGAATACAACAGCAAATAAAATGGGCAAAAATCCTTACTTTCAGGGAACTTTGATTCTGAGGCTCAATAAAGCAGCCAAAAAATTAGTAAGGACACGGAACATCTGAACAGCACAATAAACAATCTTTATCCAATGGACACATGTAGAACATTGTTTTAAATCACATGCAAAACATTTATGAAAACTGACAGTGTGCTAGGCTACAGAGTCAACACACACACACACACACATACACACAATTTAAGGATTAATATCATATAGACCATGTTTTCTGACCGCTATGTATTAAATTAGAAATCAAAACTAAAACTATAGGAAAGATTTTTGCATCATTTAGTAAAGCTAAGGATGTGCATATTCTTTGACCCTGTAATTATACTCTTAGATTCCTATCTTTGAGAAGATCTGACACATGTGAATGACGAGATACATACAAAAATGTCATAGAAGCTATACTTTAAAAAAAAAAAAAACTATTGGAAACAGTTTTTCTGGAAACAAATGTTCACCTGCAAAAATAGATTAAAAACAATTGTGGTCTAGTCAGCAACAAACACTTAGGAACTACACTCGCATGCTTCCTTATAGATGCAAATCTCAGAAGATTATTTTCATGTTATTTCTTCTAGACCTAGCTTGAAGTTTTGTACTTACTATGGAGTGGTATTGCTTCGTGCTGCATGCAAATGTGGTGAGAGGGAAAGAAAAGCAAGGGGGTGGTTAGACCCAGAATTCAGGATTGTAGGAAGGGGTAAGATCAGGGAGGTACTCACAGAGGACTGACGATGTTTTCGTCTTCTTACCTGGGTGCCGGCTTCAAGGTACAGTAAGAAGAATTTTAAGATGGCCCCGATGATCTCTGTCCCCTAGTGTTACACCTGTGATTATGTCACTTAGTATTGCAAAAGGGATTTAACAGATCTAACTAAGGTACTAATCAGTTGATTTTGAGTTACTCAAAAGGGAGACTGTCTAGGTGATCTCACCTGATCACTTAAACTCTTTCAAAGCAGAGCATTTTCTCCAGCTAGTTGCAGAAAAGGAAGTCAGATTCAAAGCATTAGAAGGATTTGATGGATATGCCATTGCTGGCTTGACGATAGAGGAGCCAAGTGTGAAAAAAGTTAGGACTTCAAATGATAAATGCGGGAGAGGGTGTGGAGAAAAGGGAACCCTCCTACACTGTTGGTGGGAATGTAGTCTGGCGCAGCCATTGTGGAAAACAGTATGGAGATTCCTCAAAAAACTAAAAATAGAATTACCATATGGCCTAGCAATCCCATTTCTGGGTATATATCCAGAGGGAACTCTAATGCAAAAAAGATACATCCACCCCAATGCTCACAGCAGCACTACATACAATAGCCAGGACATGGAAGCAACATAAATGTCCATCAACATATGACTGAATAAAGAAGTTGTGGTACATTTATACAATGGAATACTACTCTGTGATAAAAAAAATAATAAAATAATGCCATTTGTAGCAACATGGATGGACCTAGAGATTGTCATTTTAAGTAAAGTAAGCCAGAAACAGAAAGAAAAATACCATATGATATCACTCATATGTGGTATCTAAAAAAACAAAAAGAGGCCACTATGAACTCATCTACAAAACAGAAACAGACTTGCAGACCTGGTAAACAATCTTATGGTTATCAGGGAAAGGGGGTGGGAGGGGATAAATTTGGGAGTTTGAGGTTTACAAATGTTAGCCACTATACATAAAAACAGATTTTTTAAAAAGTTCCTTTTGTATAGCACAGGGAACTATATTCAGTGTCTTGTAATAACTTTTAATGGAAAAAATATGACAATGAATATATGTATGCAAATGCATGACTTGGACATTGTTCTGTGCACTGGAGAATGACACATTGTAATTGACTACACTTCAATTTTTTTAAAAAAGCAAAGACTTAAGTCCTACCATTGCAAGGAACTGAATTTTGCCAATAAGAATGAGCTTGGAAGCTGATTCTCCCCCAGACTCTCCAATGAGAATTCAGCCTGGCTGTCACCTTGATTTCATCCCTGCGATGACCTCAGCAGAGAGTCCTGTCCCATTATGCTGGTCTTCCATATACAACTGTCAGTTAATTAAAGGACCTTGTTTTAAGTGGCAGAGTTTATGGTAACATGCTGTAAAGCAATAGGAAACTAATATACACCAGCATTTATATCGTTTGAGTTGTACATTTTACATGTTATAAATATTCCTCAGTGTGACTTCATTATTTAATAATTTTTATTTATAGAATTTTTAAAAAATTTTATTTTTGAGATTTACTTGACATATAGCACTATGTAAATGTAAGGTGTACAAAGTGTTGACTTGATACATTTTTATATTAAAGAGAAAGCAATTGATTCTCTTGACTTCCGCGGGCCTTTTGAACAATGCAGATGCAAAAATGGTGGGTGGGGGGTGCTTGTGTGTGAAGAGGATGTAAAGATTTGGCCTCTATAATAATGCCAGCATGTCTTAAAGACAAATCATGGGTTACAGGCCGTGCCCAATACCTTTTTTATGATAAGTCTTTTATTAGATTGCATAAAGTTACAGAGCAAAGATTTTAACACCGGGCCAAAGAATGCAGACAGCTATTTATGGAGGCCGAGGATTTGGGAAATGATTCAGTCCTGTTTATTCTATGTAATGATGTTATTGTTGCACTAAACATAGGGGTTGTAAAGTAATTCTATATGTTAGTTGAAGTGTGTAAATATTTCCGTTATGGCACCCTTATGTACACTGACCATGGGTGTTTTATTTCATAGTGCACTTGAATTAAACCCTTATAACCAAAGAAGGCATTTGAACCAGGGGTATAACTGGCACGGCTGCCTGCATCCTGAATCCATCAAGCATGGAATTATGACTAATAATACACATGAAATAGGAGTAAAAAACCCTGCAGCCTTAAGGCAGCAACCCTACTGACTCTAAAAGACATTTTAACAGATTTTAACAGATGTGAGATGAATGGCATGAAATAAATGAAGCTTAATGTGAATAATCAGCCACAAGATGGCATTTGAATACTGAAGTTTTTGAAGTTTGGGACAGTATCATGACTTGAACACATGTGTATATTACCCTTTTCCCTCCCTGTCACTTTTCCTTATATCACCATGTGATAAGAGTACCAGCTTTATTTTCTCTGTAGCCAAATAGCCATAAAACATCTTATTTATTTTTCAACTTGTTTTTTTTTTTTTAATATCTTGTGATGGATAATTTTGTGTGTCAATTTGACTGGGTCATGAGGTGTCCAGATTTTTGGTCACTCATTATTTTGGATATTTCTGTGGGGGTGTTTTTGGCTAAGATTAATATTTAGACTGATAGACTAAATAAAGCAGATTGCAGTATAAACTTGTTGTTTATCTATTATATATATATTATTTATATATTCTACTTCAATAAAAAATATATGTACAAAAAATATGGCAGATTGCTCTCTATAATGTGGGTGGGCCTCGTCCAATCAGTTGAAGACCCAAATAAGGCTGATCCTTCTTTATATGAGACAGTTCTCCTGCCTGATGGCCTCCAAACTGGCACTTGGGCTCCTCCTGGTCCTGCAGCAGCCTACATGTATTCAGACTCAAACTGGCTCTGCAGATTTTAGACTTTTCAGCCTCCATAATTCCATGAGCCAGTTCCTCATAATAAATATCTGTCTGTCTGTTGATCTGTCTTACTGGTTCTGTTTCTCTGGAGAATCCTGACTGTCTCTCAGTTTACTGTTGATTAACTCCCCACTGTAATGAAAGTTCTGGAAAGGCAGGAATTTTGTCTTGCTGCTGTTACACCCGTTATGTCCAGACTGACTCAGTAATTGTGCCAAAAATTATTTGTTGAATCAAAGCATCTTGGTGGGTGATTCATTTAGATATTCTGGGGGTGGCCCTGAAGGGGAACAAATATGCCAGCTTCAGAAAACAGCATCTACTTGGGTGGGTGATTCATTTAGATATTCTGGGGGTGGCCCTGAAGGGGAACAAATATGCCAGCTTCAGAAAACAGCATCTACTTGGGTGGGTGTTGAAATAGTGTCACAATGATAGGAAAAGTAAAATAAAAGAAAATTTGAAGAGTCAAGGCATATTATTACTAAATGGGGATGTTTATGTAAACACTGCTAAATGAAAGGGATAATCTATTCATGAGATTTAAGTATTGTCTATAGGTATTGGGAGTTTATATATATTAACAAAATTTGAGACTCTCCTGCTGAAGTTCTGGCCAGCACCAAAGTCTGCAATCACATGTTTCTGTTGCTCTGGAGATCCTCAGTCTTGCCTACGCCATTCAGCTGAAAGCCAACTGTAAAGGTATCGGCATCCATTATGATTACAAATTTCAGTTGTCCTTCTTAGGAAGAGAGGGAAGGGATGGAAATCAAGGGAGTGAATGAAAGGGAACTTTGTGAACGTTTTGTTGGTGGTGGTTGAAACTATGACTGAGTTGAGGGGACCATGTGTCCTGTTTGTGAGCTGCAAGTTCTGTTGCAAATCGCCGTGTCTTCGTGCAGCATTACTACTAAGTCCTCCATTGTAAGCAATCTTACAAAGATTTTTTTTTTAATCAAATGAGAAACGTATCCTGTGTAACTGACTCATGTAGTGCGATGAATGGGGGTGGGACACAATCAGAAAACAGCACCATTTTATCTCACTGCCTTTAAACACACTCTTTTCAACCATCCTTTCTCTGCTCATCAACTCAGTTCCATGCTTTTCAGTTCATTTCAGCCGTGAGAACTGTCACATTTTCAGATGTTAGAATGCAGTCTAGTAGAACACAAAATGTCAAGCTCACCTCGGGTTCCCAGCATCTCCTCCCCTTCCTCTCCAGCCCCTAAGGCTGGGTTCAGGAATCTGCAGTGGGGTCGGGGTCGGGGCTGTGCTTTCACTAACACTCCAAGCTAACACTCCACCTTGATCTCACACTTCTGCTCCCCTCACTGGTGTTCTCCTCAGTGGAGGGGGACGAGGAAAGAGGAGAAATGGTGAGAAGGAAAGGGGACATGTTCTTGTCACACAGACAGTGCTGTTTATAGTTCTTTCTGCAGCATCAAATTGTCCTCTGTCATGATGACCTCCAAATGCTGGCTCTTTGGGGGCTTGTAATATTTCTCAGAGAAGCCCAGGAGGGACCTCTGCCCTGTATTTTATCCTGATGCTCTCTGGCTGGCCCCTTTCATCCTCCTATTTCCTGCTTGCCTGGGATATCACCCTGCCTCTTTCTTTGAGGTCTTCTCATCCAGCCCAGAACCCCTTTGGGTGTGGTCCTTCCAAGATGGCGCTTGCCCAGGTGTCTGCCAAGCATCCTATGGGATCCCCAGCAGTGAGAGTGCAGACTGCTGCCCACTGCAGCCTCCCATCATCTGTGCACAGTGCAGACTGCTCCAGAATGCCTCCTGCCTTCAGACTCTCCCAGTCTCTTCAAGTGTTTCTCCATGGAGCCACCCTCACCTGATTTGGGGTGGGGCACAATCTCTCCCTTTCCCTGTGGAGGGATGGGCAGTGAAGTTGCATGCTGGCCACCCAGCAGTGCACCCAGAGGATGCTCCAAGACTGGGCTCCCTCACTGGCCTTTTCCCTTTGACTGAGCTCCAGCCGCACCCTGCTGAGCTTCAGCTCTGGGCCTCTCACTGCCCCTGTCTCTGCCCACATCCTGGGAGGTGCCCTGGCAGTGGGTTTATCTGTCTCACAGAACACAAGCTTGTGTGCCCAATGTATAGTGAAGCAAACAAACAAACAACAAAAAACAAAACAAAAAAAAACAAAGTCTGGAGCAGAGAAGGGTTTACTGCTGGGCTGAGCAAGGAGGACAGGTGGCTCGTGCCTAAGAAAGCCTGAACTCCCCCAGGGTTTCGGCCAAGCATTAAAAAAAAAAAAGCCATTGGCGGGTGGGCTGCCCCAGAGTCTGTGGTCAGCTGTGCACAGTTCTGACTAGGCGATGGTGACCGATCCTTAGGGACCAGAATGTCTGGGGGCCACATGCTCATGATCATCAAGTAGTTAATTTCTTCCCTTTGGTGGTAGTTTTTTTAGAATCTGAAAAACTCAGGAAATCTGCATTAGATACTATTATCCTGGTACTTCAGAGAGGAGCTACCACAGAGGACCTGGGGCAGGGGTATGTCCCGGGAAGTCCCCACAGGGTCCTGCTGGGTTACACATGGTCATATGACTTTCAACATTTGCACAGGTAAGATATTTTAATTTTTTAATAAGAGAATCCTCAAATTGTATACCCTCAGTCCCATCAAAAGCTGGTTACTCCATCTCCTGTGGGAAGATGCTCAGACTCAGGGAATTGTCCTATAACAAGCAAGGCCAAGGATGGAAGGTTAAAATGGGATGAGTGCCCCATGACTCCCCAAATTGTCCTATTCTATCATTAAGGCTTAAAGGGCTCCAGTTGACTGGGACTTAGCTTTGGTTAAAATTTGGGAAAGAGTACTTTTACTTGTCTTCAGTGCTCTGGTGACTTAGCAGCCAACTGGAACATATATCACCAATCTATCTATTTAGCTGTCTATCAATCCAGCTAAACTAAAAAATGAAATGGAAATATACACCCAATTCAACAATTTCCTTTTCTCACTTAGCATATCACAGACATTTCCTTGTCGGTATATGTAAATCTCTCTCATGCCACGGCTCATAAAGGTCTACCAGATGGTTAGTCCCTATTAGCTGACATTTGGACTGTTCTAATTTTTCTTTATTATAAACATAACCACTATTTATAAAAATGGATTAAAAAAACAAATTTCTTCTGTATAGCACAGGAAACCATATTCAGTATCTTGTAATAACCTTTAATGAAAAAGAATATGAAAATGAATATATGTATGTATATGCATGACTGGGACATTGTGCTGTGCGCCAGAAATGGACACATTGTAACTGACTGTACTTCAAGTTTTAAAAAAGAAAAAAAAAACCCACTTCTATGCGATTTTTACCCATAAGGCCACACCCATTTACACTCACCAAGACCATATGATAATGGCCATTTTCTCACACCCTTGATAACATCGGATGCTCTAAGTCTTTTAATTTTGACCAAATGTATAAACCTCAGACTGTATCTCCTCCCTTTAGTTGAAAAAATATATATTATAAATGAAATGGAGCATTTTGACATATGTGTATTGAACTTGAACTTTCATTTCTTGTAGTGTGAATGGATAGTTTTTCCTTTCCTGCCTTTCAAATTCCAACTCTGGAAGTCCCATTAGGTCAATGTTAGAACAGACTGAGTGGGATGTTTAACGCTCAAGGTTTTCAAGAGGCTGTCAAGTGGCATTAGCCCAGGGCAGGTTACTGCACTTAGAGTGGTTTGATCGGCAGACAAGGATGCTTTTTCAGGCAGGCGAGCAGTTGTACAACGTCAGTGAGGACTGAGGTTACCTAGTGCAGTGGGTGTGTGCCTGGTGGTCCTCAGCCACGATGGACTTTCTAAAGGCAGGATGTACGAGAGGCTGGTTCAGCTTGCTGTCTGAGATGGATTGCACCCTTCCAGAGGACAACCCAGTCTGCAGCTGCTGACCAATGCTGACTCTACCCAAGCAGCGAGGATCATCCAGTGAGAGCAAAATCATTAGGGACAAAGAGGAATGTTAAACTTCCATTTCTTTGGATTTTTGACTCACAAGGGCAAAAGCTTTTGGATATTATCTTTTGGACTGTCACTTAAGAATTTGGGATTTTGATCTCTTTGGGATTTAATCTTCAAATTTTAATTTCTCAGGAGGAAATTCATAATGGGATAGGGTCGATATTCAAATTCGAAGCAACATTATATTACTGGAAATTTACTATTTAACTTAAATAATAAGGGATTTGATACAAACACATAATGGATTATCTCCACATCACTGAAGAATCTCTGACAGTATGGCTGGATGTAACCAGATTGGAAAACAGGAGTGGGGGTGAGTTTTCAGTCTTGAGTACAGATTGGCCCAAAGAAAAGAATGAATATATTTAAATTATTCTAGGCCATATTAAAGGATGCAAAGCTTGCTAATTAATTTTATGAAGTTGGCATAATATTAATACCAAAATCAGATATAAAGACAACAGGTAAAGACAGACAGCCGCTTCTTGTTGTTTGCAGTAATTTCCTATAAAGTTGCCACAACACTGAGTTAGTGAACACTGAACCACCGCTCTTAGGGAAAATACATGGTGAGGTTCCTGCAAGCCTCTGGTCATAACACTTGGTCCATCACTGCACAGCCTTGTTTTATGTGTGTTTATGTTTACAGACACCTTGTTTAACATATTAACATTGAACTCACAGCCAACTCACGCCTGTAACTCATGCCTGAATGAGGCTTTCCTAATGCATAAATTTTCTCCCTACAGCTTGCACCTGGCACACTGGATGGACCTTCAGCATTATGTTTAGGTGCCATTTTAAGCAGCAAAACTGGCAACAAAAAGCACAAAAATGCAAAAGCATTGCACTAAATATACCATGAGCAGGACACTTGTTTATAGAATGAACTGACACAAAAAGGTAACATATGATCCAGCAATCCCACTCCTGGGGATATATCCAGAGAAAACTCTAATTAAATGCACCCCAATGTCCATAGCAGCACTATTTACAATAGCCAAGACATGGAAGCAACCTAAATGTCCATGGACAGATGACTGGATAAAGAAGATGTGGTGTATATCTGTGTGTATAGATATATAGGTATACTACTCAGCCATGAAAAAGAATGAAATTGTGCCATATGCAGCAACATGGATGGACCTAGAGGTTATCATATTGAGTGAAGTAAGTCAGGCAGAGAAAGACAAATATCATATGATATCACTTATATGTGGAATCTAAAAACAAATGATACAAATTCTATTTACAAACCCAAAACAGACTCACAGACATAGAAAACAAACTATGGATATCAAAGGGGAAAGGGCAGGGAGGGATAAATTAGAGGTTGGGGATTAACAGACATACATGACTATAGATAAAATAGATAAACAACAAGGACCTACTGTATAGCACAGGGAACTATACTCAATTTCTTGTAATAATATACAATGGAAAAGAATCTGAAAAGAAAAAAATACTTATGTATGTATATGTATAACTGAATCATTTTGCTGTATGCCTGAAACTAACATTGTAAATCAAGTACACTTCAATTTAAAAAAAAAAAAGGCAGAGCATTGCCTTCCTTGTTCAGCCTCAGCTGGGAACTTGTACATCAGAGGACTCAAAGGTTTTGCCACGTGGCACATCTCTGTGAATGATGGAGAAAGCACAGCCGGTGTTGACCTGGGATCACAAATACATTTGAGTAGGTGAGTTTGCAAATATGGAATCTGTGACCATTGAGGATTATTATTGCCTGCATGCAAAGTTTCGCTCATCTTAGCAACACAGTTATAACTGTGAACTAAGAACCCAAATGGAGACAATTATAAAATAGTATTAGAGGGCATTAAACAAGATCTGAATAAATGGAAAGATCTTAATCCTAGATATTTCTGGATAGGAAGACTTAATCACGTAAGATGTAATTTACAATCAGAATTCCAGTGGGCAGCTTTTTAACAGACAAAGTTTTTAAAGTTTTTGTGTTAAAATTGATACGCAAGAGTTGCCCCAAATTTTTTAGAAAAAATAAGAGACAAAATTCACTATGAAAGTACGGTAAACAAAAGTGTAGCGTAGGCACAGAAATAAAGAACAAAAACGAGAGAGAGTTTAGAAACAGACCTGTGGGGTTTAATGTATGACCTCATGGCATCTCAATTCACCAGAGGCTGTGGTGATGTTTTGTAGATGACATTGTCAAAATTGGCTTTACAAATCAGGAGAAAACAAACCAAGACCTGAACCTCACATAATATACACAAAAACGAATTTAAGATGGATGGATTAAAGGCCTTGAATTTTTTTTTCAATCGAAGTATAGTCAGTTTACAATGGTGTATCAGTTTCTGGGGTACAGCATAATGTTTCGGTCATACAAACACATACATACATTTGTTCTCATATTCTTTTTCATGACAGGTTACTGCAAGGTTGAATATAGTGCCCTGTGCCATACAGAGAAACTTGTTTATCTATTTTATAAGTCTTGATCTTTTTAACAGTAAATATATATTTTTTTTTAATTTAAGATACGTGTTTTATAACCTTTGGTGGTATAAACCAGAATCCATGAAGAGTTGATGACCTGAAAATTTTAAATTCTCTGTGTGTCACAGGACAAGATTATGAGCAAAATTAAAAGACAAACAAGTCTGGGTCAAAAAATAAATAAATAAAAACATTTTTCACGTATGTGAAAAACCAAGTGTTAATGTTATTCAGCTTTTGCAGATTCATAAGAAAAAGAACATAATATGAGTGAGAACAGGCATTCGCGGAAGAGAAAATGCAAAACAACCAGTAGACATACCCAGGTACGCACAGCCTCACACACAGAAATGCAAATAAAAAGAAAAATCAGATCACTTCATGCCCAGGAGAGTGGGGAAGGGGGAGGGGGAGGAGGAATCGCCTGTGATCAGACATGTGGGAAAGCAGGCCCTTGTATTTGCTTCTTTTCCTTTTAAAAATTTTTATTTTTTTTTTAATTGACATATGGTCAGTTTACAATGTTGTGTCAGTTTCTGGTGTACAGCATAATCTTTCAGTCATATATGTACATACATATATTCATTTTCATACTCTTTTCCATTATAGGTTACTACAAGATGCTGAGTGCAGTTTTCTGTGCTTTTCAGTAGAAACTTGCTATTTATTTTATACATAGTAGTTGGTATCTGCAAATGTCGGACTCCCAATTTTTCCCTTTCCACCCCCTTTCCTCCCTGGCAACTTTATTCTTTGTTCTTGTAACTTTTGAAAATATATGACAATATTTATTAAAATATCAAATGTCTGTGCTTGTCCACACTCTTAACCCCATCACAGGGATTGTAGGAATCCATCTTCCAGAAATCAAAGCCCCATTTTAATTTACATTAACGTAGATTTGCTTACCTCTTGTGGCACTGCTCATAATAGGAAAAGAAAATTGAAACAACTTGAGTGTCCCTCAGTAAAGTGTAGCCATACCATGGAATAGTCTGCATCTATGAAAAAGAATGTCTGCAGACTTTTTCTTCAATGCAGTGGCTTTTTTCCAAGATGATGTCTTTAGGACCTTGTGAGATCTTGCTCTAAACGTCTCTGGAAATTCCCAAGGCCTTGCAGCTCTGGCTGAGCTTCAGATAGGATAGTATTATGGAAAAATTGTGTTTGCAATCTGGTATTTAGTAGCAAAACAGGTGTCCCTCTCTGGGGCCACCCACACGCTCCTGCTTATGTAGTTAACGGGTTCACAGCTTTTCTCCCCTCTCCCCCTGATGGGCAGAGGAAATAGTATCACCCATCAACCAAACCGTTTTGGGTTTCAGTGGCCCCAGGGTGCGTTGCCTCAGACCCTTAGAAATATGACCACTTGGGTGGAACCACGTTAAAAAGTATTTTTGAAAAATGATCGAAGAAAACCCTGGGGGAGAGGGTAGGTGGGGGTAAAAAAAAAAACCACAGTGTGGGGTTTTCAATAACATCTTGAACTTATAACTCTGAAATATTGTCTTTGAGCCATTAATGAGACCCACCTATGGCCTGGATGCTGCACACGGAGGGGGAGGACCCCGGGTTTACTGTCCTGGGGGGCTCTGTCCTTCTCACCATGCTCTTGTTCCCTTTTGTGCTTGAAGATGACATCTGGAGTGCCCATTGCTTATGTGACATTTCTTCTAGGAAAAACCGTTTGGAAGTTCAAGTCATGCTTGACTATATGTCCCATGCCTGCCACTGCCACCTGTCACCTGAGTAACTTTTGGGGACCCCTGCCTCTAGCCTGCTCTCCCCAGTGTGGGTTGATGAGAATCCTCCCAGAGCCTACACCTTTATGATCAGCTGTCCTACAGATTAGCAGAGGTGCACAGGCCCTAAAGGAAGTTGGAAATCTTAGTAATCACAGATTCCTAGGCTGGTAGAGACTTTTGAGGGTTTTGGGGGGTTTTTAATTTATTTTTTTAATCCACCCCCATTTACAGACTGAAAGGAAATATGAATTCAAGAAGGGAAGACTAACTTGAAACTTCAGATGATCGCTCTGGACCTGAGTGTCCTCCAGCCAGTGCCTCTCAGAATGCGGTCTGTAGACCAGTTGCTACAGATCATGGGAACTTGTTAAAAAATTGCAGATTTCACAGAGACTCCACTTCACTAGGTCTGGGATGAGACCCAGAAAGTGGGATTTTTAAAGTCTCCCAGGCAATTTGCACCTTCTACAAAGTGTAAGAAGCACTGGGCTCTGGCTACCTACACAGAGGTCCTTCCCCTCTGCTGGGGAGGCCGGCTGGCAGGCGCATCCGAAATTGTTAGACGGCTGAGATTTAGAAGTTGAGCCCTTAAGCCACCCAAGACACCTTCGCAGGGTTGTTCTTCCTGATCATTTAAGGGACTGTGACTTCTAGTACTACGCAAATTAGAGCTGACACTTTGTCTTAGTTCTGTGCCTACATAAGCAAGTCAGTGCTTCTGCCCATCGGGAGGGGTAGCGGTGTTCCTTGGGCTGAGGCCATTTGATCCTCTGTCCTTATGTGATTCCTTCTGCCTGCAGAAGGTGTGGGATGCTGGCACCTGGCAAAGCTGGGTGAGAACAGGCGAGAAGGGTGGATGTTTTTTGTGCAGAGAACTAGCAGATCTTAATCTTTTATATCTGGTGGAAACCACAGACCTCCTCTCCAGAAGCATTTGCATACTCAAACCTTTTAAAAAATATTTTTAATTCTTATTTTTATTTATTTTTTCTTTTTGGGGGGTGGGTAAATTAGGTTTGTTTGTTTATTTAATGGAGATACTGGGAATTGAACCCAGGACCTCCTGCCTGCTAAGCACATGATCTGCCACTGAGCTCTACCTGCTGCGCCAACATACACAAGCTTTTGCATAAATTTCTGAAGACACGAGAACCCCCTGAACCCAGATTTAAGATGCTGTGCTAAGGGAAGACCCTTTCTACTTTCACTGACTCTAAGGACCCATCGAAGGGATATTCCAGTGGACCAGGAATTTAAAAGAGCCAATTTTCAAGAAAACAATGGCCAGGGTAGCAGCAACGAATTTTGTAAAATGCTGAAAATAGTTGAAACTGGATGATGGTTGTAAGAGGGCTCATAACTCTCTTTTGGATATGATCATTTCTGTAGTAAAAAATGAAACAAAAATTAAATATCTAATTTTCTTCTATCCAATTTGTCCACTTGGTGTCTCAGTTGCCAAGGGAATCTGGGATGCCAGCTGGTCAGGAAGGACCAATCAAGTCACTGATAAAATACAATTCCCAAATTCTGCAGCTATAAAAAAAAATAAACCTGTATTACACACCAAACAACAGGCTTCCAGTTGTAATTTATAACTTGTTCCACTTTCCATGGGGAGTAATATCAGTCAGCTATTGCCACACACTTCCGCATAACACATCATCCCGAAATGTGGTATAAAAAAATAAGCTTTTATCCTGGATCATGTATCTGCTGGTCAGCTGGCGTAGCCTGGCTTCAAATTGTGGGCCTACAGGGGCAGCTTGGATGGTTTCAGCAGTTCAAGCATCTTCTAGGTGCTTCTCATTTTCCGGGGACTGTTCAGTTACCCAAGGCACATTCGTCTCATGATGGGAGCTCAAGAAAGCAGGTCTCTGCTTGTGTCACTTTGCTAATATCCTATTGGACAAAGCAAGTCATGTAGCAGAGCCCAAAGTCAAGGGAAGAAGAGCATTCCACCCAGAAGGAAGAACTGAAATTCGCGTGGCAAGGGGGCAGGATGTGGAGTGACCAATGACCTCTGTACCACAGGGCTAGCCCATTCCAGGAAAGGGAAAGGTTACCTCCCACGGGTGAGTGGGAAGTGACCTCAGCCTCTGTTTCAGGCAGGTGTCCCTGCAAAAGGGCCCACAGGAAGCCCTCTCCCCAGTTCAGATTTCCCTTGGCTTTAGCAAGACGGTTTCCAACCCTGGCTCTCCAATACTCTGAAATTTTTAAGAATATGAGAAAGAATATGTATTATATATATATGTGTAACTGAATCACTGTGCTGTACACCGGAAACTAATACAACATTGTAAATCAACTCTACTTCAATTCAAAAATGGGAAAGAGACAAGTTTATACTGTGTAGCACAGGGAACCATATTCGACATCTTGCAGTGCCCTGTGGTAAAGAAGAATATGAGAACGAATGTATGTATGTTCATGTATGGCTGAAGCACTATGCTGTACACCAGAAATGGACACAGCATTGTAAACTGACTGTACTTCAATAAAAACGTATCTTCAAAAAATGAGAAAGAAAAACATTAAAAACATTAAACTATTAAAATTATTATTTCTGCAGTGAGATGGTTACACCATATAAAATCCAAAAGGCTGTCAAATTGGATCCAGTCACCTAAGGGATAAGTAAGCACATTAAGAGGCTGGATGTGGATATGAAACCCCGCAGGTCTGTGTTATCCGGAAGCTGTAAGAAGTTTGAATGGACCAGCTTACATCTACCAAGAAGCTCAAAAGCTTACCCTCCCTTGTTAATAGACGTTGTGAGAAGTTCACTCTCCTTTGGTAAAGTTGCTTTTCTTTAAGTCTAGATAAAAAAAGGCTCAAAGCTTTAACCCTGAAATTAAGGTGAAAGGTGCATATATATATATATACATATATTTTCTTTTTCTCTTCTTCAACCTGTTCCAGTTAATGAAAAGATTTTTAGTCACTAGGAGGCTAAGCCCCTCAGAAAAATCCCCTCAGAAAAAAATAAAAAATAGAGCAATTTTCTTTTTAGGACTTGCTGTTAGAGACGTCCACACCCAATAAATTCTTAAATTTAGACAAACATCCGCGCAAAGAAATAGCTATCATTCTCCTCTAATATGGAACATAAGGGTTGTTTGTCTCATCCATTTAGGGTAAAGCTATGGTGAAAGTGGACCCATCTCTCTGTCTCTCCGTGGATCCAAATCTCTGCAGTGTGATTTAGAAGTGACTTCCTCCCACCAAGACGTGGAGCCTGTTTTGAACCTCTTTTTTTTTTAATTTAAGTACAATCAGTTACAATGTGTCTATCTCTGGTGTGCAGCACAATGTCCCACTCATGGATATACATATATATTTTGTTTTCATAGTTTTTCCAATAAAGGTTATTACAAGATATTGAACATAGTTCCCTGTGCTGTACAGAAGAAACTTTTAAAAAAATCTATTTTTATACATAGTGGCTAACATTTGTAAATCTCAAACTCCCAAATTTATCCCCTCCCACACCCTTTCCCCAGTAACCATAAGATGGTTTACCAGGTCTGCAAGTCTGTTTCTGTTTTGTAGATGAGTTCATAGTGTCTCTTTTTTTTTAGATACCACATATGAGTGATATCATATGGTATATTTCTTTCTGTTTCTGGCTTACTTCACTTAGGATGGCTATCTCTAGGTCCATCCATGTTGCTACAAATGGCATTATTTTATTCTTTTTTATGGTTGAGTAGTATTCCATTGTGCAAATACACCACAGCTTCTTTATCCAGTCATCTGTTGATGGACATTTAGGTTACTTCTGTGTCTTGGCTATTGTATGTAGTGCTGCTATGAACATTGGGGTGCATGTGTCTTTTTGAATTAAGAGTTCCCTCTGGATATATACCCAGGAGTGGGACTGCTGGATCATATGGTAAGTCTATTTTTAGTTTTTTGAAGAAACTCCCCATACTGTTTTCCATAATGGCTGCACCAAACTACATTCCCAACAACAGTGTAGGACAGTTCCCTTTTCCCCACACTCTCTCCCACATTTATCATTCTTGGATTTTTGAATGATGGCCATTCTGACTGGTGTGAGGTGATACCTTGTTGTAGTTTTGATTTGCATTTCTCTGGTAATAAGTGATATTGAGCATTTTTTCAGGTGCCTATTGGCCAATTGTATGTCTTCATTGGAGAATTTCTTGTTTAGGTCTTCTGCCCATTTTTGGATTGGGTTTTTTTTTTAATTAAGTTATATGACCTGTTTATATATTCTGGAAATTAAGCCTTTGTCAGTCACATCATTTGCAAATATTTTCTCCCATTCCATAGGTTGTCATTTTGTTTTGCGTATGGTTTCCTTTGCTGTGCAAAAGCTTATGAGTTTAATTAGGTCCCATTTGTTTATTTTTGCTCTTATCGACATCTCTTGGATCTGGGCCAACTTTTGTGATTTGTTTTGGCCAGCAGAATGCTCTAGAAGAATAATGTACCAGCCTAAAGAGGCTTTGTGTGCTTCTGCCCAGCAGCCACATGAACAAGCCCTGGTGCCCTCGGGAGGATGGGAAGCCGAGTGGAGCAGAGGTGGCTCCTCCCACCGGGGCCCCAGCTGACCTGCCAACTGACCACCCAGGCCCAGCTGAAATCAGCCACACCTGCCCAGGTCAGCAAAACCTCCCCACAAACCCACAGAACTTGTGAGCAAAAATAAATGTCTATTGTTCGATGCCACTGAGGTTTCATGATAAGGAATGAAGGATACTGGAGGCATGAGGGAAACCAATCAGAAATGAATCTGCTGAATATAGGAAATGATTTTTTTCTTCCTGGTGGAATTACATGACCATGGGGACCAGCCTAAAGGGAAGGACATAAAAAATTTTTTTAAAAGAGGGGAGGGGTAATAGCTCAGTGGTAGAGCATGTGCTTAGCATACACGAGGTCCTGGGTTCAACCCCCAGTCCCTCCATCAAAAATAAATAATTAAATAAAGGGGAGGACATTGGCAGGAAGAAAAGGAATTCGTGAGTGTTACTGTGCCCTTGAAAGGGTTAATGATGGCTGGAATAGCAGGTTATTTATTCCACAATATTATACAAGTATTGTAGTGTTGGATTCTCAGATGAAAGAAAACTTTCAAGCAGAAGGGAGCTTAAATGGTGGTTTAGGGATGGGCTGAATGTGGGGGAAGGGTGGTGAAATGAGGGAGGACCGCCAAAACCTATGCCCTGGAGTTATTGCCTGCAGATGCCCAATTCCACCTCCAAGAGATGTATCTGAAGAGTTCAAGAGGGTTCTTTCCACTGACTCTCAGTACTTGGGAGCCTCTTCCTTGGGAGCCACAACGTAGCATGGCCAACGAATGCTACAAGTGCCCTGTTACTTACGGGCACTGGCATGCTAGCTAGACCTGAGATAAATTGATGGCATTTGTCTCCTGAAATGAGGCAAAGTCTAGCATAAGATCAGGTATTTTCTTCCCCAAAGAATAATTCCAAATGCTAACTTAACTAAAAGTTAACTTTTCTAGCTTCTCTTGACAGTGGAAGACAGATGGGTCTGAAAAGTGATGTTGCAATTCTAACAAGTCATGCTTCCTGTGAGTTGCCTGTGTGGAAGAGACAGGATGCTGTCATGAAAGCCCCCGATGTCTATGAGCTCCTGTCCTTCCATACCACTGGCTGCATACAAATTGCAAATAGTCACCGGCTCCTTTTCCACGTACCACCTCCCATCCCACATTGGCCTTCAAGAGAAACCAGATAGTTTGGTGCAGCCATTATGGAAAACAATATGGAGATTCCTCAAAAAACTAAAAATAGACTTACCATATGATCCAGCAATCCCACTCCTGGGCATATATCTGGAGAAAACTCTAATTCTAAAAGACACATGCACCCCAATGTTCAGAGCAGCACTACATACAATAGCCAAGACATGGAAGCAACCTAAATGTCCATCAACAGATGACTGGATAAAGAAGCTGTGGTATATTTATACAATAGAATACTACTCAGCCATAAAAAAGAATAAAATAATGCCATTTGCAGCAACATGGATGGACATGGAGATTGTCATTTTAAGTAAAGTAAGCCAGAAAGAGAAAGAAAAATACTATATGATATCACTCATATGTGGAATCTAAAAAAAGAAAAGATACTAATGAATTCATCTACAAAGCTGAAACAGACTCACAGACATAGCAAATAATCATGGGTACAAGGGGAAAGGGGTGAGAAGGGATAAATCTGGGAGTTCAAGATTTGCAAATATTAACTACTAAATATAAAAATAGATAAAAAACAAGTTTCTTCTGTATAGCACAGGAAACTATATTCAATATCTTGTAATAACCTTTAATGGAAAAGGATATGAAAATGAATATATGTATATATATATATATATGTACAACTGGGACATTACGTGTATACCAGAAATTGACACATTGTAACTAACTATACTTCAATTTAAAAAAAAAAAAAAGAGTAAATGAACTAGAAAAACAAGAAAAAAGAAACAAACTAAAAAAGGCTTCTACCCTGGGTGGGTAGTGACCTGCTTTCTGCTCTCCACTCTCCGCCCAGTAATCTGGGAGCAATGCACTTCTTGTATATTTAAGGCATTTCAGGCTTTAAAAGGGCTGCCAGCAGAGGGACAGCCTGGAAATAACCTTTTAACCTCATTTATCTTAAACATAAAAATAATTCACTAGGACAGAAAGGTCTTACTTTATAGGCAAGGGAAACTGAGACACAAAAGCTCAGGGGTGACCTAGGGATCTGGTGACTAAGTCCCAGCCTGACTCCTGCATGCCCGCACAGACAGACAGCTTGCATGTGTTATCCTGACTCAGCTCATAGCTCGTTAGCCGTGGCTCTAATCTTGCATGGTGGCTGCAGAAGACAGCTTCCCAGAGAACTTCAGGAATCTTTTACTTTGCTCCCCATGAAGCTTCCTGTTTTGCTCTTTTGATGTCTTCAAGTGAGTGACAGCAGAAGAGAAGGAACGAGTGTATTTTCATACTGCTGAGTCTAATGGCAGGGAATCAGTTCCAGGGGTCCCGTGTTCCTTGACATTTCTCCACGTGGCGCTCTCAGGAAATTCCCTTACTATAGAGCCCCTCCTATTGCGATGCGCTAACGGTGCTGCTTCCATTCACAAGGATCATGGTTATATACACTCTGAACTGTGTGAATACATACATACACATTTATAGACATACCTCTCTGTCCCAGCAGAGTTCTCAGTGCAGTTACAACAGTTTGTGAATGTCTTTCCTAAGCCCCCTCCAGACGCATCCAACAGCGAACTGTAAATCAGACTTTTCCTTTTCGTTTGTTTGTTGGTATTTGGTTTTGTCGTTGTTGTTGTTGGTATTCGGTTGCAATGTGCTGAGCATTTTAGATTATAAAAAAGAGATGCCTAGAGAAAGCTTGCCCTCCCCCATCCCCCACCTCTTCCAAAGAACACTTTTTTTTTTCAATGGAAGAAGTCAAAAGCTTCCTGTGTTATTCTTTGGATGTCTCCCTACAACATTCAAACCTTTGTCTGGGCCAGAAGAAGAGTTGAGGAGGCTCCCTCCAGACTGGCAGCCAGCTGTCAAAGTCTCCTCCTCTTTCCAAGTGGAGAAATAAATTAAAGCTGACACTTGGAGTGTGTGTCCGCCCGCAGCCTTTCGAGTTGTGCTCGCCTGAGCTTACTTATTTTTGCTCCGTTGCAGAAAGATTTATGACCCCTAATTATGAATTCTGACATGCTGGTGCTACATGGATGCACTTAGATTGATTTTCACTTTCTGATGGTTTTGAAAAGCTTTCCTTTTCAATTCTCAACCCTCCAGGGCAACAAGGGTCCCTTTTGAAGGAGTCTGGCTGGTGCCACCGCCTGCAAAGCTACATTCTCACGGCTCGGGCCTAACCAGGGCCCAGGGCCTGGCGGTGGGCAGCAGCCTCAGCCGCTTTGTTTACTTTCTGGGCCCTTTTCTCTTCCAGAGAACTGACATGAATGTGTGAAAAACGTGTTTCTAAATAAAAGCTGGCCAGCAGAGTGTCGGCCTGAAAGTAAGCTTTTTAAGACATTTCAGGAAAGCAAGAATACTTCATTATTTGACTTTTTTTGAAAGATAACGGCTGATGGCTGGTTTGACTGGGAGCGTGGTGTTGGCTGAGCAAGAGGGAAATTGCACTGATTTTGCAAAACAGAGAAACTGACATGAACTTCGTGAACAACTCATCTAGACCGACATAGGATGATGTGAGACCCTGTGGTTTTCTTCTACTAATGCACAGCACGTGGCTTTTCTTCAAAACGTAAGCAAGAAGGCACAACATTGTAAACCAGCTCTACGTCAATTAAAAAAAAAGTGAGCAACAAGAGAGTCTGTTGTGGTGAGTGGAGCAGTGGTTGTAGAACTGGGAATCAACCCAGGACCCACGGGGCCTGTAGGAATAACGGGGCGCACCCTGAAGGGAAGGATGCTGTTAAGGACTTGAGCACCTTCTAAAAATCCAGGCATATTCTGGAACCTGGGCAGGAGTCTTAGCTCCTCCTTTCCTGCCTCCCTCCCTCTCGCCCGGCTTCCATTTGCAGCTTTTTGATGTGTGGACCCAATTCTTGGGGTGTGGGGTAGTGGCCCTGGTGGCCTAGAACATCACCTCTCACCCTGGGAAGCGGGGCACCCTGGGGCAGCCGCAGCCGTGTGTCAGGTTGCCCAGGACTTCCCAGAGGGTTGGACTTTTTTTTTAAATCCAGAACGCTATGAGAGACAAGCAAAATAACTTAATTGATAGAAAATTTTCAAACATTAAAATTTCTAAATCTCATTCTGATTAATTAACTAATTAAACAACAGAAATGCACTGTCACAGTTCTGGAAGCTGGAAGTCTCAGGGGGCAGCACGATTGCAGACTTCGAGCTGTTCTCGCCGTGGTGGCCGTGGGTTGGGAATCTTTTATAAGAGCGCTAATCCCATTCGTGAGGGCTCCACCCTCCTGATTTAGCACCTCGCAGAGGCCCCACCTACTAACACCGTCACCTTCCGGGGTTGGAATTACAACATATGAACATGGAGGAGGGGACACAAACTTTCTGACCCACCCAGATCCTACTCATTCTTGAAGACCATCTTATCCATCAAGTCCTTGTCCTTGGTCCAGCACATTTTGAAAAACTGACTCTGATTACCAAGGGCTTCCTCCACTGAACTGTGAGTACATGGAAGTGCATCAGAAGAGGAGGACTGTAGTGGAAGCTGTAAAGAAGACATTGCTTTCCAACCTCTTAAATGCTCCGCAGCCAGCCAACTGCTTCATCAGCTGAGCATCTTCCAGGCTGCACCCCATCCGAGGCAGGATGAAGAGCACTGCTTTGGGGTGCAGGATGTTCACCTGCTGGTTGGATTCCCCTTTTGCCACATTCCAAAACAGGACTTTGGACAACTCACTTGGAATGCTGTAATCTCTAAATTTTAAAGCAAATCTAGGCATATTATGGAATAGGAGGTGAAAAGGCTGCCTTCCTAGGGTTCTCCCTCACTCACTCCTAGGTGTGAGAGTGCTCTTTTTTTTTTTTCTGAGAAGCAGTGGCCTGTGACATTGCTCTGACTATGCCCCCCATCGTGAACAGGGTTGAAATAAATTCCCTTGCTGAAGAAGATGACTAAATTTTATTGTAAATTCAGCTTTTCAAGAAGGGAGCAAATCCAACAACACTTATTAAACAATCCACCTCTTTCCTCCTCTTTCTCTCCCTCACTTTCTGTCCTAAGTTTTATTGTTCAGCCGCAGCGGGGATTCTCTCAATGCCTGGGTCAGACTCACTAAGTCTGAATCCTACTGGTAAAGGGCAGCTCTAACCACTGGGATTTCTGCCTCACTTGCTGCAAAGATGCTTTCAAATGAAGGAGTCGCCATGAAGAGCTATCTGAAGACCCCTACTAACCAGACCAGAAAGCTTAATGTTGTGATTTTGCAATCCCCGAACAAGGATATCCCTCGTTTTCACTACACAATCCCATAAACCCCCGTATGTGAGAGTCAGTGATTCTTTTAAAGTGACAGTCACATCATTCCGAAGTCCTACTCACTTAAACCTCTCCGGTGATTTCCCATGACCTTGGAACAAAATCCCAACTCCCGCCATAACCCACACAACCTGCCTTGTCTTCCACCCCACCTTGCCGTCTGCCTCTCTCCCCAGATGCCATCACACTGCAGGCGCAGTCCTTTCCTCGCTCTTTCACAGATGTGCCCAGTTCTGTCACCTGAAGGAGTGTGCAATCTGTGGAATGTTCCATCGCCATGACCTTTGCAGAGATGACCGCTTCCTGTCCCTCCTGCCTCTGCTCAAACGCCCCCTCTCTGAGGTTTCTCCCACAGCTCTATCAGACGCCTCCCACCTCCCTCCACCCCCACCCCAGGGCTGCATTCAGAGCCGTATCATCCTCTTTTACTTCTTCATGGAACTTGACAGTATCTGAAGTTACCTTGTTCGTTTAATTTACTTCTGTATTTGCCTTGCTTTTCCCACCCCATCTCCATCCCTGAATGAAAACACGGTGCCCACAAATGGTAAATGTTGGAGAAAAGGGAACTCTCCTACACCATTGGTGGGAATGCAGTTTGGTGCAGCCATTGTGGAAAACAGTATGGAGATTCCTTAAAAAACTAAAAATAGACTTAACCTATGATCCGGCACTCCCACTCCTGGGTATATATCCAGAGGGAACTCTAATTCAAAAAGATACATGCACCCCAATGTTCATAGCAGCACTATTTACAACAGCCAAGACATGGAAACAACCTAAATGTGCATTGACAGATGACTGGATAAAGAAGTTGTGGTATATTTATACAATGGAATACTACTCAGCCATAAAAAATAATAAGATAATGCCATTTGCAGCAAAGTGGATGGACACAGAAACATACTAAGTGAAGTAAGACAGAGAAAGACAAATATCACATGACATCTCTTG
Source organism: Camelus bactrianus (assembly GCF_048773025.1). Taxonomy (NCBI): domain Eukaryota; kingdom Metazoa; phylum Chordata; class Mammalia; order Artiodactyla; family Camelidae; genus Camelus; species Camelus bactrianus. The sequence continues at coordinate 8,292,094 of NC_133573.1, read as the reverse complement.
TATGTGGAATCTAAAAAAATGGTACAAATAAACTTATTTACAAAACTGAAACAGACTCACAGACATAGAAAACAAACTTATGGTTATCAGCGGGGAAAGTGGTGGGGAGGGGTAAATTGAAGTCGAATTTTCAGATTCACATTACTATATATAAAATAGATAGAAAACAAAGCCCTATTGTATAGTATAGGGAACTTTATTCAATATCTCATAATAGCTTATAATGAAAAAGAATGTATATGTATAACTGAATGACTATGCTGTACACCAGAAACTAACACAACATTGTAAATCAACTATACTTCAATATATATATTAAAAAAATAACTCCACTGTGAGAGTAGAAGCCTTTTTCTGTCTGATGTCACACGTATTCCCATTCCCTGGCACAGATCCTGTTACATAGAATGAACCCAGTGAACATTTATTGAATGAATGAATGAATGAGCAAATGTGTCAGGCATGGTGCTGTTGGCTGAGGATCAACACTGAACAAAAGCTAACACCCACCTACCTCCGTGTGGCTTGTGGGCCAGTGGAGGAGACAGAAAACCAAATGCTTACCCCACAAACTGTAAGGTAGGAAGCGCTGTGACGGGAAATCTTGGGTGTAAGACAGATTTTAACAGGAGGCGGGTTTGGTGGAGGGTTCCTGGAGGCAGGGGTGAGGGGGTGTCCCTGGGGAAATGATACAATCTGAATCACAAGAGAATTTTTCCAGTTGATAATCTGGTGTTAATTGGGCAGTTAGTTTGGCTCTAAGCAGATACCCAGTGAGAGAAGGGAAGTCACACAAGGGTGGGTTGCCAGCTCGCACAGCTGCTGAGTCCCACTGAGCCCAGCGGACTTCAGTTTCACAAGGCTTTTTACATTTAAATTCACTGACTTTCCCCTTTTTCTTTCCTTATTTCTCTTTTTTTCCCTCCTTATTGTTTTTTTGTGTTTTGGGGGGAGAAAGTTCTAAGAAATTCTCCTCACCAAATATAGATTTTTTTCAACCCACATTTGCTCCCCCCATCCCCTAATTGTTTATGTTTCCAACATAGATACTTTAAACATATCTTTTCGTACCGTTTTTATCTTTTCTGTTTGTCAGACGGTGACGATTTCATGCATATGTGGTCGAAGTGAAGCTGCTTTCCCTTCTTCCAAAGCTGGTCATCGCAGGCAAGCAGTGTCGTGACAGGCTGGGGCACGGGCATCTGCAGCATCCGTCATCAGTAGGGAGGCTGGAGTGCTTGAGTCCCTGGCTTATCAAAAGGATAACATAGGCAAGTCAGAAACCAGCCAGGCTCTGCCAGGTACGTTTTTGCTTCTCCTTAAATTCTCTGTGTCCTTCCAAGGAAATTTCTTCTGCGAGTTGCCTCTTTGTTTAAAGCAGTTTCTGAAAACGTGGTGCTAAGAGCCATCTGAAGACCAGGAAGTCTCTCTGCCCCTTTTTACCTTTCCCAGGGCAGAGAGCATTGACAGCAAAGTTGATTACAGCCTAGAGATTTCAGAGCAGCTTGAGGTTTTAGCTGCTCTCACCTGGGAAAATCAGTTGTTCCTTACTTCACTCTTAGGGCTCTGCTAATGTGGGTCGGGTCTTCTTTTTAGCTGTCTCACCCTCCACCTGAGTGAAACACTGAGACGCCCAGTCTTACTCTCTTTTGAGAAACAAAAATTACTGAGTAAATGTTCCAGACCTTATTGGCTTTATTCAAAGATTCAATGAATAGGGAGGCATTCAATTTAGCAGATAGAAAGAAGCTTTGAGGAGCTGTATAAAATGAAACACTTTCTTTTCTTAATCAAAGTATAGTTGATTTACAATATTGTGTTAGTTTCAGGTATATAGCATAATGACTCACTATTTTTGTAGATGAGTTTCTATTACAGGTCATCACGAGATAATGGGTATAATTCCTGTGCTGTGCAGTAGGTCCTTGTTGCTTATCTATTTTATATATCGTAATTTGTGTCTGTTAATCCCTTACCCCTAATTTGTCCTCCCCCCTTCCCTCTCCCCTTTGGTAACCGCAAGTTTGTTCTCTCTATCCATGAGTATGTTTCTGTTTTGCTTATACATTCAAAATGGAAGACTTTTATAGGCAGAAAGGAATGAACCGGGAGGCTAAAAGTGTGTTGGTCACTTTCCTTTAGAGGATGGCAGGGGCCTATGAGTCAGACTGCCTACTGGGTGCTGATCAGGTGATTCCTGATGGATAGGCTTAAGATTCCATTTCTGGGAGAGGCCAAAACTGTAATGAAGTCTCAGTTTGGTGATGTGGGGTTTAGCGTAAGTGACTGCATTTGGGGCTGTTGTCTTGTTTTTAACACCTCCATGCTTTGATTCCTTGTACATTTCAAGATGAGGACTTCCTGTCCCAAATCAGAGAGAGACTTCAGTTACCACCAGTTAGAAAATGCTACTTCTCCAGACCAGTAGTTCAAGTACCAGCCGCTAGACTGATGCATGGGTTCCTCATTAGCCAAGTGCCACCCTTTCGTTGGATGAAGGACAGTGCACTGGAGTCCTGCTTCTGAGGAATGTACCGTGTGCCATGTACCAGATGGTCCCAAACTCTCAGGACACCAAGTGCCACACGTACCTCTAAATACGGAGAGCAAATGTCCCTTTTAGGGGCCGCAGGGTTGCATGCTAGTCAACTCTTTCATGGCAGCAACGGAAGGATGAGAATGACTGTTTAAAAGCCTGTGAACTTTGAATGATTAATTGAATGTAAAGTGGCTGTTAATTTGAAAAACACACATTTTCATGTAAAAGGATCAGATCTTTGCAGGTGGTGATTATCACAAACAAAAAGATCTGGCTTTGCGGGTAAGGATACTTAGAAATCAAGAAGAGAAAACATTCTGGGATGAAAACTTTTTCTGAAATATTTCTGTAAGTAAAGATTGGTCCTTGCTTTAGGTAAAAGTTGGAAGATGGAAAGAAAAACATATTCGGGGAAACAAAAAGCTTACAACAGGGTTTTGGAAACGAGATCTTTTTAGACAGATGGATGTGGTTTCAGAATTGTTTTTTGGAAATTGTTTCTTAACTCTTTGACCTGAAATTGGGTTTCAGATTTTTGCAGAATAAAGAATCCTTTTGGTGTTGGTTGTATAATGTCCTGTTAAGAATTCAGCATTTATTTTATCAAGAGATACATTTAATCCAATAGGATAAGAATTTTTTGACACATTTCACTATATTTTTATTTTATATTGATATAAAGACAAAAAGATAAAGGTAAGAAAAAATTACCATTAGACAACAATGGAGAGAATGACATTTTCGTTACAGCCCTCCCCTCTGACACAGTCCCTCCCCAAAACACTGACTGGACAGCTGACCAATCCAGGATGTCAGTTGCTGGTTGGGTTCCAGGTGGAATGTTGGGGTGTCCCCTGGGGCTTGTTGTGGCTGGTGGATCCATGGTAACTGGGCAGAGCCCTGGATGGGTCAGTGTCATGGAGGGGCTGCCGTCCTCTGTGGAGCTTGGCTTTGGGCTGATCCTCAGGAAGTTGAGTGCGGTCCTGGCGTTGCTGCTGCCCAATGGCCCGGAGCTCTCAGTTCACATTCCAGAGCCTCCAGTGGGAGACAGTGTTGAGTCTGCCTGTCCTCAATTTATTGATGGGTGTCTTATTTACTTTCAGAATTGTTCAATCTGTTAGAAGTCGCCTTTATGGAAGACATTAAAAGCAGCTGGCAGAAACACTGCCTGCACAGATTGAGGAGAATGCCACCTCACTGACAAGCTTTGTGCAGCTAAAAAGGAGTATGCCAGGATGGAGACACCTGTACAGAATGCCAGGCTAGAGAAGGAGCCAGTAAAAAAATACCCAGCCTCACCGACACTTACAGAAAGTTATGATGGTCAACCTGAGTTTGAGGAAGGAACTCAATTCTTTTGTCCAAGAACTAAAGAAAGATTCCTACAGTCTAAACAAGAAGAGATGGCAGAGATGCTAAAAGTGCTTGAGATTCAGGAAGAGGTCATGAGAATCACATCACAAGGGGCTTTTACAAACCAGCCAGGGGACCAAGCACCCAGTCCTGATGGTCGGTTTCGCAGGAGTGGGCCCTCCTACGAAAGCTGTACTGGCCCCACCCCTCCACTCAGGCCTCCCAAGCTGAAGTCTTCATTCATCTCCCCCTGACTGCACTGGGGCCAGTGGAAGGAGGGGGATCCCCTCCTTTGGACCAGAGTTCCTCCAGCTGTACCCGTGAGCACAGCAGTGAGCTTTTTCACGGTCAACATCTCCATCTAAAATGTACTGGAATTCCCAGAACACACCAAAAAGTGTGAGACGTTCTCAGTATTCACAGAATGCTTGGATTATCTCTAATTAGCAGTGAAAGGAATGTATTTAAGAGCCTCATCTGTTACTCAGTTTGAACTTTCATTAAGCCACATTTCTCAAGACAGTTTTGGTAACTATTATACCTCAATTGTATAAAAGAACTGTATATATGGTTTTCTCTGTACAAATATTGCATTATAATTTGATAATATATGTAGTTTATCATCATAGACATTTACTTGGCCATAGCATTTTTTCTATAGTTAAATACCTTTTTTTAAAATAGACTATATTTTTAGAGCAGTTTCAGGTTCACAACAGAATTGAGCAGAAAATACAGAGATTTCGTACATACCCCTCCCCACCCACACATGCGTACTCCTCTACCCTCAACACCCCTCATCAGTGTGGTGTATTTGGTACGACTGATGAACCCACATGGACACATTATTACTGACCAAAGTCCATAGTTCACATTAGGGTTTACTCTTGATGTTGTACATTCTATGGGTTTTAACAAATGCACAATGACATGTAACCGCCACTATAGTACCATACAGAATAATTTCATCGTCCTAAAAATTCCTTGTGATCCATCTGTCCATCTCTCCCTCCCTCCCTCTCCCCAAGCCCCTGGAAACCACAATCTTTTTATTGTTTCTGTAGCCATGCCTTTTTGAGAATGTTATTTGTTTGGAATCATACAATTTGTAGCCTTTTCAAACTGGCTTCTTTCATTTAGTAATACATCTTTTAAGTTTCTTCCATGTCTTTCATGACTTGATAGATCTTTATTTTTTACTGCACATATATTTTTAATTTACATATATGTATTGTTCATTGTTTCTGAGAAAGTTTTGAGCTTTAGCTTTTTAAACTTACATAGTTATCAAAGGAATAAAGCCAACCACAAAATAAGAATTAATTCCAAAAGATACATACACCCTGCTATTAACAGCAACATTATTCATAATTGCCAAGACATGGAAGCATCCTAAATGCACATCAATAGTTGAATAGATAATGAAGATGAAGCATATATATATATATACATATATATACACACACACACACATATATATAGTGGAATACAATTCACCCATAAAAAAGGATATTCTGCCATTTGCAGCCCTTCATTCATTTTTTTCTCTTCAAAAACCAGAATTTTATAACTAGCAGAGACATTTCCATTACATCAAAAACAACAAAATACCTAGAAATAAACCTGCCGAAGGAGGTTACCTGTCCTCTGAAAACCGAAATGACTCAAAGAAATGGAGAGACTTCTTGTGCTCTTGGACTGGAAGAATCAACACTATCAAAATGGCCACACTACCCAAAGCAACCCACAGATCCAACACAACCCCCATCACAATACTTGTGACATTCCTCACAGAACTAGAACAAACAATTCCAAACTTTGTAAGGAACCACAGAAGACCCTGAACAGCCAAAGCAATCTTTTGTAGGTCTCTTTTTTTTCTTTCTCTTTCTTCTTTTTATTCTCTTTTCTTATGGTTTGATGACTAGAGAAGTTCCTTTAACATTTGTTGTAAAGCTGGTTTGGTGGTGCTGAAATCTTTTAGCTTGTGTTTATCTCTGAAGCTTTTGATTTCTCCATCAAGTCTGAATGAGAGCCTTGCTGGACACAGTATTCTTGATTGTAAGTTTCCCCCTTGCATCAATTTAAATACATCGTGCCACTCCTGGCCTGTAGCGTTTCTGCTGAAAAATCAGCTGATAACCTTATAGGAGTTCCCCTGTATGTTATTTGTTGCTTTTCTCTTGCTGCTTTTAATATTTTCTCCTTATCCTTAATTGTTGTCAATCTGATGACCATGTGCCTTGGTGTGTTCCTCTTTGGGTTGATTCTGTGTGGTCCTCTCTGTGCTTCCTGGACTTGGGTGACTGTTTCCTCTCCTAAGTTGGGGACGTTTTCAGTTATTATCTCTCCAAAAATTTTCTCAGGTCCTTTCTCTTGCTCTTCTCTTTCTGGGACCCCTGTAATGTGAATATTAGTGCGCTTCATGTTGTCCCAGAGTTCTCTTAAACTACCCTCATTTCTTTTCGTTCTTTTTTCTGTTCTGTAGTAGTGATTTCCACTAATCTGTCTTCTAGCTCACTGATCTATTCTTCTGCCTCATTAAGTCTCTTCTTGGTTCCTTCTAGTGTATTGTTCATTTCAGTGACTTTATTCTTCAACTCTGTTTGGGTATTCTTTATATTTTCCAACTCTGCTAAAATCTTCACTCTGTGCATCTACACTCTTCTTGAGTTCTCTGAACATCTTGGCTGTAATTACTTTAAATTCTCTCTCATCACTTATTTCTTCTTCTAGGATTTTATCTTGTGCCTTGGCCTGTGAGATATTCCTTTGTCACCTCCTATTGTCTATCTTTCTGTTTGTGGATTCCTTCTACAGACTTTGGGATTGTTTTCTTATTTCTGGTATCTGCCCCTGGTGGGTAAGGCTGGACTAGGGGCTTATGCAGTTTTCCTGGCAGGAGGAGCCGGTGCCTGCCCACTGCTGGGTGAAGCTTGGTCCTGGATCTCTGGTGGGTAGGGCTGTGTCCAGAGGCCTTTGTGGCTTAGGAAGCCTGCTGATCGGGGAGGGGGAGCTGTGTTCCCACCTTGTATGTTGTTTGGCCTGAGGCTTCCCTACAGGCTGTTGGGTGGGGCTAGGTCTTGGTGCTAATGATCCAATCAAGATGTCAGCTCCCAGGAAAGCTCCTGTAGATGAACACTCCCGGAATGTCCACCACCAGCTTTTATGTCCCAAGTGAGCTGCAGCTGTCCCCCACATCCCCAGGAGACCCTCCAAATCCAGCAGGCAGATCTGGTCCAAGTTCCTATGAAATCACTGCCTCTGTCCTTGGACCTGGTGCACGTGAGATTCTGTGCACCCTTCCCAAGTGAATGGAGACTCCATTTGCCCCAGTCCTGTGAGGCTTCCAGTGCCAAGCCCCCTTGGTCTTCTAAACCAGATGTCCTGGGGTCTCCTTCTCTTCCCAATGCCAGGACCCGAGCTGGGGAGCCTGACGTGGGACTTAGAGCTCTCACTCCTGTGGATTTGTAACAAATCTTCAGCTTGTGGGTCGCCCACCCGCAGGGTATGGGGCCCAATTATATAGCAAGCACGCCCCTCCTACCGCCCTGCTGTGTTTCCCTCTTGATGTTTCCAGTTGCAGAAGGTCTTTTTTGCTAGGTTCCAGTCTTTTTTTCAATGGTTGTTTAGCATTCAGCTGTGGTTTTATTATAGTCATGAAGAGAGGCGAGATCGTGGTCCTACCACTCCACCATCTTGACCAGAAAATCCTGATAAGAATTTTGTTTTTCCTCTTCCAGTTTCTTCAGACTGAGAGACTCTGAATTCAATCTGAGTGAAAGGAAAAGTCTGGTGTTCATCTTTTTGGGGATAGCTGGCTTATTTAACAATGGTTTCTCAATTCAAGAACTGAGGGAGCAGCTAACTAGGAAGGAAGGTATGATTTGCATCTCTAAACTCTTGGCTCAGGATGAAGTTGTGTTCATTGCGTTCCACATGTCTTCCATTGTTTACTTCAGGAATTTATAAGACACTGGAAATCAAGTGTTTCTGAGCTGTTCAGTTCCCATTTTTGCTGGATTTTCAAAATTCTGCTGAAGTTCTCCCACATGCTAGATTTCTCAATATATGTTTCTTATTAGACGGACTCCGTATGGTTAGCTGTTGCTTGTTAAAATCATTTACATGGCCCGAGGTCAGAAGGTGTTGTTTCACATTTTGCTTGATGGAAAACCTCACTGGACTCCAGTGTTTTTATAGCAGAAGATCAGTTTCAATGAAGTGGTAGAGAACTTCACTTCTAATGTGTCTGTGTAGCAATACATTCACCAGGCATTCGAATCTTCTGGAGAAGCTATAAAGCCATGAGGTCTGTGTGTGGAGTTTCGATGTGGTGGTTCCCCATCTGAGCTGGGCTGGTTTGCACGTTGTCATGTTCACGCGGCAGTGAGGGAGAAAGGCAACGTAACATTCTTTCCAAGAGAGGCAATGGAGAGGTGGCTTTTCTCGCTGGGGTATTATGTAAGAAATTAAGATGTCTGGAGGTCATCGACGGTAACTGGAGGAGAAAATTGAACTGAACAGGCTGCTTCTACTTAGAGAGGCTTCTTGAGATTATTTACAAGTCGGAGTCCAGCTCTGGTAGGGCTCAGTTTCACGGAGTCAGAGAAAAGCTGTAAAATGAGCCTAAATCACTCCATCCAATATCTGAAACAGCATGAGGTGGGCATGGGGGGAGGTGGACAGAGAGGGAGGGAAGTGAGAGGACTCCTTCCAAAATCCTCTTAAATTTATTCCTTTTGTCTTTGTCTGTGTCTCCTTGGCTCTCATCTCTTTCAATAAGTCTCCAAGTCGAGTGAATGGGGGTGAATAGCCAAAATGGTAGCCATCAGTGCTCTCTGGTAGGAAGCCTCTGGACTTAGGCGGCCATTTTCCCTTGGATCAGGGATGTCCAAAGTCACATTCTATTAGCTCAGCCGCACATGCAAAATCATAACCATAAACCCAGAAATGTGCTGTGGAATTTTCTCCAGCTCTCTTAACGAGCTTTGCAAAGCTCCTCTGTCAAGGAGAGTGGGGAATGTGTAATTTCAAACACATTTTTAATAGTTTCTCTTGGCTCTCTGGGAAGAAGAGGGAGGTGTGCTGACGCGGCTCTAGGAGAGGCAGCAACTTTACAAGAGTAATGTGAAACAAATCACCCAGGTGCTAGTAGCACTTGGAAAGCACGGGGAGCTGCCTGGGAAGCTGGGGCTCATCAGGCAAAGAGCAGCACGAGAGTTTACTGCACGGCTCTGGAAGTCAAGCCAGTATGGCATCTGGGGAGTACCAATGAAGACAGGCACCTTCAAAGATCTCTGAGCAAATCATTCTCAGTTGGACCTACTTTTCAGAGCCCCTTTTCCCCTTATGCCCAAGCAGGATTTTGTAAAACAGGAGAAAGAGGTAACAAGAGTGGGAGGGAATGGTAGCAGGTGCCAGACCACCAAGGAGCACTAGTTAGGATGATTGGAGCTCTTGGTTCTTGGCTGTAGCAGCAGACAGATACCTGGTGTAGCTCAACATCTTAGACACACCGGAGAGGATTCAGGTCCCCTCCAGAGACCAGAGAGGAGGACGTGTGTGACTCTTGGGCTTCTCTTGCCCTCCCCCCAAAAAAGACTTACCTGAAAAGGATGTGAAAAAAATGACAGGAAAACCTTATACTCAGGATAAAAGCAATCATTAAATATGAACTTAAAGCTCTCCCACCTTGGTCTATTTTCCCACCAATATTTATAGGTACCTGACCATGGTTTCTTAGATGAAAAACTCAGAACTCAGGGTCAAATAGCAGGTCAGGATATTTGAAATGGACAATTTTGAAACATCTGTGACTATGGTCACTGTAATATAGGTTTAATTCAATGACTCTACTAAAGTAATTATGCTTTTCAAATCAGGAAATGCCACCTTTATTGAGACAAAACCTTTTTGATCTCTTATCTCACTGGCAATGGAGAAGTTATTTCTTCATGATCAGTTTCAATGTCTCATCTGTTTTTAAGGACAAGAAGAACTGGTGACCTACTGAATCAAGAGGGCCAAAAAGTCTTTAGGGATCATCTGTTCCAAGCCCCTCGTTTTATAGACGATGAGACCAGGGCTCAAGGGAATGACCAAGTCAGTGGTGGAAACCCTCAGAGCCCCCACTTCTAAGCTCCATGTCATTTCTGTTACGTTCTACAGCCGTTGTATATGTGCTTCACCTGGGCTAGTTCTGCCTTGAGAGGTCTGCTCCTGGCCATGTACCCCTGTCCCCACCCAGTGTCTGCAGTAGAAGATGGCCGGCTTCACTTAACTCCTAGCATTGCACTGGGCACTGGCACTGCAGCCCAAGCGGGAAGGAAAATGTTGAGTGGGGTCTGGCTTTGGGACAAGTTGGCTAATCATGGTGAGTGGCTGGTAGGAGCTGTGAGAAAGACATGAGCTCCCTGGGGTACCATTCTCTCCCTCAAACCCTGAGTTTATCCTTCCAGCCTCCTTTTAGGTCATCTATTTCTTCCCCGTCAAAAACATCTGGTTGTTTCAAAACTGAACTTTTCATGCATTTCAGCTCATGTAGGAATGTCGAAAAGCTGTTCTGAAAAACACAGCTCCTCCCTGTGCCAAACCAGTTGGGCTGGAATGAACAACTGTTGTTATAAATCTCCACTCTGCCTCTTCAACAGCCCCAGAAGGTACAAAATAGAATGTTTCATGAGACCAGCCAGATGGATTGAATAAGACCTGCCCGGAGAAGCCCTGCGTGTTGAGTATGGAGACACTGCTTACTCTCCTCCCTCCTCTGACTCTCTTCTTTCAGACAATTTCTGGGACTGTTGGCAAGGGGACGGCATGTCAGGGTTCTCTGTGTTCACAACAAATTCTTTTGTGTCCTTAAGTGGAAAAATATTTTATGACATGGCAGAGTGACTGCTTGTTCTATGAGTGATTCACAAGGAAAACTCAGCGACCTAATGATGTGTGTCCTCGCCAAGACCAAGGCAGGGAAAGGGATTTTTAAAAAAAAAGTGACCCAGAATTAAAAGACTGAGAGGAACTTTTAAGGTGCTAGACCACCTAGCGCTGAGCTCTTCCCCCCATGGTCGATGGAGCTTCCACCTTGGCTGCCCTTTTCTTCAAACCCATTCCACAGGTCTCCTTGTCAAAAGGGTGAAATGCACAAAATTTTCTGTCTGCTTGGACTTTGTTTTAATGTTTTGTTCACCACTCCCTATTTCCTAGGATGTGTGTTCTTATCAAGATGGTCTGTTGTCATAATTCAGTGCTGTAAACAAAGGCTTCCTCAATGCTCCCAGAATCAGAGGACATGCGAGAGAGGAGACTCGAGGAGGAATCATCTAGTTTGGTGTACCACACACTGCACGATTGCTGTCTGCAAGGTATCTGTCAGTAGAAGACTTGGATCTGGTCTTGCCAGCACAGGGAGCTCACTGCTTCCCGAGGCAAAGCCCATGTCAATGATGCACAGCTGTAATTTCTAGGAGGTTCTTTGTTCTCTTGTGGAACAAGTCTGTCTCCCTGACTTCCCTCTGCAGCTCCCTCCTCTTCTTGATAGACTGTCCTCTGAATGTTTGAAGGGAACACTCACATTTCCCAAAACATTCTTTCCCAAGAAGCGCATCCTGGTTTTTTGGTCACTTCTCTTGTTTTACGCTTTCTCTTCCTCCTCTGTTTACATTCTAGTTATCCTTAATCCTCTGACCTTTTTCTTATGAACGTCGGCCAACCCAAGTCTCCTCCACCCTGTTCTGTGATTTATTTTTGGAGACTAAATGTAAGACTTTATCTTTCTTCTGTGTTAAGCTTCATTCCATCAGTTTCAGCCAATATTTGAGACTGTTGATGGCCTTTTGAATCCTGAGTCTGTCGTCTATGGTACTGGCGATCTCTCTTTATTTTATTTTATTTTTTCATTTGCAACGTTGATATTTTCTCTCTTCAAAAAAATGCCTGATAAAAAAGTTAAATTCTAGGAACAACTCTCTAGATGTTATCAGACCATGAATCATTCTTCAGATTCAATTGTTCATCAGTTCCAAATCCAGCTATCTTTCTCATCATCCAGTGTCTATTTCACCACACTGCCTATAAAAATATTGTGGCTGTTCTGTCGCATTTTGCTGAAGTCACCACATAGTGTGTCCACGGCAGTTTCCTCCTCTATCGACTTGGAGGTGTGGTGAAAAATGGAATTAAATCTAGAGTAGGAACTTATATTGGCCAAGTGGGTAGCAGCTCTCTTTTCTAAATATTCTTCTCACATTTCTATTTGCTTCACTGCCTTTGCTGCCAGCATTTGTCTTGGTTTCGCTTGAGGGTCCCTTCTCTTCCTAGCTCCAAGTACTAAGATGCTTTTTGTTGACCATCAAAGCATTTATGTCTCATTCCCTAAGTTCCTGCTAGCTTGTCCTCCAGGATAACACCCGCACTTTAATTGCAGCCTTCTGCGCCTCAGCCCAAAAGAGTGGGGCCGGGGAATCTGTGGCAACACCAGCAACTGGTGTCATTACATCTCCTGGGAGCTGCTGCTTACTCTGTAAAGCTGGCCTTCTCACAGTCTGCTTGTTTGTGTGTCTGGCAACTCTCACCGTGCACCCAGCTCCCCAAGCCCCACCCCAACATGGCAGGCGGCACTCCTGTCACCCAGCGGGAACCCTCCACGTGTCGCCAGGCCAGGCTTCTTTTAGCTGATATTGGGAATAGTGTTAGGGGATTTTTGCCCTCAAAGCTCTTTCCTAAACTGTGCTAAGTCAAGTTAGACCAGTTGGGAGTTTAAAAACCGCCACCTCTTCTTTTTTCTCACTGTCTTCCCAACAGCCTCCTTCAGTAGCAGCGAGTGGGAGGGCTCATTCATTCACTCATTCAGCAAAGAGTAGGTAAGCGCCTACTGTGTGCCAGTCTGAGGCAGGCACTGGGGACTCAGAGGGGAGCAACACAGCAAAGCTCCGCCCTCAGGAAGGCACCGGTCCCACCAGGAAGACAGGTTTAAAACATATAAAAACAACAGTGAGAGAAGTGGGTTTTGGGAAGGACAAGGCTTAGCTCCCTCCAGAGGTCTGGGCAATAATGTGGGAGGTGACATAGATCACCTGAGTGGACCTGAGAGCCTTATAGAAGTCAGATGTCCCTGGGGACTGTGCCCAGAGTCTCATCCCAGCCAGCTCTTCTGTGTTCCCGCAAGGTGGAGGGTTCCATCTGCAACTTGGGGTGAAGATCTAACAGGGCCTCATTTCATAGCCCATCTCACTTTAAACTCTGAGGTTGTCACAGCCTTCGTTTATCTGTGAATATTTACCAACCTTCAGGGTGATTTATTTTTGCAGGAGAAGTGTCTGCAAGGTCTCCATCTCAACGCTGGAGTTGCCAGCTACCCCCACCGTCTTCCCTTCCTCTTCAAAACTCCAGCTATGCCCAGAAGTGCCCCCAGAGACACCCATTTGAATTACAATTCTTGACTGTTCTGTCCCAAGGGCACTGGATTTCGGAAACCAGGGCGGAAATGTTTTGGACGACCACAGCCATGGCTCGGTTTATATGGCTCGGCGAGATCAGTTGAGGGGCAGTGTCTCCGGACCCCGCTTTCCTGGGCTGTCGGTCCCCTGACTGCAGCCTCTCGGCCCTGCAGTCTGTGCAGCTGGGGGAAGAAGAGGGGGAAAAGCGCAGGAGAAGTGCTCGCTCAGCCTCGTCCGCCGTGGGAAGGCGCTGCTCCCCGCCGGGCGCCGCCCTCTTCTCTGTCTTGCCGCTGCACGGGTCCCCTCCGCACCACAGGGCACATCCGGCTGGCGGTGGCTGCTCAGCCACTTTGTCCCCTTGCCAGGCGTCCCTTCGTCGCCCTTTCCCAGGTAGTCCCAGGGCGCTTTCCCTCCAGAAGCCCCTTGGACGCAGGTGAGACAGTTCGCACAGAGGCTGGGAGCTGGAGCGCCCTGAAACACATCTGCAAACGCGGAAAATTTCCCTTTTGTGTTCTCCCTACACATTTGACAGGAATTAACGTTTCCCCCAGGGGGGAGCCAGTTTCACATATTGAAACCAAACTTTTTTCCTCCTTGGTTTTGCTCCCTCCCTTGCTCAGTCTCGGGTTCAAAAGGAACGATTTCCTCGGAAATCAAACCACTTGTGCTAGAGGGAGCGCAGCGGGAAGCAGGCGGTGAGGACGCCCGGGTTCAGTCGGGGGGCTGTGGCCCGGGTTCAGCCCACCGTCCTGAGAGCTGCAGGCCTGTCACCACGCATATCCTGCCCTGGCGCCCGGGCCGGCGAGAGGGAGAGCCTGTTTTCCCTGGAAAAATAATAAAGTGCGGAGTCGGTTTCTTTTCAAATGGCTTCTGTTTCCCAATTCGAGTTTTCTGTCAGGAAATGATTACCTATTAGGCCTTTAAGGTGGGGGGCGGGGGGCAGGAAGGGGGAGGGGGAGGAGGAGGAGGGAGGAAGGGCTGGGGGAGGGTGCAGAATGGAGGAGGGGAGAGGGAGACGGAGGAGGCCGAATTCAAGGGGTGAGCTGCGGCCTCCGCCCTGGGTTAGGCCGGCTGGGGCTGAACTGGGTGGTCGGGTCCCGGCTTGCTCCTCAAAGTCTGGCAGCACGGAGCGCCCCTGGCGCAGCAGACCTCCTGCTCACAGCTGCTGCTCTTCTGCCCGTGGTGGGGCTGTTCACACCGCCCTGGGCAGGGCTCCCTTCAGGAGGGACAGGGCCCCCCACAACAGACAGGCTATACATGAGTAATGAAGCCGGGAAGCCACTGGATGTCAGCAGCCTGGGTCATTTTAGGACCAGGGGGATGGGCCGGTGAACATCCCAGGCGTTCCTAGACAAGTCTGCTTCCAGGAAAGCAAAAATGGAACCAGGGGGCGGGGCCCGGGGCCCGAAGACAGAGGCAGGGCCATAAACATGCATGTCTGGGCAGCGTGTGTTCGAAATGGAACGTTAGGCACACATGCAGGGTACACTGGAGGCTGTTTGTGAACAATCCTCAAAGGGTGGAGGGCTCCAACACACACTTGGAATTTTCATTGGAAACACATGCACAATTAACAAAAATGAAAGCACATCTTAGAAACATTGAACTTGCACTCAAGCAATTAGCAAGCTGGTTCATTCTGATTTGCTGGGTCATGGGGCTCAGATCGCCGAATCCTAATGCTGTGGTGGAGGTAGAGGTCCTGAAGGTTTTCAGATACGTTTAAGCCCTGCGGAAGGCTTTCCAGATCCATGCTTTGGCTGGAGGGGCAGGATGAAGGCTGAACTTGTTATAGTTAGCATCCTATGATTCCCAAGAGATCCAGTCTGGAAACGGGATTTAGAGAGAAAGTATTCATCGTACTTTAAACCCCCTTATACTGTGCATACAGAGAAGTATGTCTCTCAGATCAGTGCGTTTTCTCATACTGAGCATGTCTGTGTAATCTGCACCCAGAAGCCTCACTCAGCTTCCTTCCAGGCACTCTTCTCTTCCTCTTATCGTTCTATTTTAAATTACAGTTTTTCTCATCAGCCACTAAAGATGGTAATGGTTTGTCTTTTGCCAAAACTTCAGGGCAAAGTGAGTCCAAGTCAGGGCCATGCTGTGCACCCCAGAGCCCTCCTCTGGCTCCCCTGGCTTTGCCTCCACCTCCCTCAGCCTCCCTAGTACCACCCAGAGTCCGGCTCCAATACTATCTCCCTGAAATCTCTCCAAAACCTCAAGTCCAGTGGCTTTTGCAGTTTGTAAATTTACTCACTTTATATGTTGTCTTACTCTGTTCGGGATGCTGGAAAAGAACAGCACAGATGAGGTGGCTTGTAAACCACAGGAATGTATTTCTCACAGTTCAGGAGGCTGGAGGGCCGAGACCAAGACACCAGCAGATTTGGTGTCTGGTGGCGACCCTGATGCCTGGTCTCCTTCCTGTTTCCACACATGGGGAAAGGAGGGAGGAGTCTCTATCATCGGGGTGCTAATCCCATTCATGAGGGGTCCATGTTCATGACCTAATCACCTTCCAAAGGCCCCACCTCCTAACACCATCATTTTGGGGGTTCGGATTTCAACATATGAATTTTGGGAGGACACAAGCATTCAGTCCATACCACACATATTGAGATCCAACCAATAACAGGATCTCTGCTCTCAAGGAGCTTAGCAATCTTTCAGGGAGGAAAGACGAGGAAACGATAGGGTGTGGTCACTGCTCAGGTTGCAGTTAGCACAGGGGAAGGGAAGCACCCAAAAGGGACAGCTTAGCTTGGTCTTAAAAGGTCGAGGAAAGCTTCCTAGAAGAAGAGGACCCAAAGCGGGGACCTAGAAGACCACCCAGGTGAAGGGGCGGGTGGTGAGGAGAATGCAGTTCAAGGCTGTGAGAACAACATGTGCAGAAATGGAAGCAGAGTGGGCGGCGAGGTGGGAGAGAGTCCCTGGCATCCGCTCCTGCAGGGCCTGTGTGCTCTGGGTGGCCAGATGTCCCCATTTGCTCCGGGACAGTGTCTGCTTACACCTGTGGTCCCGGCATACCCACCATCCCTTCCCCTCCTTCACTCTCGACGGCGATGGGTTTGGACCCCAAAAATGATATGGCCACCCCCACTGAAGCATTTCAAAGGACCTGAATTCAGTCCTGAAGGCCCAAGATGCTGGCCAAGGCCTTTGAGGAGGGAAGAAACAAGGTCACATTTGTGACCTTGTAGAAACACTACTCTGGCTGCAGCAGAAGGCCTGTGATGTTTCTGGAGATCATTGCCTTCACCCAAGGGAGAGATGATGATGGTGGTGGCCAGGGTTGAGAGACTGATGACAGATGACCTCAAGATGAAGGAAGACTATTGAGAAGAGGAGTCATAAGGACCTGGTGGTTGTATTTACTCTGTGTTCATTGGTCATTTGTATATTGATTCAGGATTCAGAACCAGACACTGCTGGCAGCCTGATGCTTGGGTTTTAGGAACACAGAAGCCGTGGAAGAGCTGGAAGGCAAGAGAGTGAGTGTGCCCCCGGCTTGGTGTTTCCCTCTCTGGAAGGCAGAGCTTTCATGTGCTGAGCTGGGTTCCAGCAATGGCCTGGGTTGGGGTCAAGGCTGGGGCTGGGGCAGAGTGGTGCCACTTTGGGGTGACACCACACAGCCTGGTAGCACTTGGGGTGCTCAGCAAAGGCCTCACCCTTTGACAGGGAGGAGGGTTCACATCCTGTTGGGTTGAGGAATGTTACAGGCTTGCGAATTACATTTTAAAGAATATTTTATCAACACCTCTAGAGTAGAAAGAACCCCCAGTCCACACCACATGTGTTTTCCATGTGTGTCGCGACTGGAGAAAGTAACCAAACAGCTCTTTATTGAACTTGTCAGAATATAATCAAAAATTCCGCTAATTACTTCAGCATGAAACCCAGCGAGCTCTCTGCCTTCATCATCGGAGGCAGGTCCCATTAGCGAGCACCGCAGCTCAGTAACAGCACTTTTATTGTGTTTCTTGGAAAACTGCAAAAGCTTATCTTTCACTGCAAGTTTTTCTCATTTTTTGGAAACTTTGTCCCCATAACAGTCATCATTACTAACTACATCAAGAGTGCCTTGCTGGGAAAGGTACCGTGAAAAGAAATTCCTGAAATGGGAACGGACGTTCATGTTGGAGTGGTGGTTTTTGCCAGAAAGTTAAACTCGAGCAAATGAATTGATTAGTCTAGGCTGCTGGCTTCATTGCCCGAAAAAACAGCAAACATAAAAATCTGCCATGAGATTTAGCAAGTTTGTTTTATCTCTGAGGCCAATGATAATGACAGCAGAGAGCTGAAGGGGCTTTGAGCCCAGGAAGAAAAATTAAGAGGTTTGTAACATTTACAAAGAAAACCATTATTTCTCTTTCATCTTTCTTGTCTCTCATTTAGCTCCCAGTAAGCATCTGCAGAGTCTGGGGGTGCTGACAGGGGACCGGGGTTGGGGGGCAGAAAAGAAAAAGAGGACGTAAAAGCAGTGAAAAGCAACAGTAAGTTCTCAAATAGAGAGAATGCATAACTATTTATACGGATATGAGAGAGTCTTAGTGAGAGTCTGTAAATGTTTATATTTGGTTTTTAAATGAAATATGGTAAGCCCTATTTACTATTCAGAATTCCAAATTTATACAACAGATTTTTGGGTTATTGTTGTTAGTGGAAGGAGGAGTTGAATGTGAAATGGGTTGGGGCAGGAGTTTATTCACATTGCATAAAAATTCTTTACTTTGCAAAATGATTCACTGAAAGCTTCCTTTAAATAACAGCTCTACTGGTGCATTTCATTTACCAAAAAAAATCAATTTTAAACAGAATTTTAGGAATAAAGTCTGTGTGATGTGGTGGAAATGCAGTAGGCTTTTTTTTTTTTTTTTTTTTTGCAGTAGGCATTTTAAAATAAAAACAGACTGGGGTGACTATTAAAATAAATTTGCATTCTTTGAATAAACTCTTACTAGGCAAGGATCAGGGCAGTGGCCTAAGAGTGTTATGGGGGGTGGGTCACTGTGGAGGGAGAAAGTTGAAGGAGGAAATTAGGTAGGATTGGGGTTGGGAGCATGGATTTATGTTTAGACATGAAATAATCTAAGGAATGAGTTTTAATAGGAGACCTTGCTTCAGTAAAAGTAAAGGAATGGATTTCTAGTCCAAGAGGCAGATAAGCTCCCGTGTATTTAAGCATGAAGGTAATTTTCCCTCCCCTTCGAAATTCTCATTGAAACAACCAAATAAATACATAACAGAGAAACCTGCATCGGTGTTTGCATGGTTTCTACAAAAGCAAGTATGACTGTTAGAAAAGAGCAGTGAGGGGAGGGAGAGTTGATCCGGATATTTTTAGGCTGCAACTCCTGGGAAGATTGATAAAAGTTACTGGAAAGGTAATATACATAATGTAAAAAAATTAGTATTAGATATTTTGATCCAAAAGTTTAGCTTATTTCAACAGTAATTTGGAGCTGGGAGATATGAAGTAAAAGGCTATAAAGTATCTTATTTTACATGAGGGAAGGCAGTGATTAGACTTGATTTTTTTTTTTATTGAAGTATAGTCAGTTACAATATGTCCGTTTCTGGTGTACAGCACGATGTTTTCTTGTTTGATTTCTTGCTTGATTCTGATGAAGAATTTTGGCTCAATCATTATTGAAAGGCAACTTCCTATAGAACAAACATAGAAATAAAATGAGGTTAAAAATTGCAGCGTAGATCATGTCAAAAGGAAAAAAAGAAGTCTTTATATTGGTCCTTTCAACATGTAGAGACAGTTCGAGGCAAAGACTGAAACTTAATATCACATGCAAATACTTTGGTGCTGCTGAGCATAAGATCCATAAAACATGTCCCTTTTCTAGTGTAGTATGTGAGTGAGTTTTGGGATCTACAAAGGTAGGTAGGCTTGAATAGGGGTGGAGAGCTAAAATATTACTACGCAAAAGTAAATGTCCAATAAGAGAAAGAAGTCAGCATTGCATGGTGAGAGAACAGTCACCTGTAGGGGAAGGTGGTTCTTAAGGAATCTGTAATGTCCGGATGACCAAACAAGTTTTAAGAAGAGATTTACCTCATTTGATACAACGTTTCTTGCACTATTGTAATTCTCAATCCTTCATCACCTTAAGTCTTCAAGTAAAAGCTTTGCAGAAGTCTTGGAAGTAATTAAAAGCTTAGTATCAGGTTTGAAGGGATAGGGAGGTTGATGGGGAATAAAGAGAAAGGGTACAGAGAAACACCTGGGCCAGGACAAAGCTGTGGGAATAGCACAGCCGTGAGAAGTGCACAAGAGATGTTGAGGGTGGAAGACACAGATGATCAGAAGTGAAATTCACCATGAAAATGTAAGTCCCTATAAATTTGCCCAAGTCTTGGAGAGGACATTAGATTTCTCACTGAGTGTGGTAGCAAGGGTCAATGGTTTTATTTCATTTTGAGATATCAAGGAGACATGTGACATCTGAAACTGTACATAGTGTCTACATATTAGAGTTTAAAAGATAAATTTATCAAAAAGGAAAATGAAAAATAGCCACAAAGCATTAAATAAGATAGAAGAGGTTAGATCAAGTAAAACAGTTAACACATTAACTCTGAGTAAAGTTGCTATTAAATGCCAAAGACTTGGAGACTTGAACTTCATGGCAGGATGTAGTAGGTCATAGTAGCCCAATGTGTTCACTACATTAACTAGAAAAAAATCCTGAAAATTTCTAAAATCTTATTTCTAAAGACATGAGAGTTGTGGAAACAGGGGGAACTAGATGAGTTGGAATTCCAGTTCTGGCAATGACCACCTATTTTCTTTACTGAATCCATTTGCCAATTTGGTTTTTAAAAAAGAAACTGACTATATGTTGTTTGCAAGAGATATTTTAAATACTTCAAATACTTTGATTACTGTACTACAGTAATCAAAACAGCATGGTATTGGCATAAAACCAGACATATGGATCAATGGGACAGAAAAGGGAGCCCAGAAATAAATCCACAGACCTATGGTTAATTAATTTTCAGCAAAGGAGGCAAGAATATACAATGAATTAAAGACAGTCTCTTCAGCAAGTGGTGTTGGGAAAACTGTACAGCAGCATGTAAATCAATGAAGTTAGAACACTCCCTCACTCCACACACAAAAATAAACTCAAAATGGCTTAAAGATTTAAATATAAGATAAGACACAATAAATCTCCTAGAAGAAAACATAGGCAAAACATTCTCTGACATAAATCTTAGCAATGTCCTCCGAGGGTAGTCTACCCAGGCAAAAATAAGAGCAAAAATAAACAAGTGGGATCTAATTAAACTTAAAAGCTTTTGCACAGCAAAGGAAATTATAAGCAAAACAAAATGACAACCTATGGAATGGGAGAAAATATTTGCAAATAATGTGACTGACAAAGGCTTAATCTCCAGAATATATAAACAGCTCACATAACTTAATAACAAAAAAACAAACAACCCAACCCAAAACTGGGCAGAAGACCAAAAAAAGCAATTCTCTGATGAAGACATACAAATGGCCAATCGGCGCATAAAAAAGTGCTCAATATCACTAATTATCAGAGAAATTCAAATCAAAACTACAGCAAGGTATAACCTCACACCAGTCAGAATGGCCATCATTCAAAAGTCCATGAACGATAAATGCTGAAGAAGGCGTGGTGAAAAGGGAACCCTCCCACATTGCTGGTGGGAATGTAGTTTGGTGCAGCCATTATGGAAAACAGTATGGCAATTTCTCAAAAAACTAAAAATAGACCTACCATATGATCCAGCAATCCCACTTCTGGGTATGTATCTGGAGGGAACTCTAATTAAAAAAGATACAGGCACCCCAATGTTCATAGCAGCACTATACACAATAGCCAAGACATGGAAGCAACCTAAATGTCCATCAACAGATGACTGGATAAAGAAGTTGTGGTATATAATTATACAACAGAATACTACTCAGCCATAAAAAAGAAGAAAATAATGCCACTTGCAGAAACATGTATAGACTTAGAGATTGTCATTGTAAGTGAAGTAAGCTAGAAAGAGAAAGAAAAATACCATATGATATCACTCATATGTGGAATCTAAAAAAAAAAAGAAGAAAAAGAAAAGAAAAAAAAGGACACTATGAATTTATCTATAAAACACAAACAGATTCGCAGACATAGTAAACAATCTTATGGTTACCGGGGGAAGGGGGTGGGAGGGGATAAATATGTGAGTTTGAGATTTACAAATATTAGTCACTATATATAAAAATAGATTTTGAAAAGTTTCTTCTGTACAGCACAGGGAACTATGTTCAATATCTTGTAATAACCTTTAATGAAAAAAAAACATTAAAACAAATATATGTTATGTATATGCATGACTGGGACATTGTGCTGTACACCGGAGACTGACACATTGTAACTGACTGTACTTCAGTTTAAAAATTTTTAAAAATAGAATACTGTTTACAAGAGACTTTATTTATAAGGATACAGGAAGATGAAAAAATAGGAAGAAAGAAAGATATGCCATACAAACACTAGTCAAAAGATAGCTGATATAGTTCTATTAATGGCAAACAATAAGATTTAAGGTAAGAAATGTTAGTAGAGACAGAGGGATTTCCATAATGATAAAAGAAGACATAATAATTTAAAGCTTGTATATACCTAATAGTTATAAGAGATATAAAGCAAAAGTCAATAGAACTAAAAGTAGAAATTGATAATCCAGAGTTATAGTCAAAGATTTTAATATATCATTCTCAGTAACTGATAGTAATTGATTATAATATGTAGAGAACAGAAATTAATAAAAACATGGAAGATCTGAACCCGTTGACACATTTAGAACATCACACTCAACAAATGCAGAACACTTTTTCTTCAAGTTTATGTGGAACATTTACAAAAAGCATAGATAAGTCAAACGATTTCAAAGGGCAAAGAACATACAGAAAATGTCCTTTAACCTCAGTAGAACTAAACTTGAAGTCAATAACAGAAAGATAAGTAGAAAATCTCCAACTTCAAAAACACATGTACCAAAAAAGAAATCGTGGTAGTAGTTATGAGATGCTTTGAACTCAACAATAATAAAACTTTGGCATATCAAAACTTGTGAAATGCAGTTTTTGACCATAGAGAAATTTATAGCTTTAAATGAATATATCAGAAAAAGAGACGTTGAAAATCAGTGACTGAAGCCTCCATCTCAGGAAATTGGAGAATGAAAAGCAAATTAAACCCTATGTATATGGAAGGAAAAATAAAGCTAAAGCAGAAATCAATGAAATCAATGATACAGAAAGCAAAGATATAATGGAAATGAAATCAACAAGTTGGAGTTACAACCCTCTTAAGAAAACTACTTAGCAATATCTATTAAAGCTAAGCATGGGTATATCCTGTGATCCAACATTTCCACTCTTCGGATACACACCAAGAAAAATGAATTTTTATGTCCTCTATAATAGGATACATACAAGCCATGGACTAGACATGTATAAGAATGTTAATAGTGACATTTTTAATAATAGCCCAAAATGGAAACAACCCAAATGTCCATCAATGGAAGAATGGATAAATAAACTGCAATATGGTTTTAAAATTGAATACTATATAGCAATGAAAAACAATGACTTTTGCTACATACAACATGATGAATCTCACAGACATAATGCTGAACAAAATAAACCAGAAAGAAAAGAGTGCATGCTGTGCAGTTCCATTTAAATGAAATTTAAAATTAAGCAAAACTAATCCATGGTAATAGAAGTTAGACTGATGATTTCCTTGGGGGTTACCGACAAGGAGGGTATGGCAGACATGAGGAGGCGCTGCCTAGATTCCCCCTTCATGGAAGGACTTTTTGCTCCAGCTGTTGGCAGTGCTGTCAGTAACAGTTTTAGGTGTCAGTTGCTTCCAGGATTGCTCAGCTGCAGAGAGCGTCCTTGGACAAGGTCACACTCTTGCAGAGGCAATCCACATGCAATAACTGATTCAGGAGGGGGTGTAAAGGCAAAAGACTGGCCATTTTGACCCAATTTAGAAGAATTATGTTGGGTCCTTTCAGTTCTGGGGGCTTGACAGAGGCTGTGGGTCCTGCATCACACCTTGACATCTCATCTACCCAATCCTTCTTCCTTCCCTCCCTTCTGTAGGTAGGTATGACCCTGAGGGTACCCCATAATAAGAGTCCTGAACGCCAAAGTCTATCTCAGAGTCTGCTTCCAAGAAAACCCAAACTGCAACATGGGGCAGAAAGGGGTCTGCTGGGGTGCTGGAAATGGTCTAAAATTTGATTTAGGGGTTGGATACACAAGTCTATGCATATGTAAATATTCATTCAAATGTACATTTAAGATTTGTGCACTTTACTGTATGTAAATCATATTTCAAAAAAAGAAGAAATAACAGACCCAAAATGAGTTTAAAAATGCAACTAGATGCTGTTTTCAAAAGACATGCCTCAAAATAAATGATAGAAAAAAAGTTTGAAAAATAAACGGAAACATGGTGTATTGATCATGTGAATTCCACTCTCTTCTGAATGCCTCCTGAAATGACTGTAAAAGAATATTCAAAAGGTCTAAATCCATGAGGACAAGAAGAGAAAGGTAGAAAACAATGGCAAACAAGATATATCAACATTTTGGAAGCAGAAATAGGGTGACTGACTTGGCAAATTAGGAAGTTGAAATCTAAGAAACAACAGGAAGTGAGATCGTTTCCACACTCGGCCCCAGAAAATCTCAGGGAGACAAGAGTTTAGCAAGTGGCTGAAATCGGGAAGATTGGTTAAAAGTCCTTGTATTGAGCAGTTAGACGGCTGGATCCTTTTCCTGGCTGCACACTGTCAGTCACTACTTCTCCCCACTTTTAGTAGAAGACTCAAAGTTTTCTCTTTAGAGAGAGTGAATCTGAGAGGTTCTGGATTTGGGCATCCTGGCACAGCAGAAAAGTGACAGTGAGGTACCATATTGAAAACAGAGGACCAGATGAAATTTTGTGTCCTCCTTGGTGAGACCTCAGCCCTCTTCGTTCACTCAGGTCTTGGAAAACTAACGGCCAGCATGACTTGTCTAGCAGAAGATTAGCTGATTCTGAGGAAACTGCCCAGCCCAAATGAAAAGCCTTTCCAGAGTCATGTGTTCCTGAAGCCCAAGCAACTGGCTTTCAGCAAGACCCAAGTGAGTCAGCCATCCGAAGAGCCGAGGCTATTGGTTCTCAAGATTCTGCACATCACCTGGAGAGCTTTTAGCCAATATCCCACCCTGTCCTGGAGGGTCCACCTACTCCGAGTTTCCCACTCTGGGGGAGAGTTCAAGACAATTCAATTTGAATGTTAAAAAAAATGTGGAGTGCAATCAACATCTGGATTACACCTATATGAATAAAACAGCAATTTTTAAAAAGAGGAATATTTTAAAAAATGAATAAAATTGCAGTGACATTAAGTGCTTCCTAATTTAATACATATACCCTAATAGTTTTTAACAAAATCAGTCAAATGATCCTAACTTCCATCCAGAGTAAAAATATAAAAGACAATAACTTTTAAAGGGTAATGAAAGTGGATTTATCATGTGAGATATTAAAACTCATCATAAATTTACAGGAATTAAAAGTGCAAGTCCTCTGCTGTCAGAAAGTACAGCTCAACAGAACAATATGATTAAATGTAAGAAGTCCATAGATGATGAATGCGGCATTTGCATCAGTAGAGAAAGAGTGGATTGTCCAACAAATTGTCATCAGAAATAGTCATCAGAAAAAGGAAAGGAAAATGATTTTATTTCTTTTTCAACGGTTCATTAACGAAGTGTTCAGGAGAGCTGGGCAGCCCATGTCAAAGCTGGTAACCTTGACTGCTCCCAGGTTCCCCATCAGTAAAATAAAACATGAAAACGTGATGGGACGAGATGCCATGTTCTCAGCTCCAACGTTCCAGACTCGGTCTCAGCTAAGATGGTTGCTGCTTTTGTTTGTCTTTTTCAAAGCTCCATTGAGTAGTGGCATTTGGTAAATCCAAACAGAAAGACAAAAGTAAAAATAAACTTGTCTGGCTTTCTCCCTTGAAAGAAGGGGAAGGGTGACTGACTGGGATGGGGCCATTCCCATCTCCCGGGACGGAGGGACTCTGCACCTTTTTGACATGCACTGTTTGTTTTCAATGGGAAATTGCTCAAAATGTAATAAGGAAATATTTTGCTGAGTAAATAGATTCGTTTACATCTTGTGGCATGGACGGTTAAAAAGAATCCTGGCCTTTTAGCTCACTTGGCTGAAATCCCCAAAGAGAGGGATTTCTCTTTTCACTCGTATTTCTGTCTTTTCCAAGGGACTCTTCCTCCTCCTCCTTTTGAAATCAGATATTTTAAGATACTTGAAATCCAGGGAGGGAAAAGAGACTTTATTCTGCTGTGATGGGGAAGAAAACTATTCATGTTTTGTGGTCACCCCCTTTCCCCAACCCCCTGCCATTCCCTCTCTCTCTCTCTCTCTCATTCTAGCTTTGTCAGCTCAGGGTTTACGATGTGGAATTGAGGCAGTGGGTGAGACAGACACACAACTGGATAAGTGAGGTTTACGTTGGAAAGGACCAATTATTTATTCAGGAGGAAGAAAGCTGGAGATGAAAGGGAGGATGGACAGGGAGGAGGGAGAGAAGCGGGACTTGGACCCCACGTGGTGGGAACTTTGACTGGGAGTTGGGGGGGAGGGAAAAAGAGGTTTCTGGGTTCAGCTGCGGACTCTGGGGTGAATATTGAGAGAGGAGGAGACTCAGAGAAAGGACTCAGTGTGATCGGCTTGCACTAAAAGTGTAGTTCTCTCTACATTTCTTGGCAGTTTTTCCCTAAGTAAAAGTTGGAACTGATTTCATTTATATTTTTCAGCAGAGTGTGGTTCTTTGAATCAAAACGTATGTGCTGAGCGTAAGCCAAGTGGGTTCCAGTTATATTTGGGTTATGCCGCAAAGCCAAAGGTTGTATCACTCTTGGCCCTTTTCTCTCACTTTTCTCTTGGCTTCGCCCCATCTTTTTGCCTCGCATAACAGTTCTCCTGTTTCTTGCTCACGGGTCTTCTCTCTGCGGCTGGCCGCCCTTCCTTCACTGAGTCCTCTAATCCCAATACAGGTAAAAACACATTAATGAAAAATCAAGAACCACTGATGTCACCTCCTGTTTGCACTCACTTGCAGTCTCTGAAGAAAATCTGAGTTTGGAAATGATTTTCTTTTCAAAATGATGGCTGATGGTCCCCACCAATTGCCTAGCTGTAGACAACGTGATATGACTTTGAATCACAAAACCGGAGTCTGCGGTGGAAATGCTCCATGCTGGGACCTTCCTCTACCTCCAAACACGCAAGCACTCACTTCAGGGCAGCTGCCAAGTCAAGTATTACACTCATGCGTTCATGCAACACACGGTTCCTGAGAGCCTGTGTGCTGGGCACTGTTCGAGTGTGGAGGATGCGGCGTACAAAGGGGTAAAACAGACCCCCCCAAATCCTGCCTTCAGAGTGTTTACAATCTCGTGGATGCATATTAGATAGTCAGCTCACGGTGAATTCCAAGACGTCAAACTGAGGCAGGGATGAGGATAGGAAAGGTCAGGATGGACAGTTGAAATTTTAGATTGGGCAGGCAGGGGAGTTCTCACTGAGAAGGTGACATTCAGTAAAGACATACAGGACCCCAGCTGGGGAGAAGTTCAACAGAAGGGACCACTAGGGGAAGGCAGGGGGAGCAGGAAGGTGCCGGCCAGAGTGGCTGGAGTGGGCTGAGTGAGGGGGACAGCAGGACATGATTTCAGAGAGGCTGGCGGGGGTGGGGGTGGCGATCACATGGGACCTTGAGGGTTGTAATGAAGACTCGAGCTTTTGCCTCACATGAGATGGGAAGCCCCTGGAAGAATCAGTGAAAAGAAGGGACGTGAGGTGACTTAGATTTTTTTTTTCTTTTGGTTCTTTTTTGGAGGGGGAAGGGTAATTAGGTTTATTTATTTATTCACTAGCGGGGGCACTGGGGATTGAACCCAGGACTTGGTGCATGCTTAGCACTCACTCTACCACTGAGCTGCATCCTCCCTGTGACTTAGATTTTAACAGGCTCACTTTGGCTTCAGTTTGGAGAACAGACAAGGGAATAAGCAAGGAGACCAGCAGTGAGGCTTTTGTCATCTAGATGAGAGAGGACGGGGTTTGCCCCAGGGTGGTGGAAGTGATGAGAAACTCGATTCTGATTTACTTTTAAGAAAAAGCTGACGTGTTGAGGTATCTTCCTTCCCTTCCTAGTTTGTTAAGTGCTTTTTTTTTTTTTTTTAATCATGAAAGGGTTGCATTTTTTTCAGTTTTTTTCCCCTGCATCAATGGAGATGATCTTGTGGATTTTTCCTCTCCATTCTGTGGATGTGGTGTAGCACACTGATTAATTTCTGTATGGTTAAGCACCACTTTTTCTGAGGAATCAATCCCACTTGGCCATGGTGTATCATTTTTTTGATTTGTTGTTGGATTTGGTTTGCTAGCAGATTTTTCAGGATTGTTGCCTCAGTACCCATCAGGGATACAGCTCGTAGGTTTTTCTTTTAGGTTGTGTATTTGTCTGGGTTTGGTATCAGAGTAACGCTGACTGTTATAGAATGAGTTGGGGAGTGTTTCTTCCTCTTCAATTTTTGGGAGGCATTTGAGAAGGACTGTTTTTTGTTTTTTTTTTTAACTTATTTTTTTTCTTTAAATTTGGTATAATTCATCAGGGAAGCCATCTGGGGCAGGCTTTTCTTCACTGGGAATCTCTGATGACTGATTCTATCTCCACATTTATCTGCTCTAGGTCCACACGGGTTTTCTATTTCTCATGAGTTAGTCTTGGTAGGTCTTGTGTTTCTAAGAATTTGTCCATTCCTTCTAGGTTACCTAACTTGTTGGCATACAACTGTTCACAGTACTGTCTTAGAGTTCTTTCTATTTCTGCAGAACCAGTTGTACTGTCCTCGCTTTAATTTCTGACGTGAGTAGTTTCAGCCTTCTCTCTCTTTTTTCTTAGTCCTCTAGTTACAGTTATGTCCATTCTGTTGATCTTTCCAATGAAGCAACTTTTGGTTTTGTGGATTTTCTCTATTTGTTTCCTGGTCTCTATTTTATTTATCTTTGTTCTAACCTTGATAATTTTCTTCCTTGCACTAGCTTTGGGTTCAGTTTGTTTCTAGTTGCTTAAGGTATAAAGTTAGGTTGTTGATTTGAAATCTTTCTTCCTTTTTCGTGTTAGTTGTTACAGTTGTGTATTTCCCTCTTAGGACTGCTCATGCTGTATCCAGTAAGTTTTTGAGGTGCTGTGCTTTTGTTTTCATTCACCTCTAAATATTTTCTAATTTCCTTGGTGATTTTTTCCTTTGGTCCATTAGTTGTTTAAGACTGTGTTGATTAATTTCCACATATTTGTGTGAATTTTCCAGTTTCCCTTCTGTTAGGGATTTCTATCTTCATCTAACTGTGATTGGAGAAGGAACTCTGTATAATATTTATCTTTTTAAATCTATTGAGACTTGTTTCGTAGACTAACATACGGCCTATCTTGGAAAATGTCCCATGTGCCCTTAAGAAGTATGTACATTCTGTTGTTGTTGGGTGAATTATGTATGTCTGTTTGTAATTTTGATGTTTTCTTGTTGTATTGAAACTTTTATTAATACATACTTTCCTACTTTGTCTCTTGAAAACTTTTTTGATTTAAATTCTATTTTGTCAGATTTGGGGTCATCACCCCTGTTCTATTACTATTTTCATAAAATACTTCTCTTCATCTTTCACTTTTTAACCTATTCACGTCTTTGAATCAACAGTGAGTTTTTTGTAGACAGCATATAGTTGGATCATTTTTTTAAAATCCATTCTGCCAATCTCTGCCTTTGATTGGACAGATTAATCCATTTATACATAAAGTAACTGCTGATAAGAAGGACTTGTGCCATTTTGTCATTTGTTTTCTTCACGCCTTATACCTTTTTTGCCTCTCATTGCCTTCATTACCGTCTTCTTTTGTGTTTAGTTGATTTTTTTTTTTTGCAGTAAAATATTTAAATTCCTTTCTCATTTTCTTTAGCATATGTTCTATAGATATTTTCTTTGCAGTTACCATTGGCATTCTGTTTAACACCTGAAAGTTATACCTCTCTAATTTGATATTATACCAGGTTAACTTTAGTAGCATACAAAACTTCTGTTCCAGTACAGCTCTATCCCCACCCTCTTTCAGTTATTGATGCCACAAGTTACATCCATATACACTGTGAGTCCAAAAACTCAACCTAATAACTTTAAAATGAATTATGTAGAAATTAAAAAGTGGTGTTACAAACCAAAATTAAAGTAAAACTAGTTTTTATAATTGCCCATGCATTTCTCTTTACTGGAGATCTTTATTTCTTCATATGACTCCTAGGTACTGCCTAGCATCCCTTCATTTCAACATGAAGGACTCCCTTTAGCATCTCTTGTAAGGAAGGTCTAGAGGTAATAAATTCCATAAGCTTTCGTTTACCTTAGAATATCTTAATTTCTCCCTCATGATTTGAAGGACAATTTTACTGGATGTAGAACTCTTGGTTGAAAGTTCTTTCTTTCAGCTCTTTGAATATATCATCCCACTGCCTTCTGTCCTCCAAGGGTTTGGATGAGAAATCTGCTGATAATCTAATTGAGGATACCTTGCATGTGACAAGTCATTTCTCTCTTGAATTTTCAAGATTATCTCTTTGTCTTTTGACAGCTTGATTATAATGTGTCTCTTTGGGGGTGCAATTCATTATGCTTCAAGATTCTTGGGTTTGTAGATTCATACCTTGCCTCACATTCAGGAAGTTTTGGGCCGTTATTTCTTCAAATAATCTCTCTGCCCCTTTCTCTCTCTCTTCTTCTTCTGAGACTCCCACAATGTATATGTTGCTCTGCTTGATAGTGTCTCACAGGTCCCTTGGGCTCTGTTCATTTTTCTTCAATCTTTCTTTTGTGTTTCTCAGACTTGATATTTTCGGGTTTTTTTAACTTTAAATTCACTAATCTTTCTTCTGCCTGCTCAAATCGACTTTTGAATCCTTCTAGTACATTTTTTCATTTCAGTTTTGCAGTTTTCAACTCCAAAATTCTTTTTTGTTTTGTTTTGTTTTCTATATCTTTATTGATACTTTACATTTTGTTCATACATCATTTTCTTAAATTTGCCCATGTCTTACTTTAGCCTTTTAAGAAACTAAGACAGCTGTTTTAAAACCTTTTTCTGGTAAGTCTGCCATCTGATCTTCCTTACTAGTGTTTTTTTAAATTAATTTTTTCCTTTCAATGGGACATATATTCCTGTTTCCTTGACTGCTTTGTAATTTTTTTTGTTTGTTTAAAACTGAATATTTGTATCTTATAATGTGGTAGCTTGGGAAATTAGATTATCCCCCTTCTCCAGAAGTTGCTTTAAAAATTTTGTATATGGTATCTCTCCCTAGGGAACAACCTGAGGTATAAACTTAAATCTTCTCAGATGTTTTCAGATGTTTTTCTGAGCCTGTGTCTTTTCCTGGGCATATGTGGTGACTTTATAAATTGTGCCACAGCTGTGGTTGTTTTCAAATGTCCTAACCCTTAAATGTCTGGCTCCCAAAAGGGAAAAAAGGAGAAAATGAAGTGGGGAGAAATAGGCTCTGTTTCTTTAAATTCATTGGAAGACACCGCAGCCAACAGATGAGTCTTGCAACAGTGCTGGCCCACTTCTGTGTCTGCAACTCTATGATCAGAACACAAATCCCCAAGTTTGAGGGACAAGGTCCTTCTTGGCTACTCTGATTCCCTGGTGTTACTTCAGGAATGTTAGCATGGCTGCCTTCATGGGGCTGGGGGCTCGGTAGCCACCACTCAGCTAATTGCTGATATTAACTGAAATTAACCTCATTTTACAAACCAAGCCTTCCCCTGGAAGCTTCAAGACTTTGAATAGATGCAAGATTTCCAGAATAGTTCCATCTGACACATTCTGAGAGCGCATCATTGTCTAGGTGGAGAGATGGATTTCTGGAGACTCCTACTGTGTCATCTTTCCTGATGTCAGTCCTCCACTATCTGTTTTTATACTATTTCCAGTAAACATGTCACAAAATTAGGCTAGGAACAGTGCTGGATTACTGTCTGATTCAGCAAAGAAATCACTCACATCATGAATCTCGGTTGATATGTTCATTTATTTTGATTAAGAAGAAAGGGAAGCAATGTAGAAATCTGCCAGAACTTCACTTGTTTGGCAAAGATGTGAGATTTCTTTGTTGAACTGAATAATAGTTTTTGAATACTGGGAGAATATTTCCTCAAATCTTTTGTGCTGTTCACAACACAAACACTGAAAGACATAACACTCTTGATTTTAACACTTAACAGTCTGCTTTCTTAGCTTTTCTTTCTCATTTTCTTCAGTCTAGCCCAGATTAGAAAACTATTTCCTTAAAGAACCACACAGTAAATGTAAAAATGTAAAAAAAAAAAAGGTAAGGTGGAAATGGCTTTGCAGATCATACTGTCTCTATTGCAATGACTCAACTTTGTCATTATAACACAAATTAGCGGCAGGTGATACATAAACATGGCTGTGTTCCAGTAAAACTTCATGAATGCTAAAATTTGAATTTTGTGTAATTCTCACATCATGAAACACTCTCCTCAGTGAACTGTTTGAACTAAGCATTCCTGACTACTCTTCTAATTTCACCTCCTGCCCCAGCTCCTCACCCTCTTCCACACCCCTTTGATGTAGTTCTTCCTACCCCCCAGGATGGGCTAAAATTATGTGTCTGTTTTCTTGTTTACTCTCTTCCTCTCCACTTTAGACTGTGAGCTTCACAAGAACAGACACACCAGCACCTATAACAGTGCCTGGCATCTAGTAAGTGCTCATAATTATTCATTTTTTAACGAAAAGAATGGAATTTCCATAGCAAACTCATATTCGCCTTACCATTACTTTCACTCTAGTATGTGTTTCTGTGAAACAGCGCCAAAGAATATTTCACATTACAAATGACATGGAGAATTCGCACTCCATCTTGCTCCTAGAAAAGCTATAAGGGGCCATGCCCTGGGACCCTGCTCCCGTCTGCAGGAGGTCCTATGGCTCCTCATAGAACGAGAGCAGTGTTTCAGCCAGGACAGCTGTATAAGGCAACGCTCTGCTGGAAGTCGGTTAAAAGATATTTGGGGGAAATGTTTTCCTTAGTGTTCACAGCTTGATGGAAGGTTGTTATTTTAAAGGTGCTGTCCGTGCGCAGTCATGTTCCTCGAATGGGTTCTCCATGAAACAGCTCGAAATGAGTTTCAGGCTCTGCAGGGACTTTTTTGATAGAGACCAAATTCTGCAGTTCCTGACTTGGCCGTGTTTGCTCAGGGAGACAGACTTGCTTGTCCTATGTGGTAATTGTAAGCCAGCACATCCGGAGAACCAGCCTGTGCCACAAAGGACTCATGCACCTGCAGGCTGGTGCTTCTGCGGCCCTCTCAACATGTTCTAAATCCATCTTCTGACTCTAGGTGGATCTGCAGAACTTTGACTAGGCATCACAAGACGCACTCAAATCAAAATTATCATCCTAAAACTAACCTGTGTCCCTGTCATGATCTGGAATTCTTTCCAAACAGAGTATCTTCAGAATTCTTTGCCACTTGTGTCATGCATTCTAGTTGATACAATAATGGAATATTGTTCATTGGAACCACAATAGTACCTCAGTCAACAAGCATTCTGATAATTTGTAGGTAATGACTGCATTCCAGAGACATAGTTTAAGCGGATTTTCCACAAGTGTCTCAAACTCATCAAGTTCAAAAAAAAAGGAAAAGGAAAAGAAATAATCAAAATCTTCCCTGCCAATTTCCCTGGCTTAGTTTTCGTGTGATGCTCACTACTTCCATCCTTTAATTTCTCCAGTCACCGAAGCCAGAAAGGTCTCCATATCACCCTAGTTACTTCTCTCCCTGACACCCCACACCCAGTCAACCACCCCGAATTGTAATTTCCCCTGGACCATGCATTCATCTCCATCTCTGTCACCCCCCAGTATAGGATGTCTTTATCTTTAGCCTTGACCTTCAACTAGTCACCTAGTCTCTGAAGTAGCTTCCCTCTAAATCATTCCACTTACTGTAGCTGGAGGGATTTCTTGCCCGAACACTCCTGTGATGCGGGCACTCACGTTTACAGGATGTCTGTGTCCCTCAGCTTCAAGTCTGAATATGTGGTCATGTCGGGCCCTCCTTGATCTGGTGCGACATCTCTCAGAGCTCTCAAAATGCCCCCCATCGCTGCTCCTCAACCCCCACCTTCTCCCCACACCATGCAGACTCCTGGTTGCATCTGGCTTCCTCCTACTCTCTGGTCTCTGGTTGTAACCGAGCAGGACCCTGTGGGGCCTTCCAGGGGCCGTCCCCTCCCCTATGGCCTCTGCCTTAGCTCCTCTCTGAAGGACCCAGAGAATAGTAGCTCACTAGATTTCCTGAGTTTTTCAGATGCAAAAACCCACCACCCAATGGAAGAAATTAACTACTTGATAATAATGAGCATGCGGCCCCCAGACCTCCTGGTGCCTAGAATTAATCACGGGCAACAAGAGAATTGTTCACAGCTGATCACAGACCCTGCCCCCCCCCCCCAACGCGCTCCTCAGCTGAATTTAAAAATACTTTGCTGAAACTCTCTGGGGAGTTCGGGGGGTTTGGGGGCAAGAGTCACTCCTCCTTTGGCCCAGCAATAAGCCTTTCTCTGCTGCAGATTCTGACTTCTCCGCATTTTCTTTGGCCTCGCTGTGCAGAGGGACATGGTCATGTCCTTCCCTGTACCTTAGAGGCCCTCCTTTCCCTGTGTCTCCCTGCTCAGCCAGCTCCACTATTTCCCTCAGGTGTCCCCTCAGATGTCCCCACGCAGGAAAGCTTCCTCGACCTCCCCACCACCCCGCGAGTTCTGCCCACCCCGGGCAGCCTCCCTCTGTCCTCTTCACTTGTCCGTCTTCCTCAGGGGCTTGTGTCCTCAGAGCCTCACGGAGCCCCTGGCGGTGGCGGCCTTGTAGGGCGCAGCGAGGATCTCACACCCCATGAGTATCCCCTGTCTGAGGGCCAGGAGAGAGGGCCAGGCCGAGAAGAGACGCCCTCCTGGAGTCGTCTGGGCCAAAATGAGGGAGGCTTGGTCCACAGCCGCCCCCCCCAAAGGCAGCCGTGGCAAGGGCACGTGGGCCGGACAGCGCGTCGGGGGGAAGGGCCCTGCAGACGTGGGCAGGGGCGCTGTCACCGTGCCCCCTCCTAGGAGCCGGGCCGAGGGACAGTGTGTCGGGAGGCGCGCCAGGCAGTGGGCAGTGGAGAGTTTCTCCGGCGGAAGGCCCGGCCCACGGAGGTGGCCCTACCACGCAGGGACCAGCCGTGGCTGTGGCAGGGCAGCTGCCGGCAGAGAGGCAGAGCTGGGCGGGGCGCGGCTGCAGACCCCCGGCCGGAGCCCGGCCCAGCGGTTTCACCAAAGCAGGCAGGAGATACCGCGTCCGTCCCTCCTTGGTGGACGATGCCTTCCAAGAGGAATCTTTTGGGCACGAACCCTAGCCCTGGAGAGAACCCTCACTGTTCAGAAGAAGAGTAGAAAGGATACAGAAGCAGCCAAGCACGGGGAGGTCAGTCCTTTCCTGCTTGCTGTCAGATGCACGCCCCGCGATCCTGCCGGAACCAAAGGCGTCCTTGCTCTCCGGAGGCGCGGAGGAAAGGCGGGAGGGAGGAGGAAGCAAGGAGCCAGGACGCCCTCCCTGGGCTTCGGAAGGCCTCTCCGACAGTGGCCGCGCCTCCCCCGGGGCTCCCGCTCCCACCGGCCAGGTCATCCTCTCCCCGCTCTGCCCCAGCAGCCCCCTCCTCCCAACACCAGGTCTTGGAGGTGCCAGCTTCCGCCAGGTAGCCTGGCTCCCGGCTCCACCACCCCCACCTCTCCTGCCTTGGGTGGCTGCCTCCGCATCCCGGGTTGACCGTTCATCTCCTCTGTCCCCTCTGCAGCCAGTTCTCTGTATATCTTTTCTATTTAAAACATCCAGAGTGTTTAAGTTTTCCTGATTGAACTCTGACTCATATGGGCCGAGGAACAAATTCCCTACTAAGAAGAAAAACATAGTACTCCAAAAACAGAAGGAACCTAATTTTATAAAAATTCATTGCAGAAAAAGGAAGTCAAAACTCAGTAAAATTTAAGAAAATGTGGACTCTATGAAATAGAACTGAAGTCAGTCATCCAGCTAAGATTTTCTTAAAAAGCTAAACAGGATAAGGAAGAATGCTATGAAATACATGATGAAATGAAAGACCTGAATTGTCTCAGAATACCAAGTTGCTCATACTGAAGACAAGCTTAAAACAGTTCTCAAAATGGAGAGAAAAGGAGGGAAAAAATATACTGAGAAAATAGATTCAGGGGCCATCTTTCTAAATTTAGTAAGATGTTCTATATTTTGGTAAGTACAAGATGGAATACTTTTTATAAAGCCGAGAACCTTTGGTTAATTTTTTTTTTTTAAGTTGGATTCTAAGCAAAATGTGGATGTGTGTCATGGTTTGTACCAGGAATTCTAAAAACCAATTGTGAATCAGATTCACCTGAGACCAGTTAAACCAAATACAAATCCATGAATCCTATTCTCGGAGATTTTATTGAGTAGGTCTGGGACAGGGCCGGAGAATCTGTATTTTTGAATAATGATCTCAGTTCATTTTGGCACAGCTCATCAGAACCAGGGTTTTAAAACTTCTGGTTTCCGCCGAAAGTTACAGTACCGCACCATCTAGTGGCGACATACCCTAATTGCAGAGTCTGTGGCTCGGGGAAGCCGGCTAGAATAAGACATGGTTTCTTTTAACTGAGTTTACTCTATTTAGCAAAACTTAGTAACTGGCTGCAAATATTTGGGGAAGGAAGAAGGAGATCATTAAGCGAATTGGGCAGAGAAGGCAAAAGAAATACCAACTTCCATAATGAATCAAGTTAATGTTGGAAGGGGACTCTGTTTAGGGAGAAACCCCAAGCCGGTGCCTGCCATAGACCCCCCCTCTGTAGAGTCCTGCGGCCTCAGGGACCCACTGAATCCTAAGACACTTTGACCTAAACATTGGCAAAGAGATTGTTTCCTTGACTCCCTGAGAAAAATTCTCTAATCAAGTATGGGGATAACCAAAGGGAAATAAATGTAGAAAATACTGAAAGTAGAGGAACATTTTTCTCTTTGCAAAGGAGAGCTTGTGGCCCAAAGGTCCCAGCTGCATGTGGGATACCAGAGCATCAAATCCAGCCTTGTTTTGAGACTTTCTTTTCTAGGTGTCAGTTTGAAAATGCCATATTTAACAACCATCATTCAGGAGCGGTTCCCCAGATATTAGACCCTGTGATGTCCAGACCAAGAAAAGCTGAACCCTCTTTCACACCTAACTAGGTCCGTGCTCTTGGTTCCAATTTCCTTTTTGAGGCTCAAGCTTCTTTCCCAAAGAAGTTGGGCCAGGAATCACTCCGTCTTTCCAGGGAGACTCCACCTACCAATGGGGGTGCAATCCAAGCCTTGTAGATTCAACAGTAAAACCATATTAAAACGCAACACAATCCTGCCATTCTCTTTCTACCAGATACCCAAATATGGTACGGCGGAGTTTCCAGAAAGTTTTCACACCTGAGCTGTCGGGTTTTTGTGTGTGGTGTGCTCTGTGTTTGCTTTAAGCACCGGAGCACTGACTTCAACTCACTAGGAGACAGATTACCAAGGAACTACGTGAAGAGGAGAAAGGGGAGAGAAAAAAGGAAAAGGAGGAGGGGAAGGGGCAGACAATGAAAGAGAAGGGAGACCATAAAGCAGAGGGGGTGGCGAGCCCAGTTAGAGAAACAGCGTGCTTGTGTAGGAGAGTTCTGGGGACAACAAGGGCAGAGAAGACAGCAAACTGTAACTCCGGGTTCTTCGGGGCTGATGTGCCTTGAACCAGGAGCGCAGGGCAGGGAGCACTCAGCTCCACTCTGGTTTAACGTGATCAGGAGGTGTCCCTCTAGGGTAAGATGCTAAAATCCACTGGCTCCTCTCTGAAAGGCCTTAATGAGCCAAGCTGGGACTGTTTCTCCATTGGTCAATGGCAAAAGGATGGAAAATGCCAGACAGTGGGTAAACAAAACTTTCCAAAGTATCTGGCTTCGAGGAGCATGCTATCCAATGGGAGAGCCTTTGGTAGCAGATTTCCTTCCTAATGATGGTTTTCTTAGGCCCCTCCTGCACGCGGTGGCCCCAGCAGCCCAGGCTGCCTCAGCTCTGCCCCTGCTTCTCGCCACCTTCACCTGCTCCTGTGATGATTCTCAACCCATTTAAGCAGATGGATGCAACACCACTCAACTTCCAGGACTGCCTGGAGCCTGTCTGTCATGACGAAGTCAAAGAACCTTAATACTGAATAAATGTTTGAGCCTATTATTTCTATATGTGACAAACAGTACTTTTTGAGAAATCTTCAAATTAGCTTTATATGAACCAGCGTCGGTTCTGAGAGCCACTGGCCTAGAGACGCCAAAGATCTGAAATCAAATTTACTAACTGTTGATTCACTCAATGACGAATTTCCTGAATGAACGAGGGTGTTCCCCCAGTTTGGGTCCTGCCTTGGCTTCTGCACAGGTGTCTCACCCTGCCCACCTCCGTCCTAGTCACTGCTGTTTTGAGACCGTTTGCTGTCTTCCCTACTCCGGCAGAGTGAGCCCTGGGCCTGGGCTTTTTCAGCAGGGTCTGTCCCTGCCTCTGTCATGGTTTAGAAAGAGGAGCAATCTCTTTGGTATAGCTCAGTGGAAAAGCATGTGCTTAGCGTGCATGAGGTCCTGGGTTCAATCCCCAGTACCTTTATATAAATAAATAAACCAAATTATCGACACCCCCCCCCCCAAGAAAAAAGAAAGAAAAGCAAGCGGAAAAAAAGAGAAGTGATCCCTCTTTTTTAAACACTGTTTTGGGCTTTCTCCATCTTTGCTGATTCGTGCCACGCAGCTGCTCCCATGGCCTTGCCCTTGCCACGTGCCTGTATCTGCACCCTTCCCCCTCCCCCCGCCTCCCTGGTTTGAAGGATTTAGGGCTGGGGCAGAAGACAAACTGGTCACCAGCTCACTTGGTGATTAGGAGCACCAGTCCCCCTGATTTGGCTTGGTTCCCAAGTGGCCGGTGGGGCTGAGGCTGTGGCTCTTCATGGCCACAGTCACTCAGGGAGCGACTACTCTGTCCCAGTGCCCTTCCGCTTCTCACAAGGGGCTGTGGAGGGCTGAGAGCCGCGGTGGTCTCCTCCCAGGTCTTCGCTCCAGCCCAGAAATGGGTGAGTGTGTTTTGTTAAATCTCAGCTAGTGTTGGTTGGAATTGTCACACCCACCTTCCCGTGGCAGGGAGGACAGCCGAAGGGCATTTGGCTCAGCCTTGGAAGTGAACTGAGGGACTTGGGGTCGGGCTGCTCAGAGCGGGGAGGGCGGGAGAGAGGAGGCCAGTGTGGCTCCTCCAGGAGGGAGGACCAGGAATGGAGAGGGTGATGGAGAGAGAGCCGCCAGACATAGTCCCGGGGCCTCTGCTTTCTGAATGAGGAGAAAGGATCTCGGGGCAGGACCCTAAGGATACACATTTACTCACAGCTCCCTCAGAAGAGGTGAGTGGGGAGGAAGTGAAAGTCTTGAAGTTGCTTCCCAGCATCTGTTTTTTAAAGTAAAATATATCTTTTTTAAAAACTATGGAAGCTGGATACACACCAGTATATGTAAAATAAACAACAAGGACCTGCCATATAGCATAGGGAACTATGTTCAGTATCTTGTAATAATCTATAATGGAAAAGAATCTGAAAAAGTATATATATGTGTATGTATAACTGAATCACTTTGCTGCACACCAGCAAATATTATAATGTTGTAAATCAACTATACTCCAATAAAAAAGTAAAATCATGATTCTCATAAAAATATAAACTTAAAAAATGTAAACCATTTTAAAATGTACAATTCAGTGGCATCAGTTGCATTCACAGTGTTGTACACCCATCACGGCTCTCTATTTCCAAAACTCCATCACCCCAGAAAGAAACTCTGGAACCCCACTGCCCCTCCCCCAGCCCCTGGTTAACCTGTAATCTACTTTCTGTGTCTATGAATTCACTTATTCAAGGTACCGGAAGGGGAATCATACAATATTTGACCTTTAGTGTTTGGCTTATGTTACTCAGTGTCTTCAAAGTCCATCCATGTTGCAGTGTGTGTCAGAACTTCATTCCTTTGTGTGTGTGTGTGTGTGTGTGTGTGACTCAACACTTTTTTAATAATTGAAGTATAGTCAGTTTACAATGCTGTATCAATTTCTGGTGTACAGCATAGTGCTTCAGTCATACGTATATAGACATATATTCATTTTCATATTCTTTTTCATTATAGGTTACTACAAGGTATTGAGTATAGTGCCCTGTGCTGTACAGAAGAAATTTGTATGTATAGTATTGTATAGAATTTGCAAATCGCAAATTCCCAATTTATCCCTTCTCATCCCCTCCCCCTCCAACCCGGTAACCATAGTTTGTTTTTTGCCTGTGAATCTGTTTCTGTTTTATAAATAAGCTCATTTGTGTCCTTTTTTTTTTTTTTTTTTAAGATTCTACATATGAGTGGTATCATATAGTATTTTTCTTTCTTTTTCTGGCTTACTTCCTTTTTATGACTGAATAATGTTCAATGTCTCCTTTTTAACCACTGGACTTCTCCCACTTTTAATACCTTTACAAAAACACAGGGTCCTCAATGAGATATGTGAAGTCACATATGTCATCAAAGCCTTTGCCTGAAGAAAAGTGACCAGGGCTGGTGGAGAAGCGGCCCCATGCCGCTCAGGCTGGGGAAGGAGCGAGTCACTGCCTTAAGGAATTCACTCTTTCCTTCCACAGAGGTCTCTCTTCTCCATCAAGAACTGACCACATTTGACCTTTTTGAGTTGGACAAACTTGGAAGAATGCCCCAGCAAGGAGTTAATAATATGGAGAAAGATGATTCAGTATCCATTTTAATCTTTGCCTACACCTTAAAGGAAAAGAAATGTTCCTAAGTTGTGGTTATTTACAGCACAGTAAATCAAGCTAATGCCATGAAGTGCCAATAAAAATTTTTAAAAATCAGCCTTAAATAGCTAAACTCTCAACAGCAGCTCATAAAGTGAAGCTTGGCAGTTGTTAGGTAGTTATGGTTAAATTGACAGTCCTTTGGGGAGTTAAGATATCCAAAAAGCAGAGGTAGTTAAGACTCTAGTGATAAATGGTTGGGCTTGTTGGTTGAAGAGATTTTATGGCGCACATTTAAGCTTAACCGCCTGTGAGAAAGAGAACAGGAAATAGAGGTTATCACTCCTTCATAGCCACTCCATTCATTACTGACCTCAGGGGGTCTTGTGACACACCAGGAAAGGAAAGAGGGAGGCTATTTAAAGGAAGAAATCATTTCTAGGTAACACGATACTGTCAGGTAGAAAGAGAGAGCGGTGGGGGGTGTAGTGTTAGAGAGTTGTGCAAATCTACCAAAGGTACAAAAAAGAAAGTGAAAAATGAAATATCAGAACAAGACATTTTAGGGCCCCAATAATAAGAAAAAGAAGAGGAATGTAATTTCTTGACTTCCAGTAGATGACGGCAGTACAAAGTTATATCTACTCCCCTCCTTTGGCCAGAGCCTCCCACAAGTACCAACAAGAAGAAAGACAGAGGGCAAAGCTCCATCTATGATGAAACCTGGCTTGGACCCAACCACAGAATATGAGGACAATCTGCTGTGCGCAGTGGCATTTGGACCACGTTGAGGGCTAAGAGTTGATGCATACCTCTCTACATCTCAAGCAGTGTATAGGTTGCTCTGAAAGTAAGTGAAACAGAATCCTGAAATAGCTGATGAATAATTCCCTACTGAGGAAGACAAGGGCTTGGGTCTTAAACAGACCACAGGAAACGGGGTAAACCCCAAGCGGCATTCAGTTTCATAACATAGAACTAGCAGTGAGGCTGCAAGACTTATTTTCTCCCATCAAGAAATGGACTAGAAGTGCCTGAAAAAAGAGAGAAGACAATGATCTAGTCTGCAACTGCCGACCTGAGTCATTTGAACACAGAAGGAATCCGTGAGACCTACCATATTTCATGGTGAACCTCTTCACTTCCTGCCCATCCTGGAGCGAGGACTTAGGCCTCATGCAGACGTGGAGCAGATTTGGTAAGAAATAGGAGCAAGGTGTTTTCCCAAACACATATCTGGACTGGAGTGGCCAGGGACACTGTGCCTGTCCCATACCAACAATCCTTCTTGAACAAAGAGTAAATCAAAATAAAGAGCTCCAGAAAGGGCAAAAGGTATAGGAAAAAACTCTCAGTAAGCATTAGACCCACTTCGGTCACTGGCAAAGAGTAGTAGTAAGTATAAGACAAAAAGTGGGACCTGAATGTTATTCCCCAAAATGATAAAAAGCAAACATAACAAACAAAGAGCAAATGAAGAACCTTCATGGAAAGGAATTTTCCAGGAAAAGAAGAACATGTGTGACAAATATTACTCTCCATACTCAAAGAGGCTGAAGAGGAAACACATTCTGAAAAGTAAGCTCACAAAGGATATAAATGAAATGACTATCACAGAGGAGAGAGTAATGACATGGAAAGTGAGCCTTTGAGGGCAGGAAAGAAAATGGAAGGTAATTTTTTAAAAACACACAGAGATGTGAAAACAACCAAAGGAAAACTTGATACTGCTACAAATAGGTATGAAAGATGGACACAGGGGATTTAACTAAAATTCTACTATATTCTGTTCATATAAATTACTGCTACCCAACTGCCTGGAACAGTATAGGTACACATAGTTGAATAAATGAAGAGGTAAATTGGTAATTTTCAAGAGGAGAACAGAAAAGGGTAATGTAAGAAATAATTTAAACAAGTTCATACTGTAGAGCACAGGGAACTATATTCAATATCTTGTAGTAACTCATGGTGAAAAAGAATATGAAAATGAATATATGTATGTTCCTATATGACTGAAGCATTGTGCTGTACACCAGAAATTGACAGAACATTGTAAACTGACTATATACTTCAATAAAAATATATTAAAAATAAAATAAAATAAATTTTTAAAGAGAAATAATTTAGATATAAGAATTTTTTTCCTGAAATAAACTAATTTCAGCTTGTAGATCCTCAAGACAGAGAGTGCTCTAGAATACTTCAGTCTGATTAAGTCACTGAACTTTATGTATAAACAAAGAATTGTATGCACACTGAGGCCAAAAAAAAAAAAATCAAGTCATGTATTAGGGGGAATATAAGGCTGGTCTCAGAGTTCCTCACAATAATATCCAACTGGTCAGTTGGTAGTGG
This sequence comes from Camelus bactrianus, assembly GCF_048773025.1. Classification (NCBI taxonomy): domain Eukaryota; kingdom Metazoa; phylum Chordata; class Mammalia; order Artiodactyla; family Camelidae; genus Camelus; species Camelus bactrianus. The sequence continues at coordinate 8,249,330 of NC_133573.1, read as the reverse complement.
AGCAATAACAAGGGTTCCCAGGGTAAGACTGAGACCCCAGACCCGGATTTCCATCCAGCTTATCATGAATGTATGAGGGAAGAAGACAGCTTCAACCTGAGGGAATACAGTATTCATGAGCTCATCTTTGGAAAAAAAAATGACCAAACCATCTTACGAAAAGATAAATCAAAGCAGAGAACCCAGAAAGAGGAAGCAGTATATGAAAGGACACACAGTCAGCATTCAACCCATTTCAGTAACTGTGGGAGTTACGGCTTCAGAGAATAATTTAAGTAGCATAGATATTGACAGTGTAAACTTAACAAGGAAATTGCTTAAATGGCCTGTGAGAATGAGGGGAGGTGTTAGAGTTCTAGTTGCTTCATCTCTTGTACTGAGGATGTAATGGAGAGTACGTCAAGTGTGTAACTCATGGAACAGAGAGAGGCTGGGAGAACGGCAGCCCACGTGGGCCTCTCAGATGCCCCGCTCCTCACCGCCAGCTCCGATTCACCTCCCCCATGAGGCTGCTCTTGAGTTGTTGGGCAGAGGCTGTGGAGTTGAGCGAGGACTTGGCCCTTGGAGGAAGAAGAGGGAGATGGGGGAGGAGGGCAAAGGAGAGAGGGAAAGAAGGGAAAAGAGGAGGAGGAGGGAGGAAGCAAGGGGAGAAGGAGGATTGCTTCTTTGTTTCCCTCTGTCCAGACTAGAACTTGAAGTGCTGTAGAGGAAAACCCAGCAGTGAGCATCAAACTCTAGTTCTTAGACAAAGCCTGGCTCAGGAACACAGAGATCTCTTGAGAAGAAGGCAGCTAGGTGGGGTGAAGTCCTGACCATCAAAGTGCTGTGAGGTTGCTGAGCAATGGGCTGAGTTCATCCTACTTTTTGGAGAATTATGCAGCCTGGTGAGCAGAAGGGGTGACTCTGGGGCACCTTAACAGGGATGACAGTTTGCCAACGGTCTACCTCTTGATCACAAGGGCTGCAAGTGTCTGCCTCACCCCCCCACCCCCCAACATAAGCTTTCCACTGCTTAAGACAGACGTGGGCTTCCAAATGAAGAAAGTCTTGAGCATGCAATGAAAAATGGTGATTGAGCAGGCAGATTGAGTAATAATAAAAATAATACCCAGAGCAGGCAGTTTCTACTGAAACAACTGTTGGGTGGGAATTGTTACAAATTGATAATAAACAAACAGATATACTCAAGGAGATTCAATTGTAGCATTGTACAAGATATTTTTTCTGAAAGATATTTGCTACACACACATACACACACTTATATATCTGATTCATATTCAGATACATATCAAAATATATCAAAGTCACTAAGAAAATTACAGACAACCCAGTTAATAATGGGCAAAAACCTTGAACAGGCACTCTATAATATCCAAATACACATTGAAACCACAAATTAAATATTAATATTAAATAATATTGGTATATTTAATATTATTTTACTGTAATATTAAAAACAAATTCAAACCATAATGAGATGGCTCTGCAAATCTACTATAATGGCTAAAACATTAAAAAAATGTTTGGAGCAATTAGATCTCTCATGCTCTTCTTATAGAAATGTAAACTGGTGCGATTACTACAGAAAACTGCTTGATAGTACCCCCTAAAACTACACGTAACTCAACAAGTTCACTCTCACCTAGGAAAAATACATGCATGCAGTTATCAAAAGAAATGAACAAGAATGTTTACAGTAGCATCATTTGTCATAGCCCCCCCCCCCATCAAGTAGAAAACAATACAAATGTCTAACAGTAGGCTATACTAGGAATTTGTGGTATATTCACATGTTGGGGCCACAGTGTATAGCAATAAAACAAGAATGAACTGCTGCTAAATGCAACAAGATGGATGACTCTCACAAACACAATATCGAGCAGAAGACAGAAACATGGGGGTAACTCTGTAATTCTATTTATTTAAATTTCAAAACCAGACAAAAAATCAGAAAAATGTTTACCTTCAGAGGGGCTTCTGGAATACTTACAATGTTCTTTATCTTGATCTGGGTGTTGGTCATGCAATTATATTCCTTTTGTAAAAGTTTATTGATTGTACATCTATGATTTGTGATGTTTTCTATGTTACAATTTAATGAAAATGTTTAGAAAAGAATTCAACATCCTTTTTATAATAAAGTCTTTTAGTGAACCAGGAATGAAAGAAAATGGTATTAAAATATAAAGAAGAATAACTATCTCAACCCAACATATATTATTATATACAATATTTAAATCCTAGAAGTGATCCCATCATGTAAGAAAAAATACACCTCTATCATTAAAAATTGTTCTGGAAATGTTAGTCAGTGCCTCAAGGTAAGAAAAACAGAATACAAATGTTAGAAGGGGTCAGAAATTTTTCATTATTTGGAAATAATATGATTGTAAACCTGGAAATCCAAGAAAAACATCTGGAAAACTAATTTTAAAAATTTCTAATTAAGGTGGCTGGCTAACAAAAATAATATTTAAAAATCAGTGGTTTGCCTACAAACAAATGATAATTAAGTTTACATAAAAATGGGAAAATTCCATTTGCAATACCACATAAAAATAAACACCAAGGAATAAAATTAATAAAACACATGAAAGAAAATAAAACTCTGTTAAGGATCAAATGAAAGAAGAAAATTGGGCAATAAAACTCAATATTGCAACGTGTAAATTGATCTATATATTCATGCAATCCACGAATACCAACACAATTTTGGGAGGAGTAGGAATTTGATAAAATAACTTACCATGTATATTTTTAAAAGTTAAGATGAGGAAAGAGCCAGGAAATTTCTAAGAACAGTAATAAAGGATTCTATACTCATTACTATAGTAAAAGGCAAAAAAAGAGTTGAGAAGGAAATATTTAGATTAGTGGATTATCTAGTAAATATCTTTGAGACATTAACTAGATTTTCTTTAGCAGGGGTGGAGGTGTTTGGGGGAGAGTCATACATCTAGTTCACTTACTTATCTATTTTTTAAAATTGAGGCTTTATCTTTTCAGAGCACATTTATGTTCACGGCAAAATTGAAGGGAAGGTACAGAGATTTCCTATATACCCCCTCCCCCACCCCATGCATAGCATCCCCATTTTTAACAGACTCCATCGGGCTGGTACGTTTGTTACAATTGATGAACCTACACTGATGACACATTGTTATCACCCAAAGTCCATAGTTATTATGGTTCACTCTTGGTGTTGTATATTCTATGGGTTTGGACAAATGTATAATGGTATGTATCCATCATTATGGTATCATACACAGCATATCCAGTGCCCTAAAAATCCTCTGTGCTCTGCCTACCTTACCCCCCAACTCCTGGCAACCATCAATCTTTTTGCTGTCTCCACAGTTTTGCTTTTTCCAGAATGTCATACAGTTGGAATAATACAGTGTATTGCCTTTCCAGAGTGGCTTCTTTCACTGAGTAATATGCATTTAAGTTTCCACATCTTTTCATGGCTTGATAGCTCATTTCTTTTTAGTGCTGAATCATATTCCATTGTCTGGCTGTACCACATGTTATTTATCTATTCAGTTACTGAAGGGCAACTTGATTGCTTTCAAGTTTGGGCAGTTATGAATAAAGCTGCTAAACATCCATGCACAGGTTTTTATGTGGACATAAATTTTCAAATTTTGGGGGTTAATACCAAGGAGCATGATTACTGGTTCATATGCTAAGAGTATGTTTAGTTTTATAAGAAACTGCCAAACTGTCTTCCAAGGTGGCTGTACCATTTTGCATTCCCAGCAGCAATCAGTGTGAGTTCCTGTTGCTCCACATCCTTGTCAGCATTTGGTGTTGTCAGTGTTCTGGATTTTAGCCATTCCAATAGATGTGTAGTGGTATCTTACTGTGGTTTTAATTTGCATTTCTCTGTTAACATATGATGTGAAGCATCTTCTCATATGCTCATTTGCCATCTGTGTACCTTCTTTGGTGAGGTGTCAAGATCTTTGGTCTGTTTTTAAATCAGATTATTTTCTTGTTGAATTTAGGGTTCTTTGCATACTTTGGATAACAGTCCTTTATCAGATGGGTTTTTTGCAAATATTTTCTTCCAGTCTGTGGCTTGTCTTCTCATTCTCTTAGCACTGTCTTTCAGAAGTTTTTAATTTTAATGAAGTACAGTTTATCAATTGTTTCTTTCATATATCATGAGTTTGTTGATATATCTAAAAAGTCATCACCATACCCAAGGTCATCTAGGTTTTCTCCTGTGCTATCTTACAGGAGTTTAATGTTTTACATTTTTACATTTAGATCTGTGATCCATTTTGAATTAATTTTTGTGCAGGGGTGAAAGGTCTGTGTCTAGATTCTTTTTTTTTTTTCTTTGCAAGTGAATGTTCTGGTTGGTCCAGCACAATTTGTTGACAAGACTGTTTTTTTTTTCCTCCATGATATTGTCTTCGCTACTTTGTCAAGTATCAGCTGACTGTATCAGCTGACTGCATTTGTGTGAGTCTATTTCTGGGCTCTCTATTCTGTCCCACTTTTGAATTTGTATATTCTTTTGCCAATACCACACTGCCTTGATTAGTATAGCTTAAAAGTATGTCTTGAAGTCAGGGAGTGTCAGTCTTCCCACTGTGTTCTTCTTCAGTATTGTGTTGGCTGTTCTTGGTCTTTTGACTCTCCATATAAACTTTAGAATCATTTTGTCGATATCCACAACAGAATTTGATGAGATTTGAATGGTGATTGCATCGAATCTATAGATCAAATCGGGAAGAACTGACATCTTGACAATATTGATTCTTTCCAACCATTAACATAGAGTATCTTTTCATTTTTTTAAGTTCTTCTTTGACCTTTGATTTCATTCATCAGAATTTTGTGGTTTTCCTCATATAGATCTCATACATGTTTTGTTAGACTTATAAATAAGCATGTAACTTTTAAGAGTGCCTAGCTCATTTTTAATGCCAAAAGAAATCACCAATAGGTACAAGATTTAAACATACCACAATAAATCATAAAACTAATGGTAGAAAATTTGGATGAGTCTTTTTTACAATCTTGGCACTAGCTATGTACCAGGTACTGCTGTTGTAATTGCTCTGTATATAATAACCAATTTAATCCTCACCACACTAGGAAGTAGGTATTATTATGATTCATATTTTACAGATGAGGAAACTGAGGTTAGTCAGATTAAGTGTCTTGTTTAAAACTGCAGAGCTAGTAAGCAGGAAAGATAGAATCTGCACTTCAGTAGACTGACTGCAGAGCTACTCTGCTTCTACGATGACCAAACATATGTAGTACCCTCTTACACACCCTGTGTATATGCACACATGGTGTTTAAGGCTCTGAAGTTTTAAAATATTATAAGTGAAGTAAAAATATATTAAAAACTGGGGAGATACTTGCAACCTATATTATAGACAAGGTATGAAGTTTTAAATATACAAAGAGCTCATACGAATCACTAACAAACAGATGGAAGGAAGGGAGGGAGGGAGAGAGGGAAGAAGAAAAAGAAAGAAAACAGACAAGCCATAAACAGGCAGTTCACTGAATAGAAATGCCAATGGACAAGAAGCTTACCCCCAGTGTCATTCATGTCTAAAAAGTCTAACTTAAAACAATGGTGAGATACTTTTTTACTTATCTCACTGTCAAGTATTGAAAGGCTTAGTAATACTTATTGTTTTGACCAGGTTGAGGAAAATAAGACACGGACACCCTATTGTTAGAAGTGTGTAAACCTTTTAAATGGTAATTTGGCAACATCCATCAAAAATTGTAATGCATCTGTCATCTGACATATTAATTCCACTTCTAGGTATCTATCCCGTAGGTGTGTGTGGCTCTGTGTGTCTAAGTGCCTAAGTGCTTTTATATATATATATATAAGCATTCACTGCATCAGTATTTCTAACAGTGCTACTCAAATATGGTCTGCACAGCAATGACAATCGATAGATTGCTTGTTATTAGTCCACTAGGAGATAAGAGGCCAGAAGGTAAATCAACTACACTTCTTTTTCTTTCTTTCTTTCTTTTTTTTTTTTTTTTGAAGTAGGGGAGGTAATTATGTTTGTTTGTTTATTTATTTATTTATTTATTTATTTATTTATTTATTTATTTATTTAATGGAGATACCGGGGATGGAGCCCAGGACCTTGTGCATGCTAAGCACGTGCTCTGCCACTGAGCTGCACCCTCCTCCCTTTCAAGCGCACTTCTAAGAGCAGTATGAGTTCAGGTGACAATTTTTTCTTTTCATAGAAAGACTTTGGTGATCAAGGAAGCAGTATGTTGATTTGCATTTTGGTGCAAGCTCCTTATCAAATGTGAAACAGCACTTTGAAAAGCACTATAGTTTATAATAACTAAAAGTTAGAAGTAGAAGTCCATAGGGAGTATTTGTTGGATAAATTTAATAATTCAAAACCAAGTCTTATTCATTTAAAGTAAGGAAATCTACAATGTCAGTATATATATACACACACACGGTATATGTGTACACACATGGGATGGAGCGGAAAAAATGCTGCAGAGCAGTATGACTATAGTAAGAGGGACAGGATGAAAAAGTACAAGTGTGTTTGTGCACAGAGATTCTGGAAGCATACAAAAGACATCGTTAACCACAGTTATCTTTGGAACGCGGGAACGGATCATGAGAGATCGGACGTGGGGCTTTTTTATCTTGTGTCCCTCTATACTGCTTCAATATTTCTACAGCTAGCATAAGGTACATTTATAATGTTTTAAAACATGAATTAAAAAAATTGTTTAAAAGTCATGAATTAGACTCACTGCAGATCAAATTTCCAGAAGACTTACTGAGACAATCTTCACATGGGATGAAGTTCCATGGAGTCATTTGTGTAGAGATGTAAGAACACATCAGCTTGTTTTTCCAAACTCAGCAATCTGTTTTTCTCACCTTATGAAAAGAGTTTATTATGGCCCATGTACACACCTCCCAAACCAAATGTTTAGTCCATCTCGAGGATGGGTCTTGAAGCTGGGAAGTGCTGAAGTTAGGGCTCTGTCCCTGCAGCGTGATAATCAGTCACCTAATTCTGATCACGACTGTTTGAAAGAAGTACAGGACCAAAGGACTCTTTGTGCTCAAAAAGGCCCGGAGATGGGAGATCATAACAAGCCTTTGACAAAATCTAGGGGTCCTATATGCTTCATGGAAACCGCAACTTATACTGCCAAAAATTACGGGATATTAGGCTATTCAGAGTCATCTGGAACACATTAATAATCGTTAACGTTTGTACAGTACCATGCAGTTTGCAAAGCACTTTCGTGGCCACTGTCTTACTTAATCCTCACAACAGACCTTTGGAGTAGGTAAATTTTATAGATCAAATTTTATAGAAGCAAACAAGGGGCACAGAAGACTTAGGCTTAGCCCCCAAAGTCACTCAGGAGGGAAGAGGCAACGCCAGGTCACGCCAGCCCGAGTTCTCACCACCGCCCCATGCTGCCTTCCAAGGCAGAGCCGACCTGAGACGCCCCAGACAGAGGGCTCCGGGCAGCTTGCTCTTACTCTCTGTGTTTATTTGCGTGATGTTACGCCGTTGAGCTGGATGAGTTTAAAAGCAGACCGTGGCGGCTGCCACTGGTTGTTAAACACTGCTACTTGGAGCAGGCGGAGGGTGCAGACAGCAGCTCGCCTTCGGAGTCCTCTGAGCGGGATCACTCAGGGCAAACAGTGCAGAGAGCCATTCTTGCTGACCCGAATGAAGGAAGCTGTCGCACACACTGTGCTTCCTACGGGCAAGTCGGTTCTTCCTTTCCTTTGTTCTGCTTTAAGCTTTTCTTCAGGAAGATCAAAGTAATGGTAATAACACGATCTTCCTTGAGGTCTCTGATACCGACTTTGATCAGTTCACGGCAATCTGTCATGTCAGTTTTCCTTTCCCAAAGCTCTCTATTTAAATGCCCACATCTCATATTCCATTTATGTTTCTACTTTCTTGCACATAAACCCTATAGAGAGAAATTAAAATTACGTGATATCTTCCATTTATTGAGCACCTATTAAACGCCAAGAATGTGGCAGGCACCGTATATATCCCATATTATCTCTAAACCTTGCAGCAAACTCTACAGGGTGTAACTCATCACTGTCACTTTGCAGATGAAGAAACTGAAGCAGAGAGTGACTGAGCCTGGATCCCGCAGTAGTGAGTGGCAGAGCTCGGACGCAAATGTCCATCTGTAGCCTCAAAACCAAGGTTCTCTCCAGTGCATAGCACACAGTAACAATGCTTACTGTACTTAGCTACTGAAGAAGGTATTTAATGAAAATGCTCGTGTTGAAGTTATGTGTTTTAGCAGTTAGCATCACACTTCCTTTTCGTCGTCTCTTAGATGGGGGGTTGGTGGTCTAAGGTGATGAAATTCAACCCTAATACAAATGCAGTGCTCCCATGTTATCCCTGACCAACCCAAGGAGAATTATGGCATATAATGGACCCTTCTGTTCTAATGTCTCTCTCCACCTGGTCAACTCTCAAAAGAAAACAAAATTCATATGATCATTGAGGTCTAGAAATTAACTTTTATTTTAAATCTGTCAAGAACTCCTGGCAGTTATTAATTTTATTAAAATGATTACATATGGCAAAACAAAGAATAGAGGTAATTCTATTTCTCTACAACATAAATTATGAGTTAGAGTCTCAGCTGCTGACTCGGCATTGTTGAAGATTTTTTTAAAGGATTTGGGGGGACTTTAATTTCCAGAAAATGTTAAAGCAGCAAAAGAAAAAATAAATTAAAAGTAATTGCAATTGGAGAAATTGCCAGGGATGTGCTAATTATAAACTCTTCTTGATGTGTTTATAAAGGCCAGACTCCAAGCTTTGGTATTAAAAAAAGAGAAAAATCATGAGAAGAGCTGTCCTATATTGGCTTGTCATCCACGGTTTATAACATAGAACAAATTTGCTAATTCTTATTGAAAAGACAGCAAAAATGAATTATGACTAATTCAAATTAAAAAAAAACAGCATCCATTTATCTAACTGAAATATGTCAAAACAAACACAATTTTATTAAAATATTTAATAACAGAATAACTTATAGTAGTATGAAAAAGAGTGAAGTACTGGTCCTCTGTTTTCTTTGACATGATCGCATTTTGGCAAAACTGCTTTACATAGATTCCAAAGTTTTTATCATGGATCCGTAACTATTTAAGGATGTAAACCAAAAGAACTCATACTTCATCTGATCATACAGTCATAACTTAACATATCTTGCTTTGTACTTACTCTTACTGCAAACAGCAATTTAGAAAACAAAGTAAAAATATATATATACAAAATATTTTTATATCAAATTATTTTCATTACACTAAATAAACCCAACCCCCAAATGCTATGTTACATGAAAAAGTGTCCTACAATTTATATCAAGACTGATATGTCCATATATCAGCTAGAGCAGCGTTTGGTTTTAAAAGCATTTTGCAAAATAACAAAAAATGTCACCACATGGCTGCACTGTTGGCTCTCATTCACACTCACAAAAAATGCCTTCCAGTTTAAAAAAAAAAATTACAGAATAGATTACATACCCAGAAAAAGCATCCCACTATGAAAGAGTCAAATCCCTTTTACTTCTCTGAGCACAAATACTCTGTTATATTTGGCATCCCTACTGTTTATTCAAATTTCAGGACTCCCCAAGCTGATTAGAATATTAATGTTTGATTGAAACAGATCTTCTTTCTTGATATTGATTATTTCTCACTCAATGATAGTTTAATTTAGAAACAAAGTGTTCTTTCTTTTAACGCATGATTTCACTTAACTTTTACCTTAATGTCCTACTTGGCAAAATCAAGGAACTGTTCAATGTTTTGTTTTCCATATGTTTTAAATTTAAAAAATCAATTTTGTGTGTATATATATTCACATAGAGATACATTTCTTTTATTGCCTTGTTCTCAATGCAATATAAATTGTCCATCAGCAATTGCAATTTGACATGAACCAAATAAGAGGTTTTTAGCCATTCCATATGAAAAACACTGAACTCTAATGCAAACAGGATTATGTTGAAAACTAAACTATAGATTTAGTTTTATGCAGGAAAATTATTTAGATTTATAAACTTTTTTCCCAGAACTTTGGCAAAAATTTAGAAAAAGAAAATCCAGATCAATCCTAAAGGGCATTGTGGTGCCTTCCAGCAGGGCTTAAAAACTTTTTTTTCCTGATCACAATCGTTGCCACTTTTCTTAAAGGTATACAGTGTGATCCCCAGACCTTCCATTTTGGAAGTTTGTAACCTACCAGATAGGCAGGGAAGATACATGCATAAAATTCTCACTGTCACTCTGCAAAGCACACTGAACAAGTTTTACACAGTGCAGAAGGTTTAGTTTTTTTTTTTGTTTTTTTTTTTTTTCTCTTTAAAGGAACACTTCATTCGGGCTGAATAGTTTTCCAAGTTTTAACATGTGAATTACTGAACACATTTCAAGGGCTTTCAGCAATGATGGTTTCAGTCCTGGCACGGGCAGGTCCATCTGGAATGGTACACACAGTCTAATAAGCATTGTGGCGTTGTCATTTTGAGGCATAGCTGCTCCACTACGCCCACGTTGTAGCTTAGTTTCGGGAAAGCAAGGCACTTACTGTAATGGCAAGGCGGACATTTTATGCATACTTGGGAGTAACATAAAATAAGTTAATATTTTTGACTACAGTGAGGTTTTATAATTTATGTGTCTTTTATAGAAGCAACTAAATGATATACTTAGGATGATTAAAAAATGAGAAGAGTTTTGAAAGGGAGTCGTTTTCACTCCCACTCTGGCTCTTAGGATGAGAGGTTTATGAGAAAAACACTGAGGCAAAGGACAGCCTTCAACCTGAAGAGCGACTGGCTCTTAGAACTGCTGAGCCAAGGGCACCTTGACCGTCTTTACTTCTGCTATGTGGGACGACTTCTGGATGATGCAGCTGGTGGTCCCCTGCAGCTGGTCCTTTCCCTGGGCGAGATTTGTCAGGGCCATCGCTGCGTTGATCTCCCTCCAGTATGTGTCATCCTTGTTCGGCCCCCTTCTGTTAGCTGCACTGGATTTAAGCGGAACAGAAAGACAACGGTCAAACTCACGGCAGCGGATGCAGAAAGGGCTGTCACCGAAAAGTGCCCGTGGCAAAGAAAAACATACCGCTCACCTGTCACCCTTATTGGATCCGTTTTCCAGAGTGTCTGCAAAGAAAAGCAGAGATTCGATTGATTTCCTTTTCGGCCTTCTTTTTTAAGCTCAGGCATCTATCTCATCATTCATTACCAGGAATAAAGGTTCATCAGGAAATCCGGTTGAAATTTATTTATTTTTTATGAAAAAGATGTGAAGAAAAAGAATCTCTTCACAAAGAAACAGGAGTAAGATGAGAACAGGTAATGAAGAATAAAAAGCAGCTTTTGTAAATATATAAACATCTGAGGTTAATTTGCTCTGAGACTTGGGGAGGGAGATGGTTTAGGAAAAGAGGGCTAACTGTACTGGGCCTGTTCTGGTCTCGCCCCACCCTTACCTGCTGGACCTCTGCGCAGATATCATGTCCCACAAGGTCTGGGGTGCAGCTTCCTGAACTAGGAAACCAGCGGGTTCCTAGATGATCTCCAGGTGCCTGTGCTCAACAGTCTATGAATTCATGGGACTCAAACCTTCATCTCGGAAAAAGGACTGGCAAATAGCCCCCTCCGGCTAGTTAGCAGCTGAGTAACAGACCTGGTACTGACAGCAACCCAGGAGTAACCCAGCATGTCAGAATAAGCAGACTCCGGTCTCCAAGCCCCACACGAGCCCCCCATCCTGGCGCTGTAGGAGATGAAAGGGTGTGGGCTTCTGCTTACGCATCTTCACATTTGGTTTGGATTTGCCCCCTCACTCAGAACACCACTGTCTACCAAAACCACATCAATGTGAAGGAAGATGAAGTGGGTTCTTGTTCTTGACTGAATCTGCAGAGCTCCTCTGGCCATAAGAATAAGGTATTGGGAACAACAGACAAGCTGGAGGGAAAGAAGTACAGAGGGTAAAGAGGGAATACCCCCCACCATGCTAAGGAGGTAAAAACAAAGGAGCGGGGCTGGGACTCCCCATTAGCCTGGGAGACTCCAAAAATACAGTGGTGAACTCACTGCCACCATCATCACCACCATCATCACCTTCGTCACCACCACCAGCATCATCATCAACAACAAAAACCACCGAGAAGCTACAGAACGAGGCGCTGTGCCCCACACGGGAAGCACAAAAACATGGTGTTGTCTCAAAGTCGTCTTTGAGTTCCCTGGTCTCTGAAAAACTGTCTTTTCCTGCCCTCCGGCCTCTCCCTTTCCTCTCCTCCCCTAACTCCGTATTTCTGAAGGCAACATTCTTTCTCTGCAATACTCAAGGCTAGTTAAACCACGCAGCACAGTTCCCAGTCCTGGGCTCCGAGAGAGTCATGGAAATAGATGAGACTTGCGGGGGAAGAACACGAACATGATCATCATGTAGTCCAGACAGGGCAACAATTCCCCTGGGGGCGAGAGGGTCAGGAGAAAAAAAAAGAAAAAACATGCAAAATAAAATAAAGAAGCAGAAAAAAAAAGAAGATAATTACATGACTATGTTGATAAGGCAGCTAACTTTGATGCCCTCGATGGAGGAAAAGAATCAGGGAAGCTGGTTAGTTAATCTGTCCTGACTCAGGCTGTGCAGTGTAGAGCAGGAGACAATAATGGGTCACTATGAGTTCTCTGCACAGCCTTTCACCCAAGGACCATCCCCAATGACAAACAAACAAACAAACAAAAAAAAAAAAAAAAAGGAGGAGAAGAAGAAGAAAAGCAAACAAAAGCACTTAGTCAACAAATAACACAGTTGTTAAGAAGAATAAATAAGATAATGTGTATCTGGCCCCCAAATGGAGGAACAAATGTTAGCTCCTTTGGCCTCCTCTCATGTTAGGGACCTCCGGCGGGGGGGTAACTGGACTCGTGAGTGGCTGGACGGTCACCCTCTGGAGCCCTGTCAGTCTCCGGGTCTTCCGGCCCCTCCGAGGTTGCCCAGGATGGTTAGCTACACTTGTGCTGCTTGACAATTTTGGAATTACATTACTTATGTAAACAGAGGAAAAAGAACAACAGATTTGAGTGTGCAGAACTCTGATCATCCTAGTTTACAGGGCACGTTCCGTGCGTGCGCCAGGCCTGATTCCAAGCACTTTTTGTCTCAGCTGATTCAGCGCTAGTGACGGCGCAGGTAGATAGCAAGTCTCTGTCACGTCCATCGGGTCCTTCTTCTTTTGGTGCTGTTATCTGCACATCTTCACTCAGTAATGACAGAGACAAGGCGCTACCAGAACAGGGAAATAGGTCAGTGCCTTTGTTTAGGACCAGGAAAGTCAGCAACACTGGACATTTTACAGAGAGAAAAAAAAAATGAGTTAGGCCTTTGCTCAATTTTGCCCACAAATTGCAACAATTCTGTTGCCAAAGTGAAGCAATAGTTTATGGAGCTATTTATTCAATGGAAAGACTTGGCAAAAGCAGAATAAGTTTCATGAAGCTTAAATGACATTAGGGAACTAACAAAACATAATTTAGAAAAGACCATGTAACTGATGCTCTGGCTTACAAACCCAGCCAACTCGCATGTGCAGAGGGGACCAGAATCATACTCCCCACCGGAATGGCCAACGGAGAGTGATCACCGACCGTGCAGATGACAAGAAGGAAGCTTGCGGCTGTCAACCGTGTAGTGAGTGACTGGATCTGCAAGGCCGTAAACGAATGGAGCCTGCTTGTGGAAAGAGGATGTGTAATTCCCCATTGAGGTCCCCGGGAGCTTCTATTTCAGATGAAGAGTGAGCTTCTCTGTCCTGCCGCCCCGCAGCCGGCCGGACGCTCCTAGCCCTCCCTAGGGCTGTCTGCTGGGACTCGTTCCACCAAGAAACAAGTTTACTATGGCCAACCGTGAAATTATAAAATCCTGCTTACTCTTGGGGTGTATGTGTTTTACAGCTTAGTGCCTATGAAAATATCTTTGAAGTGTAAAAACAGAGACTCCAGTCCCCGGTTGCGTAAACTTAATTAGCTTCATGAATTTCGACTATGTCCTTGCAACAAAGATGAGTCCTGCGTTTTCTTTCTAAGGCAGGTGGGCACGTTCAGTGTCACTGGGTATGGGTTCAGGTTCCTCTCCCAGCAACACAGAAAAGACTTCATAAAAAGTAATGAAGAGAAGAAATATTCAGCACCTCTAGCCGTAGTCAATGCTAAAACAGCCCGTAATAAACTCCGGTGTCAAAGACTTCAAACCAAGAAGAAAAAGCTGACTACGGCTGCTTTTGGGGGTCTCCATGCCCAGGGTGGTTTTGGCGCAAGCCATAAATTGGTGTCAGAAGGGCATGCTTTTCCTGCTGCTGTTACTGGTGGGCTGCTGGGTGTCACTGACATTTTCTGCATCCCAGGGCCACCGCCTGCAGAGTCTAGTTCCCAAAAGAACTCGCAAAAGAAAGATAGCAAACAGGGGCCCTTTCACTCTGAAACATTTGTGCTTTTGTAGGAAAGCAAAGGACTATAAAGGTCTGGCAGTTTGGGGAGTTTTTTCCCCTATTCCTTATGCTGAGATGAAATCTGGGGAAAGGCCCCAGCTGCTTTAGAGAACTGAGATCATTTGAGGGGAGCTCAGAAAATTTATAATCCACTCATTCTTTTAAATCATTCTGTTAAATGTGATTTTTTTTTTTTTGCATGCTCCTTTTCTTTTAAGTATAAATTTGCTGGCTCTTATCTGGTTCAAGTAGTTTGTCTTTTCAGCCAATCATCAGTCTTTAAGGAGTGGTGGGTTTCTGGACCACCACTCAATGCTGCTTCGGCAGACAGGATGTCTCACAGGCTCCCGGTAGCTAAGAAACAATCGGCCTGGAGAAGGAAGGTTCTGAACGCTGCTGAAAAGAGGGAAGTTGTCTCGAGCAGACGTTTCCCTGCCATTACTGAACACGCTCAGACTCGGGGTCTGACTGCCTGACGTTCGGCTCAGCTGTGTCCCTTACTCTCTGCAAGTAGCTTGGCTCAGCCTCTCCCAAGTCTGAGCTAAAATGCCTCTTTAGATTCTAAGGTTCCAAAAATCAGCTACGCTGTCAATTACCATAAAAGCAACTGGTTGGCAGGAACAACTTATTGAGCCAGCCAAAAGAGCGTGTTTTAAGACCAAAAAAGAAAAGGAACAAAAAAAAAAAAAAGAAAAAAAGAGGTGCATAGTTAGGAAAATCTTGGATGCTGTAAAACCCAGACCATGTTGAAACTTAAAGTCGGGCTATCCTCAGTTTGGACATGTGTTTCCTTATAAAGTTAAGTAGAGAAACAATTATAGAGAAAATTCAGTTCTACTGCAACCCGAGATATGTGAGCACAAAGCCCTGTAGGCCAAGTGTCCACCCCTCAAGTTTGAGAAATGAAATTTAGAAATATTCATTCTGAAATATATTCCTGAGGTAATATTTCTAGTCATAAAAAGAGACAGAAATATGGCCAAATCTTCTGCACTCAGTTTTTTCCTCCAAATTTAAACAATAAGCCCTAAAGTTAAGAATGTTTTAAAATGTTCCACAAAATACTACTCACACCACTGAAAGGTAAATAAAATGAAGATTAAGAATGAGCATTTTAAATTAAATAATCTAAAAATCATATATTGTATGTTTCCCTAAATTACAATGGAGAGAGAGTCCCAGATGCTTGGCAACTTGGTGGGTCTTGGGGCTGTTACTGGAGATAGCAGGTGTGGACAGCCAGAATCTAGTATTTCTGATCTCTGAGGTCCTGAGAGCCCCTGGGACAGCAGATCAGTTTCTGGAGTTATTTACATACTTGGAACAACTGAGAAAAATAACAGGACTCCAGTGAGCAAGGCAGATGTAAAGCCTCACTGAAGATTCTGAAATACCCAATGCCCCAAACTTGTAGGACCTCACACCAGACAGAGCAAGGGACCCCCTGTTCCCATGTCACGGTCTCTCTCTCCTTCCCAAGCACTGGACCCGGACTGTGCTCACACACACTCATACAGACTGGTTCCGCTGTGACTCTGCGTTCCTTTCCTTATTAAAATAGCATTTGTTGTTATTCTCTAATAAGAAAGTAATGCCAGTTGGCTGCAGAAAATCCAAGAAGAGTGTGAAAGAGAAAACTCAAACTAATATTTGCATATATGGCCTCCCAGAGCAAGTTTTTATACATTTTTTTTAAAAAAGGGGTCATTCTGCACACGTTTTAAAACTTGCTTTTCGCTCAACTTCCACTTTTGCTTTACCCTTCTGTTAATAAATAAGATAATCTCCTACCATTTGGCCTTCTTTGATGTGGCAGTGATTTTTTTTGCCTGTGAAAAAGAAACAGCTTGAAAGAATTCAAAATCCAGCTCCATCCAGTTTAAACTTGAATCTCAAGAGTCTTGAAAGTTACAAGAAGGGGTCATCTTTAACATAACAATTACTGACGTTGAATGAGTGCTCATTCTTCTGCCAGGAACTCTACACATGGTATCTGGTTAAATACTTGGAATAACCCTGGGAGACAGCACCATAGTCTTTACTTTAAAAAGACCCTGTAGCTTAGAGGGTTCCAGAAACTTGCAAAGGACTCAGGCTGGAACTTGGCTCTAGACTCTGAAGGTCATGCTTTTAACTGCTGCATTTCATTATTCAAGTGATCTCGGTTGGTAAAGCCACCTTCAAAGACCGAGGCGAGGGCTAACGCATTGTTTGCAGAGAAAGCTTATTGAAAACCTATTAAACACTCTTCCTGCACTGTTTGCTAGTATCTTAGACCACAGAGATACAAAAAAAAACCCTTTTTTCCCTCCTTATGATTTAATCTGTAATGTAAAAAAATCGGTCCAAATCACAGAATAGGAAGTCTCTTCTGAGCTCATCCCTACTTTAATTAGAGTGACACTGTAATAGATGTGACGTGCCCACACTCACTCTCCCGTCACCAGGAGTGAATGACCACTCGTAAACTCCTGGACAGCTGTCACTGCATCACTTTTAGAGGGAATGTTCGTGGTTATCCTCTCTTTGGGGTAGTGAGAGCTTTTGAATGAGTAAAGATAAATCATCCTAAGTGATTCTGCCCACAAAGGAAGGGGAAAAAAAAACACCCAACAATCTGTAACATTTATCTGTTGAGGATTAAACTGCTTTTTCCAGTGCCACCAACCAAAAGTGAATTACACTTTAAGACTTCGGCATGACAGGAAGAGACTGCCACTAAAACCTGGCGAATATCAAGGCTATTGCTCGTGGAAGGATTAGTGGAGCCTTTTGGAATAGTGAAAATTAGGAAATGAAACCCACCTCATCTTCATGGATGGGTCTGGCATGTTTTTTCCCCTTGTGCAATATACTAGCTAACTTACTTATCCTAGGGCCTTGAAAAATGAGTGGCTTCCAAAGGTATTTCAGAGTTTGAAGAAAAATCTTTTCCAAAAATTAAGCCAGTGTCTCCTGCAGCCATGACTTTCACTATCTGGCTAAAGAAAGTTTTCCTTCCTGCTACCTCTCATGTGGGCAGGCCTCTCACTAGGGCTAATGGTGCCCAGCTGTCCTAGACCCCCAGGGTCCCCACATACAGCTGCCTTTCTGTCACTGCATCCTCTTCTCTATGTCACGCCAGAAAACAAGCATCAGAAACCACACCCCTGTATTCTGGACCGATAGTGAAGAGCTCTCAGGTCAGGACGGGGGCAGCTGGCATCTCAAGCATTTGGGATAGGTTATATTTCCATTCACAACAATGACACACTATCTTTCGTGTTCCAGGAATACCTATGGATAAATCTGTTAAGTGTTGATGGGCACTTTGCAGATAGGGAGCTCTAAAGCCTCCTTTGGCTTTTTACGCAGAGAACCTGCGGCTGGTGTCTCCTGATTAATTCCCAGCTGTACCTTTGTTCTGGTAAAATGCAGTTATTCTGACCTCATCAGTCTGGACGGGAAGACTAATGGTATAGGAAGTGGGGCCTGTAACTTGAAAGTAGCTTTTCAAATAAGCAGAATACCACCCAATTAGAATGTCTCCACTTCCCTTTCCATCTTTTCCACTAATATATTAAATTTTTTCGATGTTAAGTTAGCCTGCGTGGTCCCATTACCAAGATCGCTCCTCTGTGATCTCAAAGGCTCCACCTTCCTAAAGTCTAAAACTTTCAGTCTGAAATTTTACTTTGAAGCTTAGAATCCAGTCCATGGGGAGGAAATTGATGGTGAGTAACCAGAAAGGGGGTCTGGGAATGTTAAATATTCTCATTTCTATTCCTAGCACGTCATTACTGACTACGAGGGTGGTCTGGAGTGAGGCACACAGGCAGCACTGGGCAGTGGTTAGAGCCCAGACGCTGGAGCCAGACAGCAAGAGTTGGACCCCTGCTCTACGACGGAGTCTGTGTGACAGCTGGCTATCTGCTTGACCTCTCTGTGCTCCAAATGTCTCACCTACAAAATGAGGTTAACCGCACTAGATTCAGAGCATTGTTATGAGGACCACATGATTTCATATTTTCTAAGACACCTAAAAGAAAACTTAAGCACTATATAAGTCCTTGTAAAATTAAAAAAATAATTAACCTATTCTCTTACTTTATTTCTTACATCTAGAATATGGGGTTGAATTCAGTCACCAGAAAAATTAGTGTTGTTCAGAGAATTCATATAAAAACCATTATATAAGGATGAAATATTTTAACTCTAGGCAAAGCCCATCAGCTCAGATTAATGGACTAAATGTGCAGAATCTATCATCTTCAAAGACAAAATGGCTTTTCTGAGGCTACTTGTGCCAAAGTCCTGTAGCATGCCAAGACAAAGAGCACTGGAACACATTAAAGAGTATCTGCTAACTTGAAGTGTCTAACGGATGTTGTTACTTCGTACTCTCAGGGGGAATACTGGAGATGCTACCCCCAAATGTTTCATCTGTGAAAGCTAGGTTTCCAGCCAACATCTCAGAAAATGACTTCCTAACTATCCATGAATAACTTCCGTGTGTTGCAAGGGGCATTAGTTGTTTATAAAAATGCTCCCTTCTACGTGCAAGTTGGGCTACTAGTTCTGAACACAGGGTGGACTGACAGATTCTTAGCTCAACTTTAATTTTGTCCCCATGTTCCACCACTGACATTCATCCTCTAAGTTCTGCAATAGCACAAGGGCCCCTTCTCTTGAGATTGACTTAACAGCAGCCATCCTGCAGGTCTAGAAGGTTCACTTGTTTAATGAGTATATAGCTGGATAATGTTAGGTTACAAAATACCAATACAACTTTCTTCAGCAAAAAAAAAAAAAAAAAATAGCCATTTAGTTGGGGAAAAAAATGTGCATTTGTAGTAAATGAGAAATTGGCTGGAAAGTCTGGCTCCATCCATGCATTTTCAAGCTCTTCAGTATCTCTGAAAAACCATCAAAAAGTAATTCTGCTTTGATATATGAACCATAGTGTATCTCAGAATTGGCTCACATTATGGCCAGGCCTTTCAAATTCCGTAAATTACCATCTCCAGAAATGACACTTCAGACAAGGAGATCTTGCTGTTAAACCTGTCGGAATGCATTAACACCAGAAATGACACAATAAGAGAAATGACGTTCGCCAACTTCTTGGATCTTTCAGAAGAGGAGCAAATGACACTTTCTCTGGTCCCAGTTCATCTGCCGTATTTATTAATAGAAAAGAGGCATATTTTAGACACAAGATGCACAGTATCACCCGTCCTTCTCCACATTTCAGATATGTCTTGATGTTCCTAATACACTTAAAATGTTAAAACTCTACTTGGCACATCAGTGTTCTGTGTTCACACATTTCTACATTTAAAGGTTCTGTGATTCTCTGCTTTTAATTTCAGAAACAGTCCTTTAAACTCTAAACTAGGGTGGGGAGGGACTTTCAAATGAAAATCAGGAAAATTTTTGTTGATGATGTTGAAGGCAGGGGAAGTTAAAAAGCAGGCAGGCATACAGACTAAGTGGAACACTGTGCCACATGCCCTGGCTGTGGATGGAGGTCCTACAGGTCTTCTGAGGCCCCGTTTTGACCAACAGAAGACCAGACAGCCACTCTCTCCTTTACACCTTGACAAAGGACTTCCACTCTAAATTCTGCCCAGGAATCTACACCCCAAACCATTTATGAAATTCCAGTGGCATACAGATCCTATTCCACCGTTACCACCTAAACACAGAATATGAGAAATTTCTAGAGGACAGGAGGGGATAAGGTGCTTACACTTGACAAGGTGATCTGTTTAGGGAGCAAACAAAAACCTTTTCCAGACCAAAAACTCCTTTTTGTACAGTAATTTGCCTAAGACCAGAGGAAAGCAGTGAGGGGTTCACTAGGAACAGGGCCTCGGGTGAGTCATTTACGTGCACTGGAGCTCAGTGTCTCCACCTGTAAAATGGGACTAATAGTAGCACCTACCTCTCAGGGTTGTGGTGAGGATTAAATGAGGTGCCCAGCTCTGGCGATGGAGCCTGGCACGTAGGAAGGGCTATGGCGTGACGATTCTCTAAGTAAAGAAGAGAAGCTGTCAGTCACCCTCCACTAGCCGAGGGCGCCCCCAGGTTCCATGGAAGTGCTAAGCCCCCTGTGGGTTTCTGCTCCCCTCTTAGCCTCTAACCCATCTTCTTAGGATGGTGGAGAGAAGGGGACAGAACTTCTCAGAAGGGCAGGTTCCTGGCTCCCACCTCTCAGACTCTGAGTCTCTCGGTCACAGATGCAGACAAGGAACCTGCCCTGGCACAAGCCCCCAGGTGTCCTGAGTTGATGGGGCCTGGGGAGTGCACTGCGGTCCGTGGAGAATTCCAGAATGCTGGAACTCCTGGGTGTTCACTCAATGCGACAGTACAAGGCGGTATTTCTTTAGTACCTTTCAAAAATATTATAGCTTCCTAGACTTCCAACCAGGGTCAAATAACAGTCTAGAGGCTGTATTTAATAAAGCAAGTTCTTGATTCTACTTTCGTATTAATAGCAGATATCACATATGTCTTAGGAAAATATTGTTCAGAAATGGCTGACTCCAGTTTCAAAACGCCTTTGTCTATTTTTGCTTAAATATGAATATAATGCCACTAAAACTGCCCTTTTTTGGGGGGGGTGTAAAATGGCTTACTTGAATTACTTTCCCCAGTTATTACAGTTTTTTACTATGCCATGACGTATAGCTCAGGGAGGGTCATTACAAGTACAAACTTGAGGATAAAGGAACGCAAGATTTTCATCGTAACATACTACAGAGTACTTCAGAATAATCAAATCACCCTCCTGCTTCTAACTGGAGCAGCCGTGGTAATAACAGACTGTTACAAGATCCGTTTTTTCTGTTTTGAAAATAAACATGCAGGCTCAGCGCTATATTGCTGTGATGGGGGGCCTTTTATTTTTGGAAGTCTTGTATTTTTTTTTTAGCTTTCCTTTGGGAAAACAGGGTGATAGCAATCCAGATGGGGGTCATCAAAAACCAATTATTCAGCCTAACATGGATTTTTTTCTTTCTAGGGTAGGTTAATAAGCCTTTATAAACTAAAGTAAACTTAAGTTTCTGCTGCTCTTGGTAGAGTATTTTATTCAGGCCTGCCTCAAAAAGAACAGAGCATGGTTTTACTAGACGTCGACATAATGATGAGGTTTTACAAATAGTTTTTGGTTATATTTAGTTTGTTATTTTTGCAGCAGCCCTCAGAGGTAACTGGATCTATATGAGCTCTAAAGGGGACCAGGGATCAAGGGAAGAGAACCGCCACGCAAGCAAGGTGGTCACCCCCAGACCCAAACCACTAAAACAGCTCCCAGTGGTCAGGACACTGAATCTAGCCATGCAGGAGGATGGAGAGGGTCTTGTCTGGGCCTGCTGATGGCTCTGCTTTTGAACAGCAGCAGAAGTGGAAGAGCCCCTGGGATCAAAGGGCTGAAGAAGGTCAGAGTGCCGACGGTGGTCACCTGGGAGCCACCGAGAGGTCCAGGGACAGGCCGAGGACTGGGGACATCCCTCGTCTGAGCGTCTGCTGGAGGATGAGCTAAGTTCCTTCTTTCTGCAGAAAACGTGGGCTCCTCCTGTGCTGGGATCACCACCGCCAGCACTGACGCAAATCAGATGTGGAGGCTACACATGACAGCCTCAGGAAATGCAGCCTCCCGGTGGGGCATTTCTGTGGGCCTCACACGGTACTGAAAGCATAGTGTTTAAAAGCGGAGCAGAGAAGTTATAAGGCAAACGCCCTTAGGATCTTAGATGAAAAGAAAAAATACCAGAGTTTGATGACTCTCGGAAAGAAGAACAAGTTATAACATGCAGAAAAGTTCTTGCAAAGCCATTTCATGGACATTTAATACAGAAGAATGGTCTGTTCGTGTGATTTAAATATATTTAAATGCCAAGCAGCTGCCAAACGCATTGTCCTACAACTGTCACAGGCTGTTGTAAGTACATGAGACACCTCAGAAATAGGAGAAACAAACTTGTCTTAGTCATTAAGAATGACTGATTAAGAGAAACAGACAATGAACCTGATACTATTTTTGGACTAAAAGTGATCCTCTGTTATTCCTTATATTTTTTATCCTTTCCAATACTTTTTGATGACTTTAGACGGAGATATGCTTTAACAATCAATCGGGCAAACTAATTTTAAAATAAACAAAAGATAGGGAAAAGCAGAAAACTGCCCCCCCCCAAAAAAGGAACAAAAATTACATTTCCAGGACCAATCAGATCCTCTTAATCACATTTCTGGTTTGGTGATGGACTATCCTAAACATATTCAAAAGTGATTTAAAAACTAAATTCTCTCTGGGCAACCAGAAGTAGGTGATGAGTGACCACTGTGAAGACCGGAGTTTACTGCTTTGTATCTCAAAGGAGCCTGGCTCTCAGAGGCAGGAGTAAAGAATTTACGTATTTTCATCATGGAAGCACAAAAAGTTGCTTTTGGGGGGTAATAACAGCCAGGAAAATCATAATTCCTTGCAAGATTCCCAAGCTTTTGCTGGTGTGTGGCCTTCTCCCCTCCCTGGTGGTAGTTTTGGTCACTTCTCCACACTCCAGAGAGGAAAGCAAGAGGGGTCAGCCTTGGATTTGAGGGCAGAGCCGTGTCTCACAAAAGCTCAAGAGCTGTGAAGGTCCCCAGAACTACAAACATGCCAGAGGGTTGCTCACTGCATCCTCTATTATTTCAGAGGTCTATCCTGTCCGACACATACCAGTTAAAGCCCAGCATGAGCGAGCCACTCTGTTACGCATACGGTTTGCATGTAGGTCCAAAGCCAGGGCACTGAAGCATCGCCTGATCACGGGAGAAGCCACCGCTCCCAGGCCACCCGCAGTGGGAGCCAAGCACAAGGCGCTGCGAACACTCACGAGGGAGCGAGCCGCTGCCCACTTGGCCTCGCTCAGGGCGGCGTTTAAGACGGGACTGGGAGTTGGGAAGGTGGAGTTGCTCAGGAGGGCTTTCTAGAACATGTATTTCTCTGATTTTTCAAACTCTTAAGTAACGGGGTACATTATCCAGCTGATTTTCAGCCTACTTTAGGAGGTTTATAAAAATCATCTCACAGAGAAAGACAAACTATATCATTTATATGTGGAATCTAAAAAGCAAAACAAATGAATGTGTATAGCAACACAGAAACCGACTCAGATATAGAAAACAAACTAGGGGTAACCAGAGTGGGGAGTGGGGGACAGCAAGATGGGGGTATGGGATTAAGAGGTACAAACTACTACGTATAAAATAGATAAGCAACAAGGATATATTGTACATCACGGGGAATTACAGCCCTTATCTTATAATACCTTTTAATGGAGTATAATCTGTAAAAATACTGAATCACTATGCTGTACACCTGAAACTAATATAATATTATAAATCAACTATACTTCAGTTTTAAAAATTGAATCATCTAGTTAGAAAAAAAAATAAAATCACGAGATTAATTAAAAAAAAGTCATTTTGTACGATAGATGGTTTCTTAGACAATGTAATACATAGATTCTTCTTTTAACAAGAAGATGCACAAAAATCCTTTCTTTCAAAGTGAAAGGTGTAAGGAACCTGTATTTGTGCTGACTTACAGAAGCTCGAAGAAATGAAAGATGTGTAATGATAAACAGCCCTAAGGTGAAAATGCACTTAATAAATTATTCACACGAGTGATCATCATAATAATAAAAATAACTGGCAGGGCTAGGAAAAGCAGAAAGTGGGCCCAGGAATGGGAGAAAAAAGAGACGATTATTTTTATACTGGAGAAAAGAGTAGGTAATGGGAGTCGTGTGGGGCAAGTGTTGAAAGCATCTGTCAAAAGGTTGCTTTAGAAATGGGAGTCCCACTTTAAGACTAATTGAAGAATTATTCAAATGGAAATTCCATGCTAACTTTAGTCATCTTCACGACAGAAAAGAGAATAACCAATTAGTTCCTCAAATTCCTGCAGCTGCTTTTAATGGGATTCGTGCCTTTTTGGGGTTTATCTTGAGTTGAGAAATTGAGCACACCTGTTCCCTGCTAATCAGGGCAAACTGTGAAGGGTGGAATTTACTCAATCACACTTTATTCCTCCAACAGTGAGGTACCCTGGAGATAGAGCAGACTTGGAAACAGAGATCTCTGGGGTCAGTCAGCGTCCCAGCTCTGCTGCTTATTAGCATGTGGTTTGGGGCAAGTTGCTTAATGTCTCTGTCTCGTTTTGTTTTTCTCATCTATAAAATAGACACAAAAATACAGAACAATAAAGATTGTTGTGGAAACTAGCACTAATCACTGCAAAACACCAGGCAGCCAGGAATCCTCAAGAAAGAGCGGCTACAGTTGCTCCACAATTGCAAATCCTCTTTTCGGAGCAGCAGCAAACTTGGATGAATGTTCAAGAGTCACCCTGAAACGGAGCAGATAACAAGTAACACAGCAATTCAGAATGGTTTTTGTGTGTGAACTGTCTCCGCTGGGTCACAGGCGGGCTTGTTATGTCTACAACGCTCTAGTGTGGAAAATTCCCCCAAGAGCAGGCCTGCCTGTCACGCAGGCTTCAGTTTTGCCATGGCTTGGAGGTCACTTAAGTTGCTTGGTAGCCGTAATATGCAAACCATTAGGACGGAATCTTCGATGGAGTGGAAATGAGCATACCAAGGCAAATTCCAGGATTATGTCAGCAACCGGTCCTTTGCTGTTCATTTTCGGGGTTGGCGCATGGGACTGTTATCGCCCTGGCAGTCTGCACGTTACCCACGCAATCGTATAGGCATGCGAGAGTGTTTACTCTTAATTGCTCAGAGAAAGTTTTAAATGTGAAGGTCTTTGCTCAAGACAGAATACGGCGTTTGAATCTGGGAGAACAGCTTCGGAAATTCCCAGTTCCTAAAAGATACGTCTCTAACTTTCACTAAGGATTTTCTATGAAGATCTGAATGACGCATCTATCCTTTTCACAAAGAATAAAATAACAGCTTAAGACATATATTAAGACCCAAAAGACTTTAATTGTACCACTGCTTTATCCTTAACAGCGGTACTTGGTACCTTAAATTCTTAGATTGGAGCAAGAACAGAGAGATTATTTCAATACTCCTGATACCTTACAAAGAGACAGACAGTTACTAAAAAGTTCTTCCCACTGCATAGTAGAAGGGGAGACATACTTGATTTCCTTTGGATGTTTTTTTGTTTGTTTGTTTGTTTTGCCATCTTGGACGCCTGGTGCTCTGATGGAGAACGTATAACCACACTGCAGTGACGTTGAACTTATCCAAGTAAAAACCAATCTGTGTTTGCATGTGTGTGTGTGAATGTCAAATGGAAAATTGGACTTTGTAGACAGCATTTTAACTGCCTTTTGGGTGCATAATTAAGGGTCAGGTCAACTTAACAGAGTTCATCGGGATGACAACAGTATTTACCGAGTGTTTTGCAAGTCATACATGTACAATTAATCTCGTTTCCTTTTTGTGCACGCTTTTTATCATTTTCCCTATTTTACAACCGATAATCGGAAAAGCTGACAGGTCCGAGGCCAAACTGTTAGCAAACAACAGGGTTGGGACTCGAAGCTCAATCTCCTCATTTTGAGTGCAACAGAGTTTGCTCTTCTCCACCGTGTGGTCATTTGCCAATTCACGGGTTCACAGTTCAGCAAATATTTATTGAATGTGCCCTTCATGGGAGGCACCATGATAGTCCCTAGAAATATAAATTACAAATGGATCTCTTCCTTAAGCAAGTCACAGTCTACTGAGTAAATGACAAGAGCTCAGTGTGCTTGCAAAGGGGTGGGGGTGATGGCAGGGCAGGGGGGTGATGGTCCTGAAAGGGGCTCCAAATGGGATGATACACTTTGGGGCAGCAGAGAGGAGGCCTGGCAAGGGCACCCAGCCAGTGTCATCATCATCTGAGTGCCAAGACATGGGAGAGATGGGGAAGCTGGGCTGGAGGTGAGGATGAGCAGGACTCACTGAGGTAACGATGGGGAAGAGGGTCTAAGCGAAGGAACAGCTGGATGAAAGCACAGGGTCCCGCCATCCCGTGGCTCCTTCTGGAACTCCCTTTGGTGCAGCTGAAACACATGCGGTGTGCGGAGGGGCAGGTGGGAAATGAACCAGGAGAGGTTAGCAGAGGCCAGGCACTGAAGGCTTTCTGGTTTTGGGTGCCAAGAGAAGGAAGGGGAACTCTCTCCTGAGAGACCTGGGGAATGGCTGGAGGGTGTTTAACAGTGATATGATCCCCTCTGATTTTTAGAAAGGCTGATCTGGCCTTAGAGGAAAGACAAGGTTGGAAGAGCCAGGTGGCATCAGGGCAGGCACTCAGGATAGAAGTGAGATGCCCTGGGACTGAGGAAGAAGCAGGGGGCATCTGAGAGATGCTACAGGGCAGACTCTGGAAAGCCTACATGGGCTTGGGGACGGGAGGTAGGGGTCTGCAATGGTCTCAGATTTCTGCCTTGGATGCCTGGGTGGGTGGTGATTCTCAGAGTCGGGGGAGAAGGAGGAGGAGCAGGCTTCCCTTGGGAGGGGGCAGGCCATCATCAGTTAGAGTTTGACAAGCTGAGAGTCTGACACGCTTTGAGGACCTTCAGATGTGGATGCTGGTGTTCTCAGGGGTGGAGGATGCCGCCCTGAACAAAAAAGAGGCATCTGTGCAACATATTTAGAAATACTGTGATATTTTCTCCTCGAAACATTCATGTTAACATGGAAATTGATCAGCATATAGGAAAAAGAGGTATACAAATAAATAAGGATGGGTCTTACGTAAATCTAACTACAGACTATTTCAGCACATAGATCTAAATATTTTGCCATATGCTGGCTAATATTATTCAACATGTGATTGAAAAAAAAAAGTGTAAAATACCAGTCTTGAAAGATGAATTGTTTAAAATCCTTGTTAGTCACACACCCTTTATCCATAATGCATCTACTCTCAGAAGGAAACGTACACCAAAGGGTGAGAAGGAAAGAAATGGTTTCTCTAAGTGAAGGAAAAGAGCGGAGGGTACAGCTGGCTACTTGCCCAACAGAGAACCCTGAAAAGCTAGAATTTTCGAGGCAAATCTCTACTAATCCATCTTTTACCAAAGTTCTCACTTAGAGTCCACCTTTTGACATGAAATATTTAATAGGAACTTTAACCACAAAGTGCCCTTAAAAATTTTAATACTGGATTCCATACAAGGCTAGAAGATGAAGGTATTAGGTAACTGAAAAGGAACATGTATTTAAAAAAAAAAAAAGAAGAAAGGACTTGTGGAAAGCATAAAGCAGTTAATGAGAATTTATATTGAAAACCGAAAGCTAATGTCAGCGCAAAGTCTCTTTCCTGTTGAGGACAGCTGCTTCTTCATCAGTAAAGTTCACTTTCTCCTGGCGTTTGGAACCACAATTTTAATCTGATGAAATGGCACAAAGGCAAAAGACAAAACACGAATAAACAACAACAAAAAGGTTTTCTTTTGGAAAGAAACTCCATTTAATTGGCTTCCACTTTCATGGTTTAAATTCAGCTCCTTAAGGGGGGATAACTCCCTCCTGCAGGCGGCTTTCTGTTGGGGACGTGCACGACGCTCATTTGTCTTGCATCTGAAAATTAGAACGTAACAAGCTTCTAATCATCACTTGTTAATTTGAAACAAAAAGAATTCTTTTCTTCCACTGAAAGCAGATTGTTGGGGGGTTGGGGAAGGGGGAGGCAGCATTCTCCAAGGTCATACGCTGTTGGCATAGCTCAAAAAAGCCTTAAAGTCCAACTTGCTTATTTTCAGCTGTGTTTACTTAGACTTAACTTGACAAAGTCTGCCTCTGATTATCCTGAGTAGTCATATGCCCACAGATAGATAGAAATTACACAAACTTTTGGAGGGAGTGACATTTGGCCTTCATCATTTTGGAATGATTTACTATGTACCCTCAACCTAAAACACGAAAACGATCCACAGTTATGTTTTGGGAATTGGAACATAAATATTTCATTTTGCGAAGGGAGCAGTCCCCACGACCTTTTCAGATTTTAGGTGATTTACTGACAAAGTATGGTGCTGCTTTGGGAGGTGAGGGGTTGTTCTGTCATAGGCAGTTTCAAGGCAACATTTATTTCAGCCTTTTTAATAACCATCAAGATTTCAAGGAATTTCTGTAAACAAACTGTCACTTAAAGAAAATAACTTTCCATCAGTTTTGTTTTTTGTTTTTTTTTTTTTTTGCAACAAGTCTCCAGAACAGAACATGCATATAAAAATACGAGTTAACTAAATTATTTCCAGAAACTACATCTTGGAGTCATGTTTACACTATCGGTAGAAGGCAAAAAGCTCAGTGTTTTACCAGTATTTCTTACACTAAATGCATAAGTTTGCTTTTGGAGTAATGTAAACCATTTCCACGGTATAGAGCCTGTTCCTGATTACCTACAAATGGATTCTGGCCCCGTCTTATTTACTTTGCATGCTGTTATATTTACGTAATGAAAGATACAAATACCTTCCTCTCCAAACTAAGATTGCTTCAAAGGTGGAAGCGCTCACATTTCCCAGAGATCAATCAATGAACCAATCAATCAACTGATCTTTACTGCATTTTGCTAACAGCTGGCAGGACAGTAGTGAACAAGGGGGAGATGGTCTCTGTCTTCTGGCATTTATCTAATGAGAAAAATGATAAACTGGACACATGCCATCATTTTCTAGGTGGTTCATTTTACTTTACACAATTATGAAGTGATTTCCCCCACTGAAATGAATGTACATTCCTCCCTAACTCCTGTCTTATTTTTGAATTAACTCAAGGAGGGAGCCCTTTATTTGGAGTTGGTGACGTGGGTTAAGGGGGCCACGGATGCTCTGCTGTTACAGCTCCCTCTGGCCGTTCAGGCTGTGACTGTAACAGGGTTCGTTTCTGAGTGATTTATTTAATGCTCTCTATGTTGGCTTTTATTTTAGCGGACTGCATTTGCTTTGATAAGCACTCTGTAAAGTGAAGCAATGTAAACGAGGATACTGCTACTGGGGGAGTAGCTGCCACTCAAATGTGTAATAAGCTAGGGTTCCCGAAAGCTTTTCCCTCGAAAGGGCTGAATCCATTGATGTGCCTTGTGGCACATTCCCTCATTGTTTTCTCTCATGATGCTTTGGCTTTGAGATTCACAACAGATGATTATACGTATCTAAGCAAAAGAAGGAATATGTTTTCAAACATGTATGCCATTAAAGGTCAGCTGACAAAACCCAGAACACGTGCCGGAGATGACAGTGTCTTCAGACTCATCTTTGCGAGTGAATGCATTAAAGCCTCATTCGCTTTTACTGCAAAACTGCATCCACAATCATTCCATAAAGGGCAGATTCCTCAGACTCGACGTGGAGTCAGAGAACCGAATCCAGGAAAATGAGGGAGGACGGAACTGTCTTCTGAACCCCAGCCACAGGACAGAGCCAGAGGCATCTCCAAAGCCACAGAGGTAACAGCAAGCCAAGAGAGGAAGGCTGCTGCTGCTGCTGCTTGAAAAAACCACTTTCCCAGCTTGATACCCAGGCCCTGGGAGGGCTGTCTAAGACAGGGAGGTAGGTGGTGTCAGAAAACACGAGGTGCACACAAAGGACCCCTCATGTCACTTTCCAAGTATGGAGGGAAGGGGCAGCTGATACGTCAAACTTCAAGGAAGGAAAACCCTTTAACGGACAGAGCTATTTGTGGGTGGTTTCTTATGAAGGAAAAGTAAACTTGAAAATCTTATCAGATTGGACCAAGACATAACTCTACACAGAAACTAACTACGAAAGCTCACTTT
Source organism: Camelus bactrianus (assembly GCF_048773025.1). Classification (NCBI taxonomy): domain Eukaryota; kingdom Metazoa; phylum Chordata; class Mammalia; order Artiodactyla; family Camelidae; genus Camelus; species Camelus bactrianus. Next base: position 8,219,001 of record NC_133573.1, on the reverse strand, counting down.
TTAAAAAAGGAATACAAAAGTCCTCCACACACCAGTTACTGCAGGGTTAGCCAAGGCAACAGGAGGCAGTGTTATGACTGAGACAGGAATATCAGCCATTGGTATCTCCAGACACGCAATTCATTCTCTAAAACACAGCATTTCACACAGAAGCAAAGTTTCGTTACGGATCACCGGCTGGAATTAGTCCGCAGAAGATTCGCAGTTGAATCAAATTTACATGGCCCTCTCCATGTTAACCAAAGTAGGGGAGGGAAAAAAAAAAAAAAGGAAAGCTTTCACAACCAAAACTCTTGAAAAATTTCCTATATTTTCTGGTTTCATTTTTCCCAGAACTGAAACACCACAAAATAACACCAGCTCAGTGCACTCACTTCCAGCTCAGTCAGGAAGTGCTGAGGTACATAAACATTTTTTATTTCACTTTTTTACAAGAAGGTGACCAACATTTTCTTAGCCTTCCAAAAAGCTTCAGGTTTGGAATACATTTTGGTTAAATGTCAACAAAGGAATTTGCTCATCATTCGGAAAGCCCTTTTTCTTTCCAACCTTGGACTATATGTAGGAACTGTGTTGTGAATGGAATGACAAAACAGCTCAGAGCCACAAAGGAAAATCCAGTTTTACAACTCTTAAAACAGCTCTGGAGGGAAGCATTCTGTACAGAATAAAAGAGGGAAAACAAGGGACAATTATACACACAGCTCATTAAGTGCTTTCAGTTAGTATCAACAGCTTTGTGAGGTTGGGATTTTTTGGGTCTTTCCCTCATTTTATATATAACAAAATAAATCAGAGGCATTAGATGACTTACCTGATGTTTCTTAGTGATAGAGAAGAAAATCTGAACCCAGATCTTTAAAGTCTAAAACTATAATGTGAAGGTACTGACTGATGCCTAAAAGCCAGCACCACAAGTAAACGGAAGGCACTGGAATGTTGCCCCGAAGGTCAGTCAGAAACAAGAAAAGAATGTGTGCTACTGTTGCCATTATGTAACACAGCACTGGAGGTACAATCCAATGCAATAAGACAGAGAAAAAAAAATCCATGGCAAAAGCTTCAGAAAGGAGGTACAACTATTACTGCTGGAAAATAATAAATTGTATTACTGCAAAACACAAGAAAGTCATCTGAAAAACTACCAAAAACGGTAAGAAAATTCATGGTGGTAGCAGAGTACAGTATTAACATACAGAAATGAATGGCTTTCCCCTACCAAAAAAAAAAAAAAAAAAGTTAAAAAAAAGTGATGGAATAAAGAACCCTAATTAGAATGGCAAAACAACAAAAAGGTAACATGCCTAGGACTAAATTTAACAAAAAATGTTCAAGACCTATTTGGAACATTTTAAACACGACTAAAGGCCACAAAAGACATGAACAGACATACCAAGTTTTTGGATAAGATGATTCTGCATCCTAAAAAATATCAATTTCCTATAATTAATTCATAAATGTAGCACAATCCCAATAAAACTAACAATTTTTTTTCTGGGGAGACAAGTTGATTCTAAGTTAATATAGAAAAAGCAACAAGCAACAACAGCTAGAAAAACCATGGAAAAAGAAGAAGAACGAGGGAGAGTAAGTGGAGAATTTAAACATATCCTAAAGCATCAATAATTAAAACAGTCTGGGATCGCAGCATGAGTAAAAACAAAAATAAGTCAATCAATAGAGGAGACTAGAAAGATAAGATAGACTCAATTTAAAATGTAGTTTTTCCAACCAGGGAAGGAGAAGAAAGACAGACTGATCAATAAATGGTATTAGAATAACTGGGTAGCTCTATGGAAATAATAAAACTGGGCATTTTCTTCACAGAATAGTATGTCATATCTCGAACTAAGATGTATTCCAACTACATTAAAGATTTAAGATGTGACTTGAGACCCACAGAGATACTAGAAGAAAACTTGGGACACTCCCTTTAAAGGTTTTAAAGTGAGGAACTTCTATCACTAAAAGTCAAGCAGCCATACAAAGGAAGATGGATAAATGTAATTATATTTTTTCAAAGGCTACATATATAGGGAGAAACCAAAACATTAATCAAAGCATATATAAGTCACTGGGACAAAATATTTGTTACTCACAAATCTCACAGGCTTACTTCCCTACTCCAAAAGTGCTTTTCAGATTAGTAAAAGATCATTATAGGCAGCAACCTGGGTGGACCTAGAGATCATCATACTAAGTGAAGCAAATTAGAGAAAAACAAATATCATATGATATCACTTATATGAGGAATCTAAGAACATGATACAAATGAACTTATTTATAAAACAAATAGACTCCCAGACGTAGAAAACAAATTTACGGTTACCAAAGGCAAAAGGGAGGGAGGGATAAATTAGGAGTTTGGGATTAGCAGATTCTACTATGTATAAAATAGACAACCAGGACCTACTGCAGAGCACAGGGAACTATATTAGTATCTTATAATAATCTCTAATGGAAAAGAATCTGGAAGAGTATATAGATATGTATGTATAACTGAATCACTTTGCTGTACACCTGAAACACTGTAAATCAACTACACTTCAATTGAAAAAATAAAAAATAGGGGGGAGAGTATAGCTCAGCAGTAGAGCACATGCTTATTAGCAGGCACGAGGTCCTGGGTTCAATCCCCAGTACCTCCATTAAAACAAAGCAAAACAAAACAAAAGCAAACAAAAAACATTATCAACAAGAGTCAATAGGAAAAAGAATCTGAAAATACACACACAGGAAAAAATGGAATTTTGCAACTGGTTTTCTTCACTTAGAATAGTATCTTCAAGGTTCATCCCTTTTGGAGTATGTGTCAGAATTTCCTCCCGTTTGAAGGCTGATTGATATTCCACTATGTGTATACACCACATTTTGTTTGTCTATTCATCTGTCAACAGACACTTGGGCTGCTTCCACCTTCTGGCTGTTGCGAATGCTGCTGCTGTGAACGTGGGTGTACAAATCTCCGTCTGAGCCCCTGTTCTCAGTTCTTTGGGGGTATCCACCCAGAAGTGGATTTGCTGGATCATATGGTAATTCTTTTTAATTTTTTGAGGAGCCACCAAAGTGCTTAATGTCAAATGCAATAGCAGCTGCATTATTTTACATTCCCACCAGCAGTGCATAAGTGTTCCAGTTTTTCCACATCCTCACCAACACTTGTTAATTTCTGTTTTTTGACAAAAGCCATCTTAATCGGTGTGGCGTGGTAACTCACTGTGGTTTTGATTTGCATTCCCTTAATGATTAGTAATGTTGAATATCTTTTCATGTGCTTATTGACCATTAGTATATCTTCTCTGGCAAAATGTCTAATCAATCTTTTTTCCATTTTTTAATCGAGCTGTTTGTTTTTTTGTTGTTGTTGTTGAGTTGAATAGTTTACCTTTTATATAAAAATGGGAGAAAGTAAGAAGTTACATTCATGTTTGATCTTAAACATATAAAGATTCTGTGTAAGAACATGTTAAAAGCTAAATATGATATGTTATATATTATATATTATACAGTATCCTGTATTTCTTTGTAGCTTTTGGCACACTTCTTTGTTCAATGCTTGTCTTCCACAATATGCTATCTGTCATGTTCACTGTTTTCCCTCCAATATATAGTAGAAAGGATTCTCAATAATTATATTTGTTAACAGACTGACTAACTGATGGAGAGAGAGGAATTTATCACATGAGAACACGTCATGTTATCAGGATGCTAAACTGTCCGATCACATAACAGCAGTCCCATCAGGAAGCAAGGCCCCGGTGAGATAAGGGGTGGGCTCAGGGCTGCACGATGACTTTGTGGACTCTAGGGACTTAAGGGACTTCTGCCTTTACGGACTCTTTCTTCCCCCAGCCCCCTGCAAAAAATCCCTATTATACATTCGTCAGTATTATGCTAGTTTTTCTTTTGATTTTAAAAGAAGCGAAAATGGAAGCATTAACTTGAAGCAGGCTGTGCTGCTGGACCGAGTGTGCAGCTGGCCCTGGGTGAGGTCACCAAGGAAGAAGAAGGGAGGAGAGGTGTTTCTTAAAGAAGGCAGGACAAGGATGCGGAAGGCTGAGGCCCTGAGGGTCAGGAGGCAACATGAAGATGCGGACCCAGCCAGCATGAAGAGACGTAAAAGAAACAAAAATTCAGCCATCTCGAGGCTCATCCTCCCCGCTTCCACGCCACCATCTCCCTGCCCTCTCTGACAATCACTTGCCACAGCATTTGGTAACCGCTGGCATTAAATATGGGCTATATCTGCAAAACTAACTTAATGAATTTTGTATTTCCAAAAAAAAAAAAGAAAGAAAAGAAAATAGAACTTTCTTCCTGCCCTGCCCTAAATATTCTTCTAGTTAATCCACTAGTATTTTCAAGGGAAATTCATATATATGTTTTTAAACCACGTTTTCTAAATGAAAGCTTATATTCTATTTTTTAAAAAATTGTTTGAAAGCACAGTGACTTATGTCAGACATGTAACATTAAATTAAACTGGCCTCTGTATTCTTCTATCAGAAACGAGCAAGTTAAACCAAGGGCAACATTGTATCCTTAAAAAAAATGGGAGAGTGGATGATGCCAGCCTTTATAAATTTTCTAAATAATGTTTTCCTACATTCTGTCCCTGAAGAGGGAAACTATTACCACTTTTCACTGAGATAAAGAAAATGTTTTTTTGCAACTTAAGAAATACTTCCAACGAGAGAATATTAATGAATTTAACAGCTGGTACGGCATGTATAGCAACCAACCGGAAGACATGCGGGTGTTAAGAGGGACACTGGTGTCTACTGTGACATATTTAATACCTGTTGCAGGAAGATCTCTGCTTCCAACTTCACACACTTTTCCCCCTGATTTAGTTCGCTGACCATCACAAGGCCTTGGATCAATACCTGAGCAGAGAACCTGTATTTTCCTTACGCCCCATTCAGGTATGCCATTTCCGGATCCCTTTAACACACACACAAAATCAACTATACACCAGATATGCCGGGAGCTGGGGATGAATGAGATGGGATCTGTACTGCAGGGAACTCACGCTCTAATGAGGGCAGCAAATGAGTTCTTTTATTTCATGCTGATTTCTGGGAAGCCTGGTAACTGTGACAGAACAAAGGTGAATGACACAGGCATGTGGCTCCAGACCAAATGCATGAATGTCCCTGAAGACAGCGGGGTCTCCTTAAGGCCAACGCCACATCCTCGGGCTGCAATGAGGCGCCCTTTCACCCTCCTGCCTCCTGCTACCACCACGAAGGCGCTGCTGTCCAACAGAATTACGATGTGGGACACCCAGGCAGACCACATAAGCAGTTTAAAATTTTCTACTAGACATGCTTCAAAAAGTAAAAAGGAGAAGAGAACATTACTTGAATAAACTATTTTCTTTAACTCGATACATCCAAATACTGTCATTTCAACATGGACTCGATATAAAAGTGATCAGTGAGGTGTTTCCCATGTGTTCTCTCCCCAGACATTTAGCCACGGTTCACTTTGGGCTAGTCACGGTTTAAGCGTCCACAGCCTCGTGTGGCCACCGTGTCAGACAGCACTGTCCTAAGTGACTCTAGGCAGAGGGACACCGGCACCACCCCTTAAATCTCACAGTGACCAAGTGAATTCTGAGAAGTCTTCAAAAGTACAGAAATGCTCACAGTTTTCTGCAGCACTCCTGGGAAAGCAGGGGTGCCTAGAATTGTCCTACAATGAAAAAGTCGGAGATGGTAAGTTAGGGCTTGATTTGTGACCATGTATTTTGCTTCCTGCCCTTCATCTCTGGCTTAAAGGAACCTCTTATTCTGGACTCGCTACTAATTGGTCACAATGACCAGCCTCCCCTTGAACCGGTTTATCTTTAGTCTCTGAATTAGCAGGAGAAGGAAATACCCCTCGGTGTTGCTGCAACACACTTCAATACGCTTTCTGCTTTTCTTTAATGTACCTTCTTATCTTGTTCATGGGCCCCTGGGAGAAGACTGGATGAGACGTCCCACAGGACTCAACAAACAAAGAACACTAGATTAAAGACTCACCAGCACTGCTCAGTGTGGAAGCCACAAATTCCTTCCAGAGCCCACTCAGGCCTAACTCACCACAACTCCGGGTATTTCAGGGTTCCCTCACCCTTAGCACACAGAGCCTTATCCAGAAGTCAGTCACTTCCCTGTGACATTCTGATTTTCTCTTCTTCCTCTGGGTCTCTCCTTTTCAGTCCAATCAACCTGATTCAAATGTCCTTTCCCCTATATCCCTATGAAGTTTTTTGGCTCTTTCCTCTCTAGATTTTCTTTCCTATTACTCATTGCTTCTTTTATTGTTCTGTGTCTGACATTATTATTTCTTATACCTGGCATGTAATCGTATCTACACTTTCTCTGTTCTGGATTATTCTCTCTTAAAATCAGATTCTCTAACTCTTTACCAAAATAGATTCATTGGATACATCGTCAAATAGACAGTCCTCCCTTCCTAGGAAAGAAATTTATGTATAAATTGTCTCAAGTACCCAAATTTAAATGGTCAGTGGTTAAAATAAAGAGGCCAAGTGCCTTTTGACCCTGATTAAGTCTTTTTTGAAGGCAGGAAGGACTTACAGAGACCAGTTGGATTGTGGTAAGCTGGTTAGACAAGACAGTAACTCCTTGGATGTAATATTCTGACCCTGCACCCTCCTGGCCTTCCTACAACTGATCAGAGAGTGAGCCAAGGCACGAGGGATGGCACAAGGCATCCCAGTGTGGAGGGAAGCACGGACAGGGCTCAGTTTTCAGTTTTAGGATTCCTACCTCTTCAGCACGATCTCAGAATTGCAGTGGGTGCAATGACATTTCTGGTCTATCCCTAACTCGATACCTCTGTCAGTTTCTTAACATCTGTGTTCACCAGTGATATTTCCAAGTCACATCATGGGACTGAATGTGATTCAGAAATGTGATGAATTCTAGCCCAATCATATCCGTGCTTTCAAGCAGGATGAACATTTTCGGGAAGTGCCCAATCACAGGTATAAGAACGACACTATACAGGCTAGAACTGCCCTGGAAGTAGAGCGGGACCTCGAGCAGCAGTGCCCTAAAATCACAGACCATCACCAAGGAGGGAGCTCCAGCACTGGGGAAAAGGATGCATCTCTTGGAATAACATGGTTTCATATTTAAATCAAATGAAAGAAATTCACTAAAAGGCTCCTTTCCTAAAACCACTATCCACTTTTTTATACCATTTGATGTCATTTCTGTTCCTACACCATGTTTTTCACTTCTCCTAATAATACATGCCCCATTTTCTCTATAAAGAACATAAGCACGAGCCAAAGTCGTTTTGCTGGATTAATCGATTTGTTTTCTTTTTTCTCAGAAGCTTCGATACCACTCTCAGTTTCTAGCCTGGCCAGCAGAAAGGAATGAGCAAGTCCACCAGCACAGGCTCCAGAGCCCAGAGGTGACCTCCACATCCACCATCCTGACCTAGACATGACCCTGCAAAGGTCACGGGTGTGCTTGGTGCCTAATCACCAACTCTGCCCCTAGAGAGAAACCTCAAGAGAGTCCTAAACCCACACAGCCCCAAGAAGACCAGAAACCTCAGAGCTATCTCCAAATGGGGTTCCAAACCTAGAGGGGTTTTTGGGAATCTCTGAAACCCCGTAAAATTATTAACAGGTGTAATGAAGAAAACAAACTGGCATTTATTATCACAAATGTCTTATAAGGAAGGTGAAAGTTAGATTTGCTTTAGGTTGGCTTAGTATCTTGGGATGGGGGTGGGGGGTTGAGCACACGACACAGGCCCGGGACAGTTTGGGAGCTGAAGCTGGAGAGAGCCAGATTACACTCCCCTGCATGGAAGGAATGTGGAGATTCTGGAGCAACTGGGGAATTAGCTGGTAAGCAGGAAGGGATGGAAGGGGGATGCACAGAGCGAGGGTGATGCTGTACAGCTGGGGACCACGTGGGACAGAGCAAGCAGGGAAGAGTCTCCTGCGAGATGGGCTGAGGAACCCTTAAGAACAAGGAAGAGCAGTGCTCTGTATGCGCCATGCAAACTGCAGTGATGTAAGGCTCTCCTTCATCCCCTCCAAATTTTCCAGCATACGCATACAATTTCTGAGAGTTGGGGGATCTGACATCTGAGGAAGGATGTATGTTGCCTGCCTGAACCAATGATAATCAGAACAGGGATGACTGTGTGGGATGGCAATGCGGCCTATAAACTGAACACACTTTGGAAGATACACGTTCCCAACGTGCTTTGAAGACAAAACCCTCAGGCAGTCTCAGAAATCTTCAGAAGGGTCTGATCTTCCACCTCGCAAATAGTGTCCAAGAGAATCCTATTTAGATCTAAAGGATCGGGGTCACACCTGCTGCTGTCTGGGCTACACAGAAGTGCGGGGTGGGGCCAGGGCATGTGTGTTTCTCTGGAGAAGGAGCCAAAGCTTTCTGTCCAATTTTCAAAGTGGACCATGCACAAAAGGAGGAACGGCTCCAAATAAGTTAGGAATCACTGTTTTGGAGAGGCCTACTCCGTAAGTGATTTTAAAAAAAAAACTTCTGAGTGCACTTAACCAGGATGGAAAACACCGTAAAGTCAAATGGAAAGAAGTCTATGAGAAGCCGAGAGACTCAACTTCTCTTTCTGGCTCCGCCACTAAGCGGCAGGTCACCCCCGCCCACCCCGCGAGAAAGCGGGAATAATTACCCTCACTCTCAACCCCTAGAGCTGCAATGAGGATCCAACAAAATGACAGATGTTCACGCACTTTTCTACAGCATACAGAGCAACACACTATTATTAGATCTCATCTGGCATTAGATTGGCTAACCGAATACCAGAATAGTCAGTACAAAAATGACCTTAGTGAAAATATTTTTACCATTCAATCATGGATATTATCTCCTTTTCTTGCCATGATAAATCATGGCATTCGGCTTTAAAGGATATTTTTATCGTTCATCTAACTCTGGGAGTTTCACTGTGTTCCAGCCTCACTTTACAGCTTCTGTTTGGTAACTCTTCCTACCTACTGCCTCGTTCTGGAGGCGCACATCAAATCTGCACAAGAGCAAAGGGAGCTTCGCTCGCTTTTTTTTCTGTGCATGGCAACGGGCGTGACATTTGATCTTACATAGGGATTAAGTCATTCTTGAGCAGAGCCCAGGAGAAGGAACAGCTCCAAAAAAACAACCAGCCTTGCTGGTACTACAACATCCAGAAATTCAAGTCACTCTGCTACAGTTATAATTTGTAGTCTGTCTGGCACTGGGAAATCTAACTGCAGTCTCTGTGGTTTAAATAAAATGTATCTACAGCAGCTTGGAGCCATGTTTTAAAATGTTCCATGTTATTTTAGTTCAAGGACAAGCTTTTAAAATTAAAAGAAAACTTTGGCTTTAATTATAGAGTAAAAGTGATTTTTTTTTTTTAAGGAATGCTATTGAGTCCCAATTTTGGAGAAAGCATTTGAAATTTAGAAAAAAAAAATTAAATCTCCTAAAGTAACAATCCTTATTAACGTAGGAAGATCAAAAACAGAGCACACACTCACACATAAAGGCCACATTCTTGTGGTTTTCAAACTATGATAGTCACCGTTCATCTACTCGGTATTATATTTTCCAGTGATTTCAGTTATACTTTATGACCAGGATACAATATTTTAACAGGCACTACTGCTGACACAGTGACAGATCTAATAAAAGGCAGCTGATGGTGGTGTTTAACCTTAAATTTAAGAAAAACCCAGTAGAAGCTAAATTTATGAAACACAGAAGTTGAGTCATGTTGTTCCTACAACAGAAGGATTCGCTGCAGGATTGTTTTAAAATACCCAGTGTCTGCGCTGTCTTTAAAACTTGATTCAATTTAAATCTAATGTTTTTAGAATGTGTCTATTTTAAAATTCAAGGCACAACTTTATTATAGGCTGTGGATTTATACAGAGTGACTAAAACAGAAGCTTTAAGCCAAGTGCACCAGCAGGAGAGGCAAGTAAACGTCCCGCCCCCGGGGCCCCGGGCAGGGGCCGCCTCCCCTCCCACCCCCAGCACTCTGGGACCGCTCAGGATGCCACAGGAAGGACTCTGACTGCAGTCTGCTTGTTTTCTCAGCGATTTGCTGCCCCTTCCAAAGGAACAGCTCCGCCAACCCCATCACCCTTGTTCTGGGTGATTGTTTTGTCTCCTTTCACCATGTATTTGGACTCTGGAGGAAGATGGCTTCAGGCAGGTGCATGTCTCCCTCTGGCCACTCTTGTGTCCCTGGATCCTCTCTCCTCTCTACAGAGATGCTCTATGCTCCTTCCTGGGGTTGAGTCTAGGGCTGGAGTGACACTGCCTGTCCTACAGAGAAGGCTCCATCTGAGCAGCACCACCCTCAGACCCCGAGAGAAAGGATCTGCAGTGAGACAAAGGAGGAGATGAAGTAAATTCTGGACTGGATGTTGTGATCAAAGCTGAAGGAGCCCCATGGCGGGTTCTACTCTTCTGGAATGGGGAAGGGATGAGGAGGGTCCAGAGGAGCCAAGGAGGCTCCTTAAAACCCTCTCCCACATTTGATCACTCGGTGACTTACACCTTCTGCTCTCAGAATGCCCTGTGGGGAAACGAGGATAATAATGGTACCGGCCTCAGGAGGTGGTTATGAGGATGAAGTCAGCAAATACACATCAAGGGCCTGGCGCCCGGCACTCGACGCGCGCTCAAGCATCACCAGCTATTATCACCATGGTCACTGCTGAGCCCGCATGTGAGCTATTTTGTCCGCACTCTTCTCATCGCCTCACAGATATTGGCCGTCCTGAGATAAGGGCCTGCCATGTTTGCTGGAGACATGGATAACCACTACCCTTGGAGGGGCAGACAGAGTGTCTGCGTGGTGCACGGGGCGGGAGTCCAGCAGAAGGATGCAGGCTCACTGGGAGGGAGGTAAAAAGGAGGCCAGTTGGCTGGGGGAGAAGCCTTAGAACAAAAGCAGTGGAAGATCTCTCAAAGATAAGCCACCGTCTCTGTAACTGTCCCCAAGTCTGGAAGAAAGAAAGAGACAGTGGGCAAGAGCAAAGTCTTCAAGTCAAATGGATCTGAGTCTGAATCCTGGCTCGGCAACATCCCAGTGCATGTGGGCAAATTCCATGCTTTTAGTGGTGTTCTCTCCTCAAAACAAGGATCTTAACACAGATGCCACAGACCTATTGTGGGGAGTAAGCAAAATAACGCAGGGTGGGTAGCGCACAGTAAGTGCTCAAAACACAGCAGCTGTAGTGAGCAGGTGCAGGAACAGGAAACGTTCTCAGACCACAGGAACTATCTAGTCACCTCCCCTAGAAATACACTGTCGCTTGCCTCATGCCTGCCTGCACGTTAAGATGCCCGCCTCCTGTTATGAGATTAAAAGTATGTACCCTTCAGGGAAGCAAGACTCACCAACTGTATAAAGAGAATACATATGTGTGTTTTCTGTGCTCGTATGTAAATAATTATGTAAATTTCAACTGATTTACTTAGGCAAGATTTGATCACTCAGTTTATAGATTATCCATACTCGAAGCATTTACAGCAGTATGTTTTTTAAACTTTATAATTAACAGATCACACTAACGATGATGCCTAGAGGCTAAACATTTGAAGCTGAATAGGCAAACCTCGTCCAAATCCCCCTGCTATGTGATCTCTGCTGGGATATGCAGCACTTTGCCCCCGTAACTTCCCCCCTTGTGTCACATCTGTGACTGTGTTACGTTACGTGTTAAAAGTGACTTTGTAGGTGGAACGAGGATTACCTATCAGCTGACACTAAATAAGGGAGATTATCCTGGATTATCTGTGTGGGCTCAGTGTGGTCCTGTGAACCCCTTAAACACAGAGCTTTTTCCTAATTGGGACCACAGGGGTAAAGCAGGGAAATTCAAGCCTGAGAAGGACCAAGCATACTGTTGCTGGTTTGAAAATGTAGGGGATGGGACAGAAGGAATGCAGCAGCCTCTGGAAGCTGAGAGGACCTCAGTCCTACAACCACAAGGAAATGAATTATGCCAACAGCCTAAAGAAGCTAGGAACCCAGTGTGATCCACACCTTGATGTCAGCCTGCTGAGACTCCAAGGAGAGCATCCAGCCACGCCGTGCCGACCTCTGACCCAAGAAGATATTTGTAATAATATTTATTACTGTTTTATGTTGCTAAGTTTGTGGTGATCTGTTATGCAGCCATAAAAAACCAATAGATGGGCACAGAAACCACTCTTTGATTTATAACCACAGTCATCACTTTTGCTGTGGTTAATTAATTATAAAACAAGATCCTCCGTTTCTGACTGCGACATACAAGCTGCCATTCCTGGCAATGGTGCGCCGTGATCTCGAGCTAGCCTTCCGGCGTTTCTCTGTCTTAGTTTCAGGGGCTTCACTTAATATTTTCTTAAAATAAGTGCTTGGATCGTTGCTGCTTATTTAGCATCTCTAACAGAGGGTGTACAGGATCTTCGGAAGAGAAAACCCTCCAACACCCTACATTCCAGGAGAAGCCTTGTGAAGGGATGTGCTGTAATGATTAGCTAAGACCTATACTGGGACGTTTGCTGGTTATGCTGCTGCCGAGAGGCGAGATCAACCAGTGAGATGATGTAAAGCTCCTGACCTCATCCTCCTCAGAACGGTCCTAGTGCTTCAAGGAACGTGAAGCCTTAGCTACATAATCCAGAGAGAACCCCTCCTCCCCGAGGATGACAGATACTGCTTGGCAGGATGATAGCCAAGGTGCTCCAGGCAAAGGACTCCAGGAATGTCAGGTACTCCAGGAATGTCAGGTGCTCCGGGAAGACAGGGTGCTGCTCTAGACAGGATACTGGGAACAGTGGCCCATTTTAAATTCATTACTGTTTAATCAGCACAGTTTCCACATGCTGACAGCTGGACAATCAAGCATATCCCTGAGGGAAGAAAGAAAACTCATAGAAAAGCATTCTGTGATCAGTGTACCACCACCCAGAGACAGAAATACGGTGAAATATTTTCAGTTCAGCCACAGTTGAAAAAAACCGGGGAAGAATCTGGAGAGCAGAGCCCTGAACAAAGACAATGAATTTTATTGTTAAAAAAGAGAAAGAGAAAGAGGGAGGGAGGGAGGGATGGGAAGGGACTGAAGGAAGGAAGGAAAGAAGAAAGGGGAAAGAGAGAGAGGAATAGAGAAAGAAGGAAGGAAAGAAAGCTATTACAGGAAAGAACATATTTTGACATGTTCAAAATAACTTGAATATGCAAATTTTAATATGTACTTTGTTAATATAGTATTTTTGAAACAGAATAACCCTTTCCCTTCCATGCTATTATTTTATTTTGACATATAACTTTAATTAAATACATTTGTAGCACTAGCTAAAAATTATTAAAGTAATCCAAGTATGAAAGGGTAAAAAAAAAGCAGTATGAAGCATATGATTATTCAGTGCTTCATTAACTGATAATTTTGCTTGAAGGAAAGATTGGCAAAAAGGAGTGGAATTCTTAGCTCCTTGTTTTTACTTAAAAATTCCCGACAGAGCTCACTCAAACAAAGAACTTAAGTTTTCCACTGGAAGGACAAAAAGAAAGTTGGTTCTAGCATGTCCGGCCACATCCTTCACTACAGAGTCAAACAGTATCCATTTGGATTCCAATCACATTTCAAAAGTGTAGTATTTATTAGGTACATGACTGCCAAGTACCACTATATCATAGTATTATAATGACAGGCATTTTTTATTTAACGAAATTATATTTAGCTCTTTATTTCAAGCACCGTAATTCGGAAAGTCTTACCCATCATAACGGGTCATATTTATGTACCTGAAACCCATCAAGAATTTTCCGAGAGCTGCCACGTTCCACTCTGCAGACAATAACTATATTTATCATTCCTTTGATATTCAGAATCTATGCCTAATTCTGCATGTGTGCAAATTCCCAGTAAAAATGGTCAGAAACAAAGGAAACATTTTTTACGATGAAATCATTGACTGGAAGTCTACACCACAGGGTTCCGTTTAGGATGGTACACTGAATACGTTTTATTTACTTCTCTCTCAAAATCCCATTAAAATCACAGACTGTAAATTCAAAACCAAATGAATGCCTAAGCAGTCCTCGAAGACAATAAAAGGTACCATCACCAAATCAGAGGAGTTGAGAAATTCATGGAAGATGAAATGCATATGGGTACCAAGTTGGTGGGGAAACTCAAGCAGAGAACCACAACTCAAAACAGGTGGAGGGCAAGACCGTGGCAGAGTGTGACCGGCTGCTCCCAGCAGGGCACAGAAGATGCTCTGAGTCAGAGAGCAAGTGGGCTGGGAGGGGAATCATGAAGGCTATCAGTCACATAGACAACGGAAGAGCTGGGTCATGCTCCCTTCCTGAGTCTATTAGCTGCCTCTGGGTCCTCTGACCCCAGGACACGGCTGCTGCAAATATTTTTTAAATGAATTAGGAAGGCTGTCTAAAGAGGGCTCTTAGCATGAAGGTCATTAAGATGTGCAGAGCAGGGATTCAGGTAACTTCTGATCTCCACAGGGGTCATGGCTGCTATGAAGAAGGAGCGATAAGAAAAAAAAAGATGTTCTTGGAAAATAAAAACAAGATTCCACAATTAAAAGTGCAAATAGAAAGGTGGATTGATAGGATGGAAGGGCCAACGTTGAAGACTAAATTAGTAACCTGGAAGAAAAAGTTGAGGAAACTATTCACAAAATAAAGGAGAAAGATGAAAAATGTGAGCAGAAAAGGGGAGAAGCAGGAAATCCTGGGCCAAGGTCATTTCACAGGTGAATTCTTTCAAACCTTAAGGTATCAGGAAGAACTAATCTGTACTTCACTTAAACTTTTCCAGAGCAGAAGAAGATGCAATACTTTCCAGGTCATTCCACAAGACTGGCATAACTTTAACATCAAAATTGTGTAAGGATAATTATCAGGAAAAAAGAAAATTACAGACAAATCTCACATGAGATTTTTCATATAAAATTACTAAATAAAATGCTGATAAAATGGATCCAGAAATCTTTTAAGAAGAATGATATAGCGTGATGGAATAGAACTTTTCCCAAGAATGTAAGGCCAGTTAAACACAAGGAAATTCAGATAAAAAGAGGACAAGATGATGATGTTCTTAAAAATTGTGGAAATGGAGAGGGGTATAGCTCCATGGTAGAGCACATGCTTAGCATGCACGAGGCCCTGGCTTCAATTCCCCAGTATCTCCATTAAAAAAAAAAAAACAAAAAACTGTGGGAACAGCATTTGATAAATGTAATAGCCTATTTAGTTATGTGTTTGCATTGGGGTGGGGTGGGGAACCTCTTATTAAATAATCTAGGGAAAGAAAGAGGATCCCTTAACTTGATAAAGTGGTTATACCAGAAACTTTGTGAACATCATACTTAATGGTAAAATGTAAGAAAAATTCCCTTTAATGTCTGCCATCACTGTTATTACTCAATATTGTTTGGGAAAACTTGGTCAGTGCAATGCATACGGGCACCAAGTTGGTGGGGAAACTCAAGCAGAGAACTACAACTCAAAACAGGTGGAGGGCAAGACTGTGGCAGAGGGAGGGACGGAGGGGCAAAGAGGGAGGAGAAGAACACCTAAAACTGTTACTATTTGAAGGTTATTTGCTTGTATGTCCGTTGACCATCCAACTGGATATAAGAAAAATATACAAAATCCAACAGATTTTCTATATATCAGTGATGGCGACTATAAAACATAACAGACAAGTCATCTGCAATAGAAACAATAAGAACAACAAAATAAAAGGCCCAGTAATTAACTTAATGAGAAATATGCAAATCCTATGTAAAGAAAAAGACAAAAACTTCCTAAATACCATGAAAAGTGATCTGAATAAATGGAGAACTAAACCGTGTTCCTAAGTGGGAAGCCTTGATGTAGTAAGGCTAAAAATAATCCACAAATTAGTATGTAAATTCAATGCAAACCCAAATAAATTTCCAATGGAATTTTTAAACAAGGACTTGTAAAATTTATTCCAAAATTCAACTGGAAAAGTACAGGCAGGCGCCTAGATGGAACCGAAAGAAGTGAAAGCACATGCAGCCTGCCCTATGCTGACACGTTCAATAAAGCGAGTCATGAAAACGGGCCACCGCTGACAGAAGAATATCTTTCAAGTTCAATGGAATACCACAGAGTCTAGGAATAGATGCACATTTAAAGGCAGTTAGTCTATAATAAAGGAGACATTTCAAATTGGTAAGGATAGGTGGGAGCACTCAGGAAGTTGTTTTGGGATAACTGGCTGTTGATATGGGGAGAAAAAAATCAGTTCATAGCGTCAAACAGTCTACAAAAACACTTCAGGCACATTGTATGAGTGGACAACTAAACAATAAAAGTAGTAGAAGAAGATGTATACGCAAACGTTTTTAATCTTGGGATAGTCTTCCTAAAAATGACCCAAGGCAGGACGAACACTGTGGCAGATTTAACCATGTGTCCTCTCCCTTCTTGGCCTCCTAACCTACCCTCAAAGCCCAGCACCCTGCCTGGGCAGGCCCTTTACCTGCCACTGGTGGTGGGGGGAGAGGGGGGCTGACTGCTGCCATCCCCTAATGCGCCTTTGAGAGGTTCCTGTCCTGTTGCTCAGAGCCCAAGAGATAATAGAGCTTCTAGAGATAACATGGCTTGTATTTAACTAGGACTTTAAGTAAACTGTGGGCTACCTTCTCTCCCTAGAAATTTCACAGAATCTCAGATTATCAGAGGTGATAAGGTACTTAGGGATTATCCAGTCATAAACCCTCATTTTATGGCTAAAGAACCAAGGCCCTGGTTGATAAAGTCCCTGCTTTAGAGCAGTCCTGGCTGAGTACCGGGCTCCTGATTCCCAAGGCAAGGCTCTCTACTCTTACCACATTAAATCTCCCCACAGCTTAATCTACTTGTGGGTAGTTTCAGGTCAGGTAAGGAGGGAGGCTGGAGAGAAAATCTGGGCCCAGTAAAGTCATTTTCCAAACCACAGATGAAGCAGCAGAAATTTAACTAGAGTCAAAATATACATTAAACTTGTCCCGCTTCCACAGAGCCTCTACCCAGACCTTTATACTATCACTTTAATTAAAGCACCTGAGACAGTGAGGTCACATGCAGACCATCCGCCCTTCTGGCTCTTCTCTGGGCTTCCTGTAGCATCTCACCGAGTGTGTTAGGGGGTGGGGACAAGGAACGGTATTTGGGGGTTGGTAATATGTCATGAAATCATAAAGTTGTGCTTTTTTATATTTTCCTAATGAGAGGAAAGTTATTGTAACTATAAACTGAAATTTTACTGCTTCAATCATAGTAACCATGAAATAGTCCTCCAACACCTTTCAAGATAGTTGAGAATGACTATTCCAGATGATTTATGTTTATACTTTTTAAAGCACATTTTAAGAAAAAAAGTATAAATTAAAAAAAAAAAAAAAAAAAAACTCCTGAAAGAAAAAAAAAAGTACACAGGTCAGAGACACTGGAGGCCCCATGGGTCATGAGTAAATCTGAACTGGTGTCAGAATTTCTGAAAAGGTCTAAAGTAAAGGAACCCAGGAGACACAGTAAAAACTAAAACAAGACCAGTTGCACTACTGACAAGGTTGTGAAAAAACTTCTCCATCCAGCTGGAGAGACTTAGCAGCTCAGAAGAGAAGTAAAAGAGGAAAAAAAAAAACAGCGAGACTAAACGCAAGCAAGACGAGAAAAGAAAACGAAAAACAACGATAACCCTCCGCTCAGCTGCAGGCGCGGGAAGGCGGGGGTGGCTTCTCAAGCAGCCTCTAGCCCTGTGCTGGGCGAAGACATCACAGCAAAGGCACTTGGCACCAAGCAGCTCCTGGCCAGGGATTTTACGTTGAGAAATGTAAGACCCAGTAGCATTTAAGGAATTCTTGCTCTTGCCAGAGAGCCATCCTCCTGCCCTGAAGCCATGTGACAATCCGATCCTGAATGCCACTCTGCCTTTTACGCATCTGTTGTCTAAATCAGTGCAGAAACTGGAAGCAACCGACTCTGCGCTTTGGCCCTCTGCCAAAGGGTACATTTCAGTGTCATAATGACAGTCTTGGCAGAACAGGGCATTCTCACTTGAAATGTCTCTGCCATACTGAGGGCTCTGTGCACCGTAACCTGAGTCTGGCTCAGTCGAGGGACTGTTAGTCCTAAATTTCAAATACATGGGCAACTATGTGAAAGCTTAAAGAGCAACTGTTTCTTGGAAATCCCACTTTTCGAATGGTTGTCTCCGACTACCTTTCAGCACTTTAAAAGGTTTCCTTTTCATTTGTGTTATTTTTCCATTTTAATTTTATCTCACCAAACTAGTCCTCTTAAAATTACTTAAAAAAATGTTACTCTCTTCATTTAAATGAAGCCTGATTCAAGGCAAAATAGCTTTATATAATGGCACAAAAAAGGGAACACATTCTTTCTGTCAAAGATGTCCATCTTGGTCATTGTATCAAAGCCCTGAATCAGTGGGCAAGAGGCTGTTTCCATCCCCGTTCACAGTCTAGTGATCGTGGAAGACACCACATGCATCCACAGTGCCATCTGGCCACACAGCTACGGCGCTGCCAAATCTGTAACACAGTGACCTCAACACTGCAATTCAGTCTGGGTGCAATTAGTGACGTGTCTGATCCAAGGAAGCCCTACGGCGAATCTGACCCCGAAGCATCTCAGCATATCTTGCCCTGCAGCGTCCTACTGGCCTGGGAAAAACAGTTCTTGATTCGCTTTTCTGACTGGGAAGACTCAACATTGTGAGAAGCTGATGAGTGATGTCTTTGCTTGAAGCTCAGTCTGATATGTCTTCCCCAAAGCACTTTCCAGTTGGGTTGTTAGTAACACCCAGACTTTTTTCAGATCACTTTCAGGTAATGACTCAAGGCCTCCAGGGTAACTCAAGGCAGAGGGATTGTTCCACTGATCATTATCAAAAGCCACGATGTTTTCTCAACTGCGCTCAGTTCTACTACTACCACTGCACACACACAGACACACACACACCAAGAGACTTCTGACCAGCAACAGCAACTGGTAGAGATCGCCAAACCATGACTCTTTCCCTTAGTAACCACAGGATAATCCCTAGGTACCATATGTCTATCACAACCTACAATCTACCAACATGTGTGAAGACCTTTTCCACTGCAGCCATTCAAATAAGGTACTTTTTTAAAAAATGCACACACTTAGCCTAAGTGCTGAAAAGTTCAACACTAACAACAAGTATTTTTACAATAAAAGTCAATTAAGTACAGAGGTTGCCAAAAGCCATCAGACTTACTGTACGATCAGGCTCACATCTCCAAGCAACCCAGCAACTCCCACTCAAAAACCCAACAATTTCAATGCCTGGGGCAGCGTCCAAAGCAGTCTCCTAACTTGCAGATTAAGGGTTTGAACTGGAAGATCCTTTAAAAAGTTCACAGCTGGATTTATAAAAATCCTTGATGATTTCCCTCTTTAGTATAATGAAAATAAGAGAAATTAGGTAACAAAGAGGGGAAAAGGTTCATTATGCAGCTGCTATATAAACATGCCATCCTTTATTTATACTGAAAACCAAGAGAAAATTCAAGTGTTATGAAAAAAAAATTGAACAAAGTGAACAAAATTATTACTATCATTATTTTGCTTCCTCAAAACTCACAATTGTAAATCATATAATTTCTAATAGAAAACAAGACTACAAGCTTCCAAAATTTGAAAGTACCCAAATTCTGGACTTAGAAGAAAACACATATTTATTCCGAGTAAAAATTCTGTTAAATCAACAAAGACAAATTTTGACATAGAAAAGTACCTGTTTAATTTTAGAAACAAAATAGGGAGGCAGAAGGGGAAAAACTAGCTGCGACTCACCAAAAAGGAGAGAAAGAAAAGAAACCACTTCCATATTCATTAAACAGAATGTCTTGTTATTTTCACAGACAGTAAAAACCTTTTGACATCCTTTTCAGTCCCAGGCTGGAGAGGTGTCAGCGGATCTTATCTGGTCTTGTCAGTGTGTAAAGAGTTTACAAACCTAACTAAATTTAGAATTAGTGGGAGCTAGGCACTTACATTCCTTATATATAGGAGATGGGGAAAAAAAGGCCCTTTTATGCCAGCTTTGAGTTTGGCTTGAGTTTTTATGACTTATTTAGAAGCCCTAGGGAATGAAAAAAGTCTCTTAATGGAAATACTGACATAGTCTTAAATATAGTGTCATGAACCAGCACGTCTGTGAAACTGCACCAGGTGCGGCTGAGCAGTCCAGTGAGTCTGAAATGCACAGAGCGTCAGGAAGTCAGTTACAACGGACTGACTGCCAGGAGACAGTCCTGTCATGACACAGGGGATACCCCTGCAGAATCAATAATTTCATGTTGATAAATTTGTTTTTAACAGGAAAATAGGTAAAATGTGTGGGATCTATACTCTTACACGTAGAGGAGAGAGAAAATGTAAAATTTCTGCATAGAATTTCTCCAATTCTATCACAGCATCAAAAATAGTCATTCTTAAAAAGCCAAAATGGTCATGTCAACCCCGAGTGAACAGGGCAGAAGAGTTTAAATCATTGGATCTAAATCTGTGCTCTTCTTCCTAAATCTCACCTATAAGGTGACGTCCTAGATAGACAGGCAATAGATATCACTACTTGGTGAAGTCAAATTCATAAACGCTCCCTTTGTTTTTATTTGTCTTTCTGCTATACTTTTTATTCTTCGGTGGATTGTCTTGAAACCAGCTAAACTTTTCCATTTATCATCCTTGCATTTTCCTGAAAGTCACTCTTTCTACTTGAAAATCGGTTTGGTTTCATTTTATACTTTCTAAGTTTTTATGTTGACTCTCCTAAACATCTCATAGTTTTAAGATTCATTCTGTTTAATTTTTTCCCTCTGGTTTTAGCTTTTTTTTTTTTTTTTTTTTTTTTTTTTGCGTTTTTGAAAAAACCCATTTAAACTGATTCAGGACCATTTTCTTTCTCTTGTCCTGCTCATAGACACAGATCAACATATACATATGTACATGAAAGTGTCTTTTATGATTTAAGAGGCAGACAGACTAAATCATGAAAACACTAACTCATTCATTTAAGAAACAGTTCTGGAGCAAATACATGAGACACTGAATTAAGAGCTAGGGGGACTATAAAAATGAATAAAATACCATTTCAGGGCCTCAGAGAGCTATTAACACACACAAGGCAGTGAGTATCAGCACGGAAGAAGAGAGAGGATACAGCTGCATTTTGGAAAACAGTCTGTCTATATTCACACAAATTTGAAAACAGAATTGCTATCATTAAGTATCACACGGAGGAAACAGTGTAAAAGGACAAAAAATGTCAGGATCAAACACAGCCCTAAAAATGGTGTACACCTTCTAAACTAAGCTACCGTGTATTTTCCATTTGTTTGTAAACCAGGCTGCTGAATGGGGCTGTAAGCCTCAGTATCCAATATAGACTTTTTCAAAGGCTCTCCCAGGACACCAAATAACAAAAGAAAAGTGAATGAAAAACTAACCCCTGCAGGAGCCAGCACACAGATTATGCCAATATTTGTTCTCTTTTTCTACGTCTGTCGGCCATGAATCTGTTTTTAACAGTAAGCGGAACACTTGAATACTTCCATTTAAATTTTGCAAGTGAATCCATAAAGAAAATTTGCTTTCAAAAATCAAGCTACTTTGCATTTCAGAAATAATCCACATGACTGTGATCTGCCGCCATCACCACTAATAGTTAATAATCTACAGTGTCCAGAATACCATGCTTACATTTTATAATCCTACCCCACGACTCCCTAAAGGTCAGAATTTCTATAAATCTCATTTCAAAGGTTAGCACTTTGGAATAAGTAATTAGGAAAGATCTGTTTTTAAAAGGCAATCATAAAGACATCGCTCTTCACTCAGAGGTGTCAGAGGCAAGTTTAGGATTGTGGTTAACCCCAAAATTACTAATTTGAAAGGGAGGACTGGCATACAAAAAGCAATGGGAGGAGGGAGTTTAGAGAAGAGACAGGGCTGAGGCACACCCCATATGCTGTGTTTCATATTGTGAGCTCAGCAGTATAGAAGATTCTCTATTTTGTAAATCACCCCTTAAATTTGTATCTGGAAGTTTCACTTAGGTGGAATACCTCGTTTCCAATGGTGTCTGATAGGAGAGGTATTGTTGCAGTAAAGATACAGGACCAAAAACTGGATAACCTTTCAAGGATCCTTTAAATGTCATGAACTGGGCTGATGAGAGGAGGTTTTATTATTGTCTGCTGGTGAACATCAGCAGTCATTTGCAGGCCAGGAAAAGAATGTCTGGAATCATCCAACACAGCAAAACTGAATTCTTTCACTGAAAACAAGGAAGTGACAAGTACAAAAAGGGAAATAAAAGAAGATGAAAGTATCCAAAGTCGACTGAGTGGTCAACAAAATTCCGAAGAAAGGCTAGCTTGTACCCAGAAACACAGTATCCTCAGCAGCTGGCTCTGGACTGAGCCTTCTCTTGACAAAGCCTTCTCTCAACTGCCCTGAGGCTTTCTTTAAGCTACCCCCAAACACCTAACATTGATGTAACATAAATTACGAGTGACTATTTCCTGCTCAAAAAGATCTGACAAGTTCTTTAAGTCTTTCTTCTGCTTCATTTAACTATGGTTTCTTTGATGAGGAGCTGAGCACAGAACCCAGGGCTCCAGTGAGCCTAGAACATATCCGATGCGGTACGAATGCTTGGAAGGGCACTTCACACATGAACGCCTTTGTCCCAGAAGCGTCCTGCGAAGTCAGCAGTTTGGGATGGAGACAGTCCCATTTCTCCAAATAAACTATGCTACAAATCAAGGTTAAATCCCCAGCTAATCCAATGGTTTACTGAACTCATGAGCGTCCTTGAGTTTTACTACTGATAATACCAACTGAAACCCTAAAGAACACACGTGTGCAGGAAGAGAGAGAAAAAAAACCCATCTCCACTCCACCCCACCCCGACCCTGGCAGAGGGTGGGTGGTTATCATTAGCCAAGAAAAGAATATTTGGAAGTGGCGTTGAGCCTTTGTCATTCTCCCAGGCTTTCTTTCTACTGCCTCCTTTGTCTCTTCCCCACTTCCCTCATTTTGCTCCAACCGTGGCAGGCCATCTAAAAGGACTCTGCCCCTCAAAGAGTCCCATGCACCAAATAAATGACTTCTTTTCCCTCTCCATCAAAATCTCCATTTCGTCAGGGATAGTCACGTGGAGGGGAAGCTAATCTGATTAATTCACACTAACATAGAAAAGAGTTCTATCTGCCAAAAGGTTTTTGCTCTACCAGATGTGCATAATTAAGAGGGATTTCAGGCACTTTAACAGGACAAAGTTGAAACATTCAGCCTTGTCGGAGCAGATTAAATTTATGAATTACACACCAGGAAAGCAGTGGGGCTCAGAGAGTTAACCACTAGAACGTACTAGCCATCTAGAAGTTGATCGTCTGTGAGATGCGAAAAGGGAAGAACAGTACAGGAACCTGTCCTCGCGTGGCCACGGAGGGGGCAGCCCACAAGTTTCATCTCAGGACCTGCCTGCCTTTCCCCTTAGGAACGTCTCCTCTCCCCTTCAGGGAGGAAGGAAATCTAATAGGCATGGTTTGGAGGGTAAACTGAACTTGAATCCAACTTAGGAAAGGCTCCACACTCTACAAGGCTCTTTCACGGCTGGTTCCATCCGGAGAAAATACGCACCCAGTAGACAGGAGTCAGGGGGATGTGACGGTGGAGTCCTTATTGCGACACCTCAGAGAGCAGACCCACCCGAGGACTAGCAACCTGAAGGGCAGTCTGTAATGGGAATTCTCTCCATCAGATACCTGAAAATTACTATCCATGAACCTAACATGATGAAGGGGACTGTCATTTTAATTCAGATGACAATTTCGTTCAATGGATGACACCCAGTGACTAGATTTTCTAGTGTATTACTTAATTGTATTTAGAAGCAATAACCTTAACAGTCCTGATCAATTCAAATATTACAAATGCTACTGTCAGAAAGGTTTTAACCAGTGGTTGCTGAGAGTCTACAATGCCCCTGAGAAAGAGAACAACTTTTAAAAAAAATTTCTTGTACGATGTGGGAGACTGCAGATGACAGACAAATATATATTTAATGTCTACGTAAAACCAATGAAAACATGTAAAGATCTACTCGGATCTAGTAATATCTTCAGCTAGGATTACTGCTGTATAATCTACCAGGCTTCTTTCTCCCTCCTAGAATTCAACAAGCGAAACGAAATTCAGTGATACATTACTCTCCCATACACCAACTCTTTCTTTAATCTGGCTTTTTGATTCTATATATTTAATGAAATGTATCATGAGATAGCAACTCTCTTACAAAAAAAGGATGGAAAAAATGGATACAATTTCATAGCACCGACAAAGCAATAAATTGTATTTAAAGGTGATCTCTTCTGAAAAAGAATTTAAAAGATGAAATCTTTGTACTACTACAGAACTAGGGTGGGAGGGAGAGGAGTGGTGTTTAATAGTAGACTTAGAAGATTTCTGTTTTGGTGAGGAAAGCAAGATATAACCAGAAGGACTTGAAGGAATTCAGAATAAGCCTGTGTGCCAGAGTAAACCACAGCAGTGGCTCGGAAAGCATGTAGTGAAATGCCCTGTTCCACTACTTCTGCGTGAGTGGTAGCCCAGCTACATCCGAGCAGCATTACCACTCAGCTCCCACACAGCACAGCCATTTCTTATTTTGGCCTGAAACTTAGCAGACTAGAAGTCTGAGACCGACTGGTCTTTCTTAATTCTCCATCCACAAAACCAAAAATTTCATTCTGTTCTTTGTAAGCGTCTACACATGCACGGAGAACCCAGGAGGTTACGTGTCTAGGCTGCCTTCTCGTCGCTTGCATAACTGAAAAACAGGTTTTTATTTAAAAATAGAACTTGGCAAACGAATAGTCCGTAACATGGACCAAGTGTGTTTGGAATGCTTTAATAAAAATAAACGGCCAAGCTCTTTCACGTTGAAAAGCAGCAACTATTCCGGCATCCTAGTCCCCCTTCGACTTTATATTTTGTCACCTTCGGAAAGATCATGTATTTTCAGAAGACCCAACACACTGGGTAAACTGCATACGCACATGACCTTGTTTTTACTGGGAGCCATAAAGAAATTTATGAGAAAAAATGTTTAACCAACAGACCTCCAATTACTCCACCTCATCAAATTTTAATTTTCATTGTTTTTATCTTTCTTGTTTTTGTCTATACACACTTGTCATAATTATATTCAGTGTTTCCACAATTTAAAATTTTTTTTCCACTTAACATTAATTACATTATCAATATTTTCCATGTTGTTTCATAGTTATATCAGTATCACAAACAAAATTTTTGACTTTTATGCTATCTTACTCTGGTTTGGGATCAGGGTAACATTTGCAGTTTAAAAAATTAAGATACTCCCCATGTTTTGATATGTTCCGGAAAAATGTATAAAGCATAAGAATTATTTCTTCAAAGTTTGAAAGAAAAATCCAATGAATCTATCAAGTTATGTATTTTGGGAACTGAGTTTGCTAAAAACTTAAATGTTTCCTGCATTAGTGGTCATTTAAAACTTATGAATTTATCACTTACTTTGTGTGGATAATCGCAAGTCGCTTCACCCACACATGTGCATACAGCATACTGCCAAAACAACTGTGCACAGTATTTATTCATTATTTAAAAACTATTTTTGTTTAATAACCATGTATTGATTGCTGTATCTTCTTTCTCATTTCCAACTTTAATTTGTGTCAGTTTTTGCTTGTTTCTTTTACTACTGATTTCAAAGAGCCAACTCGATTTATTTATCTATTTTTCAGCCTTCCATTTTACCTTTTTTTGTTTTCTATTTATTCTTTTTCCAATTATCTGTACTTAAATGACTTATTTTCCTTTTTCTGAAAGTAAACATTCATAAAGCTCTGAATTGCTTCCACGTTCTGTTCTGGCCACATCATTTAGGTATTAGTAGATAGTTTTAACTTTTTCATTACTGGTTAAATAGTCTTTGATTGCATCTTTTACTTATTCCTAGAGCCAATCATAACTTATCATAAGACTATGTATTTCTCAGTGTTTGGAGTTGTTTTCATTGTTGGAGTTGGAGATAAAAGCAGAAAATGGGTTAAGTCATTAAAAATGCATAGAGATTTCCCCTGAATCCTCATAGATGGTGTATCTCGTATACATTTGTAGACACTTGCAAATCAGATTTCTGGCTAAATAATCCTAAGGATATATTAAACAGACCAACTTTAAATTTCTTTATAAAGCTCTGTTGTTCACATATCAAGCCCCTTGATACGACAGGGACTCAACGTAGTAGTACTTGAGTAGAACTTAGCACAGAACCTAGTATATCACAACAATTCAGTGGACGACTGGTGGCAGTATGTGTAATAATAAGAGAACTACTCTAGCAGTTGTCACCCTCCTCCAACCTCTTGTGCAGGCCCAGCTACACCACTGATCTGGAGAAGAGTAACTAGCCATGTGTTCTGGGCCTGGACTTTCTTATCTGTGACAGAATGTGGCCAGGTTGCACGCTTCCTGAAGTTACTTCCAGGGGCAACATTTCTGAATCTCACTGGGTGGCATTTTCAGGACCTGGACCCTACCTACACCAGATGGAGGACACACACAATCCTTTGTTCTGAAGCAGCTTGCTCAAACGCTCTTGAAGACAAGATAGAAAATTTTACCAAACTTGCCACTCCCATCTGCAAGTTGTGGACAGGAAGAAATCGATTCATTGTTTCTGGACTAAAAGTAAAAATTTCAAAACTATTTATCAGCTCTGTTTGTGCTTTTCAGGAACAAAAGTAAAATTTTCAAAGCAATTTAAGCCAGACCTCTACTTTCCCCTCACAAACGCCTTGGCATCCATGCTATTTTTTGTTCATTTCTCATCAGTATTAGCAACCAAAGAATTCAAGAGAAAAGATGGAGGACAAAGTATTTGTGTGGCTGGTTATAATCCAGGACATTCCTCCATGATAACTTATTCATAAAGCCAATATATATCTCCTCGAATAATGTTTATCACTAAGAAGAATTATTATTAAGAATAAAAACTTCCCAGTAGACCAATCACCTACCAACAAGCACACTGGCCAATTAAGAACAAAATGAAAGCTTTCAAAGTGAATTACGGGCAATATGTGCATAACCTGATGCAAAAGCAATAAAAATTATGCCTTGACATCTGTCGAAAGAAATCCCTCTGCTGCAGCTTCAATTCCATTTTCAACAAGGTTATCACAAAAAGCACAGACTTACCCGTGCGATAGACGAAGTTGCCTTCAGTTTCTGACGATGAGGGAGACACCAATTCCTCCTCGAATTCGTTGGAACTAAAAGATCCCGAGTGGTTCCTTTGCCTCGTCTTTCCCATGATGGCAGCGTCTGTGACCATGACATGTCTCAAAGAGTCGTTAAGGTAACGGTTCAACAAGCTGCTCTTGTATTTTGGGGGGGAAACGTAGTCCTCGTTGGCCCGTGACTCTGGCCTCACTCCAGCTTTTATGACTGAGCTCTCGCTTTTGATCACAGGATGGTGGACAGGATTATTATAGCCCCCTTCATTCATGTGGTTTCGTGGAGGATTTTCTCCATCTAAGGGGGAAAAACATTACCAGGTAGTACTTACACATACTTCTCCCCCCGCCACACAGTTGTAACATTTCATCACTAATACACAAACACACACACACACACACACACACACACACACACATAAGGAAGAATATTTAAAGTGTATAAAATTATCTTTGATATTTAAGATTAACTTTTAGGCAAAGGAGAGCAGGAATCTATGTAATCTCTCCTCTTCGTATTTTAATTTTACTGAACTTCACAGACAATGTTACTCTGACACACGATAAATCTATGAACAAGAGGAAACCGCCGTAATTCGGTCGGTCATTTATAGTATTGTAAAAGTGAAGTTACCTCATGCAATAAAAAGGAACCGTTACAGCACCATCATGTTTTATGGAATCAGCCTTAAAAACAGCAGTTGAGGCGAATGTCTCATTACCGAGGCAGAGCAAAGAAAGCAAAATAAAAATATCAACCAACCTTCGGAACATGAGTCATCACTGCTCACGCTGAGCCGCTCAGCGTTTCCTTGAACATACTTGTTGTACAACTTTATCCTCAAGGCCCAGCTTAAATCTGGCTGTCGAACGGTATTCTTAAGCCGACGTCTGGCATTAGCAAACCAATTTGACACCTGAAGAAGTTTTATTTTTCAATTAACACAACATAAAAAAATGACCCATCCTACAAGTACTTTCCCAGAAAGGACCTAAGCCTCTTTCAGTGCCTCTGATCATTCAATATTCTCAGGACATAACGGTACTAAGCATTCAGTACTCATGAATAAACAGATAGCTCATTCAATCATTCATTCATTCAATCAACAAACGTGCTGAGCACTTACTACAGAGACTGAGCATTAACTATACTCTGGGAGTAAAAAAACATATTAAGGGGCTTCGCGATCAAGTTTCCAGTCTAGTAAGGGAGGTAGGAGCATGTACAAATGACCCAAATATAGAAAAGAATGTGATAAATGGCTTAAGAGGCATTAAAATAAAATGTTACAGGAGTCCCATAGAAGGAGGGGTTACTTTATATGCTGACTCAAGATGTCATGAGGACTTTAAGCTAGATTTTGAAGGACTACGTCAGGGATAATGGGTAGAAAAGTGTGTTCCCAATAAAGAGGACATGGAACACATGTGAGTCAGATTCCAGAGGCACCGCAGTGGGCGAGGAAGAGGGAAGGATTAGAGAGGACCTTGAGTTCTCAAACTCGTGCAACCAAGAGAAGACAGTGCCACTTTGAGAAAGAAAGTAGAGCTGTTTAAGTGTGAAATGATGGGTTTGGTTTGGGAATGTTTAGTTTGAGGTACTAGAAAAGCACACAGATGAGATGTGCAGCAAGAAAATAGAGCTGGCGCCTGAAATTTAAGGGGGAAGAAGGTCAAATTTGGGTCGAATGCACAGAGGTGAGAGGTGAAGCTGCGAGAACAGGCAGAACAAAGAGAGCACTCTGGAAACCTCCAGCGATTCAGGGCGTAGGAGCTAGCAAAACCACCAGAGGGAGAGCAGACAAGCCGAGGGAGAGAAAAGCCAAACAGCACCCAGCCTGAAGCTCAAGTCAAGGGCTTCCGAATAGGTGATGGCAAAGACATGAACACTGCGAAACAAAGGAGTCGCTCCACAGCTTTTGCCTCTTTTTAAGGTGCTATTGGATTTCTAGGCGCTCAAATGGTACTAGACATTCCTTTTTAAATGTCAGGCTACCGTCAGAATATATATATTAAAACCCAAAAGGCCAATATTTGCCTTTAAAACGATGAAATGTGGAAAGGGGATTACATCTTTCGCTCAATTTGTTCCAGAACATGACCCTGCAGTACTATGATGGTTTGTGTGGTCATGCTTGTGACAGAATTTCTTTTCTTTTTATATTTATACTATAGATACACGATGTTTGCATATTACCCAAGCCTTAATTATTGAATGAAACTGTGGTGGGTGATACTACTTTAAAAAAAAAACTGTAATTTTTTCTTTTTGTCCCCGTGGGTAAAACACAATCGTCTTTTCCAGTTTGTACACACACAAACTATATCACATATAACAGATATATTCACTATTACCTCTCTTTGTGTCTTAAGCAATGATAATTGTCCTTTCACATTTATGTGCAATGGTGTCATGTCTCACCACGACATCCCAGAAACCTCAGTTTTTATCTCCCCGTCTTTCTGCAAAGCTGTGCTATTAATGCTATGGTTTAGTCTGACTTCAAATTCTCAGTCTCTTCAAACCTCTACAAACAGACAACTTCCAGGACTAGTGACCAAATACACAGTGAGTAGCTCTTGTGCTTCAGCCATGGTGGTAAGTGGCAGGAGTGAGTGAACTTGGTCCCCCGCACACACAGGAGGACCAGCAGTGAAAGCCATACTAAGTATTAACTGTGATACATGGGGGAAACCACACTATGGAAGGATGAAAAACCTGGTCCATTTCTTCTCAAACCTCCCTTGATTCCCCGAGTCACGGCCAAACTGTCCATTCACATGATCCTTACTACTAACTGGGCATTTTAGAGCATTAGTTTTTTTGAACTTCCCCATCTTCCATTCTGTCCACTTAAATGGATCTTTAACAACCACCATCAAATTCAATCGTGACGATTTCATCACATTACGTCGTAAATCCTCATCCACATCCCTTTCTCCTCAAACTGTGGTATCATGGGAAGAGATGTGGTCTCCTGTTCTGAATTTGCCAAATACATGCTGTGTGAGTTTAGGTAAGTCACGCAACTTTTCAGAACTTCAAACTTTTAATCTATAAAATGCATTTGCTGGTTCTTAACATCCTTGCTGACTCTGAAAACTAAGATCTGGGGCTATCGCCTGTGCTTTCCTACAAGCCTTAACTCATCTTCTTTGTGGCTGGGGCCAGCCCACCTCTGCTGTTGCCCACTGCTCTCTCTCCAGCAATTAGACTGGGGTGTCTAAGTCCTTCTCTGTTCTCCTCACTCACGGCGGACAGCCTGCAACTTCCCCTATGCCTATGTCACATTTATTAGAATCCAACTCCGAAACCTTTTTGTTACTTTATTTACTAAACATCATAAACTTCAGAGACTAATCTTAAATCTTAACTGACCTTAACTCTTAATACAATCGACACATAGTATCCCATGGTGTAAAATTTGATTCTTATGGGACTCTTCCTATTTTATTAAAATGCAATGGACTTCCAATTTCAAAAAACATGAATATACTATAATACTAACACACAAAAACAGGGACCCTTAAATGTCATGATGAGATTAACTAGCATTTCATACATGGGAATCACACCCTTCTTTATGTTTTATATACTCATAGTTATTACCAGCGTATGTTAATTATACATTAGAAGATTTTCCAGAAAGGTTTGCTGGTATCTAACATAGGCTATTTCTAAACTGATTTCGTAAGTTTGACTGGCACCCAATTTACTAATATATCTACTCTGCCAGTATTTTATTACCAGAAACTTACAGTACAACTTAAGGGCTGACAGTCTGGGGTGTTTAATATCTTCTTGTGTTAAGTTGTGCAAACAGTAGACATTAGTTGGTGAACAAGTTTGAATATACATTATTTGGGATTTTTTTTTTCCTGATGAATTAACGCAAACTCCATCTGTTTCAGTGAAGGTCAAAATGCCAGTTCAAATTTTCTACCTTTAACTTACTATGGATTCCTTCAAGGTTACCATTCATTTTCTCTTGAAATGGTATTTCACACAAAACAGGCCTCCTTACCAAGGAGAGGTTCTGGAACAGCATTTTAATATCTAAGTCAGAGCTTTAAAAACACTGTATTTTATAGTGAAAGCTTAGAGAACCAAATATCTAGAAGCTGGAAGAGAAAACTAAGTACTTTTCATCCTACTCTGACAGAAGTGTTCACTTCATCATATTGACAGAGCAATCATTAGAGGGAACCCAGCGGGATATGCTGCCAGCTGTCTGCCTTTGTACACACAGAATTAACAGCTTATTCTGGGTTATTCAACTGAAATGTTGAACACCTCGTTTCTAAGCCGTGTAGTGTTAACACTTGGAATAATGCAGAAGGACCAATCTGAGCTTTTTGTTCAATAGTTAACAACAGCCACAATCCGTACAGTTGGTAACTGTACACCTGTCTCAGCAGAAGAGCTCAACACCAAACAAGAAAGAGCGGCGTCATACGGGGGCAAAAATCACGCAACACAGCAGATTTAACCAAATGCTCCACGGGTGGATCTAAGGAATTTGAAACTTCTACTATAAGAGGAAGGAGCATTAACATCCAATCACTAAAATGTAACCTCAGACTCCACTTGTTCTGCACTCTGCATTGTGATCATGAAAAAAATCACCCCAAGTAGACATTTCACTTTTATCATCCAGAAAAAATATAAATATATTTTAAATAAATACACATAAACAATGGGAAATATTGAAACCAGAGACAGCCCCCATCTGCCCTTCTTTCAAAAACTTCTTCAGAGGCAGCTATTCCCTAGGTAAACTCCATATCCCACAATAATTCAAAACCCCAATCACGTATCACTTTATATTAGTCCACAATAAAGCTCTTTGTATTTTGAGAGTAGAGATTATATTTTTATAAAGTTTGAACACTGGTCAGTCAGAGGAACCAAGCACAATGGAATATTTTGGTTGGTTAAAGTCAAAACACACACAGACACAAATGCAAATCATCTTCCTGTTAAATTGTATAAAAATCCTTATTATCTTATCAGGAAGATGTCAGCTAATAATGCAAACAGTTATAGCCAATTGAGACAAGTTGCCAAGTCTAGTGAGTAGGAAAAAAGAAAGTTGCGTATTTCTTTCTGATCCATCTTTCAGGGGTGAATAAAATGTAGGTGCTGATTGATGTCCTTAGAGCTTCTATTTATCAGAAAAAGTAACTTGTGGTCCTAAAAAAATATTCCCTCCACTAAAGTTTCAAGATTTTGTTTCTAGGCTTAATAGAGAATGCGGACCAGGTTTTACACCCTTCCTTATCAATCAAAGAGTAGCAAAATAAGGCAAAAGTGCTTCTTAGGAAAAGTTCGACAGTTTGACACACAACCAAAAGGAAAATGTTAGGTGTAAAAGACATTCTCAAAACGTAAGACATTCTTGCAGTTAAGGAATAAAACAATTATACTGACAGCTTATTAATATAAATCATGAGAAGCAGAGATGGGAGACATTATAATAAACAAAAAACAGAGTTTGGAGCCAGAAATAAGGGGAACACTCCATATCTGTCTATAGACATAAAAAATGACGTATTTCCAGATAAACTGAAAATAATAAAGTGACTTATGCTTGTGCTTGTTCTGTGGAACTAGCAAACAGCATTGAAGGTAACGATCTGCCCTCTGTGTATTCCCTACAATGGGATGGATTTTAAAACTAGAATATCTTAATCCGATTTCAAGACAGTCTCTAGTTTTCAAAAAGATGTTTCGGGAAGTCACGTGGTATTCCCCAACTAGAACCTATTCAGTCTACAAACATGCACGAAGTTTACTACGTGGAAAGTACTGGGCTGGGGGAAACCGCAAGATGAAAATGAATTAAGACAGGATCACTCTTCTCAAGAAGCCTGACTCTACAGGAGAAATGCATTCAGTGGGAGAACCTGACTCATGAAATAGGGGTCTATTTACAGGACACAAAAGCTTTATTCGGATCACAGCTTGATATTTTTCGCCCAAAAGTGAAAATGTATTTACATGATTTATTTGGTTCCCATCGAGTCAGAATTTGCTTTGGATGTTTAATATACAAACTCCTTACATTCATAAATATGTATTTTCTTGCTTAGACATTCCACTATGCCTAATTGAGAATAAATGGATCCAAACTGAATGATACATACAGTTGGTTAGTCTATACATTTTGATTTTTTCCCATTTATCACTTTAAAGTTCCAGAAACCAACTCCATTTACTATAAATTGTGGAAATCATTAAACAGGTATCACTTATAATTACAAATAATTACCTTTGCCCCTTCTAAAAATTACATACGTGTGTGCATGTTTATTTACTGAAGACTAGTGTAAGAGAAAATGTAATGGGAAAAGTTTTCATTACACGAATAAAAACTTCATGTAAATTAGAAAAATGCAATAGTCTTACCAAGATCTTAGTGCAAAAAAGAATTATTTGTATTTGAACTATCATTACAGGTAGAACTAATTTTATTCTGTATTACAAATGACAATTACATGTATTGCAGCTTAAAGAAACTACTGCACATGAAAATTTAAATGTCTCTGCTAATGACAAATAATGCATTTCATAATTAAAAATGCCCTAAATACGTCATAAACATTTTTGGCTTTCTATATGAAAGAATGGCAAGGATGTGGAAGGATACAATCAATAATCTAATGTTTTACTGCTGACACTATATTCAATAATATATTCAAATAGCTCTATAAATTAATGTATTTTTCAAAATAAATAGCATACCAGCTTGAAATCTGAACATATGCATTTATTTGCATAAGTCGAGGTTTCTTTTACTGGAATAATTTATTTAAAAACTAGTTTTGAAAATTACTGAAAGTTCATTGTTTTATGTAAAACAGATATTAAGCCAAGAACACTAATTTTCCCCTCCAGTGCTTCAGCAAATCACTATTAATACTATTGCCTGTTAATATAAAGCAAAACAGATGTTTTTCTCTACAACTGTACTGAAAATTAGCAGATAAATGAATGTTATAGCTTTAATAAGCCTGAATACAAGTCAATTTTCATGCTTTGTCAAACTTTCCAGTAATTCCTAAAATGACAACCTTAAATACTCTGGAAAGCAATTTTTTTGTTATTAAATTGTGAAACATTCCCTTTTATTTTGGGGTTCCCACTTACGATAATTTTAATGGAATGACCAAAATTTCACAAATGCAGTGATGCAGTACTATGGTAACATCCCAGGCTTCTCAGACCATTCAGCTCCTTCTCCTATTTCTGAATAAATCTGAACTGTTTGCACGCATAAAAGCTCATGTCGCTATATTCATGAAAGAAAACTGGTGTGAGAGAAAGAGCATTTGATCTGCAATGACGTATCCAGGCCGACCTCTACCCCTACTAACACAACTTCCTCCTGCCTTGGTTACATCACCGGCAAAATGCTGAATGACACAGCCTATCTCAACCTAGTTTTGTGAATATCAAGTAAGATTGTGAAGGGAAAAAACTCGTCCAATGTAAAGTAGTGTTGTTCACTAGAGAGGCAACAAACTTACTCTATTCCTCTGCATTTTACAAAGTCACCCAACCATTTGAAATCTGCCTCATCTTAACCCCAGTAGAAATATACCAACAGCAAAATTTTGTGGCATCTAGTAATGCTCAGGTCCCTCTTATTTAAAAAGGAAAAAACAAACACAAACCAAAAAAATAAATCCAAACCCCCTTCTAGCCCTCCCTGAGTCTGTCAGGAATGGTAATTTGAAAGTTAGCCTGTACTTGACCTTTAACATGGGGCCCTAATGTGGGGTGCCTTTCTGCCTGCTTGTCAAAAGTGTGGTCCGGGCCAGCAGCTTCAGCATGGCCTCAAGAACTCTTCAGAAATTCAAATTATCAGCACCACCCAAGACCGACTACTGAATCACAGATTCCTGGTGGGGCCCAGCAAATTGGGTTTTACCAAGTCCTCCAGGCGATTCTGGTGCACAATCAAGTGTGAAAATCACTGTGGGAGTAGTCCCACGTGTAGCCATCGGTATATGGTCCATGAGTCCAGATTCCTAGACACTCTCATGATTCTGCACTTGACTTTTCACTGCCCTCCTTAACAAAACACCATAGAAACCCTCCTGGACCAAGCTTAGATGAGATGGAGGAAACCCAGAATCTCTTCCCACAACACAACTCTGGCCCCGTGCCAGCCCCTTATCAACCTCAGGGGCACAAGCCGTAGCATCCGGACCGGCCTCTCGCCCCCATCCCTCCCCAGCAGCCGGCAGCTGGAGATCTGCACACTTCGTGAGCCCGCTCCTCGGTCTCCCCACCAGACGGGCAGGGGGCTTGCTGCGCCGGGATTACCTGCACTAGCGTCATCTGCGAGCCAAGCGCCAAGAGTATCTTCTCCGTCTTGGTGGGGTACGGGTTGTCACGGTGCTTGTAAAGCCACTGCTTCAGTGGCCGCGCCATGTCTTGTAGGGCCTGCCGCTTGTGCCTCACCTTCCCGCCGTTCTGCCGGGCCCTGGGACACCGGGAGAGGATGGGGCCTCGGTGAGCCGCGCCGTCTGGGTGCCGCCCGCCGGGACCCCCGGGGCTGCCCGCCGCCTGGCGCCGGCCCCCGCCCCGCGCGCCCGGACCCGAGGCGAGGCGGCGATGGGAGCCACACGGTATCAGGGCGGGGGTATCCTTTCCTTGGCACCCCTCCTTTGAAATAGCCGGGGTGTCGCAGGAGGACACGTGGCAGTGAAAGCCGCTAGGTATATAACGAAAAGGGGGACATCTTGAAGCCAGAGGTTAGAGGTTGAGATAATTTCAAGGAAACTTATTTAAGCCACAGATCCGCGCAGCAGGGCTGTCACCGTCCGTCGCCCGCCTGCACCGTGCCCTCGAGGGGCCCTGGCCTCGCGCAGAGGCTGCTGCCGGCTCTCGAAGGTTCTTTCAGGGGCTCTTGCCTGCTGCTCCGGGACTCCTGTCGCCTGTGGCGAAAGGAAATGTGGCCCACTGGACGGCGGGAATAAAGCCAGAGATGACGGCCACCCCACCGCCCTGGGTGTGTGGAGGAAAGATGCAGAATCTTAAAAAACAAAAACAAAAACAGTCTAGGGGCCTTTTCATGGCATTAAAGGGAATTTAAAAGTACAAAAAGGCCTGTCATATCGGGTAAAGAAAAGAGACCTCAGGAAAAGCACATTCGAAGGAGGAAGAGTCGAGCGGGCCGGTGGGCGCTGCGCTCCCCAGTGGCTCCGGGAGGTGTCGCCGCGCCGCCGTCCGCACGCCCCGCCACTCGGGGAGGCTCGCGCGCCTGCGCCGCAGCCTCCGGGGCTTTGCCTCTCTAAACACTTTGAAATGCAATTCCATCCGTGAGGACTGGTAGTAACATTTTGACGAAACCTAATCTCTATTTTACTAACCGGCAACGCCGCAGAACAAGCAGCTGATGCAATCTTCCAGGTGGAGCCGGCCAGGACGGCCGCCCCTCCCCTCCCCCCGCGGGGCGCTCGGGAGCCGGCGGGACGTGGCGGGGCTACAGACGGCCTCTGCGCTTCTGCGGCTGGAGCAGCTGGCGGCCAGCGAGCCCTCGCCCCTTCCACAGCCCCCTCCGCCCGCTAAACCGAAACCCGGCCCGGCAGGCCCGCGGCACCCCACCTCCGGGCTCGCAGCGGGCCCCGCCGAGGCGCGCGCGCGTCTGGGGCGTCCTGCGGGGAGCTGACCTTCCCAATACCCTGGCCGAAGCAAGGCCCTGTCGTGGCACAAGACTAGCCTGACCCGGGAAGCCCCGACTTCTTGTCCCTGTCCTGTGCCTCTGCATCCCCCTCAGTCCTTTCTGCCTCGCCCGCAGCTGCGCTTCTGCTCCCCGCGGTCCAGAGAGGGGCAGGTGCCCCCCCCCCAACATCACCACCCTGAGGTCCAGGCATCGGAGGACTAAAGGGCAGTTTCCGGTGTCCTCAGTTTCCAAAAAGCCTCTTTTGAGCTGTCCTGACGAATCGATCCACCCATATTTTGAGCAACTAATGCCTTAAAATGAGAATGCGCAAGACCAGGAGGCAGAGATCTATCGTCCCTGGGAACGCCGGGCCCCTAACCCGCGGGCCCCGGTTGCCACTCGCACGCCGGCGCCGCTCAGCGCACCCACCCCTCCCGGCGGCGGCGGGCAGGGGCCCCAGGAGGGTGCGCATACCCGGTCCTCCTGTGTCGCAGGCCCAGGTTGTCCTTGAGGGGCGGGCCGTCCGGAATGCCCACCTCGGGGCGGGCGTGGGGATTGTCCAGGACGCCGCCGTAGGGCCGGCCGCCCCGCTCCCGCTCCGGAGCGCCGCGGTCTTCAAAAAGCACGGCGCCGCTGAGCTTGTTGAAGACGATGGTGTTCATGGTGCGGGCAGGCAGGGGCGCGCGGCGCGGCCGCAGCGCCTTGGGGCCGGGCCGCCGGGAGCTCCGCAGGGCTCGGGTTCTAGAAGATGAAGATGCATCACATTACTTAAGGAGAGTGCTCACACCCCTGCGCGTCCTGAGCCCCGAACTTGGCCGCGGCGCGGGGCTGCGGAGCCCAGGGGAGGCGCAGCGCCGCCGCACCTCAAAGCGGGAACCCCCACCTCCCCATACCTGGCTACCCCGTCACCGGCCCCGAACACTCCCGGGACAGGTACCCACCCTCCTACTTGCCCGGCGATCCGGTCCCCAAGGAATCTCAACCAGAAATAATTTACCCGCGGAGGCAAAGGAAAGGAATTCCTAAACGAGCCTTCCTGAG
This sequence comes from Camelus bactrianus, assembly GCF_048773025.1. NCBI lineage: Eukaryota > Metazoa > Chordata > Mammalia > Artiodactyla > Camelidae > Camelus > Camelus bactrianus. The sequence goes on along the minus strand of NC_133573.1, from coordinate 8,180,897 downwards.
TTGGTTTTATTCTGGAAGAAGCACACTCCGTAAAGCGGAGCAGGATAGGTGTGGGGCGGCGCGTGGTCCTTCAATCACAACAGAAGACTAAAGCGCTCCCACTCGGGTCGTAAGGCGGGGTTGGAAGAAAAGGAAAACTGGGGGGTAATATGAACAACCGCATCCGCAAGCCCCAGTTAATGAGTCCCAGGCCGTACCGGGATTTCGGGGATTTGCATGTTTTCTAGATCCTGGATGGTTTGGCTGAAACTCCTGCGTCCTTTTCCCCGCTACGGTCCCTGGGGTGGGGGCAAGGGCGGGGAAAGTTAGCAGACTCCCTAGCTAGAGAGTTAAGTGGCGTCAGAAACAAACGCACCACACTCTCCCCCTCCCCCCGAGTTCTCCTACCATCCCCCAGCCCGCTCCCGGATGCGCAGGGTCCCGGCAAAGCAAAGGTCCCGGAGACCCGGGCCCCCCGGGAGCCCGTTGTCAGTGCTGTCGTCTTCCGCAGAGCGGGTGCGAGCCTCAAGCTCGGAGCCCTTCCACACCCACCCCTTACGGGGACTCGGGGAACCGTTTCAGAAGCTGCAAAGGTGTCAGGAGCGTAAGGAGACATCGCGGGCCGCGCACCGCCCGGCCTGCGGAGGCCACTGTCGGGGAAAGCCTCTAGCTCACCTCAGCCTCTGCCCGCCGCGCGCGAGCGTCAGGGGCCCGGCCGCGCGGCCGCCGAGCAGCCGGGTTACGCCCGGGGGCGCGCAGCCGCCCCAGCCCGCCCCATCTCCCCGCCTTGCTCCCGGGGGGACAGCTCGCGGCGCTTCTGAGCCGCCCTCGCTTCACGAGAGCGCCCCTCACTCCGCACTGCGGCGGCCAGGGCTGCCCACCCCCCAACACACACACACACACACACACACACACACACACACACACACACACACACACACACACACACACACACACCCTCCGCCAGCCGAGTGCCCACGCTCGCCAATGCCCCCGCCCCGCCCTCCGGTCACCACAGCAGCGGCCACTCACGACGTTTAGGGCCGTGACCGCGGCAATTAAACGACGGCGCCCGTCAGTGTTCGTGAGGAGGTGAAGTCAGACCTCTGCTTGCTGTCCCGCGTACCATAGGACTGAGTCCTCCCGCGCAGACAGGTACGTGTCTGGGGTGTGCACACAGCCTTGGCGGTAAGTGTGAAAGCAAGTGTCCGTGCTCGCAGCCCTCGTTTTCCTTTTGAAATCAGTGCGCTTAGTGACTTGCGTTCAGGCTGTTCTATTTGTGAAGCACGCCCGTTCCCAGCGCCACTGCCTGTCCCCACCCCAGCCCTACTGTCTGTTCCCGCCTCTGCCCTGCCCTCCTATTACAACGGCGTGTTTTTCCTCGCCACTGCGCCGCGAGGTTTGCCCAGCAGACCCTCCCCACTGTCCCCAAGCCCACACCGAGATCGCCACCAGAGACCCCGGCGCGGTCCAGGTGTGCAGGCGGCAGGCGCGGAGGGAGGGGGCGGCGAAGGTACGAGAGCCGCGTCCTGACGCCGGTGGTCCAGGGGCGTGTGAACCGCGGCTCCTAACCCTCCCTGGGGGCCCGCGCGGGGTCCCCAATGCCGCCTTTCGGCTCCCGCGCTCCCCACTTACCCAGATTCACTCCACACTGTTGTTTGGGGAGCTCCCTCCCTGCGGAACTGCCCTGCCCAACGCCCGCGAACAATTTTAAGCAAAGGAGGCGCGGCCAGGTGGGCTTCCCGGCTCGTCGCAGACCCTCGGGCCAACCTCGGCCGCCCCACCCCCCACCCCCGCGCGCGTCCTCAAAGGACCTCGGGGGGGTGGGGGAGGGGCAGGGAGCCGGGCGCCCGGGGCAGAGGGAAAGGGCGGCTCGGGAGCCAAAGCGAGCCTGCCGTCCCGCGGCCCCGCGCGGGCTGTACCTGGGGCGGTGGGGCCGGCGGCCGGCGGCAGGGCAGCTGGCTCTCCCGCGTCGAGGCTAGGCGCACTCCCATCCCCGCCGCATGTTCTCCGCGCGGGCTCCAGTGCGCTCACCGCCGCCACCGCCGGCGTCGCGGCTTTATTTACCCAGACGGGCGCGCGCGGCCCGGGAACCGGAATATCGAGGCCTTCTCATGTTTCCTGACTGCCCGGCCCAGCCGGCGAACATCCTGCGGGCGCGGTATCCACGTTCCCGGGCCGGCGAGAGGAAGCCTCCGCGGGGACGGCTGTTAACCCTCGCGGAGGAGCTGCCGCCGCCGGGGAGCCCCCGGCCCGCCGAGTCCTCCCCGGCCGGGCCCGGCTCACAGATCCTCCGGTCTCCAAGGCGCGGAGCAAAAGGGGCGATTTCCTTCGCACTTAGGGGAGAAACCGGAGAAGGCGCAAGTAGCGCCTGGCTCGGGCTCTGGGAGCTGAGCGGCTGCGGTGCAAATCCGGTGTCATAGCTGGTCCAAGCGCCGGAAATGTCACCACGCGTGGCTAGGCGGGACAGGGCATGCGACGCGCCCTTTATTTTCCTCGCGATTAGCTGGAGGGAAGTGAGAGCTCGGTTTGTGCCCCTAACGCCTGAGGGCGTATGACAGGAGATACTTGCGCCCCAGAAGTCTCTTTCCTAGTGTCATTGGACTTCTGCGGTCCTGGCAGTCTCCAAGCCAGGCACGCAGTCACCTTCCGGAGCCCGCGCTGGAGAGGAGGGTGGCAAGGCGGGCGCGAGGCGAGCCCAGGTGCCCAACCCACGGTGACCCAGGTGTGGAAGAGACGGCGAGAGCAGGGCTAGGAGCTGCCTGGAGCATAGGGGATGGAACTTGGAAGAACCCCGAGCCGGGACACGGTGCAAGGAGAGAGAATCCTATCAGAGTCTCTTACTGGTGATACTTGCCTTCCGACCGTCACCCCAAATATGAGAGTAACGACAGCTGTGGTTTAGGTGCCACTGGAAGCCCAGAGGTTCTCGCAGCCTAGGTGATCCTCAAGGCGCCGAGCAGCAAGCCGCCCGCGTTGTCGCCGCCTGGCCTCGCTGCAGCAGCAACACATTTCATCTTTTTTCTTGTTTTTAAAAAGAGCGAAAGTAAATTTCCCCCAAACCTGAAAGTTATGACATCATTTGCTCTTTTCTCCTCTAAGGGTGGCTGGCCAGCCTGGGGCCGTGGCCCACCTAAGCCTCTTCCTTTTATATGGCCTGGAAGTGGTTAAAATGCACACTTAAAGTATTATTTCCAACACTTACCACCCTGAAAATTTCCATTATGTTATCCCCCAATATACGCTACTGTACACCAGGGCACAATCTAAAGCAGAAAGGGACGAAGGTTTACATTTTTGCGCATCCAGCAGATAAAATATTATCATTTGATCGCCTTTCCTGATGACCTTGGTTCTCTTCTACCAGATAATTTGCGGTTATGGCTCTCGCATCTTGTCCTTCCTTGGCTCTGCACTTAACTTCTGTAGGGTGAATTCAGTGCAGACCTCTCTGTGGGGACTTAAAGTCAGGGATACATAATAAAATTTCAGCCACAGACTTGCAGCGAGAAAGTTTCTAACAAAAGCAGATCTAATTGGTAACCCATAGGAAGAAAAAGTGGTTCTCTTCTAAGGTCTCTATGACTGATGGTGGTCACCAGACATTATAATGAAATCAACTGAAACACGCCCCCTCTGACTTATCTTTTAAAGTCAGCTGTGCTGAGTAAAGCACCCAGCATGTATGCAATTGCTTGCTATTTCACAGTATTCTTCTGCTTACCCAGCTGTTTGCTGTAGTTTACAGGCTAATAGAGGACATATGAATTTTGTTGTTTTATACTTAACTGTATTTACTCCATTTTAAAAGCCTTTTGAGGACTTTGATTTAAGATGTATTTGCATGTAAGATCATTAAAAATCTCATACAGCAAAAGATATTTCTGCAAAGTGTTTATTTGTTATAGGAATAACATATGCCTCAGTCTCAAATTAAGTCACTGAAAAATCAATACATGGTAATTCTTTTAGACTATGGCTTAATAATTAAAATTCATTAAAAAATGAAACACTGGAGGGTCCATTTTAAAATGAAATAGTGTGGAGAATCCTTCTCTAATATACAAGTGGGCACGTATTGTGTGATAGACAAGAATTTTATTTTTGCAAGTGTCACCCTCAATACAAGAGGGAAATTTCATCGTTTTAATCCAAAATACAGATGCATTTATCATTATTTTAAATTTCATCTTTTTCTGAAAAGAATTTCACTCAGCTTCTTATGCTGTATTCCAGTCTCAGTATATGAAAAGATGTGTTATAATCCTCAGAAATAAAGGTTTCGGTTTTAGAAAGCAGTATCAGAAGATTTAAGAAAATGCGTGTAGTTTGTGGAAGATGGCCAAATATGGGGGGAACCCCAAAACTTAGGCCGGAGGTCAGAACACTTGAGCCCTAATGTTAATTCTGGTTAATTTGATATTGGTTTAGCCTGAATGTACTAAAGTATAAAATGAAGATACTACGTTTTCCACAAATGTGCCTTATGCTACTAAGATTTTTTTTTAAATGTGAAAGTAACAATTGCTATTGCTAAAGCTAGAAAAAAATGCTAAGTAAGAACACTTGGCAGAAATCTTAATCCATTCTATTGGACTTATTTGAGTGTAGTTAAAAATATAAGTAATTTTAACTTTCTAATAATAATAATAATAAAAAGAAACCTTCATTTTAAGCCTTTTGCTATTTTACCAAGGAACCTGACATTTCAGAACAAATATTGGTCAGTTTTTGAAAACAGAGATTGCTTTTAAACTCTCTTTTCCAGTTATTACTTAGAAGCAATGAAATGAGTTACAAAGCCCAGGAATGACGGTTGCTTCCCATCCAAAGAGTATAAAGTAATAAATTTATGAAAAAATAGCAGGTCCACCTCACGGTAGGCCAGTTTGTCTTGTAAAGATACACACTGCCTACGGGAAGCAGCGGAACACGTGGTGAAAGACGCAGCTCCAGAAACATCGGGACTGAACTCGGAGAAGGGGTGGCCCGAGAGCATCTCACGAGGCATTTCTGCTTTATGATTTCATGTTAATTGTATGCATAATACAGAATAAACTCTCTCAGAGAGGGCCTTCTCCATAAATTCAGTCTCAAAAATCAAAGAACAGGGTACAAGTGAAAGTTCCTCCTCAGCCAGCTCCACCCAATCACACTCCTCGGAGGCAACACCGAGAGGTGGTCGAGCTGCATTCTTTCGACCTTTTTCTTTGTAATTCACATACATGAATACAAACAAGACTTTATAGTCTTGTTTTATGAGTTTTTGAAATAAATGAGGCCACACTTTATTGGTGTATACACACACACACACACACACACAGAGTATTAAACTAAAACTTGCTTTTTCGCTCAGTAATTTCATAGAGAACTTTCATATTGGTCCATATGAATGGAACTCCATCTTTTTATCTGCTTCATAATGCTCCATAATCTATTTATCCATTCCCCTATGAACGTTTCTGTCTTTTCAATTTTCGCTATTTTAAACACGAAATACCCTTGTGTGTGGTTCTTTCTGCACCTGTGTAAGTATTTCTCAAGGAATAGCTACACAGAAGTAGAATTGCTGGGCTAAAGGAAACAGTATTTACAATTTTTGATAGATCCTTTCAAATTCCTCCCCCTCCCCAACTTACATTCCCTACAAAGTCCCCATTTCCTCACATGCTACACAGCATTTCATATGTTTGGTCTTCATTATGTTTCCCCGTGGTGTGAGTAAAATAATGCCTGATTGTTTGAGAGACTTTTCATTTATTTATAAGCCGTTTGTATTTATTAATTGAAGAAATTTGCTTATATCCATATTGATATAAATGCCTTATTATTATGCCTTATGTGATACCTTATTCACTTATAAACAGATGCTCTAAAAATCATTTTTCCATGAAATATATACTTTATATATTGAGACTGTGGATTGAGAGGACTGCCTTTTTACCTGTTTTGTCTTTTGTCTTACAGAAGGCTTAAAAGTAAATAAAAGTCAATAGATCTGTCTTTTCCTTTATGGAGTCTGGATTTCATGTCTCCCTCACAAAGACTTTTTCTATATTTTCTTCTAAAAAATTGTTTTCCCTCGGCTCCTTAATCCTTCTGGCATGAATTTGTTTATGTTGTGAGGGAGAAATCGAGTTTGATTTTCTTCCTTCTCCAATCGAAAGGCCAATTATTCCCATGGAATTTATTAAAGAGTTTCCCCCCATCACCTTGAAATAACTTTTCTCATATATGCGGTGGATTCCTTTCCATATGGATTCCTGCATATCCATATGTAGGTTGGTCTAACAAGGATTTGAGAGATGTTGCAAAACACCCAATAGACCATAATAAGCTTAATCTTCAAAATTTTAAAACCATCTTGAGCTCCAAAGACTTCCAATATTATTCTGTTTCTAATTTCGGAACATGTCAAGTATCAGAATAGTAATGTGCGTGGCCTGGTTGTGGTTCTAATTTAGAAGGCTAATTCAATACTGTTCTGTGTTGAGGTTGCCCTTTTTTCTGTCATGGTCCTGCTCGGAAACAGGAGAGCGGTTTCAGGCAGCCATGTTCTCCAGAACAGAGTCTGGCCGATCAGAGCCCTTCAAACATATCCCAGAGCCAAGTGATAGCCAACCGCCAGCAATATAAGGTTACTTGTAAAAGTGATGAGTCTCTGCCATCCACAATTTGAAAAAGGAAAATGTGTCTTCCTTCATGCTCAACTCCTTATGGAACATGAATGAATTTTTTTCACAAAGGAGCAAGTTAAGAGGAGAAACTTCGGTATGATTGCACAATAGGCAGATTCACTCTGGGCAAAAATGCAAAAACTTTATCACTGCAGTTTCTAAAAAACATTAGCTCCATATAAGTGCAGAAAATACAAGTAACTGGCAGTCAGCAGAGCTGAGATCCAGGTGGGTTAATGTCTTCTTCGACTTCATAGATCTTGAGACAGGACCTGAGAGCACTGACTACGACTTCATCTTTTCTCTTGATTCCAAAATATCTTCAGTAACTGCCAATAACTACTGAGTGTTCACTGCATTGCACCCATGAAAATACAGTGTATCCTGGGTCCTGAGGGAAATCTGGAGAACATTTTGTCCTCAAAGTGTGCATTGAAATATTAGAATTTCTTACAGAAATTTATTCTAGCTTGAAAATCAATTTGCCGTCACATCAAACAGTGGCCATTTTAATATAATGAAGACTTTTGATCATAGGCCAGTATGACTCTCTGTATTTGGAACCTAATGGACTCCAGGTACTCAGCAGACTTTTAAGACTCAGTTACCACATGTACTCCACGCTGTATCAAGCTTTAGGTTGCCCCCCACCCCCTCCTCAGTCCCTACTCCCTGCTTCCGTTTTCACTCTCCTTGCTTTCAACCTCTGTGTAGGATATTTGAATACGCTCACCAGAGGAATGCATGTGAACAAAAGTGATGTCTGCAACTTTTGTTTACCATGCTTAAGAAGTTGCTTGCTCTCGTTTTTTTTAACTCTTCCTGTTACTAAGGGCTGGGATATGGATGTGGGAGTGGCCCGAATCTGCGGATCAGATAACACCCTTTAGAATAGCAGAGCTGCAAGAGGAAAGGGACCTGGGGCCTTGCAGGGACCACTTGAGTGAGAGCTCCCTGGCCTGAGCTCAGTAGACTTTTTCTGTAAGGAACCAGGTAGTAAATGCTATAGACTTAGTGGATCATAAGGTCTCCATTCAACTCTGCCATTTGTGGCGCAGAAGTAACCACAGATAATACACAGCTATGAATGAATCATGAATAAGAGCTGCTGTGTCCCAGTAAGACTTTGTTAAATGGATGCTGAAGCTTGAATTTTATATAATTTTTCATGTGCCACAAAATATTATGCTCCCTTTGATTTTTCCCCCAGCCATTTAAAGATGTAAAAACTATTCTTACCTTCTAAACAGAAACAGACAGCAGGCTAGATTTAACCCCAGGCTGTGTCTGCTGGCCCCCGAACTCTAGACTGTAATGGGACACAAATAAACTTCCCTTTCTTGAAGTCACTATATTTTTGGGTTTCCTGGCTAAAGGAGCTTAGCCTGTACCCTGCATAATACACACCTGTGCAAAGATGATCTCAATTAAAACGGGTGAGCTTAAGAAAAGTGCTTTTAACACGACTAGAGGCTGCCACAGACAAGAACTAAAAAGGGATGACATGAAAAGTGCTGTCTCCTCTCTTCTCCTGCAAACATGCTACATGTGTTTAAAGAATCAGCCTAATTATTTTCACAGTATTTTTGACGCCATGTACGTCTCATTTTTTAAAGGTATTGACATACCTTTAGATCCAGTATTGATATTTGGGTTTTGATGCTTATTTCTTTTGTAGTCATGGCAAATGGTGATTAATTGATAAGAATTACTATTTTTTAGTTCTCCTCCCCCCCTGAAAAAAAAAAAACCTCCACAAAATTTGCACTGTTTTTTCATTGTTTTCTTTTTAAAATACTCAACAATAAATATTTATGGGGCACCTGCATGCAAAATCCTGCCAAGAACTGCATCAAATTTGATTTAAAAGACATGATCGTTGCCTAGCTTACAAACCTGTTAAGAAAACACAGGGAAACAAAGATACCTCATCTAAAAAGTTTTAAGAGTGTCTGATATAAAGATTGTTTGAATCAAGTAACTGGCAAATCATCTGCAGAAATGCATGAGGGACCTTGAAGACAATAGAAGAGCCATTTTGTGTGTCTGCTAAATATTTTGTAACCATATTACTGACAATCCTTCCCAAAAACATGCAAAAAGAGATCATTATATCAGAAACTTGAGCCTGATTGAAAAACAGCATTTTCACCTCTTACATCAGACTTTTCCCAGTTTTATGCCAAAAACCTCTGGGTTTCAAGAGAGATTTTTAGGGTTTCCTTTGGAAAAAAAAAATACAGTAAGAGTAAGTAAGTATACTAAGGTTACTGCACGATCTTTCTTCCTTCCCTTGTTGAGGCCTTCCTTGAACCTGCCTCGCCTTTTATACCTTTTGGAAAAGTGAAGGGAGAGAGGGATTGGAGGGGAGAAGTTGCGAGTGACTCTGGCCCAAGTGTCTGGGCCACAGAGCGGCAGGCAGCTGGTGGGGAGGCCGCCGCCAGGGCTGCACCTTGGACTACACTGTGATCCTAAGTGCATCACCGTCTCTTTGTTCTGGTGTTACTGATCTTTGTCATGTGGGCTTTGATGTTGTGGGCACCACAAATCCTGTTTAGATGGGAGCTTGGGCTCTAAGAGATAAAAAAGAAAAAGGTGTTATGCCAATTAATTATGCCATTTAAATAATCCAAATTCTAGGATGAGGGGAGCCGTGCAATAGCCAAAATGACACAATTTTTTTTCTTGGACCTTCAGTAGTGGCCAGTTCACGTCGTAGGACCTTATTTACAACAACAAGGATTGGCCTGGGGGGTGTTGTGCTTAGAGAAATAAGTCAGACAGAGAAAGACAAATACTGTGTGTTTTCACTTATACGTGGAATCTAAAAACTAAAACAGATGCATGAATAAACAAAACAGAAACAGACTTACAGAGAATAAGCTGGTGGTTCCCAGTGGGGAGAGGGAGGGGTAGAGGATCGAGGTATCACTAGTATGGATAAAATAAGTAAGATGCAAAGATGCAATGTACAGCACAGGGTCTCTAGCTAATATTTTATAATAACTTTAAACGGAGTATAATCTATAAAAAAAATCGAATCACTCTGCTTTCCACCTGAAACTAATATTGTAAATCTACTATCTTTAATAAAGACATATGTCCTAATACTGCTCTTCCAGACTCTTATAAATGGGGGCATAATTAAGGGCTTTTTTTTTTTTTAAACTCCATTTCCATCAAGTCTTCAGTTTTCTGGGAGGACTCCGCCTGCCCTCGGGCCTCGGCAGCCCAGCTCCTGCAGTGTTGACAGCCACTTTCGGTCAGCTCGTGGGCGCCTCTGCTGGGACTGGACGGAGCCACGCTGGGGGCAGGGCTTTGTGCCTCACACCTGCGCCTGGTCCCCTGGAGAGCAGGCTGTGGGGGAGACTGTAAGGATGTTTTCATTTTCACAAGATGCGCGCTGGACTTACAATCTGTCCATGCACTATCCTAGGAACTTAATACATTTAATTCTCATAGCTGTCCTTTGGGATAATTTTATAGAAGAGGCTATCTAGGCATAGAATTGCTCCAAGTGACAAGTTGGTAACTGGTGGAGCCAGGATTTGAATGGAGTGAGGCAGGTACCAGAGCTTGTTTGCTGAGTCACCTGATTAACTGGCGCTACCTACCTAACTGCCCCTTTGAAGGCACATAGGAAAGCTCCAGAGAAAGAGCTTTAAACACTGGCTGGCATAATGGTAGGCACAGCTGACTATCTTGTTGCACATCTTTCGGCTCTCACTCAACAGCAGCACATTCAGTGCCAGTGTGTTCAGTTTTCCTTCTGCAAGTGACCTTTGTCTTGGATGTGGGGAGACTGGAATCTCAGTGTCACCTGGGATGACGTCCCAGAGCTCTGACAGCGTGGTTAAAAAGTCTGTACTTCCGTGACTCTTCCTTTGTGAACTCACACTCGGAAGCCCCTGACTGCTGAATCTTCTGTGGGTTCTCTCAGTTCGGAGAGCATCCTTCCCACTGGGCAAGGAAGTGGTCCAGCAATGAAAAACAGCATGCTTTTGAATAACCTCAGCAATCTGGAATGGTGCCTTTACTGTAGGAGTGGACACAGCATGATTTTAAGTGGCATTTACCTCGAAGTGGGTAAAAACCAGCAGCTTTGATTAAGAAGCCTAAGGGGAGAATGGCGGCCCCTACGACTTCCTGATCCTCCTCTTGCTGTTTTGTCTCTGTTCTGTTTTGTTTTGTCTTGTTTTCCTTTGTCAGGCCTGCCGCTAACATTTGCATAGCCCAAGGCAAGAGTGCAAATGAACGCCCACATACCATATGTCTAAATAGTTAAAAGTAATAAAATCGAGCTAAAACACAGTTAAATAAAACATGTCCCACCCTTCTACCTTGACAAATATACCATCATAATGAAAAATGGGAAATGAAAGTTATGGTTTGGTTGGGAAAATATCAAAGATAAGTCAGTTTAATTGTTATTGCACATGTCTGAGTGTTTTGTCGTTGGGTTGGAAATGTTTAAAAGTGTAATGAAAAAGACATATTTCATAATTTACTATGTATTCCACTGAATTTTTCTTGTCTTCATTTCAGCAAAAATTACTAATGTGTCATTATAATCAATATTCTATCATACTTTGTGTTTTGAAGGATGACAAATAAAATGTAATTCTATTAAAAGTGCCCCAAATTTGAATATATTTTTTATCAAGAATGTACATTAATATAAGTATAGACATTTTTAAGTTAAATTTATTTAATACATGTTTATAAAATGCTGTGTTTACTTCTGTAATACTCAAATTACACATACAATTCAAAAAGAAAAGGAAAATTATAATTAATGAATATAAGATTTTAAATAAAGCTGAAATTTTATTTAATTTTTTTGAAAATTAATTTGAAATATTTTATACAAATAAAAATATTTGCTAATGCTGGAGTTTAATGTATACCTGGTTTTCAAGGTAAAGTATTGGTATCAGATTTCATGAAGAATTTGTGTAGATCTACAGACTTACCAATCTAGGAGTCATAGAAATTGTTTAATATTGCAGAATGTTCTGCGGCGTCCAGGTGCAACTGCTGCAAAGATTGGCTCAGTATTAAATACTCCCAGAAGCAAGAAACGATGCCAGTCCTACTGGGAAACCATGAGATAACGCTATATTGCATTCATAGGATCTGTCAGGTTGATTAATTTGTCTTTTCTTCCTGCTCTTGGAAGCAGTGTTCACCCCCAGTGTTCTTAGCACAACCCAAGCCTTTACAACACTTGGATGTGATCACCTTTTACTTTGAGGACATACAGCAAACGCTGTGTAGAAGCATTTCCGTGGGTCCTGAATGGTGTTAGTTACAGGAAAAGACGTGTAAGTTGAAAGTTGTACTGTACCTGTTAAGCCCTAAATCCCAAAGGACAGAGTCCTGGTGTGTTCTTCAACTTCCCTCCGTGTGTGTGGGTGTGAGGGGGTTTGATGTATGTCCTTTAAAAGAAGGACTCAGAGCAGTGGCCCTTTGCCTGGGTCTAAGAGTGGTAACAGTTTGGGGAATATTTTTAAATTTTTATTTAAAATTTTTTTTTACTTACTTATTTAAAAAAATTATTAAACTAGGGCCCTCTGATGCATCGAAATGAAATCACATTTATGGGAGCCTTTTCATGAGTTTTTCCTCTGATAATCCTGTAATGATTAGCACAAACCACAGTATATGAAATCTCAGAAAGCTGAGACCTTTTTAAAGCCCTTCCTGGGGGCAACATACATTTTTAACAGGGGCAATTATTCCAGAATCATCCTTTAGGACAGAATGTCTTTACTGAAGGTCAGAGGCTTATACACTTGGCAGAAGTCAGTTTTGCAAATTCTTTGTTCAACTTTCAGCAAGACAAACAGCTGACCACGGTCACTGCCCACGGCACGTGACTACCACTTAAATGACGCACTGGCAGGCCCTTGGGGTCTCCAAAGGATGCTTTTTATTTCCCTCAGTGCCGTCCTTTTCAACATGTGGCCTATGAATCACCTTAAGCTGGGGTGTTTGTTAAAAATGCAGGTCCCAGATCCCAACTACACAAGCTCCAAGTGAGGTTTTCTGAGCTTTGGCTCTATCTATGGTGATGCTGACACAGAAGCTTCTCAAACCAGGCTTTGAGAAAAGTTACTCTAGAGCAATGACCTTTAAGCTTTTTTATTATTCACCCTTATCATTAAAATATTTCGGGCGGGCGGCTCTGATACATGATCATGTATTTATCAGCAGTATACGTGCACTACTGCGCTAAAACATCACATAAACTATAAGACACAGGATACGGTTTCCAAAAGACAAAAATGAAAACAATATTTTAAAATAATTTTGGTTTATATCTCAATGATACAAAAATATTTTTTGCTCTCACCAAAATGTCATTTTTTATGAGTAAGTAATTATTAATATGATCAACAGGACCATTTTTAGTGAATGCAATGTAATTTGAATTGCTTTATACTTAAAAAAAATCTTGATTGAATGAGGATTTAAAGATTGGGACTCAAATTCAGGTTACTTAGAGACTCGTTTTTAATGGCATCACTGAAAGAGATACTTCAGGACAGAAACAGTCTAACATGGAAGAGGTGGGTTTCTGACTGTGTTTGCTGCCTGTTTTCAGCCCCATTCACAAATTATATAAAGGGTTTGGTTGAAACTATGCTTATAAGGTTTTGAAGACCAGTCAATTCTTGTAAATTAGTCACAAAGTGTGACATTTTTACTTTCAAAAATTCAAATTACTTTAATAATTTGCTGAAACTCTTTGAGAGATTTTAAAATAGTTTTGAAAATTCTGTTTCCAAGTTTTTAAAATGTGATAAGAGTTTCAACAGGCAATACAGTCTTTTTCAGGAACAAAATCACGCCACGGTGGGTACGTTTTTAATCACATGTCTTTTGGAAAGCAATTATATTCCCAATTATTGTTAAATGTCATCTTTACCTGAAGGGGGCAGATGAAGAGTGTTTTATGGTTTTTGTTTTTAAATAACTGTAAAGTAGATTCTCACTGAGATGAACAAATTACTGCAGTTTAGGGCTGACGTTTAGGAGGTATTAAGAAAATAGTGAAAATCATGAGACTGCCAAGAAATGGGCAAAGGCTGGATGATGAGGAGCCTGGGTTTTATGCCCACTGCTTTCATTTTTATCCTGTAAGAATGGAGCAATCATAAATGCCAGTCGTGGACACCACCAATTCACTGGGGGAAGGGCACGGGGGCCTCTGGGATGGCTGTCAGCCCTAAGTGGGATCCTCACTGTGAGAGGGAACAGTAACAGTAACCAGGGCTGAGAACAGTGGGGCTCTTAGGTGCAAGGCATTGCGCTAGGACTCCCACGTGTGGCACTTCATTTACTACTCACACCAATGTCCTCGGCACAGTCCAAGTATCAGCATTTTTATGAACGAGGAATCTGAGCCCCAGGTCATACAGCTGCTAAGTAATGGGGTCAGGAGTCCAGCAAGTCTGGGGATGACAGCGACATCAGTCATGGACACGAGGGGTTAAAGTGCGGGTCTGGCCCTGGAGCTATTCATTACCACTCAACTCTGCCTTCACAGTCGGATGGAGGAGGTAGTTGAGGGCACCCGCCTCCCTCCGGGGCTGAATGCTGCACACTCAAGAAGACCTCCTTCTGGCTGAAGCTGCCCTCTGCAGTCTTAAATCTGCAAACAGAGGATCTGAAGCCGTCAGCTGGTCTTGCGGAGCATCGATTTCCTGGAGTCTACAGACTTCTTGGCAAGAATCCTGTCTGGTTGTATTGGCTATCATTTACTCCAGAATGTGTTTCTTAAGTTTCTGTGACATACAGAGATGGAATGTTAGTGGCTGGGGCCTTTCCTCGGACTGCTGTAATTATCAGTTGGTGTTTGCTTGGAGGGCTTCCTCTGAGTGAGTCAGTGTATAAGCATGCATCCTGTTCCAGGCGTTGTGCTGGGTCCTTGAGGTATAGTGGTTTCAAAGATCTGTCCCTGATTCTCAGGAAAATTACAATCTAGAGGGAAACAGGTACGTGGGTATGTGGTTCATGTAGTGTGTTGAGATTGCTTATGGGGTATAAGGCTGTGCACAGACTTGGGAAGACAGAATAGGCTTCTAGAAGGAATGATTTGCATTTGGCTGGGTGGAGTGGTGGCCTTTCGTTTGCTCATCATAGAACTTAAAAATGGGTACCATGTGCTCCCTCCTACTCCCCAGCACCCTCCCCTATTTCCTCTTCACAGATTTCCTCCCATCTGCCCCTCTGTTCTTTTCTTTCTTCTTTTCATTAAAACAGAATCCTTTCTTCTCATCAGAAGATGTATTATTAGCCGTAAACAAGAGAAGGCCGAGCAAATCTTCACCACTAGTCCTTACCTAGTATTCAAAGTTCTCTGTTTAAAGTCATTTAAATTTATTACAGTAAGCAGTGCTAGGTACCAGAAAGGTCTAAAACTTAAAGGTCACTGAATCAAGGCACTCCCATCCTTAGCACACAATGCTTGCTTTTTTTTTTTAGAAAGAAGTTAATTTTATTGTTACAAAAAAGGTATATGTGCCTTGAGAAAGCTAGAAAATTAAGATAAAGAAAAATAAGAAAATAAAAGTGCTGATTCCTACCACTGGAGATTATCTTTAATATCTTTTTGATTATGTTTTCAGATATGTCATATATATATATCATATATATATAGGATAAGTATTACCCCATATATATACTACATATTATATATATATATATATATAAGTGGGATAATACTTTGCAAGTTATTTTATATTTTGATTTTCTGAATTAATTATCTTTAACTTTATAAGTCAGAAAAATTTCTTTTTGGTGGGGGATTTATTTATTTTAAATTTTTTATTTAATTTATTTAATATTTAAATAAATAATTAGATTTATTTATTTATTCATTCGTTTATTTTTAATGGAGGTACTGGGGATTGAACCTGGGACCTCACCCTAAGCACGCACTCTACCACTGAGCTGTAACCCTCCCCACCTTAAGTCAAAATTTTTCTCTTACCTAATAGTCTATCCACATATAAATTTCCTCAGTTATCCCCTGAATACCCTTTAGAGCTAGTCAGCTCCGACTTGAGTGTAATTCAGGCCCACATATTGAATCTAGTTTTTATGTCCCTCCCTGTTCTTCTAATGTGGAACCGTCCCTAATTCTTCTCCCATCATACGCTGACTTTTTGAATAGACCAGACCAAGGATCCCAGCAGAATGAGTCATCTTCTTAGTTTGTCTGGGTGCCTTCTGGTCCTGCCCTGGAACTTTCCCCATTCACTCTACTTTCTTATGGTGAAAATTAGGTTTAAAAGTTTTCTGGATTCACATTAAACATTTTCACCAGAATATGCCACAGGCGGCGTTTGTGCTTTATTGTGCATCACATGGAGACATGCCATCTGATGGTTCCACCATTCGTTGGGGCTAAATTTGACCACTGGGTTAGGGTGATGAAAATCTGATCCCTTGATGAACGTACACTTATGTTTTACTCCTGTGACTAGAAAGAAATCTTTGTGGTGTAACTTTGGCACCCAGTGAATGTCAGGTTCCCCATAAAGCACGCACTTAATGCTTTTAGCACTAGTTGACAGTCCTTGCCCGGGTCAATAATTTCATTGGGGATTGACAATGATTAAAATCTAATTCATTTCTTCCATTTCTTTTAATAGATGGCATGCTTCTGTAAAATAAAGCTTTCTCTCGTCACAAGTTTTTTTTTTTTTTTTTTGGTTACTCTGAAATATAGTCTTACTGGAAACACAAGATAAATGTTTAATTTTTCCCATCAGGTGCATGTTTTCAAAGGAAGAAGCTGACTCAATAACTGCTTCCAATGATGAAATATGACTTGGAGGGAGGTACTTTCTCTATTTTATGTATCTTTATCTATTCATGGATATTCACTGATTCAATCAATACCCCTATATCCCTGAAATATTTTTGGTCTGAGAAGTTATAGGTTGAATAATTCAGCATTCAGTGTTTTACACCAAAGTGTTATTTAAAAGAAACCAATACAACAGCCAAATCTACAATGTTAGGAACACTTTGAAAAAATGTGATTGACCAAACAGTGAAAATCCCTTCCATCACACGTGATGAGCCACCAGCCCAGAAAGTGCCCTCCACCAGTTGCGGTCTGTCAGCCTCCCACGATTAAAGCGGACTTGCCCTTGGACAATGAGCTACTGAGACCGAAAAGGAAACATCACGTCAAGAACCTTCACCTGTGCCACAGTTAAGACATGATGTCTCTATCTGGGGAATTTTTCTTTTTTATCTAACACTATGGCTATTGAACTTTAGATTTTTTTTCTTTCCTTTTTAAAAAAGTGAGTTGATAAATAGCTAACTGCTGGCATAATTTCACAGTTCATTACGTAGCACATACATTGAAAAGAGCTTTATATTTGGCCATTATTCTGTCCTCTAAAGTGACGTTAAGCCCAGAAGAAAATAATGGTAAATGTGTGTGAGCAGGTACACGCGAGCGCGCACACACACACACACACACACACACACACACACACACACACACACTGGGAGATGGATTACTACATTGTGGAGTGACCAGCTGTCTCGGTTTTAGCCCTGAAAGTCACATGTCCCATTAAACCCTCCAGTCCAAGGCAAAATGGGGTCATTGGTCACCCTAAGATTGTCAGGTAAGATACAGCTTTGGATTTCAAGCAACAGACTCCGATGAATCTTCCCGGTCTTGACTCAGACGTTTAACAAAGTCTTTAAGTCAGACACAAACTGATTCGTCAAACTGGCAGAAAAACAGCCTTTTAAGTACATTAGGATATGAATTGTTAGAGGTATCAGGAATGCACTAAAGTTCTCTGAAACTGCCAATATAAAAGGGCCATGCATCTCACTATTTCAGAAGAGGTAATATAATTGCTAGTATTTTGAATATTTCAGTCAAAGCTTAGGAAACAGAATAATGTGAGGTACAATGTGCTTGAGTTGATTCTTACTGTGCAATTTTATCTGTAGTTAAATTCTACTTACATGGAAACTATTCACTGAATGTTACGCTGAAAGGGACCTTGAGAAGGTATATAGAGTCTGTCTTTCCACATCTAGTCAACACCACAATTAGACCATGATGGAATTCTACCCAGCATCTTTTAAAATACCCTCAAAGAAGGGGGTATTCTATTATTAATTTTAAATCTTACCTAAATTTCTCATGCTTTATAGGAGACTAATTTTTTTTTTTCTGGTTGATGCTAGAAGTTGTGAACAGCAGGGAATCACCCTTTGACAAGGGTTAGGGGTTATTTTTCAATTTCTTTTCAGTATTTTAATTCTGGAAGCTTTTAAATGTTTTTCAAAGTTTATATTTTCAAACCCTTAGTTAACATTTGCGGCTCCCCTCTGAATTCCTGAAGCATAGATTTGGGTGGATCCACCAAGGGGGGCTTGCAAGCAGAGTTTTTCTTTGGGAGAAAACAATTTCTACTTTGTAATACAAGTTTTTATATTTAAATTATACCACTCATGAAACTGACGTATTTGTAGCGAAGATGGTATTCTATAATAGCCTATTGTTGCAAATCATTAATAAATTGATGTCTCAAGGAACAAAACTATTAGTTTAATTTGTCAGAGTTTAATAGATTTTGTGGGGTGTCTACATGGTGCTACAGGAATGACATCTGATTGTTAGGATTTATCACTGAAACCTCATTCTCCATCCTCAGGAGCAGAGATGAGCCTAATACTGGGCACTTTAGTAAAAAGAAGTGCTTTGAGCCCATAAAAGGGAAAGCACATGATGCTATGAGACGTAAGTTTTAATTTTAGTCTTTTCTCTGGTTTCTAGAGCTTTGACCTGATTGATCGCATTTGGTGGGTAGTTTAGGGATCCAGAAGTATTTTATTTAGGTGGTTAGCAGTTTTGAGACTGAAAGAGCTAACAGAAGGTAAAGGGTACTTGCCACCTGATGTCGGTGTAGAAGAATTGAAAAAAGTGTCCCCTAACTTTAACGCATGTGCAGTCACCTGGGGATCTGATTAAAATTCAATTCTGATGCAGGGTAGCCCAAGTTCCCAGCAAGCTCCTAAGTGGTGCTGAATGGTCCATGGCCTATAGTTTGAATAGCACGACTTTAAAGAATTCACCTATAGCCTAATTTAGCATTTCTCTTTAACCTAGAAGAAAATAGCACACAATAAGTTACTGTCACCAAGAGAGGTGGGGACATGGGTAGGGGTAAGAAAAATACCTTTATGGTGTTATTGGTATAGAGAAATATTTGACTTTCTAATTAAAACTAATTAGGAAAGCTATTGGTAAACTAATTTACAAAATTTGTAAAATTAATTAAGAAAGCTATTTCTATAGCACAATGACTAGAATGTGGATATAAATCTGAACACTGTATACGATGGCAGCTTAGCCCATAATTGCTGAATGTTTCAGTTTGAATTTTAAATCCACATTTTATAACTAGAGTTAGACTTGTTTTACTCCCTTTTAATGAAATTTTTCTCTATTTCATATCATGAAAATACCAAATAACTTTCTACACAGAAACTTCAAATACAGAAATTTGGTATTGCAAATACCATAAACCAAATAAAATTTTATGTTCTGTACCCAAAGTTGACACTTAGATCTTTTGAGCCAGGCCCAATAGCCTTATTTCATGTAGTGCTTCTTTCAATTCTTGGTCATTTATTAATTCAGTAAAACTTATTTATTGAGCAGCTCTTTATTCATTTGCTATAATTTTTGAATTTTCGCCTGATCTGTTAGGATTGTTTGGCTGACAGAAAAAAAAAAAAAAAACTGATCAAAATGGTTTAAACAATGGTTTACTTCTTTCCTATCTCCAGGAGTCTACATGACATTCCAAGATATCAGGGCTCTCGTGACCTTCTCCCCTGTTGCTTCCCAATGCCTGGTTTTCTGTCCTGAGCATATTATCTGGTCCAAAGTGGCTGCTGGAGTTTCAGCCATTAGGACCACATCCCAACCTGAAGAAAGGGAGAACAGGAGATAAAAATGCATGCTTCCTCCACCCTCAGAGTACCTCTCTTGGTATCCCGTAGGTCATGTGTAATCACGTGGCCACACTTAGCTGCAAGGGAGGTTGGGAAATGTCTTTATTCCAGGTGGCCATGTGCCCTTCTACAACACTGAGGATACTGTTACTGTGAAAGAGGGACTGGCAGACTATGATTGGTAGACCAAATCTGGCCAATGTGTATTTTTGTGTGTGAAGTTTTATTAGGACGTAACCACACCCATTCACTTCCATAATGTCCAGTGTTGCTTTCACAGTACAATGGACAGAGCTGAGTAGTTGAGAAAGAGACCATACGGCCACAAAGTCCAAAATATTTTCTGTCTGGCCCTTTACAAAAACTGTTTGCTGATTCCTGCTACGGAAGGGAAGGCGGGACGACTTGCAGCCTCTTACATTTCTTAGGCTATTTTCCCCTCCTCTCTGTCTTTAGTCAAGTTCAACTTGTTTGTAAAATCCAACCTCTACAAAGTGTTAAACGGGGTCTGAGCAGGAGTTGCACTTACTGTGGTACGGGGTGTTGGGAAGGCCATTTGAGTAAATTACCAAGATGTTTCCCCACATTGCTGTCTTCTTTATTTTATCAAGATATGATTTATAATTGTCCTGCATTGGGGTCTGACATCAGTCTGGCCTTAATTGATGCAAACAGAATCCACATTAGCTAGTTTAATCAGGAAGGAATTTATTACAGGACGTTAAATGACAGACAAAATCATTAAGAGCTTCAGAGTGTGGAGATGGGAGGTACTAAATAAGTAAACTCTAGGTAGATTTCTCAGAAATGGCTCTGTAAGTATACCGCAGAGCAGGGCCACCAACAGGTCTTCTGTCTTGTCCGTGATCCGGGAGCTGCTCACTCCCCATGGCACAGTCAGGAGCCACTAGTGCTGACTCCAGAGCTGTGACTCACACAGCCTCAGGGGCCCTCACGGTGCCTCTGACACCCGTGGACCTTGCGTGTGGACCTTGACACACGCTGGCAGGAAAAACTTCAGATGTCTCTGGGGGTGGCCTACCAGAAGCAGCAGCAGAGCTGCAGAGGCCAGGCCTCCATCTTACTTCCAAATGCCAAATCTCACGCAGAGTACATCTAATGTGTCAAATCTAGGTTGCATTTAGAATCCAAGCTGCAAGGCAGTCTGGAAAGTGTAGATCTTCGTTTTCCAGTTTCTGTAGCATGAGAAGGCCACCTAGAAAAAGGGGTAGAATGGATCTTGGGCACCAATACCTTATGCCCTCCTGTTCTAGAATGAGAACAGAATGCAACATTTATACATGAGCATCCTTTTTTCTTAATTCTGATGAGTCAGTATGTTCATCTATCAAGTCTCCCTCAACTTGGTCAAACCATGAAAGTTTTATATTTTCAGAAGTATACCAAAATCAGGTGATCTAAGAGTCAAAATACTCATTTTTATCATTGGATCAGTGCCTTTATACATTTTTTTAGCCAGAGAACTTTCTTCATGTAAAATATCCTTTGGAAACATTATATACAAGTAAATAAATAAATAGCTGCTCTCATTTGAAGCAGCTGCAGGTCCTTGTGGCAGAAATATCTTGTGTTCCTTGTGTATTCCAGAGGCTTGCTTAGGTCCCCCCGATTCCCTTGAAGTTAGCTTGGTGCCGTGTGACTGCCTTCTGGCCAGCGTCATTGCCATGCTGGTCATCAACATGAGGGTCCGTAGGCTGATACAGTGGAATCATGCAGTGGTAACAGCCAGACCCTGGGTTTACCAGATGGACAAGAAGGCCCTCTGATCTGGGATGAGGAAGAAATCTTGGTGGTATGATGCCACTGAGACTGTGTGCTGTCGCAGCACAGCCTGTCCCTCTTGACCCACACACGCCTGGGGTCCTGCAGTCACCACCTCTCATCACTCCAGCTCCAGCCGCTCTGCTTCTTCCCTCCCTGTTCTCTGCCCACCTCCTAGGGCAGCTCCACTCAGCCGTTTCTGCAGAGCACAATTTGTAAACCTTAGGCTTTTAATGTGCTCTCTCCTCTGATTTTGGAATGTAAAAATACTATTTAAAGAATGAATACTACAAGTAGAGATAATCTTGGCATCATAGAAGGGGAGTGGGCAGGGCAGGTTCTGATTTCCTATCACGACTCATTGAGAATTTATGTTTTTACATATAGAACTTCCACTGCTCACAAAAAGTGTAAAAAACTATTGTTTACAGCTTTTCAAATTATTATACATGGAATCCAGTTTCTTTTTCTGGAAAGAGCTTTGTTTGTCAAAGTGATACAATTTGCTGTCATAAGTCTGACTTTTCCATAGAAACCATGTTAAAATCAGGATTAAGGGTACTGATTAAAAGCCCAATTTATGAAATAAAAATGATGACGGACACAATAGAAAGAGTATAACTGATTAGCATATAGAGATAAAGTCATGCTATTCAAACAAATGGGAAGGTGCATTAACCAATCACAGCACATTTTATTTAATAAGGTACATTATCGTCATACACAGTAACTAACTCATCAGCCCAGGAAAGGCGGTCTCAACAAATGGGTCACAGAAGTCAGAAGGGCTTCTCTGAATGACAGACCTTTGCGGGGAAGCTCAGATCACACACTCACTCCTTGACTCATGCAGGGAGTTGATGACTTTCTTTTCCTCATCAAACACAATTCTGTAACAACCTCAGGCATCGGAGATCAAGCAGCTGATCTGCCCGATACATCAGAGGTCGAACTCTGTCTCCTTCAGCGTCTCTGGGGTCCGAGGTATTCGTGCACACTTAGAGGGTCAGGAGCGAAAGGGTGACTACAGATCGAGCTTCTGATCCATTCAGGCCTCAGCTCGGATGCCACCTCCCCGGGGAGAGCTTCCCTGACCACCTGGTCTGAAATAGCCCTGCTGTCCTTCCCCGTCTCTTTCCAGGCCTTGCTGTACCTTATTTTCTTTGTATCACTTGTCACTGATTGGCATTATGTCCTGTTTCTCCACTAGCATATACATTCCAGGAGGGGAGAGCTTTCATTTAGCACCACTGTATTTCCAACAAATGTATGGCCTGGCACTCAGTATTTTGTAGGTTTCCCTAGAGGCTTATTCATAAGTATCATCTGAGATGCTGTTCTTGCTGTTGATTTTCTCTGTTGTTACACAGGAGCCCTGTTGACGGGGTGGCGTGGTGTGGAGGGAGGCATTCCAAGCCCTTCTGTGATCAGGTCTCCGTCTTTTAATGGGCTTGTGACCCTGGGCTGTGACCTTCACACGTGCTTCTCCGTAACCTCCCCCTGCCCACCCCTCCCCCCCCCCCCTGCGTTGGGGCAGGATTTCTGGAATGGGGTGGAGGTGGATTTTTCCCTTCCTGCAGGTCACTCCAGCTCTGGCATCACTTCAGTAGATTAAGCTCTTGAAAAACAGTCTCTCTCGAGGGCAGGCCTTGTTGAGGACAACAGATGCACCAGGCAAATGACCGTCTTCTTCTCCTCCTGCCGGAAACAAGAGGGGAATTTTCTCTGCTCTTTATTATGAGAACCAGGTAGGGCTCCTAGAGGTAAAGCCCATAAAAGTACTGCCCCCACCCCGCTCCCTGACCCTGGAATTTTTCATTTTCAAGCTTGTGCACACAGAGCCTCCAGCAATTTGTCAATCACAATTTGGGTTCCCTACCCTGGCTCTGGTTCCCCAGGACATTTTCCCTGGTCAGATCCACCCATCTGTCTCTACAGTTTGGGGGGCAGAGGTTTGCCCTGTGACCGCAGTTCTCTGATGGATTTAAGAAGAGTTGCTGGTACTCAGATTGCTCAGCTTTTTTCTTTTGAGTGGATGGGAAAGATGACTTACGTGCTAGACTGGAAACTGGAAATCCTTCAGTGTTTTTTTTAAATACATTGAATAAGGGTGCTAAGAAGGGATAGCTGTTGGTTGCTTCACTAGACAGGTTTACTGTAGTCTTGCAAATCTGGACTGTGCTTTAATCAGTCACAACATAATTGTACAGGAAGAGATGCATTTTCTTCAACATGATGATGGTCCCTAGTGATTGAATTTTTTACTACACCAGACTGTTTGTGTAATACAGAAAGTAGTATATATGTTATGTTACCCACTAGTCAATAACTCCCCAAAATGAAAGCAGCATATAATTCTAAATGTACTGATCATGCTGTAGGCTAGGCTACAGTAACAGATACTTCTTATGGTCCCTACACGGCAGAGGTATACCTCTCTCTCACGGAAACAGTCTGGAGGGAAGCAGCTGCCCAGGATGGATGGGCAGACCATGTAGAGACCTGGGTTCCTTCTGTGCTGTGGCTACGGTGGTCTCCTGTCCACGTGGTTGCAACTGGTTCAGCTCCTTGTCCACAATTCGGCCTGCAGAGAGGGGCAGTGAGAAAATCTAGAGAGCAGGCAGTTTTCTTGTGAGCGATGCAGGACTTGCACAATCACCTCTGCGCACTTCCCACTGGCACACACTTAGTCCAGTGGCCAGCTAGCTGCAAGGGAGGCCAGGAAATGTAGTCTCTAGACGTGTGGCTCGACACGGGGAGGGTGGTCTGAAGATCAGTTAACTGTCTTCTTCAACACTCTGGGACTCTTTGTCTATGTACAAAATAGCTTTGCTTAGAAGTTTAAAATGCATTTCCGGTGAAGGGTATAGCTCAGTGACAGAGTGCATGTCTAACATGCACAAGGTCCTGGGTTCAATCCCTAGCACCACCATTATAAATAAATAAATAAATACCCTAATTACCACCCCCCAAAATAAATAAAATGCATTTTGAAGTTTGACAAAAAGTACCTGTGTTTATAGGTGGTATCAATATTAGTAACTTTTTCTTCTTGAACGTATGTTCCAATGAAAATCTTATTCTAAATACACAGAAGACACTCTGGAAAATGAGCTTTAGTGGTTTTGCTGAGTTTTAAAGAGTGATCAGTATATAATCTTGATGCTGGCTGTTTAGTTAGGAAGGATTGCCTATGATCAGAATATAAAGTGTGTGACTCTGTGTGTGTCTGTGTGTTGGGGTGAGTGGTTTCCGATGAATCAGTTTTAGCATACTGCTCCATCTGAAGAAATATACACTCCAGTAGCCCAAAGTGACTTAAAAGGAATTTTAATATTTTATGTGCATTTGTAAAGAAATGTTTAGGAGATCTGAGTTATTATAACCCACAACAATCATTTAAAAAATATTATCTGTCTTCCACATTTTTTCATTCTCCAGAGTTCCTGGAGCTCCCCCAGTTCTCCCTTCTGCCTCCTACCTCCTGCCCCCACATCAAGCTCTTTCTTATTTACATCAATTTGGAATTGAGCTTCTTTTTATAGTTTGATTTCTGCTTTGCTCATTACCTGGATTCGCTCAAGAAAGAACCCAGGGCTGACCCAGAAAGCAGCAATCCTTTCCCTTTTCTTCCTGCATCACCCTATCTCCTAATTTTGCATTCCCCAAATACCAGGAACTAGTCTGGCAAAGAGAGCCTGCCAGAGGTGGGGGAGGAGGGGCAGGACCTGCTGGGACAGAGCGGGGCGGAGGCCGTGAACACTTACACGTGGAAACGGCTCGTTTCCATCACACATATATCATTAAAAAGCTCAAGTGAGGATAATGTGGGCTGCTGTAACTCCAAGACAGATGGAAAATCTCTCAGTTTAAAAATATTCACAAAGCTGGATTTATACAGATGTTCCACCTGAAGGCAGAGCCGGACAAATTAATGCTCACAGTGGACTATGAAACTCTCATCTATAAAGTGCAAAGGGAAGGGAAGGGAACTAAAAATTAACTCAAGTATTGTGTTAAGCTCTTTAAACAATGTTGTGTCATTTAAAACCCCCAATAACCCTTCAGATCAATGTTCTCAACTTGGGCTCTACACCGTGTTCTTGCTGAAGTCCATGAGTGCTGAGGTTTAAAACTGCTTGTGTGTTCACATCAGGAATAATATGAAAATGTTTAACATGATGTAGTGTAAACGCCTGACAAAGAGTTTCTTGAATCCAAGCGTCTGGCATTAAGCTTTTGATTGCAGAAGCATTGGTTTCAAAGGCATCCATTCTCATGTGAATAGATTGCCAGCTGTGTGACAGTCACTAGCTAACAACTAGATAAGGAACCAGGCTGAGTGGGGGAGGGGGGGGAGGCAATTCCCATGAAGTTCCAGTCTTAGAAAGTCCCGGATAGTCCTGATAACTGACCCCTGGAGTGATCCCCTTTCCCCTTCCTGCACGCGAGTTCCCACCCTTACATTTTGAATTTGCCAATAAAGAGTGAACCCACAAAACCCTAGTCACCCCACCCTCAGACCCCGATAAAGGCAGAGCACCCCCATCCATGCTGTCTCCCCACCCTGTGACCTTGCTGTGTGGCCCTTGGGCGTGCTGTGTACCCACCAGAACGTGTGTGTAATAAATGTTTGTTCAGACTTCCAGGATGCTTGTTGCTGAGATGCGTCTTGCAATCATAGTAAGAATGACAAGGGTGGGTCCAGCCACAACATTGGCTCCCACCGGTGCATGCTTGTGGGTGCTCGCCACAGGTAATGTGGGCCCAGGTGAGTGCCCTCTGGCATGCTTAGGGATAGCATCACTGTTAATAGGATGGAACCAACACTAACCCCGTAAGCATATCTGGATCACCAGGAGGATTGTTTTATAATCAAATGCTTACCACCAGAGTCATCCAGTATCTCAGTGTGCTGCTTTAATTGAGGTAGACCAATAAGAAAGGCATAAGGCATGTTTAATATGTAAATAACACATGTATGCCAAGTAGAGTCCAAAAGACCTCACACTGTGTGAAATGAATGACGGTTTTGCGGGAGTTGAGATTCACAATAGGGTTAAGAGGTTTGCGTCATCACCTGGTGTGTGGTAGCAAAGTCGTTCTACAGGACATGCACCACGGCAGTGCCACATTAATTGGTGAAGCTGTGATTTGGTACAAGCAAGGCAACATTGTCACATTGTTAATGCTGTTGCTTTGGGTTGTATTGTTTTTATGAGCATGGTAACAAGTTTACAAATTTGTGTTTATACCAGCGTGGTAAATTGGATTATTCTTCCCCATTCTTCACTCCCTCTCTAATATAGACTTATACAGCCAGGCTTGTGTCCTGTGACTTTCCAGGACCTTTCACTCAAGAAGGTAGAATGTTATAGGAGGCTGGAAAAAGCAACCTGTATTACATGGCAGTGAAACGGGAGCAAAACTGTCACCGTCAATAACATGAAGGCCCCCAGACAACATACATACCTAGTGGACTTAGAGCATTGGCAAGGGGGTTCTGAATCAGAGTGCTGGTCATGTGGACAGGCTGCAAATTCACTGCATTTGGAAAGGTACAGCAAGAAAGGGATGAGCTCAGAAAAGAACTGGCCAGTTTGTAGGCAAAACTGAGAGGAAATGTGGGGAGCCTAGACGTTCCAGCAGCTGTAGGGCTGATAGGTAAAATAGTTTCTCATTTTCAATCAGTAAAAGGTAAAATTGAAAAATACCTTGTATTTGAAAGACCTACTAAAATAGCCTCCAGGAAATGACAAAATCCAGGGATAACCCTATTAAGACAAACCTCAGGGCAACATCTGACAGTAGATACTATAACCTGGACAAAATGACTCTGAGAAAAGTGGCTAAGCGGTCCCACTGGAGCGTGATGCATCAGAGGTACTTGTAATTAAGTCTAGAGAGAGACATGCCTCACGAAAATTGCAACTGTGGTTTCTGGCACACGGAACTGGCTGTAGTTAACTGTATCAAGACCCAACTCGTTTCTGAGAGCTTTGTTTGCAAAAGTGTCATCACGTCACATTAAAAGAGACAGACTCCAAAATGGGTTAAAGGGCTCTGGGCTCCCAAGTGTCTGCAGGTAGGAAGTAGATGAGAGAGCTGCTCATGTTCTCCAGTGTGCTGTTCAGATGTGGCCAGGAAGAATGATGGAGAAGGAAGGTCATGTCCAGGCAGAGCGGGGCCATGGAGAACGTGGACTGGAGAGTTATTCCCAGGGATCAAAGCCCAAGCCTAACGGGGGAAACTGGTCAGTGCTTTCATAAGAGGATTTCAGAGGTCCTGTGGACCAGTGGCCACTACACGTCTCCTAGTCTTCCTTCTTTCGCATAAGAGCATTTACTGCTGTTCATTGCCCGTTTCATGAGTGCATATTGGCAAGGAGTCTATTGGTGACAGATTCCTTGTTTATCAATATCTGAATTAAGAAGAGCCACGTCTGGCCTCAGTGTGGAGCACAAGTCCCGAACTTTGAGCCTGGTGCCATGACTGCATTAGGCTTTTGGCTTGTTTTGAGAGGCAGGGGGAGTACATCGTGTAAGGAAGCCTGATGAATAATTACTGTGGAGGAGTCTATGGGGGCCTGCCCTTCTCAGTTCCTCACTTCCTCCCCGTCATAGAGTCACACCTCTGCACTCTTTGCCATGGGTTTTCTGTTCCTCCACGGGAGCACGAAGAGTGTCTTTCACTGCCCCATGGAGGGTGGGCTTAGCCGGAGTGTTAATGAACATGACACAAGATGAGGCTTCCAATGGGCGCGTGATTTGGTTTGGACTTTACAGTCCTGTGATACATCTTTAAAAAAAAAAAAACCAAAACCCTGAAATCAAGGCAAACAAACACACTCACAACCCACAAGGAAACTGTATCTACTTGTAACCTGGTGCTAACTCCTGGCTAGTGCAGCCGAGACCAGCCAAACCCAACTGTGAGTAAGAGAAACAAGTATTTAATTTGTAAGCCACTGAGATCTGGGGGCTTGTCAGCTACGCTGCATTATTCTAGGGGCGGTGGCCTGATACATAAGAAGCAGACACGCCAAGAATTTCATACCTAGCTTTACACTGACACTGGCTCAGGAGCAGTGAGAAAGCTTTTCGAGTCAACACTACTACGGCTCTATTTTTGAAAAAGGTTTCTAAGTGTATTAATCAAGTCTTAGACACCCTGCCTCGGAGAGTTCTGCTTTATCCCATTTTATGGATAAGGAACCTGAGGCAACTCAGAGAGGTCAGTGGCTCCTTCAGATCACAGGGTCTGATCAGGGCCTGCCCGGCTTCAGCATGATTTTTCTACTCTCTGCCTTACTGCGTCTTTATCAGTTTTAAGTAGCTTCCCTTTTGTTTCAGCAACTATTAAGGTAACATATTAACTATTAACTTAATTAACATTTGACATAAGAACATACAGAGATCAAAGTAAAGAAGAAAAGTGTTTTCCAGAAAGAAAGACAGAAAGGACAAAGGTGAACTGCCAAGTTCAGTTGATGAATCCTGGCAGAAGAACTACACACAGAACCTGAAGTTATCCAAATGCAGCTGGGTTTTTTCACCATCAGGGGACTGACTTCCCAAGCTCGCGTGTCCCCACTGCTTGCAGACAAGAACTGCTTTCAGGATACTTGACCCCCTGCGAGCATCCACCAGTATTGATACGAACATCAGAGCACACAGCCCGGAGAAAGGCAGCGCTAGAGGACCCCGCAGGATGCGCCCGGGACCTGGACCTGGACGGGGACTACTTCTGGAAACAAAGGCGCAGATTCCAAAACAAGGAGATTCCTTTAATGTTCAAGAGAGGTTATCTTGTCTAAGTTTTCCTCATTGGAGCATAATTTGAGTAGTTGCAGATGTGAATCGCAACACGGAGGAGAGGGGAAAGGAACCCCCTCCAGAGTATAATTTTTCCATGTGACTTGGTGTTAACAGGCCCTTTTAAACGTGGAAGAAACTCATGAGCTCCTTGGGGTAGTTTTTCACAAACTGTCCATTCGGAACCCTGTCGTCAGTCAGGCGGTGATGAGAGTCTTGGCTTCCTCCTCTCCGGGTGAGGAGAGGCCCTGAGCTGGACAGACGTGTGAGCAGCCCCAGCTCCTCCCTGCCTGTGTCAAGGGAGCCTCGGGGACCCCACAGAGGCCAGGTGATAACAACACGTGGTTTATGAGCGTTGCTTCCCCCAGGAGTGCCGTGGGAGTGCCGCGTGGTGAAAAGAGAAGGGAAAAGCCACAAGGAAGGAGGGAGGTTAAATCCTCTCCCCCAGCTACTGACGCCCACTTTCTTTCCTTTTAGAAAACTGCTTTATTTCTGAAACATCTCAAAAGATGCCCACTTCTTAATTTACTGATCATCTCTTGGCAAACGGACTTCCTTCTTTCATACGGCACACTGGACACAATGTGAATCAGAGAAGGACCGTTACCCCAAGGCTTGGGGTCTCTTTCAGGAGAAAAAGCACGGTGGTTCCGGCTTGGGAGGTGCAACTCTTTGCAGAGGCCCCCTTGCAGACTCACCGTCCTGGACAGTGACTCTGACGGTTGCAGTTTTCTCTGTTTTGTCACTGATGGCCTTGGCTGGCTTTGTTCTGCAACATAATGAGGAAAATAACAGTTCAAATTGGCATCGATGAAAATCATAGATTTTTTTTTGTCAAAATTGAGACTCCCAAGAATATTTTTATGATGGATTGCTCTTCCCATGATCGTAGTTGCGACCACTTTGTTTTCATCTCTGCCTCTTCTCCATCCTCCCAACTCTTCCCTGGGAGTGCTGGTCCAAGTGCTCGGTGTGGGGGGAGCAGGGACAGAAAAGGAGGAGAGCTGTGAGTTCTGGAAGGAGCCAGGGTACCAGTCTTCTTCTCAGTGTCAGTTTTGCAGTAGACTTCCTTTAAAAACCACGTCGAGCTTCTAAGATGTTTGAAACAAACAGATACGAGAAAAATGGACATAAACATGTATTTTGTCAATTTTAAAACCTATTTGAGTTTGTTTAATTCAGTGAAACATCAAAATACTTCAAAATACATGTCTAATATTTTTTATTAAATTAGACTGTTTTCTCTGATCTAAAGTTAGATGTGAAGCGATTACAATAATTGTTAGATACTTGACATACTGAGGCATAAATCAGAAATTAACACAGAAATGGGATATACTTATGTCTTATGTAGGACACTGCATGTATCCTTATCTTCAGTAGCTCATTTTGGGTAGATATATTAGTTTCTTTTTATTTTAAACTTCTTTTAAAATTAAAAAAAAAATTGCTTTTTACGAAGTATTTTAACAAATGTATTGTTATAAAAAATAGAGCTTTTTTATTGAAAAATAGCAATTACTCAGAGGTACATACAAAATACATGGACCTCCCTGACGGCAGTTTGACACTTTGATGTGTACTCTACCAGATGCATTTATATGGAGCTCTAACAAGCTTTTCTTCTCTACTTTTCATTGGTACATAATTGACTTCTTTCTTCTAAACAATTATATAGTATTGCATGTACTAAAAATGTCTTTAACTGTCCTCTATCAGTTGGGTGTTTAGGTAATTTCCAATTAAATTTCTGTTGCAAACAATATTAAAACAAACATCTGTGTACATACACATTTTTACTCACCTTGAAAACTTTTTGTAGGAAAGATTCCTGGAATCAAGTGGTATAGTTGATTAGACTCTGGGCATTTAAATTTTAGTAGGTGCTGTCTAGCTCTCCCCAAAAAAACTTTACCAGTTTACAATTACATCAAAAAATAGATAATTTTTTTTCTAAATACCTTTGGATTTTTGTACAGTTATATCATTTACCAAAAAAAAGAACATTTTAAATATTTTCTGTCCAGTTCTTGTATAATTTTTTTCTCATTCTGTTTACTAGGACTTCTGATTGAATGAAAGCGATGGTATCAAGCATCCTTGTCTTGGTCTTAGTTACAGTGGGACTGTTTCTATAGTTTTACCAGCAAATATGGTATTTACTGTGGGTTTTGAGAGATATCCTTGATGAGAGTAAAGGAGTTGTTATGGGCTGAGTGTGTCCCCGCCCCAAATTCACATGTTGAAGCCCTAAGCCCTGGTGTTATGACATTTGGAGGTAGAGGCCGTTGGGAGGTAATTAGGTTTAGATGGAGTCATAAGGGTGGGGCTCCCATGATGGGATGAGTGTCCTTCTAAGAAGAGAAAGCTCTCCCTCTCTCTGTGTGCCACGTGGAGACACTGAGATGGTGGCCACGTGCCAACCAGGAGGAAGGTCCTCACCAGAACCAGAGCATGCCGGCACCCTGATCTCAGGCTTTTATCCTCAAGAACTGTGAGAAACAGATTTCTGTTGTTTAAGCCACCCCATCTGAGGCATTGTGTTATGGCAACCCGAGGTGACTAATACAGGAGTTTGCTTCTGAATTAATCAGGGTGCCCGCAACTGCAAGTAAACAGGAAGCCCCACGCAGAGGGGTCCAGTCCTTGACGGCATTTGTTATCTCCCTTAAGAACTTCAATATTCAATGAATCGTATTTAGTGACTGAGTTCTGATCGTTCTTCTATAATTTAACATAAAGTCCAAGAATGGATCAATTCTGTCCAGGCAGTCATGTTTCCTAGTCCCTCGGATAGTTTCCTGAGCCTTCAGACCCCTCCCCCAAGCCGGCACGTCGCCCCTCTGCTGACTCACTTCCTGCACCTTGATCTCTTCTCTGGCTTTGTCTGTAAAATAATTCACACACCGTAAAATTCATTCTTTTATAGTGTACAATTCCGTGTTTTTTGTGTATTCACAGAGTTGTGCAGCCATCACCCCTAGCTAATTTTAGAACAATTTCAGTACCCCAAAAAGCAACCCTCTGCCCATTAGCAAGCCCTCTGCATTGGCCCTTCCTCCCTATCCTGCATCCCAGTTTCCTGGGAATCACTAAACAACTTTCTCAGGATTTGCACTCTCAGGACATTTTACACACATGGAATCATGCAGTATGTGACCTTTTGTGAATGGCTTCTTTCACTTGGCAGGATGTCTTCAAGGTTCATCCGTGTTTTCTGTTGTTGCTGTTTTTTGAATTGTGGTAGGAGCAGTTACATTAGAGCTACCCTCTTGACAGGACTACAAGTGCACACCACAATACTGTTGTCTACAGGCACAGCGCTGTACAGCAGACCTCTAGAGCTCATTCATCGTGCACAACTGAAATTTTGTGCACACTGATTAGCTTCTCCCCACCTCCCCCACCCCCAGCCCCTGACACCCACTGTCCTATTCTTTGCTTTTATAGATTTGACTATTCTGGATCCCTCATTTAGATGGACTCCTGTAGTATTTGTCCTTTTGTGACTGGCTTATTTAACTTGGCATAATGTCTTCAAGGTTCATCCATGTTATGGTATGTGTGAGAACTTCCTTCCTTTTTAAGCTGAGCAATGCTCCGCTGTGCATAAGAACCGCATTGCCTTTATCCACACTGATAGCACGTAGTGGGTAGATGTACTTCATCTCTTTCTGTTTTTAAATAATATTCCATTCTACTGCTATAGCACGTTTTGCTTATTTATCATCAGGTAATGGGCATTTGGGTTACTTTCCCTTTTACCTTTTGTGAATAATGCTGGGATGTTTCAGGAGTCTTAAAAGGGGAAAATCCCAAGGGTTTTGGTTCAGTCATTCTTAGGGGTGCAGGAGGGCAGAGGGTGGTCAGGGTTCCTCTGGGTCCCTCCACTCCATCCTCCAACTCCTGCAAATGGACTTGCCTTCTTTTCCTTTCTCCTTTGCTTTCTTTCCTGGTAAATCCTTGTTTACTGCTGTGCCTCATGTGGACTGCTCCCCACTGTCTGCCGTGTCTTCTGTTCACGAAAATCAAGAGCAGTGAGCCAGATGCCTTCTCCAGTCACTGGTGAGATACTGACAACGTGTTCTTCCTTCTGCAAGAGTTTGCTGCTTCCCTTTGTCTGTACTGTCTCCCCTCTGTCCCAAGTGAGCCTCTCCCCAAACTGAGTAGGATTCTCAAGAATGTTCAGGATTCCATCAGCTCTCCTTATTCACTTCCTGACTGCCCGGGAGTGGAGAGCTAGGAACTCATCCAAATGGCATAATTCATTGGTCTCTCTCTTGCCCCAACTGCCACTTTTTAAGTATTATAAGAAGTTGGCCTTCTGAGTGCTGGGTTTTTTTCCTTCTGTTTTTACCTATTTTTGCTCATTTCATTAGTTTTAAGGGGAAGGACATTTTGCAATGTGGCATCACTTTTTCTGGGAAAGTCTTTAGGTGATTCTCCAAAAAAAGACTACAAATTATTTATTTAATTGCTAGATAACAGTCCACTGAGTGAATGTAACATGATTTATTTAGGAACTCCCCTATTTTTGGACCTTAAATTTGTTTCCATTTCTGGCTATTATAAATAATGCTTGGAGGAGCAATCTCTGTAAAAATCTTTTTGTTTGAGATCATTTTCTTAGGCCAAACTGCCAAATGTGTAATTATCTGACCAAAAACTGGATGATTTTTAAGATCCTTGGAACATCTATGCCAAATTATGTCCCAGAAAGATTGTTCTAATTTGCACTCCCACCAGCATGGATTAAACATACCTCTCTGATTGAATTTTTGCTTTTACTAAAACAAAGCTAGTCAATAAAACACACAATGAACTTCTTGTTGTTTACAGTACTGTGGGTTAGAAAGACCATAGAAATAATTGCAATTACCTTAAAAGGCATAAAGGTGTGACAGTGCTATTGATATTTATCATTATTGTTTTTAATATGAGTACTTCTAAATTATTTATTTCAACCAAAAAAGTAGAAAGACAGTGTGTGGAGAAAAAGGAACCCAGCAGCACTGTTGGCAGGAATGTAAACTGGTGTAGCCACTCTGGAGAACAGTATGTAGATTCCTTAAAAAGCTAAGAACAGAGTTACCATATGATCCAGCAACCCCACTCCTGGGCATATATCCAGAGATAATTCCTAACTTGAAAAGATTCATGCACCCCAGTGTTCATAGCAGCACTATTTACAATAGCCAAGACATGGAGGAAACCTAAATGCCCATCAACAGGTGACTGGATAAAGAGGATGTGGTGATATACATATGTATATATACACACACATGATGGAGTAAAGAAGGAATGAAATTATGCCTTTTGCAGCAACATGAGTGGACCCAGAGATGATCATATTAAGTGAAGTAAGTCAGACAGAGAAAGACAACTATCATATGATATCACTTATATACGGAATCTAAAAAAAATGATACAAATGAACTTATTTACAAACCACAAATAGACTCACAGACATAGAAAACAAACTATGATTACCAAAGGGGAAAGGGGTGGTGGGGAGAGAAAAATTAGGAGTTTGGGATTAACATATAGATACTACTATGTATAAAGTAGGTAAACAACAAGGACTTACTTATAACATAGGGAACTATATTCAGTATCTTGTAATTCTTTATAATGGAAAAGAATCTGAAAAAGAATACATATATATGTATATGTATAACTTAATCACTTTGCTGTTCACCTGAAACTAAAACATCGTAAAACAACTATACTTCAAAAAACAAACAAACAAACAAAAAGTAGAAAGACGCTTGTTGGATCAGTGTGAGCTAGCAAGTTTGGGTATAAAATTAAGTAGATTTTTCAGAATCTTGACTTTGTGCCTCTTTTTCATAGTTTCATCAAGGGAGGCATACCTACTGAGAAATAGGATACTGCATATTTTTAAGTGTACAATTTGATAAATTTTGACATATATACACACTCATGGAAGCATCACGACCCTCAACAATAAACATTTCCATCACCCTCAAGGTTTCTCTTGGCCTTTTGTATTCTTTCCAGATCCTTTCTGCACTCCCATTACCCCGCTGGCTTTTTGTCACTAAAGATTAGTTTGAATTTATGGAGTCTTAAATGCATGAAATCATAAATTATCTGTTCTTTTTTGTCTGGCTTTTCTTTCAGTGAGCACAGTTGTTTTGAGAGTCATCTACGTTGTGTTTCCAGTTTGGGGCCATTTGAAAAAAGTTGCTGTGGACATTGTGCTGTAAAGCCTTTGTAGAATGTATGCTTTCTCTTCTCTTGGGTAGATACTTAAGAGTGGAAAGAGTAGGCATAGGTAAGCTGAAGTTTTAAAGACACTGCCAGGCGGTTATCCAAAATGGCTATAGTATGTCACGTCCCACCGCAAAGTGTGAGTTCCACTTCCCCCACATCCTCACCAACGCTTGGTACAGTCAGTCTTTTTGCGTTTAGAAATTCTAATTCTAATGGGTGTGTAGTGGCATCTCACTGTGGTTTTAGCTTGTCAACTGGGCTACTTAGATGCTGTAGGAAGCAGAAGAGGTATATGAGGGAACTCTCATGTCCCTTTAGAGTTTGGTGACATTGGGTAAATTATTTAATATCTCTGTGCTTTGTTTTCCTCATCAAAAAAATAAAGATGATGAAAACTGTACTGCATACTTTAATAGAGTTGTTATTAAAATTAGTGGACACTGTGAATGTAAAATGCTTTGTAGATGACACAAGTATTAGATATTATCATGATGATGGTTAAATTGCTGCATGATTTTAGGCAAATCACTTCAACTTATTTGAGGATTACTCTCCAGCTCTATAAATTGAGAGGCTAAATAAGGTGACCTCTAGGTTTCCTTCAAGTACAAAAATGCTCTTGTCGAAAGAGTATACTGATGTTCTAATACCACATGTATATAACACAGTTATGGAAAAGTACTCTTTAATGTGGAAAAAATGATAGCTAAACATTAAAAAACCATGTGTGCTTTGTAATTTCTTATTATCTTAGCTATGCCAGATTTTTAGAATTCTACCACAGATTTCTATTTTAATGTGTCCTACGTGGAAGTAGTAATAAGTCATTTCTTTATTTCTGTAATTAGTCTGATCCAAAGATAAAGCAATTTAGCATTTACACAGAAGCTCATCTTTTGTATTCCAAGTCTTCAAAATAATGTGATAATTTCACTAAATATCATGCAGTCAGTTCAGAGTATTTTTGCAAAGTTTAAAAAACTATCTGTTTATTCAGATCAAGAGCCAGGCCAAATTTGGGGATGATAAAAGGTCTAAGAACCACTTTTATTTGGACTTGTATATAAATGAAATCATTTAAAGGAATACTTCACTGAAATTTAGAAGGCCAAAAGAACTGTGGTCTAAGCTGTTAGAAAGATGCCGGGCTCCTGATGTTAATAATAGCTGTCAAGCATCTGTTTCATTACTTAAAATCAGGTAAACAAATAATGTGAAATTTGATAGAATGGCATCTCAAAGTTGATTGTCAAATTATTAAGAGATTGAAGAATATAGCCTGTTGTACCTAATTTCATGTATTTCTTGGTAGGTGACTCAAATACATTTTTATTCCCTGTTGACTTCAGTGACTTCACTGATATATTATCTTACAGTTTAACTGTGTGGTTTGAAATTACTCAACAGTAATATGATTTTTTTTTGCCTTGAATACACTATAATTTATCCATATTCCATAAGGTTTAACAGTCATATATTAAATAGAAAATGGGTGGCGGAAAGTAGGAACTGATTTCTTCCTTCGTATTCCCCAGTAGTTAGCAGATTGAAAGCTCACAAAAAAGCATACCATTGGTCCTCATTTCTGTTTAAAACCTCTGTCATTCCAACATTTTTTCCCCACCATTTTTAACTGAATGTATTTGACATCATAACATTGTGTAAATTTAAGGTGTACGACTTGTTACTTTGATACATTTTTATAATGTAGTGTGATTGCTGTCATAGTAGTGTTTATTACATTACATAATTATAATTCAATATTGTCGTATATATTTATTATATTATACATTGGATCTCTTTGGCTTATTTACTACAAATTGCAAGATTGTAGCCTTAAACAACATCAGTCTTATCCCTGACTCCTGTCCTCTGGTAATAGCCACTTCACTTTCTGATATTTAAGAGTTTGACTTTTTTAGATTCCTCATATAAGATTAATCACACAGTACTTGTCTTTCTTTGTCTGACTTATCTCACTTAGCATAATGCCATGTTGTCACAAATGGCAGGATATCTTTCTTTTTCATGGCTGAATAAAATTCCATTTTGTATGTCTACCAGATCTTTTATTTATTCATCCTATGATAAGCATTTAAGTTGTTTGTTTATTGTGAATATGGGAGTGCATATATCTCTTTGAAATACTGTTTTTATTTCTTTTGAATATATACCAAGTAGTGGAATTGTTGGGTCATATGGTAGATGTATTTTTAATTTTGGAGGGAACCATAGTGATTGGACCAGTTTACCTTCCCACCAACAGTGTGTAATGGTTCTCTTTTCAACATCCTCACCAGCATCTGTTGTTTATTGTTTTCTTGATGTTAGTCTTTATAGCAGATATGAGGTGATATCTCATTGTGGGTTTGATTTGAATTTCCCTGATGATTAGTGATACTGAGCATTTTTTCACATGCCCATTGGCCATTTTGATGTCCTCTTTGGAAAAATGTCTCATTAGATTTTTCCCCCATTCTTTACTGGATGGTTTTTTTTTGTTATTAAGTTATACAAGTTCTTTATATATTTTGGATATGAACCCCTTATCTGATACACAGTTTGCAAATGTTTTCTCCCATTCTGTAGGTTTTCTTTTTGTTAATTGTTTCCTTGGCTGTGTGGGAGCTTTCGGAATTTGATGTAATCCAATTTGTTAATTTTTGCTCTTATTGTTTGTGCTTTTAGTGTCAGGTCGAAAAAAAATCATTTCCAAGACCGTTATCGAGGAACTTTTCCCCTATGTTTTCTTCTAGGAGTTTTGTGGCATCAGGTCTTATATTTAAATCTTTGATCCATTTTGAGTTAATTTTTGTGAGTGGCGTGAGATAGGGGTAGTTT
This sequence comes from Camelus bactrianus, assembly GCF_048773025.1. NCBI lineage: Eukaryota > Metazoa > Chordata > Mammalia > Artiodactyla > Camelidae > Camelus > Camelus bactrianus. Next base: position 8,142,556 of record NC_133573.1, on the reverse strand, counting down.
CATTCTGCTTCTTGCACCTCTCCAGTGTTCCCAGCCCATTTGTTGAAGGGATTCTCCTTTCCCCATTGGGTGTTCTCGACTCCCTTGTTGAATATGAGTTATCCTGTATGGTGGGATTTAATTCTGTGCTCTCTCCTCTGCACTGTTGGTCCATTTTTGTGCCAGTACCATATTGTTTTTATTACTGTAGATTTGTAGTATACTTTGAAGTCAGGAAGGTAGGTTCTTTTTTCTCAGGACTTTTCCTTTGACTGTTCAGTTTCATGCAGACTTTAGGATTGCTTCTTCCATTTCTATAAAGAATGTCTTTGGTATTTGGGGGGGTGTTCTGTGAATTTGTAGATAGCTTTGAGTGAGCATCGATATTTTAGCAGTATTATTCGTGAATGTGAGATGTCTTCCATTTGTCTGTCTTCTTTGATTTCTTTCAGCACAGTCTTGTGCTTTTCATTGTACAGAGCTGTCATTTCCTTGGTTAAATGTATTCTTGAGTATTTCGTTGTTTTTGACACCATTGTCAATGTTCTCTTCATTTTCTTTTCAGATGTTTCATCATTCATGTCAAGGAATGCAACTGATTTCTGTATGTTGATTTTATATCCTGCAACTTTTCTGAAATTGTTGCTTAGTTCCAACAGTTTTTTTGTTTGCTTGTTTGTTTACTGTTTGGGATTTTCTGTATATAAAATCCTAGCATCAGCAAACAGCAACAGTTTTATTTCTTCCTTTCTAATTTGTATACTTTTATTTTTCTGTCTTGCCTAATTGCCCCAGCTAGACTATCAAAAGATATATTGAATAGGAGTGGTGAGAGAAAGCATCCTTATCTTGTTGCTGATATTACAGGAAGAGCTTTCAGTTTTTCTCCATTTAGGATAAAATGTTGGCTGTGGATTTATCATATATGGCCTTTGTTATGTGGAGATATTTCCAACATTTTATTTCACCACATATTCATCTTTTTCTAGTTCCTGTCCTCTATGACAGGGCTTGATGTTACTGGACTTGTTTTTTCCAACAGTTGTAAAATTACAGTGAGGGCTCCAATTCTTTCCCCCTCCCTGTATTCACGCCTTTTGCCCTCTCACTGCCAGGTGGGTGGAGTGACTGCCTGTCCTTTACCACTGGGCTTAGCCTGGTGACTTGTTTTGGCTAATGGGATGTTAGTTGACTCGACACAAGCGAAGTCTTGAGAAGGTCATGCAAATTTGTGACTTGCTTGCCAGCACCTCTGCTATCACCACAAGACTGTCTTTGAGCTAACTTGCTAGAGGACGTGAGAAATGTGGGCAGAGCCAAGTCACCCCAGTCACTCCTAGTCCCCTGGATCAGACAGTGGCCAGCTGACCCTCAGTTGTGTGAGCTAGTCCAGCCAAGATCAGCAGAGCCGCTAAGCTAATCCTTTAGTCACCCCAGATTCAGGGACAGTGAACATTTAACATTCTCTGCCAGTGAGGGCAGAGAAGAAGTTTCATACCCATGTTGTTTGACAGGATGGATTCCTTAATATCATCAGATCTTTTATCAGGAAGGATAAAAGCACGAGTCAGAGTTTGATGCTTTTCTGACTTTAAAAGTCAGATAGGTTACTTAAAGAAAAATGGAGTTTCATTATTAGTTTGAGGTGCAGTTAGATTATATAGTTCTTAGGCAGTGGTTCTCAAACTTGTCTGCATATTACAAGCACTGGGGGAGTGTTCCAGAAATACCCATGCCTAGGCCCCATCCCAGGCCCCATCCCAGGCCAACTGAGTTATCATTCCTGGGAATGAAGCCCAGGCTTATATATTGTTTAAAAGCTTTCCCGGGTTTTTTGCACTGCCTTGACTGGCAGAGGCAACCCCAAGAGGAATGATTGCAGTATATAGGATATGGTGCTGAAAATTTCAGTCTGACCTCAAAAAGTAGACTTCTTAGGAAAAAAATTGGCACTGGGTCATTTCTTTGGTTACAGGGTGCAGAACAGAATGGTTTTAAGATATGAAATATACAAACTACTGACTTGAGGACTTTTCTCCTGACACAGATAGGAGTTAAATATCTTGTGAATATTCCCAGCATTTGTTTTAATCTAACCATTTCTACCTGGTTTATACAGTACAGCACACAGTTCAGCCTTCCAGAGCTGTTCACTAACAACCACTCTGTAAGCGTCACATTCTCTGCTTCCCCCAAGAACGTCCTAACCAGGGCTGAAACATAGAAAAGTACACAGCCCCTGGAGATCAGAGCTGAAACAGAGATCCCAGGTTTGGAAAATGTCAGTGGTGGTATCTTCCCCTACAGCAAGTTGAGCCACTGTTTGAACACTTTTAATGGTAGTGTTGCTTGCTAGGGGGAGAATTCTAGCTCCAAGTCTAGTTAGACCTGGGTTCAAAATCTGCTTTTATCACTTACTAATTTTAGTTTTATTATTTTAAAAATGGGAACATAATAATGGTCACTTGCTCATGAGGTTCTTGGGTTATCAAATAACATAATCTGGGAAAGTGTCCCCCACAGTTCCTGGCACATGGTGGTTAAATGTGCTAGTATTATGTGTTACTTGGCACATATTAAATTAAAAAAAAAAAACTCAGTGAGTGCTACCTGTAATGATGATAATCATTGCTTTAATTTCTATCATATTACAAGGCAACTGATTCTGTTCTATTCTACTGGGCAGCTTTTTATCATATTCAAGCAATTATGTATTTTCTCAGAACTTCCAGTGATACTAATTTTCTTTCATGGAATAGCACAGAATAACTTTAAAATTTCCTCCAACTGAGGAGCCTTCAGTGATTTGGAGCAATGTACCACGTTTTGTGTTTTGAACATTTCTCCCCCTTCTTTTTCCCCCCGCTTCTTTTGGCAGATTGCCTCTGCTTCATTGCATGCAGTCTTAAGAAAAAGATAAGCCCAGTGAATTAGTTTGCTCAGGCTGCCCTGAGAAAGCAGCACAGACAGGGCGGCTTAAACAACAGAACTTTCTTCCCTAACAGTTCTGGAGGCTAGAAGTCCAGGATCAAGACGTCCACGGGGTTGGTTTCTTCTGAGGCTTCTCTCCTTAGCTTTCAGGTGTATCTTCATGCTCACATGGAATTCTCCCTTTGCAGACGTCTGCGTCTAAACTTCCTCTTCTTGTTAGGACACGCGTCATATTGGATTAGGGCCACCCTGATGACCTCATTATAACTTAATTGCCTCCTTTTAAGATGCTCTCCACTTTTAGTCGTCTTCTGAGGCACTGGGAGTTAGGACTTTAACATACGAGCAGGGAAGCAGGGAGGGGAGGGCACAATTCAGCCCTTAACACCAAGCTCCAGACTCTTCTCCTAGGACTTTGAATCCAGAGCATAATGACCAAGGAAAGAACAGGACAAGAGCTGATTTTCTGTGGCAGGAGTGTCCTGAGGGTCTTTCTGTGAGATTCCCTAGGGCTGCCTTGCCGTGATTTCTGTCCTTCTTGAGACCTGGTTCTTTTGCTTTCTCTCCTTTTCTATGAATAACTCTAATTTTATTGTGATAAATTTCTTTCTTTTCCCCTTTAAGCTAGCCAGAGTCCATTTCTATTATTTGCAGCAAAAAGACTAACTGATACCTTCCCCTAAATCTGCTCCCCAAATGTATTCTCTAGACAGCTGGTACTCAGCACTTGGAGGATCCTGTTACCAGAACCAGCAAGTTCCCAATGTGAGTTGGACCTAAAGAAAACTCTCTAATTGTGTACGTGCACCTGTAGATATGTTGCTTTACCATTGGACTAAATTATGTATATGCTTAGTACTAATCTGTTCAAAGAACATGTGCTGTGAAAATATTAGCAGAAGGTGCTCCATGATTTTTTGAAATTTCTGTGTATCATCGAAAACCCTTATTATAGACAAATAATCTTTTTTTGTTTGTTTAGTTAACAATTGTGATCCATGATGAATACCAGAAAAAAGGTTGAGTTAGAAGCAGTTCTGCTGGAGCACAAGTTCTATGTGCAAATACAGGTACTGCTAAGAAATAGAAGGTTACAGCTGAAGGTCAAAGCCATAATGCTTGATCTGCAGGGAATAACTGGTGGCTCTGACAGAGACTGCTAAATATATTCACTATCCATTTTCTCTCTTTTTTATTGTATTAGGCTATTTTAGCTGGGCACATGGCCACCCAGATTAAAGGTGGCATTTTCCAGCATCTCTTGCAGCTAGATACGGCCATATGACTGTGCTCACCTGGATGAGATGCATACACATCATGTGTGCAACTTCTAAAGTTTGTGTCTTGTCCTTCTGTTTTATAATTATGGATCTGGTGGCTCCCCTGGGTTACGCAGACAAGGGTAACACTCTAGCAAAGCACTAGCCATGAGAGAAGGAGCATGGACATCTGATGTTTGTATGAGACAGAGCCTTGGTACCAGCTTGGATGTTTGTGTGATACAGAAAAATAAGTATCTCTCTTCTTTCAGACTCTGTGTTTTGGTTTGACTTGCAGCAGTATCTATGTCCTAACTGCTCTAGTGACCATTAATATGTTTCCTTGATTAAATGTTAAGTGATAGTGGAAAATGGGAATATAATCAAATTATAGGCATTGGTCATAAGTTGTATTTGTAAGTGTGCTCCATGAACAAATAAACACCATGTATAATACTCAGTTTTATCACATGTTTAAAGTGAGAGGAAAGGCCTCAACTTCAGTGAGGGATGTCAGATTGTATATTTCAATTTCTCATTAAAAATGTCAGTAAAGACCATTTCCATGACTTCCAGTGCTAAAGGAACATGTGTTCCAGTCTAGTTGTTATTGTTAATAGCCCAATTCTATCACCTCAGAGCCAAAAGTAACTTAATTTTTAATGTTGAAGATAAGACAAGAGAATTTCTTAAGAAAACCAAACTATGGTGCAAGCAGCTCTATCACTGTATATATGACTTTTCAAACACCAAGTATTCAATTTTCTTCCTTCTTCAGAGGAAAAGAAATAATGATCTCATGTTGGGCACATTATAAAACCACATACACATGCTGTAACAGAAGTGGGACTCCTTTCCAGAGTCAAATGCAACCGAAGAATGGAAACCATTTGCCCCTAACTCCCAAGTCAAAGCATAGAACAGTCCAGCTTTTGAGTGTGTTATATTCCATGATTTAGTCTTTGACAGAATGCTGAAAGTAGTCCTCAGTTGGAAATTTCTCTGTAATTTCAATCCAAATATCCAGAATCATTTGTCAAAACCATAAAACATTTTCTGCCAGTTGTGATGATCTATAGTTGTGACTTAGAATTTTCTTATCTAGTAGAATAAAGAAGGAAAAATAAAACCATTTGGACATGAAACCTGACCTAACACTTCAGCTATTTATTTTTGAGATTGATGTAGATTTTTGGTAAAAAGATTACAAATGTGAAAATGTCTCTAACAATTACATATGTATTTTCTTTAAAAATCCTCATGTATCTTTTTAAAGAAATTTACCTAAAATGGATGGTCCCTGTATATATCCACTGTTCAGTAAGAGGATCTTGTATTCCAAAAGTTAAAGAAAAGGCTACTCTAAATCTTCTTTTCTCTTGAGTTTACATTCTCAGATTCCTTAAAATCCAGATTCTTAACTGGAATCCATGAGTGGATTTATGGGTCCATGATATGGACAGAAATGACAGGCACCATTTTGCAGTTACAGACCCATAGCTTTCATCAGATGCACGTAAGTGTGTGTGACCTCTAAATAGGTTAAGACACCGTAAGGTATTGAATGATAGATACTAAATAAGAGTCTAATACAACCCTCGCTCTACAGCATTAGGAGATTAAAGCAGCTTAATCCTACTGGAATGACAAAAGCAGACATCTGTTCCAACAGTACATGGTTTTCAAAACCTCGCAATTTTCCTCAAGTGTACAAAATCTTGCTTGCTCTCTGTGATACTGAAGCCAGAGCCTTGCAGAGGCTGCCTCACAGAGACTATAACCCAAGGCTGGGATAAGAGCTTGATGTTTGCTGCATCAGTTCCAAAGTCCAGCTGTAAATATACTATAGTTGAGAGATGGAGCAGTATAATCTTTTCAAGTTTGAGGAAACAGTGATGCATAGCCAAATACTTTGAACTGTTTGCTTGTTTAAGAAGAAATCTATTTCAAGATTTGCTTACCACTAACTCAGACAACTTTTTCATCACTAAGGCCTTTCAATTCCATATCATGTGTTTCAAATTTAGTCTGCATAACTTATTTTTGTTCTACTTTTCTGTCAAAAACAACGTGGAAATCCCAGGTTATATAATTGAGGTCTTGGAGAGGCAATCTACATCTAGCCAACCAAAATAAAATGAAAGCTATTATCATGAAACATGCTTAAGGAGGTCTATCCTTTGTTCGCTTAAGAGTGCCAACGTTTGTGATCTTAGAATGAAGTCAAAGGAAACTAAAATGGGTTTTCCTTAATGCAGCCATGTGCAAAATCGCTCTTTATCATGACAGATGATCTGTAAAAATATGTGTGGATTTTCAAATACCCATGAGAAGAAATCAACTTAAAATATAACGGGAATGTATTATTTTTATAAAGTACGTGGAAGCTGAAATCATTCTGTTCATCTTCCTTATTTAAGTTTATTATCATCCACATTAGACAAGTCAAGTGAAAGACTCTTCTGCAAACCCTCTCTTTATAGGGCAGACACTGAAATGTTAATTTCTTCCTTTGTCTTTCCTTGCAACAGGTTGATCATGCAATCTATTTGAGTTACTGCTAGAAGGGAAATGTTGCATGACTTTGAACTAATGCCTCTTCTTCCATTGATTTTTAAATTCACATACGTGGATGTTCCAGCAAGAGAAGATCACCAGCATGCAGAGTTTTGAAGCTAATGATAAGAGTCCACAGGGAAATGGTTAAGTTGGCAGTACCTGGGGCATCTTAGACTTCTTCACAGAGTGGTCCAAGAAGGGAGTAAGAGGCTCTTCTGATAATCACCTAATAGAATAAAGAAAACATTCCTCTGTTGGGTGGCCATACAGAAAGACTGACCATTACTGGACTGGCTATTTCTATAAAATTGCCACAAAAATGCTTAATAAAGAGAAAATGAACAGCGTATGGACTCTAGCTGAGACTTCATGGAAACACCCAGGGAAAAGAAAAAACAGAGGGCATCTCCCAATGTGCATGGAAGAAGTAAAATGTTTCCCTAAATCTTTATATCAATGTCAACATTTTGGACGGAAATACACTCTTAGAAAAAGATTAGTTCTGGTTTGCTTAGAAAGAATTTTCCCAGCGCATAATCCTGTGTGAATTTTTAATATGTAGAGTTTACATTGTCAGTCAGTTCCATTTGGTTATTTTCAATACGATTTCTTTTTGACCTATGAATTATTTGGAAGTGTGGGTTTTAAAATTTCTGAATATATTGATTTCTTGGCTATCTTTAGTTATTGATTTGCTAATTTTAATGCACTGTTTTTTGTTGAGTAGTGCCTTGTGGTCAAGAATATGATCAATTTTTGAAGATGTTCAATGTGTGCTTGAAAATAGTATGTATTTACTATATTTTTGTAGGACTATGTACATATACAGTGTATACACACATATATCAATTATGTCAAACTTAACTCTGTTGTCCATATTTTCTCAGTTCTTTCTAAGTTTTGGTGTGGTCAGTCTGTCTTTGAGAAAGGTATGTTAAAAATCTTCCAGTGTAATCTGTAATTGTAGATTGTTAATGTCTCCAGTGTGTTTCTGCTTATTTTTTTGCTGCATGTATTTTGAGGTTATGTTTTTTAGGTGGCCACAGAATCAGAGTAATTATGTCTTCATGGTGAATTTATCATTAAATAGAGCAGCCCTTGATCCTTACTTTTTTTTTGCCCTTAAGTCTGTTGCATTTATGTAAGCTTTCCTTTGGTGAGCATTCATCTGGTGTGATCATCAGTGGTTGCCCAACCAAAATCCATGTATCCCTCTTCCTTCCAGTGGAACCTCTGTTTTGTTCAGGTAGCCATCTATGTCTCTTTCACACAGCTAAGCGTCTCAGTTTGATTGTTCTAAGGGTGAGTCCATTCTGTTCCCCAGTTGGTTGGTTATTAGGCATGAAATCCAGTGCTGGCCAGAATGAAGTGTGCTGGTAGGTAGGAAGCCTCCGGGAAAGCGTCCTTCTGAGGAAGAGCCATGGTCTCTCATCACCACCTGCGTACTGCTGTTTGTGGCATCATCCCTGGAATTGCTGCAGGCATCTTGCTACAAGCCTAAAAGCCAATGCAGAGCAGGGAGAAGGAAAGCACCCCAGTCCTTTGTGCAAACATTTGCCCAATTTCTTTTTACATATCCTTTGAATTTTCTTGTGTAATTTTTCATTTAGTGCCTTATATAAATTGACAAAAGTTGAGTTGCTTTGGACCCAAACACGTAGGGCTTTAAAAAAAAAAAATCTGTCAAAAGGTACATTCATCCATTTACATTCATTTAGTTATATATCTGCTCTTCTGTCATCTTGTTTTGCTGTTTTCAACTTCTCTGCAATTCCTTTCACTTTCTAATCTTTTGTTATACATACTTGGTTTTATTTGCTTTCTTCCTTATAATTTTTGAAAATTCTATTTTTTCATTATGCAAGCAGTTTTTTTTAAAAAAAATAAGAAAAACCCTTGCTGTTCCATGCCAATTTGGTAAAAGCAAAAATTGATGCAATCTAAATGTTAGCAAGAATTAAATAAGTCATTATACATACAAAGAATGAGTTGTTTATAAGCAGTTGAAGTGGTAATATTGATATTCACCTAGAAAAAATGTTAAGACAAACTGCTGGATGATAAAAGCAGTTTATAAAACTCTGTGTACAGTTGACCTTCAGTGACTTCCTTTACTCTGTTTCTATTCCAGTTATGTTTGGCAGAGGTTCTGTTATGTTTCTGACATGTAAATCCACCTTTCCCCAGTTTCCACAGCTAGTTCAGGCTTTCTACCATACTTCTATTCCTTTAGTCCTATCATTGGCCCGAGTGGTGGTATAAGAATTAGGGTTTCTATTTTTCTAGGAAGCCTTTTTTTCCTTCATAAATCCATGTTGTGCTTCATCCCTTCAATCAGTATTAATGGCCGTTTACTAAGTGCCACATATTTAAGTGTAATTCTAAGGCCAGATGTTTACATGTAACTATAAGATTATGTAATCTATAAACTAAAAATAACCAAAGGAAAAGACTGGAAGATAGGTGTCTAGAAAATAAAAGCTCAGGAGGGTAGCTTTGACCAGGAATGAATAAGAGATAGTCTCTCATTCATGCATTGGCTGTGTTTCATCTGAGTACTAAGTACTAACTAGGGTACTGAGTACTAAGTACTTAATAGGGTAAACACAGCAGAATGATGTTCAAGGAAAGTAAAAGAGAGGAGTAAGTCCGAAGTTACTTGTGCCCTGTGAGTGTTACTCAGGAACTCACCAAGAGAAAAATCCTGCCACTTCCATACCTTAGAAAACCAATAGCTTTATTATCTGCTTCAGTTTCCTCCTTTGTAAAATGAGGTAATAAATAATGCCAACCCCCGAGATCTAGTCTGAGGACTGAGTGAACACAGGTAAAATGGGGTAACAATTATACCACTATCATATATTATAATGGTATTATTATGTATTAGATATATAACATGTGACAGTGATATAAAATATTATATAATATTAGATATATCAGGCACTGCTCTACCTACCTTTCATGTTAGCGCCTTCAATCCTCATGACACTCTGTTGTTTTTTGCAGATGGGGTTAAAGAGGCTAACTCTAAACATTTTCTTTAAGAAATAAAAATGTTTTTCTAGAAATTTCAGAGACATCAGGACTAGTCATTATAAACTGGGAAAAACTGAAATTGTTTTTTAAAGAGAAAAAAACACTGTTACTCTAAGAGCATAAAAGTGTGTCATGCACATTTACTCTTACCAATTAAATTCTATTGCAGTTAAAATAGAACTTATTCAGGCAGTAATTACATATGGGACAACAGAATTTGCACTGAAGTGTTTTTAGCTTTATTACAAAGTCAGCTGTTACGTCTGACCCTTTCGAAGATACAGGGTGGGAGCTCTTCTTCCATAGCCCAGACTCCCCGAGGCAGGCATTTTGCTGGCTGTATCCACTGCACACTTTCCCCACTGAGTACCAGCCATGTGGATGGGTGACATGGAGCCACCCAGATTCTAGTCTATATGGCCCAAGGAAATCAGCTTAAATCCATCCTCTCATTCAATTATTCAGGGGTGGACACATTCAGTCCTAAGCCAACCTATATTGTCTTTGCCTGAGTAAGTTCAATCAGCCTGAAGCCCAGACATCTTCCTTAGTGACTGGAGAAAGGGATAGTCCTCTGAAGGGTGTGGTGTGAGGAGATGAGATTTGGAATTGCTGCTGCCATTTTGCAACCAAGAGGAAACCTAGCTGATCATAAAGCCAACATTCAGAAAAGGACATAGCCCAGATAATTTCAGAAAAGTACAATTCAGACCAGGATGAAATTTAACATAAAGATCACTCTTATCTTTGGACTTTTCAGTCACACGAACCAATAAATTCCTTTTATTTTAAAGCCATTTTGAGTTAGGGTTTCTGCCCTTTGCAACAGAATGCATCTTAGTCGGTGCTGGTTGTGGTGTCAGGCAACAGGTTTGCAGGGAAATATATGAAATCCAGGAGTGGTTATTTAACCAAATGGTAACATAATCAGTAATAACTTGGTTTTTTATTAATGCAACTGATTGACTACTTTCAATGTCTTTTAAGTCTAGCCTACACTTACTATCTTTCTCACTTTTGATGTGGTCCCTCCACATTTGTTCATTCTTGGTGATCTGGCTGGACAGCCTTTCTTAGTTTCCTAATTTGCCTTTCAGAACTTTGCACAGTTCTGTTTTGCCAATTTGGCAGGCTTTTCCCTGTCCCGCGCTCGCATATAGTCTGTTCACCTGCCAGAATTGTTTGTTTAAAGACCATCCAGCTCTTTGGACTCCTTTCTTCCCATCAAGTCTTTTTTTTGCCAATGCCCTGAACTTGCTGAAATTTGCTTTCCCAGAGCTGATTATTTTTTCCTCATCAGCGTCTTTCCTTTTCCTTAGGAAAGGAATGTTACGCTTTTTAAAAAAATTACTTTCACAGAAGTTTCCGTTCTCTTTTAGTTCTTTACTAACTCTGTCATTATCAAAAATTGAATTAGAAAGGATCTTTGCCTTATAACGCATTTTGTGACAGGTAATTAGTGGATTTTAAATCTGTTTCAGTTTGTGGGTGACACGTTTTCTACAGCAAATATCAGGGTAGTTAGAAACCTGTCTGATTACCGCATGGGGGTTAGGATATGTGTCCTCATGTGGTTCTGTGTGGGATAAAAATACTAAAGCAGCTGTAAATACGTTTTTACATTGTTGGCATATCTTAAGACGCTATAGTAACGTGTTTTGAAAATTAAAAATTACCACCGTGGTCCCAGAAGCCAAAATAATGACTTTAGTTTTAACAATTCCCTCCCCTTCCACCACACACACACACTGGCTTTATTTCTATGTGTTCTTGGGAAGAAGAAACCCAGAGGTTTAAGAGGTGGCCACAGAATTCTTCTGAAGGGGAAGAAGATAATTTTTGTAAAAGCAATTTAAAGATTATTGATTGTGGAAAGGTAGCCCTAGGATTTGTCCTGGATGGGTTCAGAGTGAGAATTAAATGGCTCTGTATCAGGGAAATAAGAAACTGCAGTGAATTATGAGCGAAGTGCTGTTATGATGCGCCCCCACCCCCAGGCCGTTGTATGCACATCTCCTGCAGTGTGACTTGTAGCTCGCTCTGTCGAGTGGGAACCTTGTGACTTGCTTTGACCAGTAGAACACAGTGGAGAGATGGTGGACCAGTTGCTCCTAAGGTTCAAGAAGCCTTGTGTGCTTCTGCTTGTTTGCAAGGGACCCAGTCCGACCTCCTGTGAACAAGCCCAGGCTAGCCTCCTAGAGGACAGGAGATGCATGGGGCAGATTCAGGGCAGCCCACTTGTCCCAGCTGAGGCCCCAGGTACGTGACAGCCCAGCCTATGAAAAACATAGCTGATCTGCCAGTGACAGCAGAGCATGAGGTGCTCAGCTGAGTCCGGTCCAGATTGCAACCCAGCAGACTCATGAACTAAATCTCCAGTGACAGCAGACGCATGAGGTGCTCAGCTGAGTCCGGTCCAGATTGCTACCCAGCAGACTCGTGAACTAAATAAATGGTTATTTGGAATGGCTGGTAAAGCAACAAAAGCTGATAGATACAGAAATATTTAAATTTCTGAGGATAGCATCATGGTGGCAGGGGGTGGTGCTGGGAACGGGTGAGACTCTGGGAAAGGAACAGAGATGGTGAAGGAGACAGAGCCCAAGAAGGCAGGTGATGTCAGTGAGAGGTTCGTTGTTTGTTTTTTTTTTTCCAATTAAAATGTGGTTGATTTACAATATTGTGTTAGTTTTAGGTGTACAGCAAAGTGATTCAGTTATATATATATATATTTTTCAGATTATTTTCCATTATAGATTATTATAAGATGTTGAATATATTTCCCTGTGCTATACAGTAAATCCTCATTGTTTATCTATTTTATGTATAGAAGTTTATATCTGTTAATCCCTTACTTCTAATTTATCCCTCCCCCTTCCCTCTTCCCTTTGGTAACCGTAAGTTTGTTTTCTATGTCTCCGAGTCTGTCTCTGTTTTGTATATAGATTCATTTGTATTATTTTTTAGATTCTACATACAAGCGATATCATATAATATTTGTCTTTCTCTGTCTGACTTATTTCACTTAGTATGATAATCTCTAGGTCCATCCATGTTGCTGCAAATGGTATTATTTTATTCTTTCTTATGGCTGAGTACTATTCCATTGCATAAATATACCACAGCTTCTTTATCCAGTCATCTGGATAAAGTTGCTTCCATGTCTTGGCTATTGTATATAGTGCTGCTATGAACATTGGGGTGCATATGCCTTTTCAAATTAGAGTTTTCATCTTCTCAGGACATTTGCCCAGGAGTGGGATTGCTAGAAGTTCTTGATGGGGAAAATGTCTGGAAGACAGAACTTAGGTTGGGATCACAGAGTGATACTTTCTTCACTTCTGCCCTAACCCCAGAATTTTCTGCAAATGTCTCTCACTCATATGTACCTTGGACAAATGCCATTTTTCAGAAATCAGAGAAAACGAGTTGTGTTGTACATACCTGTGATCACAAGGGGAGGAAGGGAGGAAGGAAAGGGGAGTAGTTGCCAGAGGTGAGGCTGGAGAGAACCAAACATTTAGAGGAAACACACAATGACCAGAATCGTGGAGTAACCTGGAAGAATATGTCCCGCTCAAGAATTCCTGGAAATACTTGAAGAGTGTTGAGTTTTTCACTCTATGGAGGTTGAAGCCAATTGTGTCCAAATCTTAGTGGTAAGGTCACATCCACAAACCAGAGAACTTTCAGCCACTAGAGGCTGGCATCAGGCTCTGCGGAGTTTCTGTCTACTGTAATGTTTCATATTTCGTTCCTTTTGAAAGTGTGTGACGCAGCGGTTCAGCTCCAGAGTCAGTAAGCACCAGTTTTCATTGCTTCACTGCTGATTTGTTTTTAATACATCTGGAATAAAATGAGAAACTGCTCATCAACCAATGTGAAAAGCCAGACAACAGCGAAGCAAGTGTGAAGTTGAAACCAAATTCCTGGATGTATTTGAAGGGAAGGGAGCAACTCAGGCAAGATGTGGAAGCGGACGGTCCAGCATATTTGGGGGAAGAGAAACAGTTTAGTTTGGCTGATTACAGTGGGCAGTGTTTTGAAATGCCATGTGATGTCTTTTTCCTCCGTAGTATTTCCAGACTCGGTTTTCTTGTTTGTTTGGTTGGTTAGTTGGTTGTTTTTAAAACCCTGCAGCCTTCCCCTGCATTGAGCCAAGAAGCTGAAGATAATGTTTTACAGGGAAAGGGAGGTGGAACGCTACCAAGAACAAAAGAAGTCCTTGCTCAGCATTGAGTTTCAAACTAGATTTTTAACATGAAGTCAGTAGATAAATAGTAGTCTCAAAACAACAGACTTTGAAGCAGGAGTAGGAATTTTCCCAGACTTCTTCAAGCAGAGTTTTTCTATAATGAACCAAAGCTTGGAGGTTTGGCCTCACAGGAAACTGAAGGGGCATACGGTTCTAGAGTGCCTGCCTCACAGAGGAGAGTAAAGCCCCTCTGGTTTGGGAGGAGTGAGCACCTGGCAGCCGCAGAAAGGAGGGAAAGAGGTTTCCATGAATGCCGGGCCTACTTGGGAGTTTGTGGGAAATTAAAAAAAATAATAATTAAGAATGGCCTGGAGCAGGGTCATGCCTCTTGGAGAAATTCCAGTGTTGGAAAAGCAGCAGATGTGGACTGGCTGAGGGGACTCGGGGAGCCCCACAGGTCCCCACACATGGCTCTGGGGTGCTGGGGAAGTAGCCAGCAGGTCCCAGCTCCCGGGGAGGGCATGGCCATGCTGACAAGACCCACCTGGAGGCCAGAAGAGGCCAGGGTTCTCAAGTGAAGCCACAGAGGATGCATGGATGACTCCAGGCATCAGCACGGGTGCCATGGACACCTGTCACATGGCCACAGCCACCATCGCAGGAGGCCCAACCACTGGGAGAGGATAAACTCTCTGCAGTGGAACAAGTCGAGGCAGGCTGGTGATGAGAGAGCAAAGGGCCACCAAACTTACCCCAAGGTTCCTCCATGTCTCCCAGGACTCCCACTGGGGAAGGGGAGGACACTTGAGTAGGGGGGAAACTGTGAAAGATGTGGGAGCAATTTTATTTTATTATTTATTTATTAGAATTTTTTTTCAGCTTTATTGAGGTATAACTGACAAAAATTATACAAGATTAACATTCAAAAATCAGTTGCATTTCTTTACACTAATGATGAATCAACAGAAAAAGAAAGTAAAGAAACAATCCCCTTTAAAATAGCACCCAAAGTAATAAAGTACCTAGGAATAAATCTAACCAAGGAGGTGAAAGAATTATACACAGAAAACTATAAACCATTGATGAAGGAAATTAAAGAAGACTGTAAAAAATGGAAAGATATCCCATGCTCCTGGATTGGAAGAATCAACATTGTTAAAATGGTCACACTGCCCAAGGCAATCTACAGATTAATGCAATCCCTATCAAATTATCCAGGACATTTTTCACAGAACTAGAACAAATCATAATCAAATTTATATGGAACCACAAAAGACCTAGAATTGCCAAAGCATTACTGAAGAAAAAGAAAGAGGCTTGAGGAATAACTCTCCTAAATTTCAGACAATACTATAGAGCTACAGTCATCAAGACAGCATGGTAAAACAGACATATAGACCAAAGGAACAGAATAGAGAGCCCAGAAATAAACCCACAAACTTTTGGTCAACTAATCTTCAACAAAGGAGGCAAGAATATACAATGGAATAAAGACAGCCTCTTCAGCAAATGGTGTTGGGAAAACTGGACAGCAGCATGTAAAGCAATGAAGCTAGAACACTCCCTCACACCATACACAAAAATAAACTCAAAATGGATCAAAGACTTAAACATAAGATAAGATACAGTAAACCTCCTTGAAGAAAATATAGGCAAAACATTATCTGACATACATCTCAAAAATGTTCTCCTAGAACAGTCTACTCAAGCAATAGAAATAAAAGCAAGAATAAACTAATGGGACCTAATGAAACTTACAAGCTTCTGCACAGCAAAGGAAACCATAAGTAAAACAAAATGACAACCTATGGTATGGGAGAAAATTTTTGCAAATGAAACCAACAAAGGCTTGATCTCCAGAATATATAAGCAGCTCATATGACTTAATAAGAAAAAAACAAACAACCCAATCCAAAAATGGGCAGAAGACCTAAACAAGCAATTCTTCAAGGAAGAAATACAAATGATCAATAGGCACATTAAAAAATGCTCAATATCACTAATTATCAGAGAAATGCAAATCAAAACTACAATGAGGTATCACCTCACACCAGTCAGAATGGCCATCATTAAAAAGTCCACAAATGACAAATGCTGGAGAGACTGTGGAGAAAAAGGGAACCCTCCTACACTGCTGGTGGGAATGCAGGTTGGCGCAGCCACTGTGGAAAACAGTATGGAGATTCCTCAAAAGACTAGGAATAGACTTAGTATATGACCCAGCAATCCCACTCCTGGGCAGATATCCAGAAGGAACCCTACTTCAGGATGACACCTGCACCCCAATGTTCATAGCAGCACTATTTACAATAGCCAAGACATGGAAACAGCCTAAATGTCCATCAACAGATGACTGGATAAAAAAGAAGTGATATATTTATACAATGGAATACTATTCAACCATAAAAACCGACAACGTAACGTTATTTGCAGCAACATGGATGTTCCTGGAGAATGTCATTCTAAGTGAAGTAAGCCAGAAAGAGAAAGAAAAATACCATATGAGATTGCTCATATGTGCAATCTAAAAAACAAAACAAAACAAAACAAAACATAAATACATAACAGAAACAGACTCATAGACATAGAATACAAACTTGTGGTTGCCAGGGGGACAGGGGAGGGGAAGGGACAGACTGGGATTTCAAAATGTAGAATAGATTAACAAGATTATACTGTATAGCACAGGGAAATATATGCAAGATCTTATGGTAGCTCACAGAAAAAAATGTGACAATGAATATATATATTCATGTATAACTGAAAAATGATGCTGTATACTGGAATTTGACACAGCATTGTAAAATGTTTAAAAAATTGTATATATTTAAGGTGTGCAGTGTGACAGCTTCATATAAATATAATTATG
Organism: Camelus bactrianus; assembly: GCF_048773025.1. Classification (NCBI taxonomy): domain Eukaryota; kingdom Metazoa; phylum Chordata; class Mammalia; order Artiodactyla; family Camelidae; genus Camelus; species Camelus bactrianus. The sequence goes on along the minus strand of NC_133573.1, from coordinate 8,125,728 downwards.
AAATGATCACCACGAAGAAGCCAAAAGATCTGTTTTAAACCAAGAGATGCTAAACCAATTTTAATTTGTAAAGTCAACCATCAGTGGAAAGACAAGTGAAAATGTAAGGAAGTTACATAAATTTTTGCACATCTGAGTGAATGCATGTGATTTTTTTTTGACCAGAGTGCATGTAGAATATATTTGAAGGAGAATAATGAGAGTGAAAACTGGGGAGGTAGGTGGAAATTTGAATACTAAGGTCTTCTTTGAAAGAAAGGGAATCTAAGACACTCCTTTCGGTTCCCCTGGTCTCTGAGCAGAAGGGCCAGGGCTATAGCTGATAATGTCAGAATAGATGGAAGGGTTTCTCCTGGAGGGTGTTGTGCTAAGTGACATAAGTCTGTCCCAGGAGCACAGATACTGCATGATTCCACTTCCGGGAGGTTATCTAAACTAGTCAGACTCGTAGAAGCAGAGAGCACAGTAGTGGTTGCCAGGGGCTGGGGGTGGGAGAATGGGGAGATAGATGCTCAGTGGGTATGGAGTTTCAGTGATGCTGCACAGATAAGTTCTAGAGTTCTGCTGCGCACCACAGTGCCTGCAGTTAACAGCGATGTGCACTTCCCACTTCTGAGGGTGGGTCTCCTGTTAAGTGCCCCCTCACCCCCGCACAGACACACATACACAAAAGTGATGAGCAAACGCCTGGAGGTGTTGATATGCCTGTTACCTTGACTGTGGTGCTAGTGTGACCGGTTTGGTATGTCCAGACTTGTCAAATTGTGCGTGTTAAAAGTGTGCAGTTCTTTGTACATCAGTTAAACCTCAACAGAGCTGGGGTTTTTATTTTTTAAAGAATAAATTAAGGGTTTTTAATGCTCATAAGGAATTCTTCATTCTTTCTCTGAAATATCAGCCCTCTGCTTAAAGGGTATAAGGAAATATCCTTTCGAAGTAGATTATTAACCATATCATCCCCTCAGATGAAATCCCCACCATCCAGAGTGGAGGGAAGGTCCATTTGAGCACCTTTGAGCCCCTGAGCAGAGTCTGCAGAGCCTGGAGGAGGTGGACCATGATCTCGGCTGGAGCACATCTGTCTCCCCCATTCACGACACTCCTAGGCAGGGAAGAAAAGACTCGCCTTTCCTTCACACCCTTGACTTTGTTGTTTTAGCATGTATTATGCTCCAGTTAAGAGAATAATCCACAGAAATCGACCTCCGAGATTACCGTGTGGCCACCTGTCTTCTGTTTTAACTCAGCATCACCAGCTGATTGCTTCAAAACAGGAACAAAATAGTGAAGGTGGCCCCATAATGTTTCACAGCTTGTGAGTGAAGATCAGGAAGGACTGTCAGAGCTGAAAAAAGCAACACATGTCCTTCAAAGCCAAATCCAGGTCCAGCCATGACATCCTCCTCACGAGTGCACAGCATTCGAGTGAGGCAGGGTTTGGTTGGGGCCACCATTTCTCTGCCGTGGAGGCATGGAGAGCTGGAGGGGAGGACTGTGCAGAAGCAGACAGAGGCATCTGCAGGCTGCCCGGGAACTGGTCTCACCATCTCTGTGCACCTGTCTGCATGTACATTTGGGCCATGTCCAGTCCACAGTGCAAACTGACCACATTCTCATGACAGCTCCCACCCTAGGCATAGTTCTCACGGCTCTGGCATGAACTTTTCAGAGACCTTCAGCCTTGTTTTCTCTCTAGAAGTGCTGGATTGTACACCGGAGTTGCAGAAAACTCACGTTTGCCTTTTAGCACAAGCTTAAATACCCAGTGGAACTTACGAGAGTTATGTGCATTTTTTTAGACCATTTTGGTACTATTAGTGGCACAGTTATAAGACCTTAATTATTTTCCAAAAGTATGACTATACCTTCTTAAATGCCTAATTTGCACTCACTGAATCACACACTAGGAGAACTTGGCTCATTCAGAATTAAAAATACACTGAACAGACTGCAGTCACTTGAGGGGATTCTTTGTCCGCGAGTCAGTCAGTGACTGTGAAACGGTTGGAAAGCTTAACAGAGTCCCACTGAAGACTCTGGTGGACTCTGTCTCACGTCCAGTGACTCTGCTGGTGCAGGCGCCCAGACTACCTTTTCTTCTTACAGATTTGAATTGTTAGGCTTAAAAAATAATTGTATCCAAGCCAGCTGTTCCCCTCTTGGGTGTATACCAAAGAGAATTGAAAGCAAGACCTGGAATACACGTTTGTAAACCCATGCTTATGGCAGCATTATTCACAATAGCCAAATGATGGAAACAACCCAAATGCCCACCAGTGCAGGAACAGATAAACAAAATGTGGCATACGCATTCAGTGAAGTGTTACCGACCCGTGAAATGGAAGGAAATTCTGACACATACTCAACATGGATAAACCTTGAAGACAACATGCTGAATGAAATAAAACAGACACAAAGGGACAAATATTGTATGGTTTCACTCATATGAGGTTCCTAGGGACGTCAAATTTATAGAGACAGAAAGTGGTAACCAGGGGCTGGAGGAAGGGGATCTTGAGGGGTTAGTGTTTAACGGATGCAGAGTTTAAGCGTGGGAAGATGAAATATTCTCGAGATGGATGGTGGCGATGGTCACACAACAATGTTAATGTGCTTAATGCCATTAAGCTGTACACAAAAAATGGTAGAAATGGCTAGATTTTATGTTACTTAAACATATGGTGTATTTTACTACAAAAAAATTTTAAAATAACCGTACCCAAAATATAAAGTTGACTGGAGTCTTCTGGGTGAATTCCATTTGAAATTCATATAAATTTGAATTTAAAAAGCCATCATGCCAATAGAAAGAGCGTGACTCAGAGATCTGTCAGGACGGGGAAAAGCACTGAGACAATATGACTGATGATCTGGCACAAGCCAAAGGAATAATGAAAACTCACATAAATTGAAATAGTATTGATAAAAGAAATCCTTTAACTTGACCAAGTGGATAGACTGAGACTTAACCGACACAGTACCAGTGCCATGGCCATATGCGACTAGCACTTAAAACGTGGCTAGTCTGAACTGAACTGTGCTGTAAGTGTAAAATACACACCAACTTCAAAGATTTAGTGAAAAAATGTAATATATCTCACTAGTCATTTTTATATTGATTAAATGTTTAAATGTTAATATTTGGGCTACCCTTGGTTAAATGAAGCATATTAAAATGAATTTCACCTGTTTTCTTTTTATTTTTTTATTATAGCTACTAGAAAATTTTATTTTATTTGTGTATGCATGTATTTTCGTTTTTGAAGTATAATTGACATATAGTATTATATTAGTTTTGTGTGTACAACATAATATTTTGATATTTGTATATATTGTGAAATAATCACCACAATAAGTCTACTTAACATCTGTCACCATACATAGTTAAAAACACTCTTTTTCTTGTGATGAGAACTTTTAAGATTTACTCTCTTAGCAACTTTCAGATGTGCAGTCCATTATTATTAACTATAATCATGTTGTGCATCACATCCCCAACCAAGACTGATTTGTTTTATAGCTGATAGTTTGTACCTTTTGAAGTTTGATCCATTTTGCCCACCTCAGCGCCTTGCCTCTGACAACCACTGAACTGTTCTCTGTATCTATGAGCTTGGTTTTGTGGGGTTTTTTGCTTTTTTTTTTTTAATTCCACATATAAGAGAGATCATATGGTATTTATCTTTCTGTCTGATTTCACTTAGCTTAATGCCCTCAAAATCCAACCATGTTGTAGCAGATGGCTGAATATATATATATATAATGGCTAAATAATATTCCATTGTATTTATTTATACCACATTTTCTTTATCCATTCATCTACTGATGAACACTTAGGCTGCTTACATATCTTGGCTATTTAAATAATGCTGCAGTGAACAAAGGGGTGCGTATATCTTTGCAGATTAGCATTTTCACTTTCTTTAGATGAATACACAGGAGTGGAATTGCTAGATCACATGGTAGTTCTAGTTTTAATTTTCTGAGGAGCCGCCACACAGCTTTTCATGGTGGCTTCACCAGTTAATGTTCGCGCCAGCAGTGCCTGAGGGTTCCCTTTTCTCGACCTCCTTGCCAACGCTTCTTTCTTGTCTTTTTGATAACAGCCATTCTGATGGGTGTGAGGTGGTGTTTCGTTATGGTTTTGATTTGCATTTCCCTGACGATTAGTGATGTTGAGCAGAAAATTTTAAATTAAGCAGTGGCTCGTCTTGTGTTTCTGTTGGACAGCAGGTTCTAGAGGTGTGTGGGGTGGTTCATGGTATAACAGCACAGAGGTGGAGTTCATTTCATGACTGCAGGCTCCTTTCCTAAGGTGTAAGAAGAGGCAAACGTTGTTACTTTTAAGACTTTGTCAGCTCTGATACCCTTCTCATCCTATTCCCTAGTCCTAACCCTCTATAGGAGGCCCAGAACAACAGATTGTTTATGAGTCTCATTCTTTACTATATTCTATTCATTGTACCCCTCCCAGATTAGTTTTTAGGAAATCCTTGTATACATATTTTTTCCCCTAAGCTCAAAATCCAGTGGCTATAGTCCGGGAAGTTTGCAGGTTCTGGGCTTCCCAGAGATTCTGAATCAGTAGGGTGGGGGCGGGACAGAGGCACTGCATTTCAACAGACACCCCAGACTGGTTTTATGCAGGAGGTCTGGGGAACACTGGCCTGTAGGATTAAGCTCGGATCCCTCAAAGTAATTGTCAAGTCTCTTTTTACCTTCATAGGCCGGTTAGTCCAATCTGATGGAGGGGGAATGGGAAGCACATACCTAGAGAACCTTAGGAGGAAACTAGGCCTCTGACCTGAGCAGCTTTGATACTCGCTTAGCTGAGGGCAGGAAGATGGCCCTAAAGATGTCTCCAGCTCTGCTATTTTATGACCCTAAACTTAATTATGATTACCTACATCTTCAGAGTAATTTTTCCAAGCTTCCGCCTGATTCTGGGGAAGTCAGCCTGTTCACTGCTGGCATTTTGTAGTGCTGACATCATAATAGGATTCTATGTGGACCAAATGGTTTTGACATGTGTGTGCCCTTTGTCACAAATCATTTTCCTTGGCTTTCTATTGATTAGCTCCAGGCATCTTTAGGGACACCAATGTCAGGCCTTAAACAAACTCTTGTTCTAATAGATGAAGATGCTGACATTGCAGACTGGTGAGCTCAAGGCCATATCTGGCTCACACAATCATTTTGACTTTTTCTACATGGTTGCTATTATGGACTGTGTCCCCCAACCCAAATTCATATTTTGAAGCCCTATATTTAATGTGGCTATATTTGGAGATAGTCCTGTGAAGGAGGTAATTAAGATTGCAAGAGGCATAAGGGTAGGGCCCTAACCCCATAGGACTAGTGGCCTTATGAGAGGAAAAGACACCAAAGATTAATTTCTTTGTGTGTGCACAGAGGGAAGGCTGTGTGAACACTGAACACACAGAGACAAGGTGTCTGTCTGCAAGCCAGGAAAGAGGTCTCACCAGAAACCAACCTGTTGGCACCTTGACCTTGGACTTCCAGCCTCTAGAACTGGGAGAAAATAAACATCTGTCTGTGGTGTTCTGTTATGGCAAAATAATTGCCAATACTTAAAATTTGGGAGATGGCTTATAAAAATCTGAATTTCTCTTGAAGAGTTATAAGATCTGGCAACAATTGGCTAGAGATGAGTAGTAATTTGTATGCATTCTCCATTTCTCCACAGTCTCCACCACTCCCTTTTGTCTCCCAGACATGGAGGCTAAAAGTCAATTGGCAATTGTGTCAGTATTTTTTTTTTAATCTAGCTCTTTTCACTCATTTACCTTACTTGCTTTATTTACTCTAGTGGATTTAGGTTTGTAACTGCTAACGTAACTAATCTATTGACAAAGTTCAATATTTTTTCCCATTAGTGAAATAGGATTTGCATTTATAACACTTTCTTGTCTGAACTCCCTTTTGATACATTGTCTTTCTTTATGAGCAAGCTAACTAGCTATGGATTCTGAATATATATGAACCATACTGATACACACTAATATAACTTTCAATCATGAAAATAAATTAGGACATAAATCTAAACTAATGGCAAATCTTAATTCTCAACATCATGGGCCAATTACATAATTTGCAAAGGATGTCTTTTATCGGCTAATAAATTAGAGTGGCATGAACGGGCAAAAGAAACGCTCCCTTTTGTCTTGACAGGTGCAAATAAAGAATAAATTACTTTTACTTGAAAATTTGAAAATAATGGATTGGGAGTATAAAGATTCCATCTGTTATATGACTTCAGGTCAGCCAGGACAGTTGTGCATCAGAAACATATTGAAGTATTTATTAACTTTACATCTTGCATTTATAGAAATTAAAGCATAAAACATTTTAAGAGTCAGAAAATGTAATAACCATTTGTTAGAGAAAATGGGAGCAGAAGCTGGAGACTTGAAAGCTAGACTGAGGGGAAAAAAGCAGGAAAACAATTGCTGGAATGAGAGGAAATTAATGTAACAATCAGAGCAGAAAAAAATAGCGCAAAGGAGAAAAACACGATGCTTTGAAGGAAAACAGAAGTCTGTGAAACTGTACTACATTTATTGGTTGGGGGTGTATTTCTATTGGACTAATGCAAGCAGAATATATAAAGAGAACTAGTAAATCTCAGGCATCTATAATAATAAACAAATGAATGGCTCAAAATCATTCTTTTCTTTTCAGAATAACCATATTGTATAAAGCAATCTATCAATGATCTTTTGAGTTTTTTCATTTCTCTACTTTCTATGCTCTTAGAGTAGAATTCAGCTGTTTAGACAAAAAACAAAGTTCAGAATTTACATACGGGCTATTTCAGTATGCTTCAATTGCACTGTACTATTATTAGTTGTAGTTGAAGCTATTACAAATGTGTATTTTGCAGGTTAAAACTATTTTATAGTGTGTGTAGATGTTGAAGCGACCATTCTTATTTTGTTAAAAACAAACAAAAAAAACCCCACCTCATTTATTTTATGTATGGGTTGTGTCTCCCACTTGTAAACTGAAGATCTCGCTTTTAAAGTTACCATTAGGAAGTATATCTGCCTTAGAAGTTTACAGAGAATAAAAAAGTAAGATTCACTGGAAGTGTTTTTATTTAAAGAAAAGTAATTCATGTTCATTGTGAAACAGCTTAGAAAACACAGACAAGCAAAAGAGACAACAAAAATCACTCTTCTTCCACCGTTTAGAAATGACCACTTCTTTGAACAATGAGTTTGGTGTTTGCAAATCGGGTCTTCTTTCATTGTGACTAGCTACGTGTGTGTCATTTTTTAATGCTCACAATGTATACACTGCGTCAGAACCTGCTTCCCAATTTGACAACACCTTATGAAAAGCTTCCCATGTCATTAACTATTATTCTACAATATGTTTTCATGGTGTGGTTGAACCATAGTTGAATCAACCAGTTTTCCCCCTAACATTTTTGCTATTATAAACAGTGATGTGGTGAACATTCGTGTACATGAACCTTTGGGCATCACCCAGAAGGCTCACAAAATTATAAAGCCTTGGGTGTGCATTGCCAAATTGTCCCTGCAGAACAATTGTGCCCATTTAGATAGACCCTAGTTTTTTTTTTGTTTTTGTTTTTTTTTTTTTACTGAGTTATAGTCAGTTTACAATGCTGTGTCATTTTCCAGTGCAGAGCACAATTTTTCAGTTATACATGAACATACATGTATTCATTGTCGCATTCTTTTCACTGTGAGCTACCACACGCTCTTGTATATATTTCCCTGTGCTCTACAGTATAGTCTTGTCTATCTAGTCTGCATATGCCCGTCAGTATCTGCAAATTTTGAACTCCCAGTCTGTCCCTTCCCCCCCGGCAACCACAGGCTTGTAGTCTATGGACAGACCCTGCTATGAGACGAGATTAGCTTTTTCACCACTTCTCCTGTCTTTTCAGTGAGATCACGAGTAGGAAGCACCTGAGACAGTGCCAGCGTTTGGTAGCATCATATAAAATGTGGTTCTCTTTCTACTCCTTTCTCACTGAGGAAGAGAACATAGGGGTTTGGGGGGGTACTTAATGCATTTGAGGCAGTGAAGTTCCTCAATAAGTGGGTTTCCTTTTTGTTTTCACTGAATTATGAGAATGGACATGGCCTATTCCATTCCAAGTCTTCTATGGAATGAGATTACACATCTTCAGTTATTTGGACTATGAAATTTTCTTTATTGTTTTTAACCTAATCTCATTAGATGGTTATCTGTTTATCAACTGCTGAATTTCTCAATTTCCTAAACAGAAATAAATTTTCCAAATATTTTGAATCATTGTCTTTCAAGTCTGTGCAAATGACTTAGAGATGCATTATGATAACACCAAAACCTATCAAAATAATAGGCTTTGCAGTGTCATTCCTAAGAAATCTAACCCTCCTTCACCTTCTTTAAAAAGAAAGGTTAATTTAGCACAAGTCATCCTGAGAGCAACGAAAGAGCAATGACTGCAAACAGCAGAATGATCGTGGCTAGGATTTCTAAAAGGAAACCTGCAAACTAGAGACAGTGAAAGATCAAAGAATATCTGTTTAAAATTCCTTCCACCTTAACCTCCTTCCAGACTGAAACAGCCCGCTGTCATGGAGCACCTATTGGATTGCCAGGATGTCCTGGGGAGGAATAAAACCTAGAAAAGAACCTCGTCACTGAAAACTGAGAAAGAATTAATGTCGCCAGCTTTAAACATGAAAATAATTACAACACAAAACAATCTTACACAAAAAGTAATGCCCCCTCCCACCCCAAAAAGTGAGTGCTTTCCGAGCACGGAGTAGCAAAGAAACAGTGTGATGCTCTGCGTGTTTGTTCTCTGATCGCTGTGGCTGTTTTCACTCACTGCTTTTGACATTTTTCTAGTAAGATCAGAGTTTTCTGTTACGCCATTTCCCACACACACACACACAAAGCCAAAAACTGACCTTTAAATTCAGCTTCTCTTTTGTTTACTCTAAGTGTACTGCATTTCTGGTACTTAAGAATTATATACAAAAAAAAAAAATCTTAGAAATACACAAGATGATTTTCGTGTTAATTTCCTTCTGTTTCCAGAGCTTAGTTGCTTTTCAAAAGACACTGTTGCTTTTGTGTCATGCATTTATTCATCATGCAGAGGAAGCCCCAGCTTGCTTCTACCAAGCACATGGGAAACAAACAGTCCTTCTCCACTGCTTACCCAGTTTTCTCTGTGCTGCTGCTCTGCTTTGTTTGTTGCTTCTCCCCACTCCCAGGACCCACTAATTCCAAGACTATTTAAAAATCTTAAAATGATGTTGAAAGCTTCCTTTTAATAATAATATAGCAATAATGTATTTATTCATTTTCTATAGCTGTCATAATCCATGATTTCTAGATGTTTTTAATGTTAGTGAAACACAGCTAGCCAATGACTTTAACATTAGAACCATTTAGAACATCAGAACATTTAACCTACCATTGAAAGTTAAAGGATTTACACTATTGTTTGAATTCAGTTCTTCATTAGCGTTAATACTGTTTCCTTGTTTCTAGTATCCTCTTTTATAACCCCCTTTGAAAAGCAGCAAAGATGGTGTTTTACAAAACCTTCGAATTCTCAGAAATGCCTTATCTTTTTATCAGAGAATCTATCACTGGTATAATTTTCATCCTGTACAGGCTTTTCATTTCATACAAATTATTTACATTTAATTCACTTAAGTTTATGATCTTCTCCAAATTATGACAGTGCATAATATTCTTCAAAAAAACCTTGCAGCCTGCTCTTTAAAAGCATTAACTGGGATTGTCGGTTTACGGATGCATACAAAGCTCTTTTCCTAACTAGTTTTAGATGCTGGGGACGGTTAGTTCCCAAACATTTCAGCACACCGAGGTTACACATGTGATTCTTTTAAGTGGCTTCTAATGTTTCTATAACCTGATAAAGTACCATTAATCCTCTGTAACCACTTTTTAAAAAGTACTTTGTGTGCTGAAAATAAGTTCAGAAATTGAAAGCAACTTTTTGTGAAGTAATATTATCCTTACATCAGCATAAATTAATTCTTTCAATAAAAGTGTTGGTGAATCCTGTGAGGGAAATAAAACATCTTATTGTTTATGCTTTAGAAACCCGAGAGTGAAAATCTCACTCATTGCTTATGTTTTTGTGATCTGCATTCTCTGGTGCAGTGACGGTTCTGCACTGTCTTCTCGGGTGTTTGATAGGATTTAAGAGAAACTTGGAATGACCTCAGGATGTCCTGAGCCCAGCTGCTCAACTCTAAGTTCTATTTAATAACAGTTTGTGAAATCAGCACATTTCCTCAGAGCTCTCCCGTGGGTTGCAAGTGATCAAACAAACAAAACCACAATGACAGAACAGTTAGATTGGTTTAACAGAAAGGGAATTCTAAAGACATTCATGAGTGACTATAAAAATGCACACTGGGAAGGCCATGTCTTTTATTAAAACCATCAGAAATACAGAAGCATTCCTGAAATATACATATGTGCTCTACACATATATTCTCAATTCCTGGAAAATTATCACAAATAAATTGGCTTTACAGGTGATTACGTGGCATATCCCTAAAATAGAACAAAAATGCCCATGCAGGTTTTGGATAAACAGCATCCTTTGCATTTCTAAATTCCTGTGTTTTCAGGCAAACATTTGTCTGTCTGTAAAGGATTTGCTACAAAATGTTTCCCAATTTAGGGTTCCTGGGCATGGGAGTGACATGTTCTATGTTGTGTAATACTTGGTAGCTTGTAATGTCTGTTTGAGTTGTAAGTGTATCTCGCCTTGTCTATAGCAAGAGCCAACCTGCGAATGTTGGATATGCAGCCAGCCGCGGCTTCCTGGAGATCGTGGTCAGAGGACCCAATCATGTCCAGCAGCAGCTGTCACACATGGAGAAGGAGGAAGACAAGGGAAATAAGAATGAAATCATTACTCTAAACACGTACAGTTAGGCTATGAAAACAATGATACTTTGGACATATTTTTTAAAGTCACAAAAAAAGTTCAAGAAATTCCACTGAGGCAAATGCCTGTATAAATGGAACTTAATCAGATGCAAGAATTTCTTTTTTTTTTTTAATGTATTATTACTTAATATTATTTAGCATGCATTAACACAAATAGGAAAACTACTCAATTATTGTGAACTATTCAAACAACATCGGTAAAGTTAAAAGCTCCTCTTAACCCTCGTCCAGTCCCATTCATCACACTGGTGATGCTTTGCGATTGGTCCTATAAGACCATTCTCCCTACACTTACAGTTCATATATGAACACAGAGCAGCTCCTATGATTTTCTTTTATCTTATAGATGCAGAAATTTCTCATGAAATTCTTACCTTTTTCATTTTTGGAGCCAAACTAGACCTGTTTCTCTCTACTTTCTTTGGTCATCTAACTGCTAGGGATTCTGCTTTGAAATTTCTCTTGCATCTTTTGTGGCTTTTCGGCTTCCCAGGACAAGCCAACAGCATCTCGTGCTTAGGCTCTTGGTGCATCCTCTTATATTTAATCGCTCTGCATTCCAGTCCACCCAATCATGCCACAACCCAATTATATCGTTCCCTTAATAGAGACTTTCACTGACTCCCAATGCCAGCTAACTAGAGCCCAGTCTGCTTACCTGCCCTTAAAGAATTTCTGAGCTCTGGCCTCAGCTTACTTTTCTAGCCATTCATCTTTCTCCTGTTCCATCCTGTGCCCCAAAGTCCACAAGGTCATGCTTCCCCTCTTCTTTTGTGTTGATTGATGCCATCCCTCTACCAAAGATGCCCTCCCATCTCCTTCTCTTTCTAAATTTTATCCACCTTTCATGACCCAGTTAACTCATCTACAAAGACTCCACTGATTTCTGTCAAATGAAATGCCTTTTCTCCCTCATCAGGACTCTGAGAGCCATTTACTCAAATGTCTGTTGCTACACTGATATTCTTCTTTTCCACAGAAATTTGGATGAATGCTTTCTGTCCCTTAGATTGTAAACTCAAGAAGAAACTTACAATCCATAGAGTGCCTGATACACAATAGTTGCCAAATAAATATCAAATAAATGAATTCTAACTTTAAAAAACCTACCAGTTATGCTTCTAACAGTTCTCATGAAAGATATAAAATTTAATTTGAATTGTATTTTTCATGCAGTAGCATTTGAGGACAAATGTAGATAATGTCATAGAATAAGGATGTCTTGATAAGCAAGAAATATTGTTAAGAAAAATATTGTGAAACTTCTTAAATATGACAGGCTTAGGATTTTGGCTTTTATTCTGTAAGTAATAAAAGGAAGTTATTTAAGCATTTTAATCAGGAGAGTGGCATGGTCATATTTGTATTTTATTTTTTATTTTTATTTATTTATTTTTTAAATACACTTTATTCTTTTAGAGCAGTTTCAGGTTCACAGCAGAATTGAGCAGAAAATACAGAGAGTTCACACATAGCCCTCCCCACCCACACATAAATACTCCCCTACCCTCAGCATCCCTCATCAGTGTGGCATATTTGGTACAATTGACAAACCAACGTGGGCACATTATTATCAACCAAAGTCCACAGTTTACATTAGGGCTCACTCTTGATGTTGTACATTCTGTGGGTTTTGACAAATGTGTAATAACATGTAGCCACCACTATAGTATCAAACAGAATAATTTCATTGCCCTAAAAATCCCTTGTGCTCCATCTATTCATTCCTCCCTCCCTCCCTCTCCCCAAACCCCTGGAAACTTAAAAGACAGATCACTAAATGAAAGAAGCCAGTCTGAAAAGTCTACAAACTGTACGATTCCAACCAAATGACCTTCTGGAAAAGGCACAGCTACAGGAACAATAAAAAGATCGTGGTTTCCAAGAGTTCCACATTTGTATTTTAAAAGGTAACTTTTATGACAACTTAATAGAATACGGACTGTGGAGGGCAGACTGATGGGCGCTGCAGTACTTCGGGCCAGAGGTGGTAAGGACTGAGTAAAGCAGCAACCAGGAACAGCATGGAAGGAATGGCTTCAAGGGATATTTAAGGACTAAACTCTTCAACAATTGCCCAAGGACAGGTGGTTATCCAAACAGAGGAAACTAGAAATGGTAATCTCACAGCACACAGAAACAGCCATTCCAGGTAGAATAATGAGTCAGCTCAGAAAGCAAAAATATGAAACATTTAGAAGGTTGTACATGAGAAGACCTTGGTCGGGCTGTAATGAAGGCTGTCTGGCTTCTCAGCCCCTTGGCCTCTTCATTGTCGGTGATCTTCACACACTTTGGTCCCCACTTTCGGGGCTGCTTCTGGGCCCTGGATTAGGGCACCTGATGCTACATTAGAAGCTTAATTCACACAAGCAAATGGGGTGGAGAAATAATCTGGTGTCCAACTGCCCTAGATATGTTGTTCAGGAAACTGGAGGAAAATAGATTGCCAGCTACAGAGAGTTCACCTAAAGCCTGCCTCGCGGGGCCAGCCAGCCTCGCTTCTGCTCTGGTCCCCATCTCTCCTTTGATAGGTTTTGTTGTTGATTTTTCAGATCTGGGAAGGGGTGAAATGGAGCTCTAGCTGTGAGCCCCAACTCTCTGAGTGAGGAATGATAGAGCCGCCTTATGCTGTTCAGCTCCTTTGTAGAAAAGGCAGCTCCAAACAGTAGTCAAGGGCGTGGGCTTTGGGTCACAGCTCCTAGGATTTGTGTCCTGACTCTTCCACTGATTGGCTGAGTTACCAAACCTCTTAGTTCTGCCTTCTCGCACATTTAACAGGATCACCTACCTCTGAGGGTCATCGTGAGGATGAATGAGACAATACACTCCTTTAAAAAGTACGTGAACATCTATATTTCCACACTCTTTCTGTCTTTGGATCTTTGGATACCCGCTCTCCCAGCCCCTCTTGCCATTTTGTCTGACTGTTCCCTGAGTCCTGTATGGACCCAGGTACACAGTGTGTGAGAGGGAAAACTGGAGAAGCCCCAAGACCCAGGTGTGGAGATTACACCAGAAAGGGCAGAGGGTTCCTTGTGGGAGAGAGGAAAACAACAGGTGGGGAAGGAGAGGAGGAAGGCGGAGAGAGGGAAGAACTTCCACCCTGCTTTGAAGGGAGAGTTTGGAGAGGTTGGCATGGGGGGTTGTTTTCGGAGCAGCTTCAGAGAGAGACAGCCACACCGAGTGGAACAAGATAAGAGATTCTGAAGAGCTTAACTGCATGACTGTGCTCCCCATCTGCAAGAGTGAAGCAAGGATTACAGTTCCTTTCAGTTGCTCCTTGGTGGCCAGGCTTCTGTGTCTCGGGCTGCATGTCCCCGCCACGAGTGGACCATGAGGAGCCTGGCTTCATAAGGATTGCGCATTTGAATCCCATAAACCCAGGGCCCAGGACACAGTGAGTGCTCCATAAATGCTATTCATTATCACGGTGATGACTTCACCAGTCCTGAGGTCTGGTTCTGGCATTTATTCCCTGGAGCCCAGCCCTGGTTAGTTCGGGAGGAATGAGGAAGCAGGGATTTTGACCCCGCGGTCAGTCTGTCCCTGTCAGCACTTGCTCCAGGCCCCACCTCATCTCTAGTTGACCTCCGTGGGTACCAACGGCCCAGGCTTCATTTGGCATCAGCCGTTGCCACCAGCATCGCCTCGCATGGCTCCCTTGGAAAGCAGCCCCTTGGCCAGATGCCTGCCCCAAATGAACCTGTGTCTTGCCCATACTCTCCCTCAGACCTGGTTGTTGTTCTGCAGTCCCCCTCCAGCTTTCCAAGATTCAGATGCCTTTATCCCAAACCCTTGATGCCAGTTACGTAATTTCACATCACATAAACCAATGAACGGTGAGTGTGAAATGTACTAGGCACGATGTCTGGCATGCTGTTGGCATCTGCTCTTTTGACAGAGAGCCTGTGGCATGTTGGCCGTTCTAAGAGTCGGCCAGAGAGGGCTGCTGGGAAGAGCGTGGGCTGTGCAGTCACGTGCTTTATGTTAGAACATGATGTTTAATCAGCACCAGCGCCTTTTATGACTCAACTCCGTCAACGACTTTGTCTGTTACCTAACTTCTAGACCTGAGTGCATTAAAAGGACTACTACTTTTGGGGAATTAATTTTGCCCAAGTTTCCTGCATTGACCACGAGGTTTTCTTCTATGTCCCATATTGGTGGTTAGTGAATGTTTGTCCTCAAAACTTGATCAGTGGAGCCCAGCAGTCTAGTATTTTAAATGACTATATAGGCAAGGATGAGAGTTTTAAAAATAGATGAGAGGACAAAAGTATGGCTTAGAAAGGTAAGTGTGGTGGGCAGTGAGAGTTTCTTCCTTAAACATAGCTTCAGTGACTCACTGGCCTCAGGCCACTGGTTACCTAACGTTTGTACAACGTGAAATGATTTTATTAGCTACCAAGCTTACTGTGTGCCAGACACTGTGATTTATTCTTTATTGGTTAATTTTGTCCTGCTCTGGCCATTTTCTGTAGCCAGGAACATTCTCAATCAAGGGTACAGAGTTGGAAGTGTAAAATTGTCTGCGTGCTCAAGGAAAATGAATGGCTTGATACTTGAGAGGCACTCCTAAGGACCCTCTGTTGGGGCTGCTCTCTCCAAATTTATTTTTCCTAAACTTTATTTTGCTGTCAATGAATGCTACTCATTGCATTGTTAATGCACCCAGAAGCAGTGTGGCTAGTGCTGCTTTACAAATCAAATAAGGTTGTGCTGTTTTCCCAAACCACGCTCTGCATATGTCTTAGTTTGGAGTCAGGTTCAGAAATATATGCTTTTATTTTTCTTAATAGCTTCACAAGCAAACTAGGGCACTCAGAGGAATGCTTTAAAATGACTATAAACAACCACACAATGGAAACTTAGTGCAAAATCCTGCATTTGAGGGGCGGCTCACAGAAAGCGAGAATCAGTGTGTTTTCAGATCACACACATGGCAAGGGAAAGTGGTTTGTGATACTTTGCAATAATTGCTTAAAAGAACTACTTTTCTTAGAAAGGCAAGATGCAAACTGGGCACAAATGATTATGGAACTGGTATGCATTTTTTTCCAGTATATATATTTTTTTGATCTGTACACTTTTTCCAACCATGAAAACATTAAAAACCTTATAAGGAGGAAAAACACCTCAGGTTTACCTTTTTGAAGTATTCGTTCCTTCCAAAAACTCTCCTCTTTTTAATCCTGCCCCTCCCCCAAACACACCCAGAGACCTTAAATTTATTGGGAGTTTCATATACACACTGAAGGAAAACCAGCTCCCTTGTTTTAGAAGTTAATTGCACAGAGCGCTTTAAAACGTCATTCAAACACATAACTTTTTACAATGTTGGCGTGAATGAGAACGTGGGGAGGGGCAGGGAGAGTGGACTGTGGGTCAGGCTCGCATGAATAACTTCCTCCAGTGGCAAACGCTTTGATCACAAGGCACGTGCCCTCAGAATGCAGCTGTGACCCAAGCTTCACACACCCTGGAAGGTGAGACGGAGGTAGCAAGGGACTCGGTGTCTGCGTCCAATTTCTACTTTTATATCTAACAGTTCATGACTTTATATAATGTTTCGGTTTTGTGAAAAGTATGTACCAATTTGAGTGATAACAGATTTTCTTGTGGTTTGACTCGACATTGTTTGGGCGAACCCAGACTGGAAATAGGAGTTTTCATTAGAGCCGGAGGAACACTGAAATACCTGCGTGCACACCAAGCTTAGTGGGTTTTCCAGAAAGATCTGGAGGTCCCAGAGCTGATTTGAAGGATCCCTTGTTTCCCAGACATCGAGGTGAGGTTTGCACGACCCGGGAAGAAGCAGTGCCTTCGTGACTGCGTCCGCCCTGCACTGTGGCTTCCCGGTTGTCCAGGTTGGCTGGCCTCTGCTGCAGGGAGTCCCAGATGTTTCTCCCCATCCCGACTCTGAGCCTTGGTAATTCATTTCATGTGGCAGCTCCCCAGTGTTGTGGGCCTCAAAACACATCTTGCATTTGCTGGTTAGGGCAAAACCTTTGATTCTGTTTGGTCGGGGAGTGAATCAAGGTCCTTGCCTTCTCCTGGTGTCTGCCTGCCTCTGGGTGACAGGAGTACGTGTTCCGAGGTCTACGCCCACAGGGCTTGGGAGGTGGTCTGCTGGTTCCATCTAGTGCCTCACCTGTATATGTTGTTCACCCCGGAGTAGGTCTGTCCTCTGGTTTTCCTTCCAAGTGTCTTTCCATTAGCCTTCCACTAGGGAGCTTTTGTGCCGAGACACACACAGGAGACTAGAGTGTTGGGTCTGGAGTACTGGGAGGCAGGAATGGGATATTTAACAGAAAGAGCCCTAACAACCTTCTTCTGAAGAGGGCTAGGAACAGAGAATGACTTGATTACTGGCTGGTCAGGAGCTGCTGGAAGCCCGCTCTGCGCTCCCCACTAGAGGAGAGGAGGCAGCAAGTCTCCGCATGCCCTGGGCAGAAGCTCCTGGTGTCACGTGGAATGGCCTCAAGCTGCTCTTCAGTTTTGATTCCTATCAAATACAAAGACTATCTGTGCGGACGGGGGTCTCCTGGATCCGCGTGCTACAGAAATGATAGGGTAAGTAAGGCTGGAATAAGAGAGACACGTGGATGCTCTCATGGATTCTGGAGTGCAGTGGCTGTGAGCTCACACTCTGGCTTCAGACAGTCTGGGTTTGTGTCCTGGCTTCTCCTCGCTGTGCATGACCTGGGGTAACTCTCCCTGAGCCGCAGTATTCTTATCAGTAAAATTAGGATTCTCAGCAGTGCCTTTTTAGTAGGATAGATGTGGGGGCTCCATGAAATGATGACTGGAAAGTGCTTGGACTCCATGCTTATAAGTGACCATCTTTGTTACTGCTGTTGTTACCTGGAATTGAAGGTTGTTTGCTGTTGAGTAGAGAGATTAAAATAAAATTGACTGTCCGCTCACCTTCTCTGCTAGAGTTTCAATTGGACTGATCCAAATAACCCATTTTGGTCTAATTATATTGAAAATCAGTATGTTAACAGGAGGCTTGTGGTGTCCTGTTAAGTGAACAAAACATAAGGCAAGGATGTAGCACTAAGCCAACTCTGTGTTCATCAAAATACACGGATCAATTCCTATTGAAATTAGGGCTTCCTCCTGAGCCAGTCTCTAGTCCAGAAGGAGATCAGACCCCCATGGATCAACAGAGGCATGAAGTGGAGAATTAAAATGCAATAAATGCCTTGGAGCTGGAATATATTTGCAATGGGAAATAGAAGTTGGATAAATATGGAAGTGGTCAGTGGAATTTTAAATATTCACAGAATGGTAGGGCTAAACAGTGTAAGTTATTAATTTATATTATTAAAAAACAGATCCCACCCACACCTCCAATGTTATTAGGGTAACTGAACAAAACTACCTTCCTCTTGCAAAAAGATTATCCTATAAACTCATTTGCAAGGTTGATCAGAACTCAGATGCATTTTCAGTCAAGTATTCTTGTTCTTCCTATTGGATTGGAAGATGCTGAAGTAAAAAAAAAGAAAAACTCAATCTAAGGGAAAGAATGTGGAGAAGACCACAGAGAAATGAAATAAATTGATAATATTTTTAATCATTAATGTTCGTCTCTTCCAGCCTGACCTTTACAAGATCTGATCAGAAAAAGATCAGTGTTCAGCCCATAGCTGCTCCCAGAGGAAGGCAAGGATGAGCTGGGAAGAGGTACAATAACTACGTGGTAAGACGGAGGGGAATGTGCGTGGGGAGGCCAGCTGTGGTAATCCCGTGTTTAGTATTATCTGTAATACCTCTGAAAAGGAGGCAAAGTTATATTTTTAAGGTTTTTAAAGCAAGGCCTGGCTCATAGTAACTGCTCCCTAGTTGTTAGCTGTTATTACTCCAATAGAAAACACACTTTAGGTGCCATACACTCATCGTGACCCCGGTAACAAGTGACAGTGACGAAACGTGTCCAGTACTGGCTGGCACGGCTGACCCTCTTGTGAAGGGGTCAGGCTGCTGGGCACTGGAGGCTGAGTCATGTGTGAGGTGGCCTCCCAGAAGGGGAAGAGGCCCTCAGGAGAAGGCCAGTGGGACATGGTCTCTGAGTCCCTGTCAAGTCCTGCTTCTGTCATAGGTTCCAAGAGTCTCTTCTGGAGAAACAGGGGAGCCCCGGGAGACAGGGTTCACAGCACTCGGGGCTTCTGGCGGCTGTCATATGGACCAGGGACTGCGGGTCCTACAGAAGCACGGAGGAAGGAACAGACTGCTCTGCATTTCTGCTTTGGGTTGCACTATGGCTCTCCTCTGGTTCTTAGTAGCTCAGAGAACATTTTCTTGGGGTAAAATGATCTAGAAATTCATCAACATGTGGTGAAGACAAGACCAACTATGAGTCAGAATGTGAACTGAGCTTGTCAATGTTCTATTTGAAGGTTTAAGTGTATTAAAAGGATAATAATATCCTTTAGGGGTTTATTGGAAAATGTGCAAAGAAAGTCAGCCTCTTAAGATTTACATGTCTTCTCTCATTCTTGATTTTACAGTTTGCCTGGGTATAGAATTCTAGGTTGGAAGTAATTTTTGAGAAGTTGGAAGAGTTTTGAAGGCAATGCTCCATTTTTTTTTTCTTGCTTTCAGTGACTGTTGCGGAGTCCAGAGTGATTCCTGATGCTTGGTTCTGTGCAGGCTCTGTCTCTCCCCCCTCCCCCCGCCGCTCCTTCTCTTCTGAAGATTACAGAATCGTGTGTGTGTGTGTGTGTGTGTGTGTGTCTGTGTGTGTCTGTGTGTGCGTGTGCGTGCACGTGCTTAGCGTTCTGACGTTTTACAGAGCTGCACGCCGTGCCCAGTTTTACCTGCCATATGCAGGGTGCTCGATGGGCCCTTCTAGCCCAGCCATCCGTGCACTTCACCGCCAGGAAGTCCTCTTGAATAACCTCACTCCATCTCCTCCTTCCCACGCTCTCAGTTGTCTCCTCTTGGAGCCCGTACTCCACAGTGACACGGTTGTCTAATGTTTTCTTACCTTTCCTATTTTCACCTCTTCATCTTTTTGCTCTGCTTTCTGAGAGATTTCTTCAACTTCATTTTCCAACTCTTCTACTGAATTTGTGCATCCTAAATGTTCTTTTTTTAAGAGTCCTGTTCTGGATGGATGCAATACATCTTATATCACTCTGAGGATATTAATTTTTTCTTCTTTGTGCTGCACTCTGTTTCTTCCAAGGATTGATTTTTGGTTTTTTGTTTGTTTCTGTCTGTTTCAGTCTCCATCTTACAGGTTCAAGACAACCTTTAGATAGACATCAGTTACTCATTGGACGACTGGGAATTTTTAACACCTAGATGGGGCTTGTTGGCTTTGCGCTTTACTGCAGGGTGATCTGAATGGTCTCAGGGCCACTCACAGCTCTGCTCTTTATGAAGATGCCAGACTGAAGGGATCGGAAATGCAGCCCTCACTTATATACCAAGTTATGAACCTGGTCAGGGGCTGGGTCTTCTTGAAAGAAAGGATGCCTTTTTGTTCCCACAAAGGTGTGATCTGCTTTTCAAGTCTGATGTTAGCAAAGCTACATTTGCCCAGAGGGAACGTCTTTTTCCAGTTCACACAATGGCCTCCCAAAGGCCAGCAGAAGCCCTGGGAAGGCTGGCTGAAGGTCTCCCCAGGTCAGTGTCTTGACATCTCTTGTCTTGAGCTGGTCAGATTCTACAAGGAAGAGCTTTTCAAACTCCAGCTAGCAGAGTAAGGGACTGGCTTCCAGAGATTTCTGAGTGAGTAGGGCAGGGAACTCTATTTAATGGAGCTCAATTTCCACCTTCAGTAGAGTAGCCACACCTCATAGTGGCTGCTGTCCTTCAGCCCAGAGAGCTTGTTTTCCCTCTGTAGACAGATGGTGGCCTGGGAAGGGCAGTGACTGTGGAGCAGAGTTGGGGTAGGGCCTCCAGGTTTCAAAGGGAAGAAAAATTAGACTCAGGAGTTTAACCTGCTATCTTACTTGGAATAGTCCATAGGTTTCCTCCAGACTCCAGGAAAAAAAACTCTCTTATTATCAACTCTGGATACAGTGCCTGCATTTAACTTGGGTTATCTCCCTTTGGGAAGAGACTGAAAGTCTATGTGGTTGTCTGTGTCCTACTGTTATAACAGTTTTGTGAGAGAATATTTAGAAGTAGATTTTTTGGAGAGAAATTATACACACACACACACACACACACACACACAGTCATTCCTCTGCATCCACAGAGGATTGACTTCAGGACCTTCCACAGATACCAAAATCCATGGATGCTCAAGTGCCATAGTTGGCCCCCTGTATCTGCAGTCCCACATCCATGGATTCAACCAACTGCAGATCATGCAGTACTGTGGTATTTATTGAAAAGAATCTGCAAATAAGTGGACCTGCACAGTTCAAACCCATGTTATTCAAGGTCAACTATGTGTGCATGTGTGTGTCTGTGTGTATATACATATATGAGAATATAAGTTGTATATGTGATGTATGTTATAACAAAGAGAATGGAATGAAGTCAACTTCACTGTGACTCCTCAAATTTTAAGTCTCTAGCTGTGACCTGAGCTCAGACCATGTGACTGCCTGGTGGACATCTCCACTTGAATATAAAAATAGACATTAAATTTCTCATGGGCAAAGCTGAATTCCTGATCCTGCCATCTGAAACCTGCCTCCTCACAGCCTCCTCATCTCGATTCATGCCAACTCATCTCTCCAGTTGCTTGGGCTGAAAACCTTGGAATATCTTCTTCTCATAGACTTTATTTAAGACATGAACAAGTCTGTTGGCTCTACCTTCCAAATGTCCCCAGAACCTGACCTCTTCTCATTATCTCCACTGCTGTGATCTGAGCCACTATTATCTCTTGCCTGAACTTAACAATTAGGCCAAGATTTCAATATGCACAAAAGTGTGGAGCTGACTTTGAAGGTACAGCCTAAAGAAAACGAAGTCACTCAGACTGACAACTTAGGAGAATCTTTCCTTCTTTTTAAGAAGAAAAGTCAGAGGAGAGAAAAGACAAATAAGTGATCCACTGGGAGAATGAGAACCTAGTTTAGAAATGGAAGTGGGACTTTTTCAGAACCTCCACATGCAATACTTGACTAGGAAGTTGTTGGCATATCTGTGATGTGTATTCCCTCCCATCACTCCAAACCTTTGACTTTTTATTTTTTTGCTCTGTACACAGTGACCTTGTAAGAATGTTCTTGTTTTGTTTGTTGTTTTCTGGGAGTAGAAGGTAGTGGGGAGGATAAGAAAAAGGGGTTGAGCCCCAAGCCTAGGCCAGCTTCATGTGAGACAGAAACAACATGCTTCCAAGAGTGAGATGATCCATGACCCGAATCAAAACCTCAGAAGCTGGACAAAGTGTTGAACTTGCTCCAGATGAAACCATGTCACGGCACGGAAAGCAGAGGGGGTCTGAGTAGTGTTTCCTATGTGATAATGGGAGTGGCAGCCCTAGCCAACATCTGAATATGTTTTTGTAATATTAATAAAATTGTGACTTAAATGACATTTCATCTTAAAATAAGACAGAACATTTTGACCCAAACAACGTCACCTCTACCCTTAGACCTTGACCTTCTGAGTTCCATTGATCTTCAACTCTATCGTACGTTAACTAGTCAACGTTTCTAATTGTTACACCTGGGCCTTATTCATACCAGCAGCCATTCCATTTCTGCCGGTAATTGCTTTCTATCAGAAAACCTAACTAAGCAAGTCTCCAACGAAGACATAGAAGTGGCCAAAAGGCACATGAAAAAATGCTCAGTATCGCTAATTATCAGAAAAATGCAAATCAAAACTACAATGAGGTATCACCTCACGCCAGTCAGAATGGCCATCATTAAAAAGCCCACAAATGACAAATGCCAGAGAGGGTGTGAAGAAAAGGGAACCCTCCTACAATGTTGCTGGGAATGCAGTTTGGTTCAGTCACTATGGAAAAACAGTATGGAGATTCCCCAAAAGACCAAAAATAGATCTACCATATGATCCAGCAATCCCACTTCTGGGTATATATCCAGAGGGAACCTTAATTTGAAAAGATATAGGCACGCCAGTGTTCATGGCAGCACTATATTTATAATAGTCAATACATGGAAACAACCTAAATGTTCATCGACAGATGACTGGATAAAGAAGATGTGGTATATTTATATGGTGGAATACTATTCACCATAAAAAAATAACAAAATAATGCCATTTTCAGCAACATGGATGGACCTGGAGGTTGTCATTCTAAGTGAAGTAAGCCAGAAACAGAAAGAAAAATACCATATGATATCACTTATATGTGGAATCTTTAAAAAAGGACAAACAAACTTATTTACAAACCAGAAACAGACTCACAGACATAGAAAACAAACTACGGTTACCAGTGGGGGAAGGAGATGGGAAGGGATAAATTGGGAGTTCAAGATTTGTACATACTATCTAATATATATAAAATCGATAAACAACAAGTTTATTCTGTATAGCACAGGGAAATATATTCAATATCTTGTAATAACTTATGGTGAAAAAGAATATGAAAATGAATATATGTATGTTCATGTATGACTGAAGAACTGTGCTGTACACCAGAAATTGACACAACACTGTAAACTGACTATACTTCACTAAAAAAAAATATATACACACACACACAAACACACACACATACACACACACACACACACACGAAGAAATTCTAGGTTCTAGAAGTGACAGAATGGGATCAAGAACACAGGAGGTACTTATCTCTCTTCATGGTCTCCTGCTCTGGACCACATTCTATTGCCCACCATGTCAGGTGCTTTTCTGTCACTGGGTTTAGCTCTCTTTTCTCTACCATTCTCCTATCATACTGATGTTACAGATTGAAATCCTAGATCTCAAGCAGGCTTCTGGATGATGCAGACAAATTGGTACAACAGGATACACATCCATGATGTCTCATTTTAATAGGCTCTCAACTCTGCCTGGCAATCCACATAGGTATCTCTCTCCTCTACTCAACTTTCTTTTTCTACAGTAGCTATTTAAAATCTTCTCTACTCTTGTCAAATTACCTAACCCACCACTTCACGTCCCTCCTTCTCAGTATGTGCCTTTGCTCCTACTTGATGGATCACAAAAAGAGAAGTTGTCCAGCTCCCTAACATCAGACTCAGATTTCCACTGCAAGTGTGCCCATCCTTTCCTCCTTGCCACCTGTCATGCACAAGAGCTGTCTCTTCTCCAGGCCAAATTCATCTCCTTGTTCTCAAGCCCTGTATTCCCCCACCTCCCCATTGCCTCTGAAAGCTTACTTTGCCATTATCCCCACTCTCTCTGATATCTTCACTGCCTCTCCTCTCTTCCTGCTCTTGTTTAAGCATGCTCTAGTCTCTGCTTTCTCAGACCAGAAACCCAAAAAAGAAAAGGGAAAACCACCAAAACCTCCTTCACCTCTCCTAGCTCTCATTCTTGCTCCTTCTTCTCAGCACAACTTTTCAAAGAGTGACTTTCACTTGCTGCCTTTCATTTCCTTACTTCCTTTTAAAGGTTATTAGGAATCTCGCTGCTTTGAATCCAGAGGACACTTTTGGTTCTTGTCTTTCTTCACTTTTCAATAACATTTGTCCCATTGGTCCAGCCTTTGTGCTTAAAATAACTTCTTCTCTTGACTTCTTTAAAAATAGCACTTTCCTGATTTGTTTAGATTTTTCCCCTTTTAGTACTCTCTATGCTGCTTTTGTGAACTCCTCTTTTGTTGCCCATCATTGTATAACTCAGGATACCATGTTATGTCCTCAAGCCTCTACACACCCTCCCAGACAAATGTCATTCACTCTCATTATTTCATGAACCATGGCTCTCAAATCTGCGTCTTTAAGGCTTCATAAACACACACATATATAGCATTTATATATTTGCATGTGATATCACATATCATATATAATTTATATAATATGTGATATATATAATATATATACACATATGTAAATATTTATAAATCACATCTTTATTTTATGTCTTCCAGGATGTTCAAAGCCAATTTCAAACCGCATAAGGCCATTAGCAGATTTTTCAGCCTAAACTTTGCAGGCCAGGAGGGAGTAGCATGATACATTTAAAGTGCTGAAAGGAAAAAACTTCCAACTAAGAATTCTCTACCCAGCAAGGCTATCATTCAGAATTGAAGGAGAGATTAAGAGTTTTCAGATAGCCAAAAGCTAAAGGAGTTCATCACCACTAAACCAGCCTTACAAGAAATGTTAAGGGGACTTCTTTAAGCTGAAAAGAAATACGCTAATTAATAACAAGAAAACATACCAAAGTAAAAATACTACTAGAAAAGGTAAATATATAGTAAAGGTAATGAATCAAACATTTATAAAGCAAGTATGAAGGTTAAAGACAAAAGTAGTAAATTTAAAACTTCAATAATTAGTTAGGGCATGCATAAAATAAAAAGATATAAAAGGTGACATAAAACATATAAAGCATGATGGGGAATAAAAATGTAAGTTTCTAAGGATGTGTGCAAATGTAAGTTATCAACTTAAAACAGACTTAACCCATTATATACGTAGGATGTTATATGTGAACCTCATGGTAACCACAAAGCAAAAATTTATAGTACATACACAAAAGAAAATGACAAAAGAACCTGAATATAACACTAAAGAAATCCATCAAATCCCAAAGGAAGAGATAAAGAGAAGAAGAAAGGAACAGAGGGAACTACAAAAAAGATAACAATGAACAAGAAGGCAGTAAATACATACCTAGCAATAATAACTTTAAATATAAATGGACTAAATGCTCCTATCAAAAGACACAGAGTGCTGAATGGATGAAAATAAAAGGGCCAACTATATATTGTTTATATGAGGCTCACTTCAGAAGTAAGAACACACACACTGAAAGTGAAGGGATGAAGAAAGATATTCCATGCAACTAGAAATGAAGAAAGGTGGGGTAGTTATACTCATGTCAGATAAAATACACTTTAAAACAAAGACTGTAATAAAAGACAAAGAAAGATGTTACATAATGATGAAGGTGTTAATCCAGCAAGAAGATATAACATTTGTAAATATATATGCCCCCAACATAGGAGGACCAAAATATTTAAAGCAAATATTAATGAGCCTAAAGGAAGAAATAAACAGCAATATGATAATAGTATGGGACACTTTAACACCCAACTTGTGTCAACAAATAGATCATCCAGAGTAAGGAAACATCAGCTGTAAATGACAAATGAAGCCAGATAGATTTAATAGATACATACAGAACATTCCACCCAAAACCAGCAGAGTATGCAGTCTTCTCAGTGCATATAAAGCATTCTCAAGGATAGATCACATGTTCAGCCAGAAAGCAAGTCTCAAGAAATTCAAGAAGACTGAAATCATATCAAACATTTTTTTCTGACCACAATGGCAAGAAATGAGAAATCAATTGCAAGAAGAAAATTAGAAAGACCACAAACATGGAGATTAAATAATTTGCTACTGATCAATCAATGGGTCCCTGAAGAAATCAAAGGAGAAGTAAAAAAAAAACCTACAAATGAAAACAGAAATAAGACATAGCAATTCCATAGGATGCAGCAAAAGCCATTCTAGGAGAAAAGTTCCTAGTGATACAGGCCTACCTCAAAGAATAAGAAAAATCTCAAATAAATAATCCAACCTTATATCTAAAGGATCTAGAGAAAGAAGAACAAATGAAGCCCAAAATTAGTAGAAAGAAGAAAATCATAAAGATCAGAGGAGAAATAAATGAAATAGAGACTAAAACTACAATAGAAAATATCATTAAGCTAAGATGTGGTTCTTCAAAAAAACAAACAAAATTGACAAACCATTAGCTAGACTCACCAAGAAAATAGAGAGAGGGCTTAAATAAATAAAATCAGAAATGAAAGAGAAGTAGCAACTGATAGCAAAGAAATACAAAGGATCATAAGAGACTACTATGAACAATTTTATATCACATTAGTTGATTATATCAAAACAGAAGAAATGGGTAAATTTCTAGAAACATAGAACTTTCTAAGACTGAATCATGAAGAAGTAGAAAATCTGAATAGATCGATTACTACTGAGGAGACTGAATCAGTAATCAAAAACTGCCCAACAAACAAGTCTAGGACCAGATGGCTCAATGGTGAATTCTACCAAACATTCAAAGAAAATTTAATACCAATCCTTCTCAAACTATTCCATGAAGTTGAAAAAGGAAGAAACACTTCCAAACTCATTTTATGAGGCCAGTATATATACCCTGATGCCAACGAAAGAAGAACACTACAAAAAAGAAAAAAGGCTAATATCCTTGATGAACATAGATGCAAAAATCCCCAACAAAATGTTAGCAAACCAAATCAACAATACATTAAAAGAATAATACACCACGATCAACTGGGATTTATTCCAGGGATACAAGGGTGGTTCAAAATCCATAAATCAGTCAATATGATTAACAAATTACAAAATGAAGGATAAAAAAAAATATCATCTCAATAGATGTAGGAAAAGCACTTAACAAAGTTCAGTATCCATGTATGATTTTAAAAACCCTCAACAACATGGATATTGAGGGAAAATACTTCAGCATAAATAAGGACTTATATGACAAACCCACAGCTAACATCATACTCAATGGTGTATGGTGAAGAGCTCAAAGCTTTTCCTATAAGATCAGGAACAAGACAAGGATACCCACTCTCATTTTTATCATTACAAGTCTCAGCCATAGCAATTAGGCAAAAAAAGGAATAGGAGGCACCCAAATTTGAAAGGAAGAAGCAAAACTGTCACTATTTGCACCTGACATGATACCATATTTAGAATAAACCCTGAAGAGTCCACCAAAAAAAAAAAAAACCTGTTAGAACTAAAAAATACATTCAGTCAAGTTGCCAAATACAAAATCAATATAGAGAAATCTGTTGCATTTCTATACATTAATAATGAACTAATAACGAAAGAGAAATTAAGAAAACAATATCATTTATATTGCATCAAAAGAATAAAATATCCAGGGATAACTTTAACCAAGAAGGTGAAAGGCCTGTATACTGAAAACTATAAGACAAGGATGAAAGAAATTGAAGAATAAACAAATAAATGGAAAGATATTCTGTGCTCATGGATTGGAAAATTAATAGTTAAAATGTCCATATTACATAAAGCAATCTACAGATTTAATTCAATCCATCTCAAAATTCAAATGACACTTTTGATCATAATAGAACAAATAATTCTAAAATCTCTATGGAACCACAAAAGACCCCAAATAGTGAATAGCAGTCTTGAGAAGGAACAACTAAACAGGAGGTAGCACACTCCCTGATTTTAAAGTATACTACAAGGCTGTAGTAATCAAAACAGTATGGTTTTGCATAGAAACAGACACACAGATCAATGGAATAGAATGGAGAACCTAGAAATAAATCCACACATATATTGGCAATTAATTTACATCAAAAAAGCTAAGAACATATACATGGAGAAAAGACAGTCTCTTCTATTAATGGTGCTGAGAAAACTGGACAGCCATAGGCAGAAGAATGAAACTAGACTATATCATACACCATACACAAAAATTAATTCAAAATGGATTAAAGACTTGAATGTAAATCCGGAAACCATAAAATTCCTAGAAGAAAACACAGGCAGTGAGTACTCTGACATTGTTCTTAGTGACTTTTTATGGATCTGACCTTAAAGGCAAGGGAAACAAAAGCAAAAATAACCAAATGGGACTACATCAAACTAAAAAGTTTCTGAACAGCAAAGGAAACTGTCATCAAAATGAAACAGCAGCCTACTGAATGTGAGAAGGTATTTGCGAATCATATATCCAGTAAGGGTTAATATCCAAAGTATATAAAGAACTCATACAACACAAAACCAACCTGATTAAAAAATGGACACAGGACCTAAATACACATTTTTCAAAGAAGACATACTGATGGCACATGAAAATATGTTCAATATCCCTAATTATTAGGGAAATACAAATCAAAACCACGATTAGATACCACCTCACACCTGTCAGAATGGCTATCATCAAAAAGACAAGAAATAACAAGTGCTGGTGAGGATGTGGATAAAAGGGAACCCTCATGCACTGTTAGTGGGAATGTAAATTGGTGCAGCCACTATGGAAAATAGTTTAGAGAGTCCTCAAAAAATTAATAGAACTACCATATGACCTAGCAATTTCACTTCTGGAATTTATCTAAAGAATACAAAATCACTAATTTGAAAAGATATATGCACCCTTATGTTCATTGTAGGTTATTTATAATAGCCAAGATATGGTAACAACCTAAGTGTCCATCAGTGGATGAATGGATAAAAAAGAAATAGTATTCCACTGTGTTCAGTCATAACAAAGAATGAAATCTTGCCATTTGTGACCAACCACATGGATGGACCTAAAAGGTATTATGTTAAGTGAAGTAAGTCAGAGAAAGACTGTATGATTTCACTCACATGTGAAATCTAAAAGAACAAACAAACAAAAGCAAAAACAAAACAGGAACCCACAGGTACAGAGAACAGATTGGTGGTTCCTAGACAGGGAGGGGGTTGGTGGGGGCAAAAATGCGTGAAGTGGGTCAATTCCATGGTGATAGACTGCAACTAGACCTTTGGTAGTGATCACTTTGTAGTCTACAGATGTTGAATTATAATGTTGCACACCTGAAATTTATGTTATATGCCAATTTTACTTCAATAAAAAATTAAAAAGATTGAATATGTAGAAGTTAGCAGAATAGCCAATGTCAGAATTTCCAGCTTCTGGAGAAGACAAAATGGGATCAAGAGTACAGTGGGGAGGAATAGCCTGGAGAAGAAATACTGAAGTATCAGAGAGAAGATGTTTATACTGAATGTAGCTACACATAAATTTATAGGTGTGGGACCCAAGTTGAGATATTTTCTGCCTATAACTTCAATTTCATTTTTAATGTTGAAGGCAAGTTCATGTGAGTAATATTCCTACTAAATACAGACATGGGTTTATAACTGATAATTTCACATAGAAATATTTTAAAACAATAAGAGATATGCACTCTTTATTAGAAACAGTTACCATCCCACTTCTGGGTATATGTCCAGAGAGAACTCGAATTCAAAAAGATACATGCACCCCAGTGTTCATAGAAGCACTATATACAATAGCCACAGGAAGCAACCTAAATGTCCATCGACAGATGACTGGATAAAGAAGTTGTGGTGTATTTATACAATGGAATACTACTCAGCCATAAAAAGAAGAAAATAATGCCATTTGCAGCAATATGGATGGACCTAGAGATCGTCCTCCTAAGTGAAGTAAGCCAGAAAGAGAAAGAAAAATACCGTATGAGATCACTCATATGTGGTATCCGAAAAAAAAGAAAAAGAAAAAGAAAGGACACTATGAACTCATCTACAAAACAGAAACACACTTGCAGACTTAGTAAACAATCTTATGGTTACCTGGAAGGGTGGTGGGAGGGGATAAATTTGGGAGTTTGAGATTTACAAATGTTAGCCAGTATATATATAAATAGATTTAATAAAAGTTTCTTCTGTGTAGCACAGGGAACTATGCTCAATATCTTGTAATAATCTTTAATGAAAAAATATGAAAATGAATACATGTATGTATATGCATGACTGGGACATTGTGCTGTGCACCAGAAATTGACACATTGTAATTGACTGTACTTCAATTTAAATAAAAAGGAAAGAAAACAATTATCTTAATTACATAATGGTGTTTTCCATGGAAGGATTTTATTTTGGTTTGCAGCTTTGCTCTAGAAAATGCTAAGAATTTATAAAATCTGATGTAAATCTGTAAAATTGAATTTTATCAAGCTAAGGAAAAATTCTAAATTTTAAAATTTAAGAATAAGGCTAAGCCAATAATTACTAAATATGGATATTTTAAAATAGATTTAAAAGTCCACAATATTCCTCAATATTGGAATCAGTCTAAATTCTTAATGTTATCTTGTTTGCATTTACATTTATCTCTAGAAATTGGCACATTATTAGAAAGAATTCAAAATCAAAAACATGTTAATATTTAAAATACTTTATTAGATACAGAATTCATCTCTCATGGGAGTAAAAATGGAAAGACTTCCAGAAGAGATGAAGCCAAAGAATTGAAAAGGCAAAAAGAAACCCTTTAGTTAAATAAACCACTTTCCCAATATTATTTTGATTTCTTTTTAGCTTTCAAAAGCAGATTAATATGGAAAAATAAAGCACGAGGCTGGAGAAAAGAGCCACAATTTTTCTTCTTCAATGTCAAAGAAATAGCTTTCCCTGCTCCTACTAAATTGGAACTAAGCTCATAAGGTTGAAAATAAATGACTAATTTCTTGGGAAATAATCTTAAGGGAAAGATTCTTTTGGCCCAATAATTGCTTTTCTTAAACTCCAGTTGACTTAACCTCATTCTCAAGTCCTCCTCCATCTTCTGTCCATCATACCTTGTTGGTATCAAGTACACCTTAAAAGTCAGGCTTGTCGCCTGCTACCCATTTGGGGAATGTCTTCCTTCTCTGGTAGTCTGTGGGCAGGAATAAGTCAAAAGTATTGTGCTTTCTTCATTTTTCTTTTAAAAATGTATTTCTGATGTCTAAGATCTTTAAAAATGGGACCTTAAATACTACCACAAAATTTCACAAAGTAATGTTTCTACTAACTCTGAAAAAAAAAAACCTAATAACCCTCCAAAACATTTTAATACATAACTAAATATTAAGTTTCATCTTCTCTTTTTGCTAAAACAACATAAGATGGTACTTCTTAGTCTCATCCGTATAAGAACCTCAAATTTCAGTGAAAGAAACTGAATGAGTTTTATAACAGGATGATCCTTCTTCCTCTTCTGGCAAAGACCATGTTCATTTGAGAACCCATCTTGCATCGTTTTTCCCAAGTTAGCTGTTCAGAACTGCAGGGTTGGCTCTAAGCAGAATATCTAGGCCAGAGATTAAATAAAAGTTTTTTTTCAGCAGTGAAATTCTTTTCCTTTCTTTTTTTTAAAAAAAATTTACCAAGTATGAATTGATGTAAGCATTGATATATATCTAATTTCCAGGCTTAAGCATATTCAGAAGCAAAATTTACATAAATTTATCATAAAATACTGAGTAGCAAGAGCAATATAATTTTATTAACCCTGGAGCTATCTTGGAATATCAATAAGAATATTTAGGACTGGAAGCTGATATTGCAAGCTGGACTGATGATATCTACCCCTACCAGGTGCAGATGTGTTTGTTCAGTCATGTGTATTTTCTCTAATTTTAATGAGCAGTGCCCAGAGCTGGAAGAATGTTTAACTTACTGTCTAGGTGAACTATATAAGATAATACCTCTATAATTTTTCGAAAACTGTTTGTTTCCACTTAAACAGAAGCATTCCTTAGCTGTTCATTGATTCTTAACAATTTTATTATAAATGTAGTTCTCCCAAAAGGATAAATACATTAAACTCTGAAAAGTTCTGATACATTTCTTCCATATCTGAAAAATGGTCATAATAAACTTTATATGATTTAGTGATTTTTTCCTAAGAATGTAATTTTACTTTTTAATAGATAAATTCATATACTCTTTCTAAAATTCTAAAAAGACTTAGGAATAGAAGGTCCCAGGAACCTTCGAAAAGTAGAAGAACTCTTTTCCTTTTTTCCCCCAAATAGAACCTTAAATCTTCTATGAAATGCACGTATTCATGAACATACTCTTGTAAGATAAAATAGAACATCAGAAGAGAAAGTAGGGCGTGGGGTTCTAGGACCCTGCCTGTTCCTCCTTGTCCCCATGTGGACCTTCAGGGTACCTTCTCCAATTCCATGATACACAGAAAACCCCTCGTCCTCATAATCTTTGGCCTCTCACAGCAGGACACCTCCCCTTGCTGCTCAGTCCACACAGACCTTCTCAGTCCACACTTATCCTCCCACAGTTGCCTCAAACCACTGCCTGCACCATGATCCGAAAACTGTCTTCCCCCGAGTTCTGAAAGTCTCTGCCAGATGTTTGGAAACACACAGTTTAAACACATTCTGTTCAGTTTTAAGTGAGTGATAGCCTTGTTTATATTCCCCAGATTTCAAAATTTGTATTTTTAGGCTTATGAAATTTCAAATTATATGCCAAAATGATCCATTTTAGGCAGCACAAATGAAATAGTTGTATTTAGGAAGGTCTTTGGGGCCCCTCTGAGATGATCCATGTAGAATATTGTTTCCATGTTGCAGTGACCTGCCTCAGAGTCCTCCTGGGACAAATGTGATGCGTCATGTTCCCGAGTCTGCCCCAGGACCAACACAGAGTTCTGATCAAACACTTTTATAATCCCTTCAACCTTGCTTTAAAGTCAATTTGGATACGAGGTACTACAGTAGCTTATTGTGTCCACACTCGTTTTGTGTTCATCTAGCTCTCCCCAGTGTTTATCTCACACTCCCGGCTAGGTTCTCCATTTAAGTTTGCTTTTCTCTATCACGTTTCTTTGGGTGTGTTGAGCACAAGTAGACAGGTCTTTCTTTGCTTGCTATATCAGTCAGGAAAAGATGCTTCTGGTTACCTGTGATGTGATGTGGGGAGCACTATGGGGGTGGCACAGTCTAGCCCTTGAGGAGGAGAGAGGGTGAGGAGCGAGGCACGTGGTGACCGGTGGCCCAGGGGAGGAGGACCCAGGGCAGAGCAGATAGCTGCCCAGCTTTCCGGCTGTTACGTGGCCCCATGGCCCCACACTCATGGACTAGGTGGGGGGGAGGGGGTCTCCACAGCAAAGCCGAGGCAGGACACAGGCTGATGCTCAGGCAGGCTTTTCTCAGTCCAGCATCCCCCAGCCTCCACCAGAAATGACATCCTGCAAGCGTCCCACCACTATAGATCCAGGGAAGGTGGGGAGGGCGGGTCCCCCTTGAGAAGGTAGGGTAGAACAGTAACAGTGACCAACAATTTCAACCAACAGTTAGTGCTTACGACGTATCAGACGCCATCAAAGTGCCTTAGATACACTAATTCATTCAACACTCTCAACAAACCCAGGCTTAAATATTACTACTAATATTTGAGTGTTACAGGTGAAGAAACTGCAGCACAGAGAGATTAAGTCACTTGCCTGAAGTTATACAGCTTAGTAAAGCCAGGATTTGAATGCAAACTCCAGGTCCCATGCTTTTACCCATCATGAACACTGCCTCCTTTGGCATAAGCGCCCATGAAGAGGGAGCTGGTCTGGCTTGGTCCCTGGACACCCAGCATGGGCATTCCCTGAGGTGCAGCTGGTCTCCCTGGCTGTTGGGCCATCATGCCCATATGCAATGCTGCCAGCTGACTCCATTTGCAGTGGTTCTACTCAGTGGGGCCTCTTTGTGTCTGCAAACCCTCCCTGTGGGTCCCCTGGGAACGTGTGGCTCCCCTGCAGAGTATATGCAGTCCTGGGGTCCAGGCCGTATCTGTGGTTGATGTTTTAGACATTTGTCTCCACCCATGGTGTGCCATGGCCCCTGTGCCATTTTGGACTTGCAGTCAAGCACACCCAGGGCTTCTCCTGCAGGCGAACCCTTTCCTCTCACCTGTGTATCCTCAGGGGCTGAGTCAACACTATTTTGAAGTTAAGGTGCTCTGCATAATTCAGCTCCAGCCACAAACAAGGCTGAGGAGGTTTTTAGAATTACTCCTCTGGTCCTTCCACTCATTTCCATTCATACCCCTTTTTACATGTACTTGATTTATTTTTCTCTGGTACGTGATAAAACTTATGAGCTACTCTTCTGCACTCTTTGGGGCACAGTGATGCTGGGTATCTGTGGTTTAATATTCCTAACAGCTTACTTGCGTTCACAGACCGCACTTCATTGTGTACACTGTTGTTCAAATTGTTCCATAAGATTCTCCAAGTACAGACCCTTGAAGAATGTTGCCGAGGAATAGCTGCTTCCTTTCTCCACTCTGTCTCTTGCCCCTGTCCCCTGGTTAGGTTCCCTGAACGTAACAAGCCTTACCTCTTCCCCCATCATATTATTATGCCTCATAAACACACACACAGACACAGACACACACACACACACACACACACACTTTTCTTTTGAACTGCTTTGGTGTAGAACTTTGTCACAAACATCCTAGAAATCTATGTAATGACCAGTTTGCTCCTTTTGGGGCAACGAAGGATCCCAAACTATCTGTGAGCACGTTTCATGAATTACCCAAATATACTTAACCAGCAATACTATTTCCCCCTCCAGCTTTGTTGCTTCACACGTAGGGCAAAATGACTTAATGGCACATTTCAAGAGGACACGTCCACACGCAGGTCTTAGTCTCCATGAGCCCATGGTATGTTAGTGCCCTCGTGTAGTAAAAGTAAACATCTCTTTTTCAGCCTATCCACTTAGTCTGACATAAGCAGTTGCTGTGAAAATTATCCTAATGAGCATTAGAGGAATAAGTGATAGAAATAATTTTTTAAATTATTTCAGTAAAGTCGGAGGGTCTGAAAGAATCAGTGCAAAATGGCTTTTCCAGTTTGGCAGTGGCTGGTGGGATCTATGATGAAATGTTTACCTTAACGCAGCAGACTGGACTTCTCCTTTGCCCAGCCTTGCTTTTTGAAGTTTTCCGTTTACCACAAAATACATAATGAAGGGCAGTTAAATTCACTCTGAACCCCCGGCTACATGACCATGACATATCTGGAGGTGACTGTGAGGTGCATTCCCGAACGTGGTGCAGTGCCTTCTAAATTTACAGCCTGATTTCCTGCTGCCAGTTATGACTGCCAGATGATTCTGACAGCGCGGCCAGTTTGTGGTGTCCCGAAAAATCATCAGCAATTTGAAAACATTAGCACCCGGCAATAGTCATGCTTTGCCCCGATTGCCTGTATTTATCACCTCACTTTTCCAGGGTACAAACTAAAAAAAAAAAAAAAAAAAATCAAAGAGAAAAATTAAACTTCTCTAGCAGCAAGGAAAATATAGAGCTGAAAACCAACTGTGTTAGAGGAACTCGGCCCTTTTCTGTAATTGTTCACAAATTAAACAATTTGAGCTCTGGGGCTTTGTGTGGCTACATGGAAGAAAAATATTGCCATACGCATCCCTCCCTCAAATTTTCTTATTTGGTGTTCATATCTGCAGAATATTTTGATATTAGGACTGAAATTCAGGACTGAAAATGGGAAGAGGTTGACTGCTTCATTCAACGGATACTTATGATGAACTGTGCCTGGGAATCAGAAGTGGATGAGACAGGCCTGGCTCCTGCCTTCAGGGGAGCCCGCAGTGTCCTGAGACCAACAGCTCTGTCATTACAGCAGAGAAGAGACACACAAGTCTTGGGGGAGCATCGATGGGGGCGGGGGTCAAGTAGACATCCCCGAGGGACAGGAGTGAATCTGAAGCCGCACAGATGGACCTGAACAACACAAGGTGTGGTGTGGGGATCTGGAGGGGCCCCGGGCAGAGGAAGGGCAGTGGGGCCACTTAGTAAGGACTTGCAGGCACAGAGGGGCCAGCAGAGGAGTGGCATCCAGCCCCCCAGCCCCCGCACTCCCCTTGAACATCCCAGCTCTTTGCCAGAAGCAGCCAGTGCTTGCCAAGCCGTGTCCCGTGAGCATGCTAATTTGAGTCCAGGATAAATGGTTTTCACATAAAGAGCCCCAAATCTAGTGGTTTAAACAACCTAGAAGTTTGTCCTCCCTTATGTGATGCTGCAAGTGATCCGGGGCTGGTAGCGCCTCTCTGCCATCTTCGATGTGTCGGCCAGTCTCTGAGCCTGAAGCTGCCCATCGGTCCCCATCCCTCAGGAATAGGGAGGGGACCCGAGGACATGCACACACCCCCGATGCAGGGCAGGAAACACAAGTTGCATGCATCACTCCTTCCCACTTTCCATTCCTGAGAACTTAGTCATAGCGTCACACCGAGATCCAGGCAAGGCTGGGAAACGTACTCTGTGCTGCGCTGAGACCATCATCAGAGAGGGGAGGATGGATGTTGAGGGACACTTAGCAGTCCCTGCCACAGGGAGGCTGCGGAAAGAGGGCAAGATGGTGGCAGAGAGGCGGACAGGACTCAGATCATGCAGGGTCTTGCTCCAAGCAGAGAAGACCATGTTAGTGTTTTTAAAAGTACAGGGGCAGATTTATGAGTATTTGTCACAGCAAAGGCTGGATCGGGGTAGACACAAGCCAAGGTTTCCCAGTGTGTGTCTCATTTAATTGTCACATGTCTTTGTTTACCAATAACCCAACTTCTGCATTCCGAGGCCATCTATCTGAGTCATATGGTCTCTGAAGAAACTGCCTGAGAGCTTACATTTCAAACAAAGTTCTTGGTGGATATAGACAGAAACCTGAAGTGTTCTATATCTGTCAGCTTTGTACTGTCAGTGACCCTAGGATGCACTGAGTTTACATATGATCACAAGTCCCAGCAGACGCACAACCTAAGGTGCGTAGGTGGGCGCACCCACACAGCGGTGTCTGTAGACACGAGCACATCCTGCATCCTGGCCGGTGTGCAGGAGACCCAAGCCGCTCTCAAGGGTGGCACAGACTGGCCGGCAGCCTCTCCAAGGGGCATCAGATCCTGCCACGGATGCAGGGCCCACCCGCAGGAGCAAGGCACAGATTCTGTCCACGCTGGAAACGTGGGGGCTGAGGACGCGGGAGCTGCTGTGTGAGTCTGGGTTCAGCTGGAGGAGCACTTTAGGAAGACACCCGCCTCACACCCACAGCCTCAACCTGGCAGAATGCTACTCCTGAGGAAAACAGGAGCAGCATTCACACGCACCCACCGTCAGGCAGGCTCTTTGCACATATGAGTGTGCACACGAGTTCGCTTTCTGTACATTCATTCTTGTCATTTCATCCTCAGGGAAAATACTGTCATCCTTCTAGAGCTGATGAGGACACAGAGCCCAGGGAAGCTGGGTGACTTGGCAGCTGTACCCGCAGCCAGGATTCAAAGCCAGTCTGTGTGGCACCAAACACATGCTCATGTTCGGCCAGGATTCAAGGCCAGTCTGTGAGGCACCAAACACATGCTCATTTTCCTGCACCCCATGTTAGTTACTTAGTAAGTAGTTTTCTCCCTCGATTTATGTTTTCTAAATTGCATCAGTGAACTAGCTTTGGGACAGCTGTCTAAATTATACGTATTGTTATTATGTATCTATATGATCTAAAGTGAATTTTTTCCCCAAACCTACCTAAATTTGCATACAAATCACTGGCTATCTACTACAAAAAGTACCTCAGAAAGTTTGCATGTTCTCATGCTTGAAAAATGGCTTGTGTCCTGACAGCTTGTAAGCTGTCTTCATGGTTCACTATCAAGTCATTCTTTTTATGAAGGGTCATTACTTCTTTTGGGATTTCAATGAAGATGAAAAATACAGGTAAGCCATACTGGTGGCTTGGATTTCATTATTAATGATAAGGGTTATCAATTGATTGATGAATAATTAGGTTCTGATTAATAATCATGTATTAATTTAATCGAACAATTATCAGAGCTAAAACTTTTTAATGGTGCAGAAACATGGAAGACTGATTTAATGAAAGTCAGACCTAATGAGAATAGCTTAGCGAGTCACGACTAAGGCTCAACATAAATGGGGCTCCTTTCTCTTAGCACAGGGCTTTTGAGACTTGTCCGTGTTTTGGCACATGTCACTGGTCTGTTCCTCCTTGTTCCTTCCTGTATTCCACTGTATGAGTAAACCTACGGCTGTTTATCCACTCCCTTTTTGAGGGACACTTTGATTGTTTCTACGTTTGGGTGATTATGAATTGTGCTGTTTTAACTATTCACAGAGAGGTGTTCGTGTGCACCTGTGTTTCTGTTTCTCTTGGGTAGATTATCCGGGAGCGGAGGTGCTGGCTCACGTGGTAAGTGCATGTGTAACTCTGTGAGAAGCTAGCAGACTCTTTTCCAAGGTGGTTGTATCGGCTTGCGTTCTCATCAGCAGCGTGTGAGGGTTCCGGTTCCTCCGCATCTTTGCCAGCACTTGGTGCTGTCAGTCTTTTGCGTTTTAGCCATGCTGATAGGTGTGTGGTGGTTTCTCATGAGGTTTTGATCCCTTTCCCCTGATGGCTGGTGGTGCCAAGCATCGGCATGGGCTGGTTTGCCATCCGTGTGTCTTTGCTGAAGTGTCCAGATATTTTGTGAATGTTTAATTGAGTTGTTTACCTTCTTTTTATTGAGTTGTAGGAATTCTTTATGTAATTTTAATAATACAAGTCCTTTGTCAGATATGTAAAAAGAAAAAATACATATATAATGAGGACTTGCCCTGGTTTTGCAGAAAAAAGTTGGACTCAGTGTTGCTTAAGTCAGGCCCTTGAGTCCCCCTTCCAAGTCCCAAACTGCCCCACTGTGAGGCTTTCCAGGACTTGTACAAGCAAAACTGAGGGCACATTTTGGTGCAAGGAAGGCACATTCTTCCAGATTGATTTCCAGATGTACGATAATGTGTTGACAAAAACACATAATTTCGCTTTAAGCGAATCAGCATCCTTGCTGCTCCCTCAGTCATCGTGAGGACACCACATTTCCATCTGCACTGCCCTCTGACCATGCGCCGGCGGCTCTCCCAGACCTGTCTCTAGGTGATCATGCAACACATCTTGGATGAGTGTTTCTGCCCTTCTTTGGCAAAGATGACAGTGTTCAAAGAGGCTTTCATTTTTACATCTCTGCACGCAAATTGGAATGAGAAATATCGGGTCGACATCCTGACAAGTAGTTTCATTGGCAAGTGCCCATCTAAGAAAAAGTACCTTAGACATTTATTTTCACAGAAATTTGATCACATTTCCCCCAATCAGAAAATCATGGTCTAGTGAAAATATTAACATCTGCAGTAGTTCGTGTGCATATTTTAAGTTACTTCTCAGAATAAGCAGAGGTATAAATAATAAGCCCCAAGTTGTACAGAGACCCCCTGAAACTGCACGTCGGCTTTCCTTGCTGTAAATGGAGCATTAGGGGTGCTTTTCTGATTTTTTTTCCTACTCTGGCATGCAGACTTTAAACCTGGGTTATAAAGAATGTTAGCTTAAACTTCAGAAATATTTTTCTTAACGTCTACTCACAGGTAAACAAAGACCTAGAGAATGAAGCACTTTCTCCCAAAAGCATATCGCAAACTAGGATATTACAAACAAGTCCTGACTTGTTAACCAGAAGGATAAGCCATTATGTTTGATCGCTCCTGAACCACAGACATCGTTGTTCTGATTCAAATCTGCATACTCTGTAATTAAGTTGATTTTAAACATGTAACTTTTGTTGAGCACCTGTACTTTTAAATTTGTGTCCAAAGACATTTCAAAGGGCGACATCATACACCGTGGCAGTGGGTCAGAAAATACAGAGAACACAGCCCCTGTGAACTGAGGACTTCTGTATTTTTTTTTAATAAAAAATACTGATTGATCCCGAAGGAAGTGAAAAAAAGGAGTCTTAGAAGGGAATGTTAATGCATGCATATTTTTGGTACATTAAAGACTCCAACGTGCTAATTCAAGCACTGTTTACTTTTTGTATATAACAGGATTGCTGTCTTCAAGGGAAAAACAGAAGATATTTTCTGAGTGCCAAAAACTACTTATTCATGAAGTCTGAAATACCATTATTATTATTACTATTAATTCTTACGTCCAGCATCTGTGAATAGCTTCTTATACGAGAAAACCATTTTGGGTCAGCTGGAGGCCAAAAGTAATGAGCTGGCCTCCTGCCTTTGTGTATTGAGTCCAGTAGCTGCCAATTAATAGAATTGATTTTTTTTCTTGTTTTTGTTCCTGGGATAAATATCAGAAAATGAAAATAAACAGTTGTTGGTGCTCTTCATAAACCTCCAATGGAAAGAATGTATTTCTCACAAGTTTAAAGACTGACAGCGCCGTGAGTAACCAAACAATTACGAGAAGCCGCCCGGTGTATTTCTGTGGTTTTGCAAAGGGGCCAAGTCGGAAGGAAAAGACATTCCCGGCATTTTCTGAAGCTAGATGAATACAGAGAAGAAATACAGATGAAACATGGAACTGCTCTCCAGAACGCCTGCCAGATTCCTCGACTTTTTGGCAGACTGATTGAATTTGGCAAATGTAGCCAGTAGCAATCTTTTCCATTAAAAGGAGCAGCATATACTTTATTTTACCATACTGTTTGTGCATTTTTGACCCTCCCAAACTGACTCTCTTTTTTTAGAAAGTGATTCTTTCTGCAGAGTTGGCTGCAATTTCCTTTATTTGAAACGGATCATTTATCACCAGAAAAGCTTCAGGGCACAGCTACTGTTGAAGGCTCCAACAGATCTACAGCTCGGCAGGAAAAGTGACTTTTTCTGAGACCAAAAGATTCTTTGATGTGTGCCAACAGTGTCTTATGCCAGGCTATCACCTTGATAGCCAAACCTGTTTAAATTTGATGGGTCCCGGACCGTACACTTTAGACAAGATAAGTTACCCAGTGCGTCATTTTCTTTTTGTGTGTGTGATCAGAAAAACTGTAATGCAGCCGATGTTCCTAATTTTGGTAACACGATTAAGTTAAGGAGAAGAACTCTCCAGCCCTGAATCTAAATTTCATGGACTCCAATACTCTTTAACCCTAATTTTTTTTCTCACCCGGCAGTGATTTTATTGTAAACTTACTAGGATGTGTAAGAAACAATCTCTAAAAATATGATGTTCAAGAACAGAAATCAAGGCCACGGTTTCTGGCTTCACCAAACTCAGGAAGGGAGGCTCACAC
Source organism: Camelus bactrianus (assembly GCF_048773025.1). Lineage (NCBI taxonomy): Eukaryota > Metazoa > Chordata > Mammalia > Artiodactyla > Camelidae > Camelus > Camelus bactrianus. The sequence goes on along the minus strand of NC_133573.1, from coordinate 8,083,952 downwards.
CTGAGAGGTCTTAGATGCAACTTGGATGGAAATGACTTTTTGTTTTGACCTTTCATTGGTTTCCACAAAACTAAAGAAAAATTTAAAAATTAGAGCATTCACCTGTTGCTATGAAGTTTTTGAATGCAACACAATGGGCAGTTTTGGGGTTTTTAAAAAGCCAAAAATTCAAGCAGCCTTTGTACAGCTGACAGTGACTTGGGTATACTATTGTTCTGATGTTATTTGCCATCTAGCACACTCTTTCTTAATCATTAAGTAGCAGCTAATTTAAAGCAAGGGAAAAACATTAGCTAGGTATGAGAGCCAGATAAACCCTGTGGTTTCAATTTAAAGTTTGGAGCCAAGAGTGACAGATATAAAAATAAGAATCTATAATGTGCCAAGTTTGAAATCCCAAAATCAACACGTGAATGCTTCACAGGTTTGTATGTGCATAAAATGAAGACTGTTTTGCATAGATTTTTAAATGGTGAAGAAGTGTCTTAAACTTAGGTTGACAGTATAATAATTTAATCACAAAGTATTTGACAAAAAAAGAGCCAGAAGTTACTGCTTAAATTTCAGAATGCTAAATCCATACCAGCAGTTGGCAATAGCTAGGTCTGGAATATTTTCAATAAAAATTATAAATAATTACCTCTCACATTTTATAATTTACATCCCTTTAACTCACAAAGCTTGCCTTATGAAAGAGTCCTTTAATAAAAATAAATAATAAATAGAGCTGGCCAAAGCTGTTAGCAGGAATTTATAATTTTAACAAACAAGGCACAACATTTTAAAAGTGTGGGGTGAAGTGGCCTCTGTACATCTTCGAAAGACTTGCAATGATAATGTCATAACAACAGTATATGTAACTCTAAAACACTGCCAATAACAGCATGATAATAAAAGACAGTGAGTGTCAGTTGACCTAACAATTTCTCATGTCGTTTGGTCCAGAACTCTAAATCATGGCTTGTCACATGAGTATACACCTTTACAAGTATCTTCCCAGCTCACCAGGAATGCTCCTAACTGTCCTTGTCCCTCACCCCCAGCGGCAGCCTTGGGAGCCATTTTTAAGACACCACACTGCTTTCTTGTCCCCAGTTGATTGGCCTAAGGATGAGTACTTTTCCCAAACTGAGCCAATCAGATTCCTTTCCCTGAGATGTTTGAATTGAAAGTGAAAATAATATGTGACCTCCCTGGGTGACCGGAGAGTAAACCTCACGGCAACAATGGAGACAAATGTGGAGAAACGGAGCCGAATCTGAGAAAGAATAAAATGAAACAGATATAGAAAGGAGGAGAGAGAGCAGATGAAAGAAAAGATGCTAAAAAAAAAAAAAAAAAATGCCAGGGGCCTTTCTCCAACATCTTCTGAGGGCTCTGCTTTCTGGCTCGTGAGATCTGTCCAACGTCCATGTATCCTGTTTGGTGCCTCAGCTTCTTCAAGTTGTTCGTGCTGTTTGCAATTCATCAAATCCTGATGGATCCTGCATTGTATCTGCGGGGCACTGGGCACATCACTGAGACTATTGGACTGAAGCTTCCTCATCTTTAAAATGGGGACAGTAAAGCCTGCATCCCAAGGTGACTGTGAATACAGTGAGAGAAGGAATAAAGCACCCAGCCCAGTGGCAAACACTCGGTAACCGGCTGCTTTTTGAAGAAGAGATTATCCTATAGTATGTATTTTACAAAATACATACAACTATTTATATTAACCAAATATTAGTCTAAGAAAAGCACTGTAGTCTCTTATTATTAAGCCTAATAGTCTAATATTTGCTAACTATTCTTTTAACAGGTAACTCCAAATTATTTGGTGAAATTTAAGATGAGAATGGGCATACCAGCACTATGATCATCACTATGGCTGTTTCCCTCTTTCTAGCAGGGGAAGATGTTTGTGAATGGATCCCTAGTTCTTCCTATTCCCTTAATTTCTCATCCAATCTGCAGCGAAGCCCTGTCCGGGCCACCATGCTCTCACACACTGACCAGCTCACCAGCGCTAGCGGGCTCTTTGCTTCCACTCTCTGGCCAGCTCCCTGCATGCCTCCAAGAGAGGTCTTCTAGAGCCACAAATGGGAGTCATGTCACTGTTCTCATGACATGTTTTTGATGGCTTCTCAGTACACCAGAATAAAATCCCAATTCTTTCTCTGGCCTGGCAGTCCCCATGCCATGCAGCCCCCATGCCATGCAGCCCCCATCCAGCTCTCCTGACACATCTGCGTCACTCTCCTTCCCCTCTCGCAGCCTCAGCTGCCCTGCTCTTCTCACAGGTCCTCAGAATCTCTACGCACATCCCAGCTTGTGCCCTCTGCACATACTTTCTGTCTGTAAATCCTTCTTTCTTCATTCTGTGTGTCTTGCTGAGCTGCACCTGCTCCAAGATGCTTTCTCTGACTTCCTGGTCTAAAGTAGGTTATCCCTCTGTGACTCTCCATGCAGCCCAATTTGTTTCCTTCATAGCATTCGGCAAACTGGTAATTATTTTGTCCATGTACTTGTTTTCGACCAGATCCTTCTAATAGTGCCTAAAAGGGGTATGAAACTCTTGGTGTTACCCTCTCCTCCTGAATTCTGGGAGTGGTGAGAAGAAGGCCAGGTCCTGCCTGTGTGCAGAATCTGTATACCCTACCTTTATTCTATTTCTGTGAAAAAGGAGTACCCTTTCGAAGGGGGAGTCATTTCCTGGACCAGCGCTAAGCATACGTGGTCATTCTTGACTACACTTTTTAAGAGGTTTTGCCTCCAATTAGCAATGCATATTTTCCTCTGATTTCAATAAATTAATAACCAATATATCAGGATGGAGTAGGATGGAATCACCTCTTTCTGCAAATAGTTATCAGTCTTCTACCATTTGAAGCAGTAATTTATTAAGAGGGGAATTCAAATGCATATGAAATTACCTTTTAAAAGATTCTATAAAAACATGGCCCATTTCCAGATTAACTTCGTAGAAACCAAAAAATAATTTCTCACAGTAAAATATTTAAATAAATTTAAATGATAAACTGAAAGGGAAAGAAAGTCAGATAATTGATTAAAATTCTGAATAAAAATATTTTTCCAAGTTTTACATTTGAACTTCCATCTGGCATGATGTCAGTGGAGTAAAAGTACATAACTTAATTTAACAATTACTAAAATCAATCATACACATACCCTTTGAGCTAGCATTTCTTCTCCTCAGCATATACCCAATCAGTGCTTATGTCCACCAAAAAATCATGTCAGGAATGCTCACAGAAGCACCAGTTGTAATAGACCCAACTCATTCTCATTCTAATAGGTCCAGGATTCTAAAAAAAAGTTTCATGTTCAAATTGCCCATTCACAAATTTTTCAGGAGCTGGATAAATACTATATAATTTGTGACCAATGTCTGAAATGATATGTAAAATAACATATTCCCTAGAATAAGCTAGAAATTGGCATGGAAAATAAATTAGGAAACCGTATCTGGAATAAATTAGAAACTGGTGTCATCATTTAAAAAAAAAATAGGCTGAAGCCACTTGTGGAGTATAAAGTCTTAAAAATAAAATAGAAACAGCCTATCTGCACACAAATCTGCACATGAAAATCCTGAGGGTTAGGAAGAGATTCAGCTGAATGAATAATAATAGTAATTTGTCTCCTTGGAAACAGTTGTGGAGAATGAATACAATTATATACATTTGTAGCAGATAAGCACAATTATAGTGGATGCTGTGGTGTGCTACACAGCCTAACAGAGCGGAAGAGTAACTGGCTGATGGAAAGTGATTTTTTATATTTATGATCACCTGAGAAGTAACTATAAAATTTAGCTTCTACACTTAATGAATTAATTAAGCATACACGTAGTATGAACCAGTTCTTCAAATTCCAGGATATTAGGACAAAAGGGTGTCCTCTCCACTATGAAGTCAGCAACGTTAGGGAAAATAAAAGATTACTTTATACTGAGGGTGGAAGACTTAAGGATTTTCTTGGTTAAACGGCAGCTTGGAATAAATATATGAAATACCTAAGAAGAACTTAGAAAAGTTACAGTGACCACATGTTCTGATCTCAAATCAGGAATTTTAGCAATTCATATAAAAAATTTTATAAGGGTATAAAAATTAAATCTAAGTCAACTTTGTAGAAAATGTTAAAACTGTATCAAATTTGAATAGCTAATAAAGGCAGTCATGGAAGAAATCGTTCAGAATTGTTTGATTCCTTTTTCTAAGTTTGCGTCAGAGCGTGTGCCTTCCCGAGCTTCTCAACCTTTACTGTGGGTATGAATCATCTGGGGATCTTGTTAAAATTCAGGTGCTGATCCAGCAGGGCTGGCAGACGGTCTGAGGTTGTGCATTTCTCACAAGCACCCCTGTGCTGCCCAGGGTCTGGGACCTCACTTTGAATAGCAAGTCCTTAGCCCTCCAGGTGAGGGCAAGGAAGGGCCCTAGACCCATCACCTCCTGGCCACAAGCAGTTTTTTCCATCAACAAACATTGCATGTTTTTCTGCTGACAGGAAGAAGGGTCAAGAAGCACTGTTCTAGGGGACAATCTTGCAACATATACTTTGATATCCTTTCAAGAGCAATTAAATTAATTGCATTGGCCAGGGGTCTGGCATTCTGGGTCAGATCTTATATTCTTGTTTTCAAAGCTTCCAGCTTTGAAGATAGTATTGTGAAGTAGGTAACACACAAATTCGGTCTTCTCTCAGCTAGAGGAAATTATGTTTTTAGAGGATTACCAGAAAGTCCTCCTCCTTGTCTTGCCTCTGAGACTGTCTCCACGCCTGCAGGGGGGCTGCAGAGTGGAGTACCACCACTGCCTGCTGGTGCTAACTGCACGAAGACCAGAGCCACACTCTCCCTGCTCAGCATGCCATCACTCACTGGAGCATTCTGAGTGTGCAGTCTTTTTTGGGTGGATTCAGCTTTCTGTGCAGTACAGCCATCATCTCTACGGTTCTCTAATCTTTTCCTTTGAAGAGGCTGACTTTGGAGCATCAGGGGGTGACAGATGTCAGTGATGGTCTGGCACTCTTGCCATGGAAACTCTGGTGGATCAGTGGTTCTCAAACTTCTGTGTGCTTCCCCCTCACTTAGGAGCTTGGTTCAAATACAGTTTCCTGGGTTATTATCCATGGAGACTCTGTGTCAGTTGATTTAGGTTATGGCCCAGCAACCTCCGTATTTTTAAACAAACCCCATATTGCTTCTAGATGGGTGGACTGTGGACCACACTTTGGGAATGCTGCTGTAATGGACCACAGTACATTAATGTGGCCCAGGAATAACTGGGGGGGGGGGTCCCTAATACCATAATATTGGGTAAGAAGATATGAGAGTTCTGACCCATAAGAAGTCATATGACTTTAAGAAAGGACAGTATTATTCATGATATGCTAAGAGGCCTGAGATTTTTGTCCCAAGTTTCCAGGTTTAACTTCAATTTCCAATTTAATTTCTTTTACTAGGGACTTCCCCTTCTATAATGTCATAATTAATGCTATTTATAGTACCTAGAAGTATGCCCCTTGGTGGTGGGAGATGTTTTTAAAAGTAAAAATAATATATATGAAAGGTGATTGTTACAAAGATCTTGGAATTTTGAAATATAGCTCATGTAGACCTAGAAACTTGTTACAGATTAGTGAAAAGGTTCTCCCCCCACCCCATCTACCGGGTCCCAGGCTTCTTTATTTAAGCACAAAGTGATTAGCGATGTGGGGATTAAAATCAACAGCATCATTGAACTTCACCTTCCCTCCAATCAGTTACCCCAAACTCCCTGCCCCACACCCTTTGTGTTCCCAATTCCTTTCTTAGTGACTGAAGAACTTAATCCCAAAGCCCTGGTACAAACCCCAGGGTTCTCTCCCTAGCACTCCCCTTCCTCTGCCCTCCACCCCATTCCTGGGAAGGGTAGGCACCTCAGTTTGAATGCATGGGAGAGCCCAGAGTGGTGACAGACACCGAGGGAAAGGCCTCACCCTCAGGGAATGGGACCGGGGAGCACAGTGCGGTGAAGTGAGGGCCCCCGCAGCCCGGGGTACTAAAGTGCGCCCTGGTGCCAGAGGAAAGGATACTGGTCCCCCTGAGCAAGGCGACCCAGCAGCCTCCAAATCCTCTCGTTGCGAACAGTCACTGCTTGATCGTTTGCCTTTCTGGCGACGGTTGCAGAAGCACGCTCGGACCACATCCTTCTCAAGCCCGAGCTGCTGGGCGATGTGGCTGATCTGCTGCGGGGTGGGTTTGGGGCACTGCAGGAGCATGCTCTCCAGGTTGCCTCTCACTCGGTTCTCGATACTCGTCCGCTTTCTCTCCCGGGCCTGCACGAGGGTCTCTGCTTTGCATACCTCCTGTAGATTCTCGTCGTTGTCGGCTTCCTCCACCCACCTCTGCAGCAGGGGCCACAGCTTGCACACGTTCTTGAAACTGAGCTGCAGAGCCTCAAAACGGCAGGTGGTTGTTTGGCTGAACACTTCCCCAGAGAGAGCCCCTAGGGTGAGCCCCACATCGGCCTGGGTGTATCCCAGGGTGATCCTCTTCTGCTTCAGAAGCTTGGCAAATTGTGCCAGGTCCTTCTGAAGAGCTTTGATGTCCTGGGACTCCTCGGGGCTTGGCGCCTGCTTCTCCTTGTCCAGCTTCCTGGCGCCAGCCGGGGCGGCCCAGGGCTCGGGGAGGCCCCCTCGGAGTTGCTCTCCACCCCAGCTCCCGCCGCGGCCTCGGGCTGAGGGGGCTCCAGGCCGCCTTGGGGCGCCAGCCCCACACCAACCTGAGGTCCACAGTAGGCCATCCCTCCACAGAAGTCATAGGGCGGGGGTCACGGGGGAAGCCCCCACACCTCGGCCCCCGGCCCAACCCCCGGCCCAATTACTGACCCACCAGGAGGCCCTTGGAAGCTCAGCCAGGTCCGAGGATCAACCCAGCCTGGCTCTGGCCCTCCTGGCCCATCGCCTCCACCGCCCAGCGGTGGCGAGAAGGCGAAGTCCAAAGCCAGGTGTCCCGCCATGGGGAAGGAAGGGGCCCCAAGCCGGGGGCCCAATAAAGCGAGGGCTCTCCAAGGGACAGCTCAACCCCTCTCTCCCTCCCCAATCCCACCCACTAGCCTTGACCTCTCGTGAAAAGGTTTCAATGAAGCCCAAAGCTCATGTATTTGGGAATTATAGTTTCAATTTTCTTAATTCTAAAAAATGTCAAGTATACACACACACACACACACAGCATAAAATACCACTCATATTAACTAAATCAGCCAGTATTAACTAATATATCATTACTTTTGGAAAAAATAGCTACATACATTAAAGTCTAGTAAAGATGAGAAATGTAATTTTTTTAAAGCACAAAATCATCTGGTTTTACCTTTATATACTATAACTCTTTCTAGTAATAATATTTAATTGGGATACATTAAGAATATGCAAATGCTGCAAGGCAGCAAGAGAGGCTGGAAACCATGAAGACTCGGGAGAAAAATACAGCATTTGGGACATAAGTGAGGAGAGAGTGTGAGGGCTGTGACGGCAACAGGCACCGCCCAGCGTAAAACAAGCATGTCCGCTGCCACGTCCCACTCCTTCCTCTGCCTTCCCACACAGCTGCTCTGCCTCGCAACGCAGTTCCCCGACCAGACTTAGTCCTTCACACCAGCCCTGAGCACCGGCGCCCACTCCCAGGACACTGCAGCCCGTCCTCACCGGGGCGTTAAGAGAACAGACTCTGGAGCCAGATTTCTTGAGTCCTTTCCTTAGGACCTGGGTGATCTGGGGCAAGTCACATAACCTCTGTGGGACTCCCTTTCTTGATCTGTAAAATGGAGACGATGGCCATTCCCATCTCACTGGATAATGGAGAAGATGGAAGGAGAGAATATATGTAAGTGCGCTTTTAGGGAAAACAGAATCAGCACATCGAAAGCTGAATAAATGGAAATGATACTACTTTCCTTACTATTGAGCACCTTTGCTACACTTAAACGCAGCTCCCTTTTTCTCCTTTTCTCACCTTTAGCTTTCAAGAAGGGTTGGGAAATTCATTTTGCTGCGGTTGGGGTGGTGGTGACCTGTCAGAGGTGAGATGTATTCATTATAGTGAAGCAGAGCTGGCATGGATGAGAGAGACACCAGTCTATTATCTCAGACCCTCTTAGGCACATGCAATTTCTCCCAAGGGCTCCCCGAATATTTTGGAAGACCAGTGATCACCTCAAGGGGAAAGGCGTGGCCTGGAGCTCTCCAGGGAAAACTCAGACCAAGATAAGTGCTTTAAAGAGTCATTCTGATACCAGATTTTTATCTGCATGTAATTTGTCAGAACACAGAGAATTAAGATTAGCATCCTTAATTTGTCCTGGAGAGGTTCTAATTTTGTAAACTTTCCTAGCAAAGTGCTAAACAGATAGATATGAAAAGGAAGGCTCCTATTAGATTTTATAAATAGAACAATTAAAGGGCGGCATGGCCTAGTGCAGTAAGTTTTGATTCTTTTTAAAGCAGCCAAAACTTTTTTGAAGCAAATCTCATGCCCCATTTCAATATGCAAAATAGGAAAATTAGCTGCTGTAATTGAGGTAGGTGACTACTCCCTGCCTGGCCCCCCATCCCAGGGCCTGAGTACCAGGCACTGATCTCCCCTGGGAGAACCCTAAGGGTCTCTGAGACACAGTTTGAAATTCACTCATCTACTGGAAACAGCACAAAACTAGACATCACAGTCATAAATCATGTTATACCCTGTGTTGATTGTGTGGTTTTTAGGGACTTCGCTTACCTGGGCCTTAGTTTCCTCACCTACAAAACACGTGTTTAAAAAACAGCTAACTCACCTCTACCAACTATCGCTTTCTGTGAGTGTGTTATGTAAGAGAAAATCTAAAAGGAGAATAAGAGTTCTGCTTCACACCAAGATAGGGCAACAGCGACTGGATTTACCTTCCTGTCTCAAGTAATTTGAAAATGGGGGGGAAAAAACACAAAAACAAAAAAACCCAGTGGCTTTCCAGTGACTGGACATCAGACAATAAAGCACAGTGATCTCTGAGAGAAGGGAAACATAAAATGGTTAGCCCTATGGTTGCCTCAGCCTACTGCCTGGAGAACTTACTGCTGAGAGAAAGTCTGCTGTCTGGAGAGAGTTTACAGATTGCAGTGCAGGGAGAGAACCCACACAAAGCTGGTTGTCTCCCTGAGCTGGAAGATAAGAGCTGGGAGTCTGGGGAACCACGAGGACCAGAGTCTTCAGGGAAAATTCCTGGGGAGGAGGGAGTTTAACACACAACTCTGGGGCTCTGTAGCAAGTGTCCCCCCGAGTCTTCAGTGCAGTACTCACCATCACCTGTGTGCAAGGAAATGACTTGAGGAAGGAAAAGGGCCACCGGGAAGATCAGATGGACAGTCTCTGAAGTCCACAGCCAGTGAAAAGTAGTGCCCAGTCCCACCCTCAGGGTGGAAGACATCATAATTTATGGGGTGTCAGGTAGAGCAACCAGAAGGCTCTTGCTTCAATAGTGGGGAAGAACTAGCACTTCTCTGGTTTTCCTAACAAAGTATAAAATCAAGAACTGAATGGATCAATTTGTTTCAGAGTAACATAACTGCATGCCAGAGCAAACCTCAAGAATATTTATAGGAATACAAAAAAAGAAAAAAGATATCCAACACCCAACACATTAAAATTCACTGTCTGACATCCAGTGACCCATGATAAAAAGAAAAGTCAATCAACTGATAGCAACCCAGAAATGATACTGGAACTGGATTTCATACATACAGGAAGTCAGAAGGAAGACTCAACATGTTATGTAGAGACACGAGTGATACACAGAAAGACCCAAATTGAATTTTGAGAGGTGAAAATTATAGTATCAGAAATGTAAAACACACTGGATGGAAATAAATGCAAATTAAACATTGCAAAAGAAAAAGATTACCGAACTTAAGGACGCAGAAATAGAAATATCCCAAATTAAAACACAGAGAAGGAAAAAAGAATAAAAAAAATTAACAGCACCTTAGGGAGCAGTGGGAAAATTTCAAGGAGCCAAATACAGGTGAAATGGAGTGTCCAGAGGACAGCAGAAAGAGAAGGGGAGAAGGAACGTGAATAAATAAAGCCTTGAAAATTTCCAAGTTTGATGGCACCTAGAAGCCCACAGATCCAAGAAGCTCAACAAACTTCAAGCACAAGAAACGTGAAGAAAACAACACCAAGGCACATTATAATCAAGTTGCTCAAAAATCAGTGAACATAATAAAATTTAGAAGTCAGAGAAAAAAGACATACGACATACAGATGAACCAACAGAAGGAAGATAGCAGATTTCTTCTCAGAAACAACGGAAGTGAGAATAAAATGGAGCAACATGTTTAAAGTTCGGAAAGGAAAAAAAGTCAGTGTGAAATTCTACACCTAGAAAAATATCTTTCAAAAACAAAGACAAAATAAAGTCTTTTTTTAGACATACAAAAGCTGAAAGAATTTATCAACAGAACGTACTACAAGAAATGCTAGAAGTCCTTTGGGCAGAAAGAACATAACACCAGATGAAAACCTGCACTACAGAAAGGAATAAATAGTACTTTTTCCTGTTGATTTAAATCTCTGTCGAAGATAATTATTTACAGCCCAAAACAAAAACAATGTATTGTGCATTTCGTATTATATGTAGGTGCCAAGTGCACGGCAACAGTAGCACAAAAGCTGGGAGGACAGAAATGGAAGTATGTTGTATGATTCTCAAACTATATGTTTGTATGTATACTGTAGCTTGAAGGTACACTACTGTGCTGAATTAAATGTGTATACTGTAAAGTCTAAACCAATCGATAAAGTAACAGCAGTGAATCACAACTATAATAAGGTAACAAACAGACTAAACCAGAATAATAAAAAAAATTAATTAACCCAAGAGAAGACAGAAAATGAAAAGAAAGAATAGATGGGAAAAATAGAAAACAAGTAAGATGATATGTTTAAAGCCAATCATGTCAATAGCACATTAAACATAAATAGCTTAAAACCCCCCACAATTCCCCCCAAAAGGTAGAGACTGTGATTTGAATAAAAAAGGAAGCCTCAACCATATGCTGCCTGTAAGTAGCCACTTTAAATAAAGATACACAAATAGGTAAGTGGATAGAAAAAGCTAAAGAATTTAGCATGCTAGTACTAACCAAAAAAAAAAAAAAAAAGCAGTAGTATTTCTATTAGTAGCAGAAAAGGTATATTCCAAAACAAAGAATACGACCAGGGATAAAGATCATTTCATAGTGATAAAGGAGTCATTAAGAGGACACACTATTCCTAAATATTTATGTACCTAATAAGAGAGCTTAGAAATACACAAAGGAAAAAAAAACAAAAAAACTGATAGAACTTCAAGGAGAAATTGGCAAATCCACAATAATTGGTAGAACAAATCATCATAAAATCAGTAAAGATGGAGAATACTTGAACAATAATATTAACCAACTTGACCTTATTAAATTTTATAGGGCACTTTACCCCAACCACATTAGAATATTCATTTTTTTCAAGTGTACTTGGAACACTAACAAGATAAACCATATTCTGGGCCATAGAACAAGTCTCAAATGTTTTAAAAATATTCAAGTAATACAATGTGTATTCTCTGACTACAGTGGAATTCAATTATAAATCAGTAACAGAAAGGCCACCGGAAAATCCTCAAATATTTGGAAACTAAATATCACACATCTAAATAAACCATGGGTCAAAGAGGAATCAAAAGGGAAATTAGAATGTATTTTTAACTGAATAAAAATGAAAACAACTTTTTAAAATTTCTGGGATGCAGTATTAGAGGAGAATTTGTACAACTAAGCATATTTATTATAAAATAATAAAGGTGTCAAATCAGTTACCTTAGTTTCCACTTTAAGAAACTAGACAAGAGAAAATGAAACCCCAAAGTAATTAAAAGATAGGAGATAATAAATATCACAAAGGAAATCAATGAAATAAAATTGGTTGTTTGAGAAGATCAATAAAATTGATAGACGTCTAGCCAGATTGATCAGGATAGAAAAGAAGACAAAAATTACCAATATTAGGAGAGAAAAAGATACCATAACTACAGATTCTATGTCTATTAAAAGGATAAGGAGGTGGGAGGTTATAGCTCAAGTGGTAGAGCTGCATACTTAGCATGCAGGAGGTCCTGGGTTCAGTCCTCAGTACGTCCTCCAAAAATAAATAAATAAACCTAATTACCCACCCCCCAAATGTTAAAAGGATAAGGGAATATTTTAAACAACTTTAGGACAACACATTCACAATTTAGATGAAATGAACTAATTCTTGAAAGACACAAGATATGAGTTCACTCAAGAAGAAATCAATAACCTGAACAGCCCTATATTGATTAAAGAAACTGGATTTGTAATTTTAAAACTTACAAAAATTAAAACTTTAGGTCCAGATGACTTCACTTGTGAATTCTACCAGACATTAAGGAAGAAATAATACCAGGACTATAAAACCCTTCAGGAAAATTGAATAGGAAGGAATATTTCCCAGCTTACTCCTTGGAGCCAGCATTACCCTGATAGCAAAACAGAGAAAGACATGATAAGAAAATAATACTATAAGAATGAATATAGAGTCAAAACTCTAAGCAATATTTCAGCAAATTAAGTTCAACAATGTATTAAAAGGGTAAGACATCATGACAGAGTGGGTTTATCTCAAGAATGCTGAGTTGGTTTAACATTTGAAAACTAATGTAATTCTCCGTAACAACAAACTAAAAAAGAAAAACCATAAGATGACATCAATAGATATAGAAAAAGCAGTTGACAAAACCAGCATCTGTTCTTGATAAAAAATTCTCATCAGAGAAGTAACAGAAGAGAACTTCCCTAACCTGATAAAGGTTATCCAAGAAAGACCTACAGCTAGCATTAAACCTAATGGTGAAAGACTGAGTGCATTATCCCAAGACAAAGAATCAGACTAAGACCTCTGCTCTTGCGGCTTCTCTCCAACACTGTACAGAGTTTCTGGCCAATGCAATCAGGCAAGAAAAATAAATGAAAGGCATCCAGGCTGGAAAAGAAGGTAAAGTCTTTATTTGTAGATGACATGACTGTTCATGTGAGAAGTTGGCAAACCACAATCTGTTTTTGTATGGCTTACAGAATGAAGAATGGCTTTTGCATTTTTGTATGGTTTTAAGTAATAATAACAACAACAACAACTACATCCTACAGCAACAATAAAAGAAAGAAGGACCTCAGCAGAGACTATATGCCATCCATAAAGCCTAAAATATTTAGCATCTGGCCCTTTAGAGAAAAAGTGTGGCTACCCTTGGACTATGTAGAAAATCTGACGGGATCTCCAAAAACCTACTAGAATAAATAAATGAGTTTAACAAGGATGCAGGATTTAAGATTAATACACAGAATCAATCATATTTCTATAGAATAGCCATAAACAATCAGAAATCGAAATTTTAAAAATATTTACTGTAGCATTAAAAAACATTGATTACATAGGGCTACATCTGACAAAAGTTGTGGAAAACCCATGTGATAAGCGCTACAGACTGTAGCTGAGGGATACGAAATAAGATCTAATTTAATGGAAAGAGTCCCTTTTATGGGTCAGAAGACTCAATATTGTCACAATATCAATTTTCTCCAAAAAGATCTATAGACCTCATGCCATTCCAGTCAAAATCTCAGGAGGTATTTCCTCTGGAAAATGACAAACTGATTTTAAAGTTCATATGGAAATGTAAAAGAACCAGAATAGCCAGAACAACTCTTAAAAGGCAGTAAGGTAGGGAGACTTATACTACCTAACTTTAAGGCTTATTAAAGCTATGGTAATTAAGACAGTGTGGTACTGGAATCAATATAGACAAATAGAATAAGGGAACAAAACAGATATGTATTCATTGATTTTTTTTCCCCAAAATTGCAAAAGACATTCAGTGGAGAAAGGGCAGTCTTTTCAATAAATGATGCCCCTATGCTCCCCCCAAAATGAACTTCATTTCATACCTAGCATCATAAACAGAGATTTACTCAAAAAGGATCATAGACTCAAATGTAAAACCAAAAGCGTAAAACTTACAAGAGAAAACATGGAAAATCCTTGTGACCATGTGACCCTGTGACCAGATACAACATCAAAAGAACGATCCATTTTTAAAAAAGATTAACTGGACTTCATCAAAGGTTAAGAACATCTACTGCTTAAAAGGCATAGCTAAGAGAATTAAAAAGACTAGCTCCAAACTGGGAGAAAATATTTGCAACTTACACACGTGGTAAAGGACTTGTATCGAGAATACATACAGTACTCTCAACGCTCAATAAAAAGGAAACAAACAACTAAATTGAAAAATGATCAAAAAACTTGAACGCTTTACCAAAGGCGTTATGGAGCTAGAATATAAACACATTAAAAGATGTTCCACATTGTTAGTCATTAGGAGAATTGAAATTGAAGTCATGAGATACCATTTCACACTGATTAGACTAAGTCTCATATAAAATAATGTCTAAAATAAAAAGACTTGACTATACCAAGTGTTGGTGGGGCTGCCCCTGTACACTGCTGGCAGGAATGTAAAATGGCACCACTACTTTAGAAAACAGATTTGGCAATTTATTCAGAAGTTAAACATACCTATATCGTATGATCCAGCCATCACTCCTAGGTATTTACCCAAGAGGAATGAAAGCACATGCCCACACGAGACTTGTACACAAATATTCATAGCAACTTATTTGTAATAACCCAAAATTGGAAATAATTCAAAACTCCATTAAAAGTGAAAGGATACATAAATTGTGGTATATCTATTCAATGGAATACTACTCAGGAATAAAAGAATGAACTATTGATACCTGTAAGAGCAGAGATGAATATGAAAATAATTAAGCTGAGCAAAAGAAGCCAAAAAACTGCATACTGTGTGATCCCATTTATGTTAAGTTCTAGAAAATGCTAATCTATAAAAACTAGTCTGTATTGATAGAAAGCAGATCAGTGGTTGCCCCAGGACAGAGACAGGCAGGAGAGAGGGTTTACAATGGGGCAGCAGGAAACTTTGGGGGGATCACTTTCTTGATCTGATAATGATTTTGTTTGTGCATGTGTGTGTATAGTATACACATATATATGTCAAAACTTACCAAATTGTATACTTTAATTATGTGCATGTGTACGTCAACTATACTTTAATAGAGCTATTACATTTTTAAGTTAAAAAATAACAATGAAATAAGGAAAACATGTGACATGTATAACATTAAACATGATAAACTAAATTCTAACTTACTGGAACCCTTAAGTAATCATAAATTTCTTTCTCACTTTAAAGGAAAAGTGCAAGTACCATAATAAGAAAAAAGTCAATGGGAAACAAGTCTTTCCATGGCTCTCTATGTGGTATTATATTCACTGACACCTAGAAGTCCTCCTAATTAATTTAACTGCGTATTGTCAAACAGGCTATTCTCAGCACTCCAAGGAATATCTGAAATGTGAGGAAAGTACTCAACCGTAAGGTTATGTGAAGAGTTTTAATTAACAGAAAATATTATAGTTCAATCAAACATGAATTACACAGACTTGTATATGGACAATGAGACTGCCTAGGGGAATCTTGGTACCTAAAGCCCATTTACTTGACTCAAAAGCATTAGTGGTGTTTTTCTTTCCCTGCACCAGGCTTCAAAAACCAAGGGGTGTGTTAGCTTCTGGGTTCATCTTCTGTCACTGTGGGATGCCACTACGCGTGCCAAGTCTGGGAACAGCCAAGGGACTCTCTTAGCTCTCCCTAGATTGCCTCCTCTCCCCTCCCTCTGCCACTGCTGGGACTGCTCCAGGTCGTATTGTAGGCAATCTCTTCAATTTCCTGCCTTCCAGAAAGTTATAGGTAGTTTCTATCTGCCGGCTATAGACGTGTGCAAAAACAAACGGAAGGTCACCATGGGGAAGGGAGCTCCGTGCCTCTTACGGTCTCACCGTCTCTCTATCTGATCACTTTCCTGTCTTAGGAAAGGGCTTGTCTTGCTCAGTGTTCCTGCACTTCTTCCCCTCTTTCTGTCACTTTCCTCAGTTACAGTTTTGTTGTCATTGACAAGTAACTTCGCTGTATCTCCTAGACTTCTCATGGTTTCAATATTGTTGCCAACACTTCTGCTTCCACATTCAGGAGGTTTTGTAATGATACAAGACCCTGGGCTGATACTCGGGGAAGGATGTCTGTGTGAAATCATAAAAAGAAAAAGGACTGAATCATTCCTATCCCATGGTACTCGTCAGAGCAGGGCATTTATCAGATGTTCCTGGAGAAGAGATTCCTACCTGGAGAGGTTCTACCACAAGGATTATTTTCCATCAGAACTGAATCAGGAAGTCCTTGTTGACTGCTTAGCAGCGTTTAAACACAAACCCTCGGAAACCTGTTCTTCCTTTGGCTTCTCGAACTCCTCCTGGTTAACTGCTGATTCCTGACTTTGCTTTGACAGGTCTTTTTCCTGCTTCACATGCTCTGTGAGTGAAAATGTAGACCTTTCCCAGGCTTCTCTAAACTCTCTGCCAAAAGCATCTCTACCCTTGTTCATGGCTTAATAGCTCTCCACTGATACTTCCCGAACCTTCCCCTCTCCCCTGTCTCCAGACTTGTGCTGTCCAATAAGAAAACCACTAACCACCTACTGAGAACTTGAAATGTGGCCAATCCAAATTGAGATGTATCATACGTGTAAAAACACACACTAGAGTTTGAAGATTTAGTACCCCCAAAAAGATAATGTAAAATATTAGTATTGTGTATCGGTTATATGTTGAAATAATAATATCATGGATATACTGGGTTAAAGAAAATATATTACTGAAATTAATTTTACCTGTTTCTTTTTTATCTTTTCTTATATTGGAGGGACTAGAAAATGTAATATTACATATGTGGCTTGCATTACATTTCTACTGGACAGCACTGCTCTAGACCTAAAATTCAAACTGTTTAAATGGAACACGTTAGAAACTGAACTCAGTCTATTCCAGACCCTCAGGCCTGCCGCTTCCCTGTTACTGTAGGATAAATGTCAGTTGGCATGACACAGATGCATAAAGTCAGCTGCTACTGTTGAGGAAATTGTACAACAAAAGAGCTAACTCTAGAATAAATTACATATAAACAGAGTGACAGGATGCCTCTGGTAATTGTCAAAGAGCCTGTCCACATTGCTCATGGGCAGCTGCTGCAGGAATGTTTGCAGGACTCAGAAATAGCACTGTGCAGTCCCTCAGTATCCGAGGGGGACTGATTCCAGGACCCCTACCGATACGAAAATCCATGCATGTTCAAGTCCCTTATATAAAATGATGAAGTATTTATACATAACCTATGTACATCATCCTGTGTACTTTATTTTTTAATGTTTTTATTGAGGTATAGTTGATTGACAATATTATGTTAGTTTCAGGTGTGCAACATAGTGATTCACAATTTTTAATTATACTCCATTATAGCTATAATAAAATATTGGCTATATTCCCTGTGCTGTACAATATATCCTTGTAACTTATTTATTTTATATGTAATAGTTGGTACCTGTTAAACCCCTACCCCTTCCCTGCCCCTCCCCCTTCTCTTTCCCCATGGTAACCACTAGTTTATTCTCTGTATCTGTGTCTGCTTCTTTTTTTGTTACTAGTTTGTTTTATTTTTTAGATTCTACATATAAGTGATAACATACAGTATTGTCTTTCTCTGTCTGACTAATTTCACTAAGCATAATACCTCCTAGTCTATCCACATTGTTGTAAGTGGCAAAATTTCATTCTTTTTTATGGCTGAGTAGTATTCAATTCTATGTAAATACCATATCTTCTTTACCCATTCATCTGCTGATGGACATTTCAGTTGCTTCCAAATCTTGGCAGTTATAAATAATGCTGCTATGAACATTGAAGTGCATGTATCTTTTCAAATTAGTGGTTTTGTTTATTTTCTGGATATATGGCCAGGAGTGGAATTGCTGGGTCATATGGTAGTTCTATTTTTAGTTTTTTGAGGAATCTCCATACTGTTTTCCATAGTGGCTACACCAATTTATATTCCCACCAATAGTGTACAAGGGTTTCCTTTTTCTCCACATCCTTGCCAACATTTGTTATTCATGGTCTTTTTGATTCTTACTTGGACAGGTGTGAGGTGATATCTCATTGTAATTTTGATTTGCATTTCTCTGGTGATTAGTGATGTTGAGCATCTTTTCATGTGCTTACTGGCCATCTGTATGTCTTTAAATCATCTCTAGATTATTAATAATACCTAATACAACATAAATGCTATGTAAATGGTTGTAAATACAGTGTAAATGATATGTAAATAGTTGCCAGCAAACGTGGCAAATTCTAGCTTTGTCTTTTGGAACTTCCTGGAATTTTTTTCTGAATATTTTTGATCTATGATTGGTTGACTCTGTGGATGTGGAACCCACAAATACAAAGGGCCAACAGTAAGCATTTGACTAGCAAGGTGGTGTAGCAATTAGGGACAAAAACAGCCAAGGATTTGCCAAAATAGTGGATAAAGTTCATATGCATTTGAAGTCAGACATGTTAGCTACCCGGGTGACACATTCACTGTAGGGACTTTCGCCACCCTGATGTGCCATGTGTTTTCTTGCATTGTCTTGGCTAATGGAATCTTCCTTTTCACCTAGTCTGAGACCTGGCATTATTTTTGACTCAATCCTTTCCTTTCTTCCCCACGTCCAAGCAACTACCAAACCCTGCTGATTCTGCCAACACCTAGGACACCACAGCCACATTTTCTTCCTCAGTCAAGAAAACCAAAGAAGAGAGACACAGGTCCTCATGCTTCCCCCACAGCCTCACAAGGGAGAGCCCACCAGAAGGCCAGCCTCTGTATCATGATGGAGTGGCCTGTAATAAACTTGTAAAATACCATTCTTTACAGGTAGAAATGCCAGGTAGCTGGAAACGCAGGTGGGAGGGACAGAGATGCTCTCAAGATACCTTAGGATGACCTAGGAAAGGGTCTCAAGGGCAAGAAAATCAACTTTCCTTCTTTGTTTTTCTCTTTCCTGTCCCCTCGCTCTAATCATTTTTATTGCTTTCTTTTTCTGATATATATAAGCCGTGTAGGTGGGTGAACACAGGGTCAACAGTCTTCATAGCAAAATACAATTCATAAATGATTTTGGATTCCCTGTTGACTTACATTAGGAGAAATAATTGAGAGTTACACATCCACCTGGCATGTGCGTCAAGTGAACAATAACATGTGAACCTTACTACATTTGAAAACTTTCTGAGGAGTCCAGAATTTCTCTCCTCAAAGTAACTGGCAATTGTCTAAGAACGTTCTATGTCAGACCCTTTACCAAGCTACTTAATTTTCATAGCTTCATTAAAAAAAACAAAAGTCTTTAGGTCGTGCATGTTAGATTGCCCCTGTTCAATAACAGAATGTAAAATTTTAAATTAGAAACATCTCTTTTGAAGTGTGAACATAATCACGTAGGAGTGATGGCATTTTTTACCATTCTTCAGCAACCGGAAGTTAACATTCCAGTATATTTTTTATAATTAACTTAAAAAAATAGTGCTTATTTTAAAGCATGCTTTTTATGCCAGCTTTTTGCTTGAAGAAACTCATTTGGCCTAACTTATGTGCTGTAAAAATGGATTTATAATGGAAAGGTTGACACATTTAAATGTAAATTGGGTTTAATTTCAGAAAAATTAACATCTTATTCTTCAGCTGTAATAGATTTAAAGGATAAGTTAAAATAATCACCTCAAAAAATTACCAATTGGCATTTTAGGAGTCTTATTCCTCCTAAGAGGTTTCATATTCAGCATATATTAAGTTGGATGGGATATGATTAACTGGCACTTTTATTAACTTTTGTCTGAAAGATAGAGCTCACTTTGGGCCTACATTTCAAAGTGTAAATGTATCAGGTTGTCATAGGCTCCAAATTGAGATAATAGACAGTAAAACTATATTGTGCAAGGAAACAAGCCATAGAAAAGAACTAGAATTTTAAATCAGTTTTTCCTAATACATGTAAGCTGTTCATGTACTGCTGATTTTTTATATTGATCACCATCAAAATATTCCATTCAGAAGCTCTTGGGTGTTTTCAGTGTATAGATACATCAAAGTCTATGTGCAGAAACTTCCCTGCCTGGATATTAGTTAAAGGCAAAGAAGGTTTGATGCGCAGGTTTTTTTTTTTTTTGGAAGAAACATGTTCTTCGAATTGGTTCTTTGCTTAAGGCCACGACTGGCCTGACTGTCTAGTTCTGTTTGTCAGCTTCTTTGCTGTTCAGTTGGTGCCTATATTTTAATATTTAAGTGCTAGGTAAATAGAATATTAAACAGAATTATGAATACCGCTGATTGTTCATGCACTATACATTTTCTTTCATCAAATTCAACTTATGGAGCAGCCACTTATTTAATTGAGCACATTATACATTCTTTGATTTAGAAAACATCTATCTCCATGCAACTTTTCTGCAGCATTAACCGTGAGAACAGTAACATATAGCTCATCTGCAGCTGTGACCCAACAAGAGGGCAGTTTTGTGTGTTCAAAAACCCCATTTAGTAAAACCTTAATATTACTTGCATGTCTTTCAAAACAACAACAACAACAACAACAACAACAACATTGACCCCACTTGGACTGAACCACAAAGCTCATCAACTTACCTTCACTGCGCCGTTCTCATGCATGGTGATGCAGTTATCAGCATCTTCTGAGAGCTGGTACAAGGCTTGGGCCGTCGTTCTGTGCACGTTGGTGTCATTTGATTTCAGGTAACGCACTAACAGACCCACTGCCCTGTGCTCACCGAAGGCCTCTCTGTTCCTGCCCCACATACAGCAGCGGGAGATAGCTTCTGCTAGATGCTGCCTCAGTTTGTCATTAGTCTGCACAAAGAAAATGAATTGTGGTATGTGCATCATAACAACCCTGTGAGATCATATTTATGCTCTAGAGGTTTATTACCCACTGGCTATTCAGGTGGTGTCTTGATGGGAAGTAGTATTTGGGTGGGTCACCAATGGATCAGGGTTCAATCCTGCGTTTTCTTTTTATGAACTGAGTGTAGTGTGTGCACCCACAGGTGGTCAGGTGTCTGACATGAGTTATTTGCCTCCTTTTGAGTAAGTCTACTCACAACACAGAATGACAGATCAGCAAGTGGTTTAGTAATAAAAGTAACTGAGTAATATTGGACATTCTTAAGGGAGCCCGTCGGTTGACTGGGATAAGAGGCTTCATTCTACTTCTTCTACGTCTGCAATTCCCCTTGGTCCCCAGAGGGAGAAAACAGTGCAGTAAACAATGACAGGTTCTGAGTCTGCCACTTTCCTTTCTGTGCTCTTTATGCAGACTGTATCCTTCTTTTTGTATATAATGACCTCCTATAAGTATAACTGAATAATGTTATAGTTTTCTGTTTATTAATCATACCGATCTCTTGATTCAGGCCATACCTTGGTGTCCTTAACTGAATCTGGCAGATACTCTTAGGAACTTAGTATTAGACTGGCCCTAAAAAGTGTTCTAGACCAAGCAGGCATCTAATGATTGAATTTCTGCTCTGTGACTTTTCTGCCAAGTGGTAGTCCAAGATATGCTCAAATACCTCTGGTCATGGTGAAGTCATTATCTCTCAAGGCTGCTTGTTCTATCTGGCACAGCTCTGGATAAACAATACAGTGATTGCCAAAGTCTTCCAGCTCAAGAATGCCATCAACCCATACTTGCTGAGCTGGGGCAGGCTCACTTAACTTCTAAAGTTGGCGTGAACAATTGTCTTTAGGCTCATGGCAATGATGATGGCGATGAAGATGAGAGGGAACACTTCCACAGTAACACTTACATTTGCCACCGCTTTACTTGCCAGCGATAAACGTAAAATAGCCTCTATTTTACAAGGATCTTGCATATTAATGTTTTACAGTTTAAAATACACTTTCACGTTATTAGTCTCACAGAAATTAAATGAGTTCACCAAACTCTCATACAGCATAAGTGATGGATATTAAACCTGAATTCAGATCTCTAGATTGATTTTAAGCTCATTGTTTTTGCCACTACACTGTGGTATCTTAACTTAATGTGCATTTTAAAATAAAAAGATGTGTTACTTACTGTATTTGCTATTTTGGACAATAAAGGGACAACGCCATAATCTGTGATAATAGCTAAATTTTCTTGATCTTTTGCTATGTTGGTAATAGCAGCACATACACTCGCCAGAACCTCTTTATTATCTGATTTCAGTAAACTGACGACAAGTTCCAAACCACCAATGAAGGAACGAACCATTTCTCCAGCATCCTAGATAACAATAAAAATAAAGAATATATCAAAAAGAAACCTACACTTACCATTTTTTTAAAAACAGAAAGTAATAAAGCTGTGGAATATACCTTTGGCATGACAAACAAATTCAGTTTAATTTATTTATATATTACATATGACTTTTATGCATGTATGTATAAAATACGTGTGTGTATACATACACACAGAGACAATTCAGTTTCGACAAATATTTATCAAACAATTACGTGAGAGTCACTGTGATAACTACCAGGGATATAGAAGTTAACAAAGCACAGCTGAGTCTTATTTTTTTGCAGTAGTGATATCTCATTAAATCATTACAGAAACCAAATTAGCTGATACTGAACCACTGCTCCTAGGGGAAATATTAGGTTCCTGTGAGCGTCTGGCCACATTGTCATCAACTGATCAATACTTAACCTTGTTTTATGTGTGTGTTTCTGTTTAAAGACATCTCATTTCATATATTGTTCATTCATTAACATTAAAATCATGGACGACGCACTGTAACTCATGCCTGAATGAAGCTTATCTAATGTATTTTTCTCTCATCACAGCCTTCTTGTACTTAGGAACATCAGACAGCACTATGCATGGGGGCTATTTTAAAGAGTGAAATCACCAACTTAAAAAACCCCACAAAGTGTGGAAAATGTGGCACCAAGTAGACTGCAAAATGGATGCTTATTGATGGTGTGAGAACTGAAACAAGAATGCAAGGCACTGTCTTGTTCAACCACAGCTGTGTGCATGTGTGTTGGGCAATTTAAAATTTTCACTTCTCTGTGCACGTCCAAGAATGACTGAGAAAGTGCTGTGAGTGTTGCTTTGGGAGTTACAAAAAAATGTTAGCAAGTAGGTGAATTCCCAGACAGATTCTGTGAATAATGTAGATTGACTGTGTATAGTCTTTTGCCATCATGTTGCTTACAGTCTAGTGGGGAAGATGGCCATTAAGAAGTAACACGTAGAATGAGTAGCATGAAAGGGGAAGAGGTAAAGATATTACAAATGCATATAACAAGGGCCGTCAGCTGATGTAAAGTTTCAACGATTGCCTTGGTGATATTTGCAAGCTATGGCTTAAGGGATGAGAGTAAGAGGTGGTGATGGTTTGGATGAGAGTGGTGGTCTAGGCCTGGAGAGAAGGGTGTGGATTTCCGAGGATTAATTGGAGAAGATAAGGATGAGTGATTTGGTGATGATCCTGATGCGCTGATGTTGGAAAGGCAGGGTTTGGTTTTGTTCTCTTTCGGTGGGAAAGGGTGGTGTTAGGTAACGGAAGACCAAATTGCCAACAAAGTACCCACAAGACATAATATAAGCTACTCAAGAGAAAACGAGAATCAAGGTGCTAGTATCCAACCAAAATGACCTACAAGCATGAAACTGTGTAAACACGGAAGACTTCAGGGAGTGATGTCAACAGAGGCCTTTCCTGAGGAGTCTACTTGAGAATGGGTGTCAGACTTCGAAAAGACTAGAGACCCTGACAAAAGGGTTGCAGTTTTCTTAAAATCTTTCAATGACTTCATTTCCTTCAGGATAAGGTCTAGCTGACATTCACAGTCTCAATGCCGCCCTCTTATCTCATTTCCTAGTACACTCTCACTCTTGCATCAACTATACTCCAGCCTCTGGGATTACTGTTGTTCCCTAAAGGACCATGTTTTTTGATATCTTTGACCAAGTTATTTTCTTTACCTGGAGTTTAGCCCTAGTAAACTACAAACTCCTACTTAGCTCTGAAAACTCTGACTCATCTCTTAATAGCAGCTTAAATAATGGCTCCTCAGTGACATGTCTCCTATCCCCCCGTCTCAGTGTTGGTCACTCCCTCCCCTCCATATTCTTGTAGATGGTTTTCTCCGAAACCCATTTCCTCATTCTCTCATGTTTGTCAGGACTTGCTTCCGTTTGGTTGTCTAATTCTCACACACAAGCATCAGGAGAGAGTGCCTCTAACCCAGACGTACTTCTTGACTGGCCCAAGCCTATCTGACGTCTCCTTCCCCTTGCCAACTATTTGCTTGGGGTGGGCTAGATAGCCCAGTTATGGCTAATGAGTTCTGAGATGATGACTCCTAGGAATCTTCTGAAGAAGTTTTTCCATTTATAAGAATACCTAGAATGACAGAACAGAAAGAGGCCAACAGCCTGGGTCCTCGAGGACATCGTTCACCTGCTGAGTCAACTACTCTGATCTGGTTATTTAAAACCAAAGGCATCTATAGTTGGTTGATTTCATCATATGTAAGTCTTTTCTTATGGGTTCTCTCCCCATTAACGTGCGAGTCCTTCAAGAGCAGAAGCACCTGGTCTCTTTCTTTGACTCTCACTTTGGACGTCATCTGGTGTCTGTCACTCAGAGGACTTTCAAATAAATGTTTGTTGAATTATGACAAAATAGAAGGAATAAGGGGACTATAACTTTAAGATACTTAACCACTGTCACAAACACTAAAAAGAAAAGTGTGTCAGCTATGTAGGATGGGATATAAACAGATAAGATCCGTTAGTCTCTCATTCTAGTGACTTCCTGATTCTCTCGCTGCTTTATCAGTGGAGGCGGTGAGCCACAGCACCGGGGCCGTCCTGGGAACAATAACAAAAATGACCACATCTGCCTCTGATCCAAGAGCTTCCTAAGATGCATGGTATGAGACACAGGGAGCCAAAGTCTCAATGAGGTCATGAGCACAGCTCACCGAGGTCTTGTAATGTTTATAATCTGTGGGACAGTGAATGTTAGGCTCCAGCCTACAGGCCCCTCCAAAGTTTGTTTGTTTTGAAGGTAAGACTTCTTTCTTTCCTTCCTTTATTTTTTTCTTTTTAGGTTTAATGATTTTAAACACATGACATCTTGCCTCACATAGTTTCTATGGAAAGGGAGACAGTATATTTGAGGATGGAAAAAGTAATTACTCTACCAAAACTGTCTCTCACTAATGCTAAGCGACTGGGCAAATTCACCACATTTTCCACCTTCTCACATATCTTAAAAACTAGTCTTTGCCAGTTTCACCAGTGGTACAATATTGGTTACAGACAATTCAAATTTTCATCTGTAATGGAAAAAACATTAATAATCATAGTGATAATACTAATAATAGTAATATAGTAAGAGCAGCCTAATTTTTTTTGGCAGTTTACAAAGGACTTCCACATACACTATCTCATCTGATCTCCACAGCTCTGCCTTAAGGAGACATGACATCCTCATTTTACAGACAGGAAGGCTAAGGGCTCATGCCCAGTTAGCGACAAAGATAAAAAGCAACTTTAGATATCCTGATTTCTCATTTAGTGTCTTTGCACAGCAACCTGTGTGCTTGGCCTTGGAAGTACTAACAATTGTAGTTGTCACATTAAAGCTAGTTTATAAACAGTCAGAAGAAGCTTCCCAATTTAAAGGGTTAATAATTCCAAAAGAGGTGAAGCTATTTTGCCAGTGACATTTCCTAAGACATACAAGAACCATAATTGAAAAAATTAAAAAAAAAAAAAGAATATGAAACACCTTCATACTGCTGTTACAGTAACGTTTGAATGGCTGAATAGGTAGGAAACGGTGTCGAGTTCAAATTAAACAAAATTAAGTCAAATGCACCAATAAGATGAAAATAGAAAGTAGCAAAACACTTTTGGTTAAAATTCAACTAACAGGAAAATATTAAGACAGATTATTATTTACAGATTAATGAATAAAACAGAAAACTGGATGTTTGGCATAAAGCAATTAAACTAATGGGCATGAAATTCTCTCTCTTGCCTCCAGCAAAAAGAACAGGCAGTTTTCTGACGAGGTGAGATACACATAGTGCAACCGTAAAGCGCATACAAGGCCTTAACAGGACTCAAGGCAAAAACTTGTGACCGGAAGGGCTATAAAAACACTGCTCTCTGCCATACAGAGACCACACGATGCGTAATATAGTATTTGAGAGAGATTTTAAAATAGCACATTGCATATAAAAAATTTCAAAAATGCTACATTCATATTAGAATAGCATGTTAGAGAAACCAAAACTGAACAGGCAGATCTCGTCCAAAAGGTATATTCAATAAATTGCTTTCAAATTCTAAATATACCCACATAGACTCAAGGAGAGCAGGCGGCGTGTGGCTCTATCACAGTAAGATCCTTGTTCTATTCCTAGTAGTTAACAAGTCCTACAGCTTAAATATATACAAATACATATATATATACACTCATACATATATATACACACAGACACATACATATATATATGTATATATAATATCTCTGATTTAAAATTACCTTATAATTTCTAATGTAGTTCTTCAAAAATCAAAAGTAGAACATCAATTATTATTCCTTTCCTTCTGAACTGAAGGAAAAATAAATTAATTTCAGGTAAAATAAATGATTCAGTGGCTCACAGTTTAGATTTGTGTGGCAGAAAATGTATTAAACTTTGAAGGTGGCTTTACCCAATTAATTTACAAGCTAAATTTTTAAAAACTTTAATGGTTCTGATTTTTTTGTACTTCCTTAGCCTAATTTAAGATAATTTGCTCAAATATCACAGTCAGCAGTGATTTTCCGTTTTACTTTGTCCTGTGTTGATTCTGCTTTAGATGCAATATTCTGTTAATGAGGAGGCCTGAATTGTGAAGCACCTTTGTGCATCCAGAGGCTTATGTAGGTAATTAAATGACATTCTTAGCCAATGATGTATTTGAAAGTCAAGTTTATAAGTATAGATGCTAAACAAATACAAGTCATATTATCATAAAGTAGCTGCTATATGTAAATCTGTGCATATATATACATATATACTTAATTTTAAAATATATATGTTGAGAACCGTTTCTCACCTGTACTCAATAACCCATAGATTAAGATGGGTAAAACAATTTCTGATTAATACCCAATCAGATGCTTCTGAACAGTGAGTTGTGTAAATCAGGCTAAGAACAACACTTGAAACCATAATCTTGACTGAAAAAAAAATTAACTACATGAAATACTGCACTTCCAAAAAACCCCCCAAAAAACAAGGAATCTCCAATTCATGAAGAGATTGCTTTCCAAAAGTTTACTTGTTGGCTCTGTTATGTCACATTTTTTTCTATAAATATATGATTAGCTTCCCAGTTCGTCAGATCAGAGTCTCTTTAACTCATAATGAACCTGAGATGTAACATTCTACTACCTGCAGCTAATCCTCACTTTCATGAACGTTCCTTCTAACATCTGAAGCCAGATACCTGTTCTTCATCTTCTGTGTTGTGGACCTTTAATTTTCATAGTAAATGGTTTCCACTGGTCTCCCCTCTCATTTCTCAGAGTTTCTCTGAAAACACACCCAGAGTTTAACACAGTTCTAGATGTGGTCTGCCTAGAGCAGAGTGTGGCAGAATCCTTACCTCCTATGATCTCGACACAGAGCTTCTGCTCGTGTGGCCAACTGCATGCACTGTTTCAGTGGCTATAGTGCCCGATTTGTTCATGTTAAGCTTTGCAGTCAGCCAAAATCCCTATGTCTTTTACAAGTGAATTACTACACAACCAGAAGTCTCATTCCTTGCACTTATGTGAGTCCTAGCTACTTTTCATTGCATAAATTGTGTTGAACAATTTTCATGTGAATGGGATAAGATTTTAGATGTAAATCTGACATGGTGAAATTTGTCTATCTCTATGTAATACTTTGAGAAATCAAGAGAGCCATCTGGGATATTTTGAGGTGAATAATTTATCCAAACATCATCATGTTTAAAAAAAAAATTCTGTAGGGAGGCAAAAAAAAAATCTAGTTTTTAAGGCAGTAGCTCTCAAACTTTGTGGCACATGAGAATTACTCAGGGGAACTTCTAACATTCCATCAGCTCAAGTTGCACCCTATCCCACTTAAAGCAGAATGTACGGCAGCAGGAGCCAGCATCTATAAAGATCTCTAGGTGATTCCAGTGTGCATCAAAGTCTCGGAACCAGTGGTTTAAGAGTTTAAGTCACATAGTGGGAAAAGCTGGGGACATAGCTCAGTTTCATCCCTATCAGCTATGTAGTTTGGAGCCAGCTACTTAACTTCTCTAAGCTTCAATTGCCTCATTTGTAAAATGGAGCTAATAATAGTATTAATCTCTTGAGAGTTGTTAAGAGGATAAATATAAAATATATAACAAGGTGCCTGGCATATAATAATAGCTGTTATTAGTGTAATTTTCTAATTATTTTGAGTATGCACTTGTTACCAATAGTCTGTACAACTAAAACATCAACTTAGTTGAATTGAACTTGCAGTTTATTTGAGTCCACATATCATCCACCTGGGTGAATGTGTTCAGTGTACATGACTCAGGTAGCAAAAAACATTTCACTATGTAATCAATCCTATTTTGAAATCCAAAGAAGAATGAGTCGGCAAAACTATATCTTTGGCTGTGGTTAGATAATATATCTATGTTTATGTATATCATTTAAACCACTTTCATTCATCCATACCTCCATCCATTTATTCATCTGGCAAACTAGGAGCCTCAGAAATGTAAGATGCTATTTCACACTGTAGGATTCAAAATAAGTAAGACCCAGATCAGTAGCTCTCAGCCTTGGTTTCATATTATAATCGCCCGAGGTAATTTTCCAGAAAGATGAATGCCTAGAGCTTAGTCTCAATATACAGAACAAGGGTAAAGCTGTTGCATGAGAATCTTTTTTTTTTTTTTTTGAAGCTCTGAAGATAATGTGTATCCAGACTAGAGAATAACCAGTCTGCATAATTATCAAATTGTGTTGCTGTTACTTCCAAAATACTACCATCAGTATAAAAATGATTAACTCAGTTAGCCCACATTTGAGTCCAAATTTAAGAGTAAACAGAGGAGAAGCACTTGTGGAATGGTAGAATAAGGATCTGATCCTCTATAACAACAGTGGGGACACTAGCCGAAAAATGGCAAAAATCAGCATTTTGGGAACTCTTGAATTTAATGAAAGGCTTGTAACAAGGAGTATTTATTCAAGAAAAATGGCTGAACCTCAGTAAGAACAGTGAGCTTTGTGGCATTTTAATTTTCCTATCTTCTCCCCAGCTCTGTAGTAGCCTTGAAATCCAATGGCCTTGCAACCATGGTATCTGGGAAACCTACAGCCTGGCAGCCACAGGAAGGGAAGAGTGGGTTTGGGGCTCCCCACAAAGCCCTGTTCCAACAGCATGGTCTCTATTTGATCTGAATGGCAACTTCTAGGAAAAGCTCCAAAGGCTTGTCTTTACCTCAGAGCTCATTCAGTGAGGAAAGTCCTAACCTCAGGATGTGTCATAAAAAACAAACAAACAAAAACAAACAAAACAAAACAAAACAAAACAAAAAACCACCAGTGGCAATTATTTAACATAAAATATGTTTGAGAGGGTAATACTAGTTGGCACAAACAAAAGGTCAACCAAAAAAAAAAAAAAAAAAAAAAGGCAGGAAAATCTTGGAAATGAGATGTCTATAGAGGGCTTTGAAAAACCCAGCATATTCCTGGGGATCTAAAATGCAACATGTAAGTGCAGGGCTATGCACATGCTCAGAAAAGACCTGAGACAACCATAACTGCTCACCTCTGGCCGACCACAAGGCTCTGCACAAGCAGAAATGAAGGGTAAGACAGACCAGCAGGCTGTTGGAGTGTTCAATGTGTGCCATAAAACACATACAGAGCCCTCTTCAGAGGGTGAGGAATCTAATGATGCATAGTGTTTCAGGCCATCTCTGCCAACTCATCAGCATGAGCTAACTAAGCAGAAACCTCAGTGGCCACACTGAAAAGGAATATAGGTGTTACAGAATTAGTCAAAGAAAGTCTCTAAAACAATAGCAAAACTACAACAAGTAGCAACAACAAAACCCCCAAGAAGGGGGGAATCTGATTTCCAGATTTCCTAAATTATATTATTTTAAATACAAGGCTTATAACAAAAAGATATGATATATACAAAAAAAGAGAGAAGTCTGCCACAAAGTATGCCTCAGGGAAAGAAAGCAGGTAATAAAATCTGACTGTAAAGGAGGCTGGACCACACTGGACTTAGTAGACAAAGACTTCACATGAACTATTATCAACATGTTCAAGGGATGAAAGGAAACCATGCTTAAGCAGTTAAAGTTTGAGAACAATGTCTCAGGGAGCAGAGAATGTTAATAAAAAGGTTTATTTAAAAAAGAATCGATTAGAAATTCTAGAGTTGAAGTTCAGTAACTGAAATGGAAAATATACTACATGGGGCCAACATCAGATTTGAGCAATGAGAAGAAGGACTCAGTGAACTTGTAGATAGGTAGGTTCAGATTATCTAGTCTGAGGATCCAAACAAAAATGAACGAAGAAAAATGAACACATTCTCAGAGACCTACAGTATACTGTCAAGCATATCAACCTACATACATGGGAGATCTGGGAGAAGAGACAGAGAGAGGGACAGAAAGTATATTTGAAGAAATAATGGCAAAAGCTTCCCAAATTTGATAAAAATACTTTAACCTATATATTCAAGTATCTTAATGAATTCCAAGAAGAATAAACTCAGATACACACCTAGACACATCATAGATAAACAGTTTAAAGACAAAGAGAGAAGCTTGAAAGTTGCAAGCTGTACTTGAAAGGTGTACATGTCTCAAGACGTACAAGGAAACTTCATTAATACCAATAGCTGACTTCTCATCAGAGAGCATGGAGAAATTACCAAGATGGTAGACTCAGAAGTTCCAGACACTTGTTCTCCCATGGAAATGTTAACTAACGGGCTGACTAAAGTAACTTTATAGGAACTCCGGAAACCAGTTCAGAGATCTATAGCAAATAAGCAAACACTGAAACAAGAAAGAGTCACATTCAATACTTGAGGAAATTTCCAGGCATTTTTACTTGCATATGTCCCATCCCCTTCCTGGCAATGCTACAGTGTGGTCAGGAGGAAGCAGACCAATTCCCAGTTCCCTCCCTTGGCCAGAACAAGAGGAGTGCAAATGATTTGCAACATTCTAGCCTGTGTATGAGCTACCTGAGAGACTGCTTTCTGTCTCACATGCCTAAGAACTTAGATGGGAAATTGTGGCAGACTCTGGATCTCAGGTGGCAGAAGCTATGGAAGGCAATGATAGGCATTGTGGGGCATGAAAACTGCAGGAGGACTGCAGACTCACATACACCTTGGGGCAAGAGATTATAAGAAGAGGAATAAAATAGAACATCTAAGGCCCCAAGAAAAAGCTGAGGTGAGACTCTTTGGGAAATTAAGACTTTAAAAAGCAGATTTTTAAAAGTGGATTCACAGGCCAAGATAAAACATACGCTCAGAAAAAATCTGAGATGCCCTTACACCTTTACCCTGGGTTATTCCAGCAGGAATGACAAGAGTGACTAGTGAAGGTCTTCCAAGCTAATCTGCAACAACTAGGAGAGGTGGCTGTTTTTTCAAATGCCCAGTTTTCAACAAAAGTAGTCACAAGATATACCAAGAAAAAGGGAAGCATGGATCATTCAAAGGAACAAAATAAATCTCCAAAAACCAACCCTGAAGAAACAAATGCATCAGACTTAAAATGTATCAGGTAAAGACTGTAAAACATCTAAAGTATGATCAAAGAGCTCAAGGGATACACAAAGAATTCAAAGAAACAAGGAAAATAATATAGAAACAAAAGGAGAATATCAACAAAAAAGATAGAAATTATTTTTAAAAAACCAGAAATTTTGGAACTGAAAAATATAATAACTGAATTGAAAAATGCACTAGAGGAGTAAAATTACAGACTCAAACAAGCAGAAGAAAGAACAAGTGAACTTCATTTGAAATTAGTAAGTCTAAGGAGCAAAAAAAAAAAACAGAGAGAGAGAGACTTAAATGACACCATCAACAGATCATTATATTTATTATGGGAGTCCCAAAAGAAAAAAAGGGGGGGGGGAGGGCAGAGATATCACTTGAAGAAATAATGGCTGAAAACATTCCAAATCTGAGTAAACACATGGATATACAAAGCCAAGGGGCTCAGTATGCTCTGGGATAAACCTAGAGAGACCCCTGCTGACTGAGACTCTTTAAGATCAAACTGTTGAAAGACAAAGAGAGGATCAGTAAAGCAGCAGAAGAAAAGCAGCTCCCACCGCCAGGGAGCTCCCAGCGTGAGTGCCAGTGGGCTTCTTCACAGAAACCGCGCGGGCCAGAAAGCAGCTGGGTGACATATTTAAAGGTCTGGGGTTAAAAAAAAAACAAAAAGCAACAACAACTATCAACTGAGAAAGTCTGTCTTCGACAAAATTGTCCTTCAAGAAGGAAGGAGAAATTAAGAAATTCCCAGACAGCCAATAGCTGAGGGAGTTACCACTATTTCTGCCATAAAAGAAATGATCAAGGAAGTCCCTCAAGTTGAAATGAAAGGATACTAGACAGCAACCTGAAGCCACACAGAAGTATAAAGTTCTCTGATAAAAGTAAATAGAAGAATTGAAACAGCAGTGTTATTATAGTAATTTGGTTTATAACCCCATTTTTTTTACAAGATTTAAAAAACAAATTCGTAAGAATAATTATAAATCTGTTATTGGATATGCAACATATAAAGATATAATTTGTGACACTGATGACATCAAGGGGAGTGGAAAAGTGGAACTGTAAAGGAGTAGAGTTTCTGCAAGTTTTTAGCATCAGTTTAAGATAAACTGTGTCGTAACTTTAGGATACTGCATGTAATACCCATGGTAACCACGAAGAAAATGTCTATAGAGTATACACAACAGGAACCAAGAAGAGAATAAAAGTGTATCACTACAGAAAATCAGCTAAACACAAAGGAAGGCACTAATGAATGAAATGAGGGACAAAAAAGCATAAAACATACAGAAAACAGGTATCAAAATAGCAAAAGTAAGTGCTTCCCTATCAGTAATTACTCTAAATGTAAGTGGATTCAACTCCCCAATTAAAATACAGAGTTGGGCAGAATGGATTAAAAAAAATACAAAGAGATCCAACAATATGTTGTCTACAGGAGATTCACTGTAGATATAAGGACACACATAGGTTGAAAGTAAACATATGGGAAAAGATATTCCATGAAAAGCCAAAAACTAAGAAAAAAAAAAGACAAAGAAGGATGTAAAATAATAAAAGGGTCAGTTTGACTAGATACAATACAATAATTATAAACATTATATACCAACATCAGAGCTCAAAAGTATATGATGCAGATGTTGACAGAAATGAAGGAAGAAATAGACAGCTCCTCAAAACAATAGTCAGATACTTCAGTGCCCCACTTTCAATCATGGATCAATCAATAAGGAAATAGAGGAATTAAGTGAAAAACACTCTACCCAACAACAGCACAATATACATTTTTCTTAAGTGCACACAGAACATTCTCAGACAATATTTTAGGCCTCAAAACCAGCATAATAAAAAAAAAGATTGAAATCATACAAAATATCTTTTCTGAGTGTAATAATTGAATGAAAATAGAACTCAACAACAGAAAGAAAACTGGAAAATACACAAATACATGGTTATGAAACAGTGCACTTGTAGATAACCACGGGGTTAAAGAAGAAACCACTCTATTTCCTAAAGAAGAAAACTGAAAAACAGTAGAGAAAATCAGTGACACCAAGAGCTGGCTATTCTAAAAGGTCAACAAAATTAGCAGATCTTTAGCTAGACTAATGAAGGGAAAGAGAGAGAGAGAAGATTCCAATCCAAAATGAGAGAAGGGACATAACCATCCATTTAGGGAAATAAGGATTGTAAGAGAAACAATTGTTTGCCTACAAACTGGATAACCTAGAAGAAATGGGTGAACTTCTAGAAACAGGTAACCTACCAAGACTGAATCATGAAGAAATAGAAAATATGGACACATTTATAGCTGTTAAGGAAACTGAATCAGTAATCCCTTACCTTCCAACAAAGAAAAGCCCAGGACTGGATGGCTTCACTAGTCAATGTTTCTGAACATTTAAATAAGAATTAACAACAATCCTCCTCAAACGCTTGCAGAGAATTGAACAAGAGGTAACACTCCCAAACTCAGGGTAAGAGTCTAGCATTACCATGATGCCAAAGCCAGATAAAGACACCACAAAAACCGAAAACTACAGACTAATATTGCTTATGAATATTGATGAAAAATCCTCAACAAAACACTAAAAAACCATATTCAATAAGGATTATACACCGTGACAAAGTGAAATTTATTCCTGGAATAATATGGTTCAAATCAGTAAAAAAAAAAAAAAAGAAAATCAGAGTGCTACCCGACATGAACAGAATGAAGGCTAAAACCCACCAAGAGCGTGTCATTTGAGGCGGAAAAGCATTTGACAAATTTTAACATCCTCACGTGATTAAAAAGGAAAATTCAGCAAACTAGGAGTGGAAGAAAACGGTCTTAACATAATAAAGGCCATATAGGAAAGACACACAGCTGACATCATGCTCAGTGGTGAAAGACGGCAAGTTTCTCTCCAGGATTGGGAACTAGACAAGTATGCCTGCTTTCAGGGAATATAGCCAATATTTTACAGTAACTGTAAATGGAATATAGCTTTTAAAAACTGTGAATCACTATATTGTACAAGTGAAACTTTAAAATATTGTACATCAACTGTACCTCAATTTAAAAACAAAAAAAGCTGTATGCCTGGAGAGAAGGAAGGACACAAACTTGCAATGAAGAACTGGGGTCCCAGGCAGGTGTCTGAGTCAGTGAATTTTGAGATGGCACAGTTTCTGACGGTGACAGATGCAGGATGTGACCCTGGGCATTCTCAGCTGAGGTGGGGATGATGATATGATTAACTTAATGGACGAGATTATTAGTTTAATCAAGTAACTGGTGACTGATAAACTGTACTTTCAAAGTGGTTAAATGGTTTCCTATGCAGCTAACTGTTGGCACAATTTTGTATAGAACAGGCTATGTCTTTAGTGGTAACTTTCTGTTTTGTACGTTACACCTCTGACAGTTCTATCCCTTCCTAAGCCAGCAACCTCCCTCGGAGCCCTGTTTGGAGTCGGAGTTGAGAAGCCCGGAACGGAAGAACGGTAGCAAGGCAGGAGGGGGGTCCGGGTGAAAGCCGCAGATTTGACCTGGGGATAGCGGTCCTTTTCAGCTGCGATGTGAAGACAACTTTGTAACATCCTCACTTTTATCTTGGCCCTTCATGTGCCCACTTGGAAATCTGGCACACAGAAGTATCTGCAATACAGTTCACTTTAGTTTATAGGATTTTAGAAACTGGGGGCCAGATGAGGAGCATACTTTGAACTATTTGGTGGCTTAAAAATGATAGCTGACCACAAATAGGCCAGCCCCCCAAACACGGATTACATTTTAACAGGTTTTCAATGTGTTTATAAAAAAAACAATACAGCCACTTTGGCACACCGTGGACAGCTACACATTCTACGGCCCGAACATGACCACAGTGGATCTCCTCCGCGTTTGTGGCAGAGTTCTTAGTACGAAACCACAGCCCTGCACCCTTTTTCCCCAGCTTCTCTTTGGCTTCCTGATTGGGCCTGGCTCACCGGGCAGCTGAAGTTAAACAGAAGGTGATGTCAGATTCCCGTCCTGTTTGATCAGCTGTGCTCTGTCCCACCTGTACTCAGGCAGCTGGCCTCATCACGCCTGGGGCTCAGCGTCTGGAGAAGGTCGCCCAAGCTTGTATCCCAGCCGCACAGAAATGAACCTTCTCTTCTCTTTGGGGGGATGATCTCAAGTATCTCCTGATTGGCTTCTCTGTTTGGGGCAGATCCTTAGGCCGCTGGTTTTGAAATTACCAGAGGTTTTTTTTTCTCTCCAAGATCAAAGTTCAAAAGCAGACATTACTTTCTAAACAAGTAGCAAAATTAGATTCAAGAATGTTATGGGGGTGGGGCGGAGGATATAGGTCAATTGGTAGAGCGCATGCTTAGCAAGCACGAGGTCCTGGATTCAATCCCCAGTACCTCCACTAAGTAAGTAAATAAACAAACAAACAAACAAACAAACCTAAATACCTACCCCCTCAAAAAGTAAAACAAAATAAAATAAAAATTAAAAAAGAAAAGAAGGTTACAAGGCCAGTCTCATGGGTGTATTACTGATTTGGAAGACAGATTATTTGTTTTCTTCCTAGTGCTACAGCTGACTTATTATATAGAGTATTGATTTTAAAGTAAGAATACCTGTTTCCCATCTAATTCACAAGGAAGTGGTGATTATAAATTAACATGAATTACGTGGGTCACTTCTTATGAAAAGGCCAATAAATATATTTAAACTTTTACTTTTTTCTCAATGAAAACTTTAAAAAGTCATTAATGAGAAGAAACAGAATTAAGGAAATTACTTTAAATACTATCTTACAGCATTCACAAAAAGAAAATATTTAAAAAGCCATGATTATTTTAAGAAAGAAACATGATTCATGAATGCTGGCAAAAGGCTTGAAAGTGATTGTAAGTGATGTAACACAATTATACATTCCTTATGAATGTCTGTAATTTTTCATTATCTTATTATTCATGGAGCACAACTTTGAGTTGATTTTCTGCAGCAGAGAATTTGGGTTCTTAAGAACAAAGGATTTAATACATGGAATTTTGCCAGATTCAGTTGTTGCATTCTTTACATCACAAGATCATAACACTGAGCACCTGTTCAACCACTGTTTTTCTCCAAAAATATGTTTGATCATTCAGCTGGAACGGAACAGCTTTTCACTTCCATTTACAAATCTCTCACACTTTTCACAAAGCAGCTCTCTCTGCAACCAAACTCACAGCTCATGAATTTTACTAAATAACATCACTGCAGAGGTCACACCTTAAGGACATCCTTCCTTTTAAGTAATCTTAACTAG
The DNA here is from genome assembly GCF_048773025.1 of Camelus bactrianus. Taxonomy (NCBI): domain Eukaryota; kingdom Metazoa; phylum Chordata; class Mammalia; order Artiodactyla; family Camelidae; genus Camelus; species Camelus bactrianus. The sequence goes on along the minus strand of NC_133573.1, from coordinate 8,046,709 downwards.
AAAATAGCAACAAAGTTTCCTTAAGCCTTAAATGCTACCCTTTTAAATAAGACTACTCAGAAAGACATGCGGTGAATTTTCTGTAATTGGTTCACTTTAGTTCAGCCTCTGTTTTTAGCTCTTGATAGACTGAAGAATATTGAGTCTTTTTTTAACTGAAGATGCTTATTTCCTGTCTTAAATATTCTTTCAAGTTTTATGTAAGACCATAAAACAGACTCTGATTTCACACTCTGATCTTTCAATCATGTAGGGAATGGACAGATAATTATTAAGCTGGCAAAACATTTCTTTTTTACTAAGTACATTTTCTTTATCATTGATAAGCAATCAAAAACCGTAATATACTGACTTACTTGAAAATAAGGGGAAATTTTAAGCTTTCTAATTGAGACACTTGTCTCCTGATAGAAGTATCAATACTTTTTACTACAAAACCCGCACATTCCATTTGTCTGATACATCTAATCACAACATAATTACAATGCAAATACAATGCCAACTTACACAGGGACTCTATTTGCCACAGTCACCCACAATTCATTAGTGAAGGCTTTGATTCTGCTACTTTGTTGTCTAGTTCATTTACTGATGGGTAGCTTTAAGTATTTCCCAGCAAGAAAAGTGGCAATCCATTCACTAGAAGTAATTTTCACATCTCATTTTCTTAACAGATCTGAAAATGTGTTCTAATGTATGTGCTGTTAACAATATAAAAAATAGGTAACATCTGTTCTGAGCAGTTGACATTTCACCATATCCACTCCACATGGACACATGCACAGCGTGCTTAGATTTCACAGTGCCTGACAGATGTGCAAGGACCCTTAAGTAGCAATAACTTGGCTGAAGGCACGTCTTGTGCTTTCTGCTCATTGGCGCTGCTCTTGGCGGTAACTGACAATGGCTGGTTTCTGCCGCAGCACGGTCAGTGCCATTAATCCAGACAAAGAAGTTATTTATTTCAAAATGATGCCAATGCCTGTGATTCATAAGTTAAGTCTAAAATGACTTGCAGAAACATCTTATGTGAAAAATGCGGAAATGCTTCCTTACAAAATAAAAGGAAATTTCTCCTAGAAAGCTGAGTCATTAACTTACCTGATGGGGGAGGGGTGGGGAGGGGGAGGAAGAATGGGGCAAAATACCTGGCAAGATTCTTTCTGGTTCTGTTATTTTACTGCAAGCTGGATGCTCAGCATATTCAAAAAACATTCCCTGTCTCTACTTCCCCTTAGAACTTGTAATCTTATTAGAAAACAATTTTAATTCACCCAAAAACAATTAACTATACAGAATGCTACTTGAAGATGCTAAATTGAATATAATCAAGTGATTTTGGATGGTGATGTAAAATAAGACACATGGAATCCTAAAAGAATTCCAAGTACACATAATCTCCATGCATACAGATACTTACATGTATCTTTACCCATACTATTTCAGCTTATCCAAAAGGAAGTTGATTGCAAAATAGGTTGTTATATTTTATGTACCACCGAGGAAGAGAAAACACCACCCTTTAACCTATGACACAGTGTCAATTATAAAACACATCCCTGGGGAACTGTGCTTTCTACCAGTAGATCAGAGATAGATTTATCTTCTCTCCCTATGTGAAGAAACATTCTAGAAAGGCTCAAATAATGGAAGTTTTGTCTCATGTAACTTCACTCTGTTTTTTAACACTGGAAACTTAGTTGCATAAATACTATGCATTTATGTTAAGATGCCAAAAAATGGGCATACAAAATGTAATGTGTGCCTTCACGGGGTCTGGCAAACAATTAGTGCTAAATAAATGTTGAATTAATGAAATTATTTGATATGCCTAAAGATTGAATTAAATTATTGCTAACTTTTAAACAAATTGAAGTATAGTTGATTTACAATGTTGTGTTAGTTTCTGGTATACAGCATACTGATTCAGTTATATATATAATTCTTTTTAATATCCTTTTTTATTATAGATATTGAATATAGTTCCCTGTGCTATAGAGTAGGATCTTGTTGTTTATCTGTTTTATACTTAGTATTTTCTATCTGCAAATCCCAAACTCCTAATTTATCCCCACCCCATACCCTCTTTGGTAACCATAAGTTTATTTTCTATGCCTATGAGTCTGTTTCTCATTTGTAAATAAGTTCATCTGTGTCATTTTTTTAGAATCCATTTTTTTAAGAATCCATATATAAGTGATATCATTTGATACTTTCTTTGTTTGACTTCACTTAGTCTGATAATCTCTATGTCCATCCATGTTGCTGCATTTTTTCATTGTTTTTTTTATGGCTGAGTACTAGTCCATTGTATATATATACCATACTTCTTTATTCAGTCATCTGTTGATGGAAATTTAGGTTGTTTCCATGTCTTGGCTATTGTAAACAGTGCTGCTATGAACACGGGTGCAATCATTGCTAACTTGTAATTTTATTCTATTCATGTATTACCATGAAGCTCAAGGCAAAATGTAAATTTAAATGTAAATGCTTGTGAGGTATAAACCCAGTCCAGTTACTATTTATTAAAACTATAACATGTTCTTCACCATCATTTTATACTATGTGACTGTCTTCCACACTTATCTAAAGGCAGCCAAGGGAAGTAACAGAATTTGTGTCCCCTTGGGTATAATGTATGGGTGAAAATGAGATAAAAATTCACTCTACCCCCAAATTACTATGTTATAGGTTAAAAATCGAATAAAAAACAAAACAAACCCTTTTCTATTCTTGAGTTGTGATTAATTCTTGGTATAGGTATTGAAAAAAAATCAACATTTCATGGATTTTAATTATTCATTTGGTTTAGTGTGAAAAGGATTCATAGATAACAGGTAAAACATTGTTTAACGCTTGCAAAAATAAATACAGCATGTCCCAAATTTCTTAGTGCAGTTTATGCTGTACTTAACTTCAGGAATACAAATACTTCAAAATTTGAATAGAAGAAGAAAATAAGAAATAAGACATTTCATTTTCACTTGTTTAGTCTTGTGAATTTTGAAAAATATACTTTTTAATTTTAATTTTTTAGTCTGTCTCATTGGAGATGGCAAACACTGACTGAACCAAAACATTCAAGTTAAAATTTTACTTCAAAGTTTCCAAAACTGAACAAGTGTTAAATAATGAAACTTTCAAGTAATTTTTTAAAGCTTTTTTCTTTAAATAGACTATTTTTAGAGCAGTTTTAGGTTCACAGCAAAACTGATCTGAAGGCTATGAGATTTCCCATATACCTTTTGCCCCAGCAGCTGCATAGCCTCCCCTATTATCAACTTAACGGTACCTGCCACATGGTACACGCAATGGTACACCAAATGATATTTTTAAAAGTTTGTAGCATTTACTTCTTTGACATTCTCAAAGCTTAAAACAGCACTCAGACTTTTAGAACATCTCATATTTTTAGGAGATTCAGGGGGTTTTCTTCACAAAGGAGTCACACAGAAAAGTCTTCTTGGAAATGAAAAGAACCCTGTATAGATTTGCTTGTTGACGTGTGTGGCAGCTCTGTTACAGTGAAATAGTAAATAATATGGGGTTAGAACTGGGTTCACATCGTAGCTCAGTCACCATACTTGTTATGTGATCTTGAGCAAGTAATTCAATATTTTTGAAGACATAGTTTATGCTGTTAAGGGAAAAAATCCAACCTATTAACTCCTAATAGTGGTTATCCCCGAGTGCTGAAATTACAGGTAAGTTTTCCCTTTGCCTTTGTTTTTAATTAAAAAAATTTTAATTGTGTTAAAAAAAAAACTCATAAAATCTTTGCTTTACTTTCTAAAACTGGCATAGTGAACATGGACCCATATGCCTTCTTATATAATTCTTGAGGTTTACAACTCTCATTAGCAGTTACTTTCCAAAAACAACTCTCCATTATCTGCACATCTTAGACTTGGGGTATTCCAAACAGTAGCCACTAGCTACATTTTTGAAAAGCTATGCCTCCTCCTCATCTGTTTTGAACTGATAGCTAAAGATGTTCATCATAAATTTAGTCATAAATGGTGTATTTTCTGATGTATATGAAATCAAAATTCTGAGTCTGCATATTTAGTTAATTCAGTTTATGGAAATGTCTTCTATATTACATAATCAGAAAAGCCAGTGCTCACTGTTGAAATAATCAGCCAAGTTATACTTACTGTCAGTTAGACATAGTGTTTTCAATTTTTAAAATTCGCATAAGGGTATTAATTCAGAGCCCTCTGATAACTTTGCTAACTGAGTTTGATAAATTCACTTCTCAATTCGATGGCTGGTAGATGGACAGACAGGAGAGGTTGGTCATGTGTTTGTTGCCTCGATGAAATAAGAAGTTGCCATTTTCAGTATTTCTAGATTATTCTAGATTCAGTATTACCAGAAGTTTTTCCTCTCACAGGATTCACCCTTGGAAATTACGCATTCTAGACTTGTCCTTTTGCTTGGTGCTCCAAAGCCTTCTCCTCAGAGCAGTGTGCAAGTAGGAGTAAGGAACACTGAGAGCTACCCTTCCCTTCTCCCTCACTCCCCCTCTTCCTTCCTTCCCCCCTTCCCTCCTCTTTTCCTTCTCTCCTTCCTTTCTTTCACCATCTGCACTGTACGCACACCCTCGTTACTTCACTTCTCACCCCAGTACCAACTGACTTAAAGTCTCACCTCTTGGTTGAAATATCTATAACCAATGACCCCCTAATTTCCATATTTAATGTGATCTTTTCAGCTTTCAAAGGTAAATGACCTCTTAGGAGCAAATGAACACTCTTCTTCTTTCTCGAGTTTGTTTTCTTTCTTGGCTTTCTTGAAACCACCCTCTCTTGATTACTTCATCACTCCTAGGTCTTCCTCTGTGACTTTCTGTCATCATTGGCCTTCTCTTTTAGCTCCATGCCCTCTGTGTTGCATCTAGCCCTTAGAACCTCAGCTCCCTCCCACATGCTGGTGACTTTCGGCCCCAAATTCCCTCCTGACACCCTGATTCATAGATTTAAGTGACTGCACATCTCTATGTAGATGAAAGTAAATCCCCCATCTTTTCCCAAAATCATGTACTTCCCGTGTGTGGTAAAGGTTATTAATTCTTAGTTGTCAAAGTTAAAATACAAAAACAAAAATTCAAACTCTCCCTCAACCTCCTTCTCACAGCCAGCATCCAGTAACTCCCCAATTTCCAGTTCTGTTCCCCAGTTATCTTATATTGCCTCTTCTTCTTTACAGACGCTGCCCCTGTATTAGGGCAGATTCTAATTACTTTCATCTGAATCACTGTATAGCTGAATTAATCACCCCCTCACACATGTTCTAATTAGTCAGCCAGCTTTTGTCACTTCCTCGTTCAAAACTCTTCAGATGTTCATGTTGTCCAAGTGATAACACATACAGAAGTTCTTAGTAAGGGAAGTGAACAAGCAGAGAGCTTCATGGATCTGTCTTTCCCCCAGGAGTGCTAAGAAAGGGAGTGAAGTTTCTTCTTCTTGAGAAGAGTTCAAAGACACTAAGTTGGTGGGAGTGGAGAGCAGGCAGGGGGCAGGTGTGGTTCAAGAGAAATGGTACCAATAGGAGCTTCTTAAGGAGGCTTGGATCCAATCTAACCCTTGGAGCCAAGGGCCAAAAGATTGACAGATTGGGTTGTTTTTAAAGTTTGAGTGTAGTTCGGTTTAGATTGCTAGCAGATGAGACCAGTTGGATATCCAGGACAGAATCCTGGGCAAGAATAATTAATGTAAGAATATTGGAACATCTCTTAAGGGCAGAAATAGATAAATAGTCAGATTTAGATTTGAAGTCCATAAGAATAAAGGACATAATTTATACATAATAAGAGCAGTAAGTAGAAGTGTTATGTAAACACAATGGTATCTCAACAATGATAATATTAAATGCTCTATTTAATTTCATATTTTCAATGATGACTGAACCAGTATCTCTAACATCCTTCTCCAGGGAAGTAAAGACTTACAGTATGTTTTCACCTATTACCTTCCACTACCTAACATGCTTTGAATCATCTGGTAGTTTAGATTCAGACTGTTACTCTTATAATACTATCTGCTTTTATTTTATGCCATTACTTTTAAAGAAATTCTTTCTTATTAACTTGATAAAATCTGAAAGCCATATTATCAACACAAATTCATTTTTACTTATAAAGTCTAATGATTTATTTGTTCATCATTGCTTCTATAACTCATGTTGTTCTCTTTCTTAGAACCTTTTGTTTTGCTGGAAAAAATTCTAAAGTTTTTTGTTTTTGTTTTTTCAGAAAAGGCGCATTTCTGACATTTCTAAAAGAACAATGTCTTTATTCTGTCCTTACTCGATGCTCACTGGAACGCTAGCTTTGCAGGGTAGAGAATTCCAGGATAAAACATCTTTTCCTCCGAAGACAGTGAAGCCGTTGTTCCATTTTCCTTCAGAATCTGTTGTGAATGATGTTAAATCTAATATTGGAGTGATTCTTGTTCTTATCTAGCTGTTCCCTTTCCTTTAATTTCTGGAAACACCAAAATTGAAATTGTATTTAGATATAGATACCTTTGTTTTTTCTGCTTGGGACTAAGTGGATCTTTTAAATCTGAAAACTAGAATTTTTGTTCAACTCTTCAGCTTACAGAAACCACTCCACCCCTTTTTTTAAAATGACTGTTTCCTCCTTCCAATTGCCCTCTTTCTTTTGGTATGTTTTTAAGTTCTATTTTCTTTTTACTTTTACTTTACATTTTAAGTTATTTACTAGACTTTATCTTCCAGATAATCAGTCATATCCTAGATTCATACATAACCTAGTATTTGTCTCTTTTATTACAGTCATTGTTTTGACAAATATGTTTTTAATTTTCAAAAGCCCTTTCTTAATCTGTGAATATTTCTTTTTTATTTTAGAATTTTGGGGCATAGTGGTCCCCACTGGGTCAGTCTGAGGATATTAATTTTAAAAATTTAGTGTTACCTTCTGTTCTTTATGTTATCTGTTTCCTCTGAAGTTAGTTCTGCTTGTTAGTCTTGGCTTGCCTCTAACACCATTAGCCTTCCAGAAGCACTTGGTGATCCTCAGTTGTTCATATGTATGAATGAAGGACTGGGCTGATTAGTTCAAGTAACTGATAGGGATATTCTTGAAGGATGTGTTGCAATCTTGCTCCAGTAGACTTCTTTCTTGCTTCCTAAATAATATCATTTATATTTGGCATTTAAAAAGTTTCTCTGGACCTTATATAATAGGAACTATATTGTATTTCTGCCTCAGAAACTTGTTTTTATTTTGCTCAATATGTTTGTGAGATGTATCAATACTGAGGAACACACTGCTGCAATACATTCATTCTTCACTGCTGCATTGTGCGACATGTTATGACTGTACTATCATCCTGTTGTCCATTTTCCTGTAGGTTGACATTGGAGGTGTTTTTATTTTTCCTTTTCTCTTGTTATAAAAAAAAATGGTTCCATTAACCAGTTTGTAATAGGTTTCCTCTACTATTAGTATATATCACAATTCACTTTTTACAAAAGATTACTTCTGGTCACAAATATTTAGGAAGATATTTAGAGGCATGTTAAATTTGTTATAGGAATTAAATGCTTTAGATAAAAATACTCGAGAGAAAAGAAAGTTTCTTTTGTATAGCACAGGGAACTATGCTCAATATCTTATAATAACCTTTGATGGACGATGGTGTGAAGGTGAGCGTGTGTGTGTGTGTGTGTGTGTGTGTGTGTGTGCAGCGCTGGGACGTTGTGCAGTACACCACAGATGGACACATTGTAATTGTAATTGACTGTACTTCAATAATAATAAAAAAAAAAAAACTCAAGAGAAATACCTCTAGCAACAAGGTTCTTAAAGGGAAATCTCTAAACCTGTAGAAAAAAAATTTTAAGTGAAGATAACAAAAAGAGATCGTTAAAGAAAATAGTAACATTTACCAATGAAGAGCTAAGACTTCAGAAACTTCCAGTTGAGTCTTTTGGTGTGTAAAAATTTTATCCATAGATTTTATAGCCAGTCTCTATTGATGGGTGAGAAAAGTGGGATTCATGAAATTATGTGACTTTTTCAAGGTAACGAAGAACTTAGTGAAATTTCATTGTAGGAATTTACACTGTAAATAAGATAGAAGTGATCCTGGGCTTCTGAAAGTAGCAGTGACACAGACAATTTTATTTTCACCCGAGAGATAAGAACAGTCAGCTTGCCTTCACCTCAATTTCCCTGGGGTTCCAGCCAGTAGAACTGGGGAAGCAGTGCCAGCTTAGCCTCATTCCATTTGACATTTAAAAACTGACCAGGAAAAGGCACTGCTCAAAAATTATTTTGGCACAAATGTTCAGCACTCTTGTTCCCCCCAGATAAAGCTGACCAAAAAGAAGTCAAAAGCAATGAATGACTTGTGGCGACATGATTCAGTGTGGTGTTAGAGATTCTAGAGCAGATTGTTTGCAGTCTGTTCTTACCTTCGCATTCTGGATGCAGGGACAGAGGGCCCAGGCTGCACTGGCCTTCACTTCTGGGTGAGGATTTTTCAGCAGGGACCACAACAAACGAACTCCATCTAAGGAATCAATTATCCTATTGTGAAACCAAAAAACAGAAGTATAAACTGTAATTGGTACATGAAAATAAAAATTTAAATGGCGTATCTATTTACAATTTACAATTCTAATTATTTTTTCTCCTTTTGACATTTGGCTTAAAGATTTTAAAAAAAAAAAAAACTGACAACACCAGGGACATAACATGCTGTTAAATTGTCAGCTCTCTGATTTCAGTTTTAAACTCATGGAACTTGCTTTCCATGATAATCATGATTCACATAAACTTAAAATCATCATGTAATTTTTAATTAGCTATACACAGACTGTTACCTAAATATAAAAATACTGGTTTTATTCATATAGTAATATCTAAATACTTTCCAAAACAAATATTTATGCCTCAAAACTGTGCAGTTAACTTTTTTATTTGGTCTGTGTTTAACTGACTTACCGTACTGTATGACATATTTTAAACTCCTCCAGTCCTAATCTAGCATTAGGAATTAAAATCATTACACCACAGTGCATCCTTTGTTGGGCATGCATAACACGTAACTTGTTTTCCATGTGCTCCCTTCCCAGCAAGACTAACACTGCAGACTGTGTTATAATTACTTAAACACACTGTAATCAAAATATCTTCTTGACTGGCTGAAAAACGAATTATCATCAGAGTCATCTCTACACCATCTGTCTTCTGTTTATATATCAATCAGTCCAGGGAGTATAACCTCACATTAAGGTCCACCGAGTACTTGCAGTTGAGAAGGAGGCCAAACAGAACTTAATATCCTTTACAAACATGGCTTTGTTCAGAAAGACATGTTAAACTCAGAGTAGATGAAAAAAGATAAAGAACATCAAAATTCCTTTGATTTTTAACCTCAAGTTAAATACGTGTAGTATTTAGCCACAGATAGAACAAATACTACAAGCTTAGATTGCATTCAAGTTTCTTCCTGAAAACTGACATTAAAAACTACATTTCTTGATGATCTGAGATGAGTTTGCCAGCAAAAAAATGTATTGCTCCAAAGGTTCCAAGTTGGATATAAGTTTTGCATAACCTTATAAAACAATTGGTAATGCAAATAGCTTTTAGTAAGATATAAACTGTCTCTTTAAAAGATAAAAAAAAATGCATTGAGAAAGTATTTTAACCCAAAGTTTAATAAACAGCTTTCAAAACCTAAAGCTTTCTATCACTATCATGTGGAAGGAAAATAAGGTTTTATTTCTCAATTTATAGAAAGTACAAAGAAAGATACTGAATACTTCACAATGAAGTATTTACAAACTTATAAAAACTTACTGGTTTACATTTGCCTCTGAAACATAATTAATGGAAATCCATTTATGTATTTTTTCACATGCGGTTTCTCAATGAACAATAGTGAATGATGATCTGTCCTGCTCCCTCACCAGTGTGGCAATAATATTTGCATTAGTAATATTTAGCTCTTCAGTGCTGGATATAACTTGTCATTAGAGTGGAAGTCATTTGGATGACATGCATTTTCCATTAAAAAGGGTGATAATTCAACTCTGAACTCCCCCCCACCACCAAAATTTCACAATTAACTATAAAAAGTCACTATTCATTGCAAAACTAGATGTCTTGTCCTTGACCCTCACCCCAAACCCTAGGCAATCCCTTCGCTTAGTTATAATGAACAAGGATTGTGACCCCATTACAGATGTCTTAAAAGACACAGCACAGTACAGAGTAATAACTTTGAATGAGGAAAACATTTTTGAGGAACATGTGCAAACAGAGGAACTGACAAAGTCAGGGGTAGCAGACTTCAGAGTTTAATTTTGTCCCCACACCTCTGTATCGAGTCATACACTGTGGATTTTTACTTCGAGTAACTCAGGTATCTCTCCCCTATTTCTCTGTTCTCCCTGCCAGCTCCAAGTCCTGGTCTTTACCGCCTCATAGCAGGATTGCTACCATACTGCCTAACTTGGTTTTGTGTCTTCAGTTTCTCTCAATTCCAATCCATCCTTAAAATTCCTGTGAAATTAATCTTACTAAAGGAGTTTTTAGAGCTTCTAAAACATCTCCTTGGGAGCAGGGCCCCAGGGACATTCATTCTGTGCATCACACCACTGAGCATGTTCAATCAACGCCTAGTGAACAGTTCACAACTGAAAGATCACTCCCAGGAGAAAAAGCTTCCAGCAGCTTCCCACTGCCTCCATGGTGTTAAAGCCCCAGTTCCTGAAACCAGCATTGACCATTTCCAGTGAGCTGGTTTATTCCTACATTCAGATGTTTGCTCATAAAACTCTTTGGCCATCTACTAAACCCTTCGTGCTAAGAATACAGAAATGACAGATACAGTTAATTCTTGTCCCCTGGGGTAGTTATGTTCTAGCAAATCACTGCAAACAGTGAATTGGTAAATACTGAATCATTGCTCCTGGGGAAATACAAAGTTTTGTTCCTAAGAGCCTCTGGTCAGAATAATTTTTGTTAACTAATCAAAACAAGACAGCCTTTGCTTACTCCTTTCCCGATGAATCAAAAATCTTTCCCAACACACATTAATTTTAATTTCATACTTGGAAGTAAATGTTCAAATTCAAAATCTAACCAGTAAATTTTCACTTGTAGTTGCCTCTAAGTTGAACGTGCATTTTCATAGATCTTTACAACTTTATTAATTTTTGCATATACCGTGATGGGCTTATACGTGAGATTAATTACACCACTGTCCATTTTCAATGGGTCTATCTCCTTTTGTACAGTTCTTTAATTTGATTAGATCCTGCTCTGAATTCATTTCCAGCAGGGCAATAGTTCTTCCCGTTTTTATTATCGATAGAATTTTACATTAGCTCTTTGACATTATGAAAACAAAACTGAATTATATGTTTTCAAAATCTTCAACTTTATCATAGGAATCAAACTGTGCCACTGACAAAAGACCGGTTCTTGAAAGATGAATACATATTCATAGTCTGGCTATTTAAAAAAACACAAAACACCCAAACAAACCAAAAAAGACACAGCTGCTTGTTATGGTTCTCAGTTTCTTTTGTTATATTAATGCTTGCCAGGATTGTTAAGGAGTCTGGCTGGCTTGCCTGTGTGTTGAGGCCACATATATGAATAAATGTGGACAGTTTGCATCCACAAAGCCGGCATGGCTAAGTTTGCAGAATTTCTTAATGGCAATGCCAATACATCTATTTTGAAACCATAGTTTTGCACCTTTTCTAAAAATTTCACCATATTTGCTGATAATTATGCTGAAAAATACTATCATCTGACAGTGGCTCAAACTAAATGTGTTTAGCCTAAAAGAATGTAATGTTCTTAAGCCACCTTATAAGATGCAACTGAAAGCTATAGGTTTGGAAACCAAGTTGGCAATTCAGTAAAAATGGAAGTATAAATGGGTGTCAGAATTAATGATGCCTGTGAAAAACTATGATTGGAAAAGAATTTTACTTTTTTTATAAAAATTCTCAAAGTTTTTATGTTTATCTTCACATATTCTTTTAAAGAGGCCATGGGAGACCAAATTAGGAGAAAAGATGTGAATGCAGCAGTATTTCATGTGTGTCCCAGAATTTCCTGGTCTTGGTAAAGTAGAACGCTAGTCTAGCCTTTTACAGTTGTGTAAACAATGTTATAGGAAAGCTCTCAAAACTTTCCCTCAGAAAAATAATGCATTGATACAGTAAATATTGAGAGCACATATCATGGGTCCAGCAATTTTTGAGGCAGTGAGAATTTTACTATCTTGAAAGCAAATGGAAATCCTTGCTCTCTTGGAGCTCATGTTCTTTTGGGAAGAGACAAAGAATGAAGGAGAAATCTGCGTAGTATATGAAATGTCGATAAGTGACTGGAGAAAAATAAGACAGAGAAGGGGGACACTGGGTGGTGGGGTGGAGGTGGAGGGTGCACGGGAAGAGTGTCAGTGAAGCTGTCATCTGAGCAGTAACCCTGCAGGGGTTGGGGAGCCAGCTGCAGGGAAGTGTTCCAGTACCTAGTGCAGTCCTTGGCAGGGAGAACTAGCCATTCTTAAGCATTACGTGAAAGTTGCTCAGTCATCATGACATTCATCAGATTCCGGTGTTGGCCTAGAGGACATCTACTCACACATGCTCATCATGCAACGAGAAAGCAGATAAAGCTCCTTAACCAATGCTGTATAATGTGTTAATTCTATAAGCAAATAAGAGAGACTTTATCTTTTCTTCCCTTTACGAAAAAAATGCACATGGTTGAGACAAGTGCATTAAAGGCAGGTGAGGGAAGGTTCAACCAAAGCAGAGAGTAAAATGAACCACTGCAAATGCTAATATGGATGGTCACCGTATGACAAAGACACCCACCCTTGGACACAGAAGAAGAATAAAATGGTCCGATGTAACTGTAAGTACCCCCAAATATTTGGAGTAGTAAAATAAACTCTTTCCCTAAATAATCAACATTTAAATTTATTATTGGATAAAGTTACATTTATACCTGTATTTGGAGTGGTTATGATCGTTATTAAGTAGGTACTCCTCAAGATAACAAAATAGGAATCAGTTGAAGAGTAATCGGTGCCTAAGTGTGTATCCTGGTATCACAGAAAGAACATAGACTAGATCCTTGTACAGCATGCACGCAAATGCCAGGGCCACCACTTACAACCTCGGTGTTGGGCGAATATTCAATCTCCTAAAGCTTGGGCTCCCTAAGCTGTTAAAATCAGGATGTACTGACCCATCATTAGTGAGATACCCAACATAGTTACAAGCAGATATGCAATTAATAATAGCTTCATCCCCAAAGTTGATAAATATGCAGATAACCTTAGATTGAGCTGTGGTTCTATCTATATACAGTAATTAGGCTAAGTCAAGATTTAGAGTATTTAGACATTTCATTTAGAGTGTACTATCAAGTTACTCGTACATACTAGAAATATATTATAAATTATTGAGCCACAACGTTCTGATTTTATCCAGGCACACAGCCGCACTTGAGTGCACGGGTACCATGTTACAGTAGAGGTAGAAAAGACAATCTAGTATATTTGGGTTTAAATAAACTTGCATTGACACCCTATGTGTTCTATGAAATAACTGGTTCTAATTTAGGCAACAAAGATTTCCCATACACTAGTGACAGAATATTGTAAGAAATCCACATTTTAATTGTCAATTTAAATCCCTATCTCAACTTCATCAGGAGTATCTAAATTATATGTTTATAGACTAAGGCAAGTGAATAAGGAGTCTGCAGGCCAGGAAGGTGAGTGGGCAGCAAAGAGAGGTGTCTCAGGCAGAGCTGGGCCTCAGACTGAGTCATGAGATGATCAGCATATTTGGGGGCTGCAAGAAGCATGGCAGGGTTTGAGCACTTGTCACACCATAGTTAAAAACTGGTTTGAGATATATAGTACACAAGAACACTAGCCATGAAGGAAATACTGATAAATTTAATTTCATAAAATTAAAATTTTTCTGCTCAAAATAGCCTCACAGACATAGAAAATAAACTTATGGTTACAAAAGGAGGAAACAGGAGGGATGAATTAGGAGTTTGGGATTAACAGATGCACACTATACATAAACTAGATATAGCACAGAGAACTATATTCAATATCTTGGAATAACCTATAATTGAAAAGAATCTGAAAAAGAACATACACACACATACACACACACACACATAACTGAATCACTTTGCTGTACACCTGAAACTAACACGACATTCTAAGTCAACTATACTTAAACTAAACTCTAAAAACAATTTAAAATAAATTTTAAAATATAAAATATTACTGGCTCTTAAAAAAGAGTTTCTGTTCAAAAGACAGCCTTAGTACTGACTGGGAAAAATTATTCCACAGCACATAATTCTAAGAATAGGTTAGTGTCCAGAATATGCAAAGAACCTCTTCAAACTGCCTAAAAAAAAGACAAACAATTCAAATTTAAAATGAACAAAAGACTTGAATAGACTACATAATAATACACACGTGTGAGATAAGCAGATGAAAAGTTATTCAACATCATTAGTAATCAGGGAAATACAAATGAAGTCTACAACGACATACTATTTTATCCTATTAGAAGGACTAATTTTTTTTTAAAGAGCAACATTAAACGTTGGCACTGATGGGAACTCGTAAAATTGTACACCCACTATTGCGTACTATTTGGCAGTTTCTAATAAAGTTGATAAATTTCTACCCTATGACTCAGATACTGCACCCCCAGAATAGGCAAAACTAGTCTTAGTGATGGAGGTCAGAAAGTGGGTGCTTAGGGTGGGAGTGGGGACGGGCTGGAAGATAGCAGGAGGACACTTTCTTGGGTGAAGGACATGTTTTATATCTTCTTTTGACTGGTGGTTACACGAGTGTATACAATTGTTAAAACGCATCTAACCAAGTGATTGTCAAAGTAACCTGTAATTTTGAATAACAACAAAAAAAGTCAGACAAAAACAAACACATACTATTTGTTTCCATGTGCTTCCAAATAGAAATAAAACTAAACCATACTTTATGGGGAGACATTCTCAAATATAAAATGATGAAAACAAAGCAAGATAGGAATTACTATACAAGGGAGGAGAGGGGCTCTCTCCATGCGGAGAGAGACGGACGGATGCTGGGTGGGCTGTGACAAGGAGGGGCAGCCAGGGAGTTTTAAGGGTAATGACAATATTCTACTTCTTGACTTGGGTGGCAGTTACAGAGTCTTCCCTTTTCAATAACTCACTCATGTGTGCCTTTACATTATGCACTTTCCTTTATGTATATTATATTTCACAAATTGAAAGGTTTTAAAATGTGTTTTTAATTTCATTGTAAATACACATACACACACTCTCTCACAGGAAATAATACTGAATAGCTAATTTATTCAGCTATTAAACTAAGCATACATCACAACTGGCCGGATGAGATATATAATAGGGATAAATAAAAATCCACATAATCCTCAAATGAAACATTCCCAGAGCTTGTTTTATAATGAGAAAACTAAGATTCAAAAGATTAAATGATTCACACAATTACTTTTCATTTGGCATTTTAGTATCTCAGTTGAATCCATATGCTTCTAAAAGTATCCATATGAAAAATGAGTAACACAAAAAAATTTTTTTAAAGGAAGGAAAAATGTTCTTATTGATACAAATATGTAAAACATATATTTGTTTCATGTCTTATGTAAACCCTAAAAGGTCACAAAGACTGGTTTTGGGGTAAATGAAATTTTGGGGCAGCCACAGAGAGACTAAATCTCTTCTGTATGCAAACAAGCATAGCTTTACTTTTTTTTCCCTTTTAAAAAAGAACAAATAAACCCAATGTTAAAAAAAAAAACTATGTAAATGTAACATAATTATGTTTAAACCACAGAAGACAGGAAATTTAGAGTTACAGATTCTGTGGTAAGTTTTAATTCTATCCTTGTGTATATGTTTTATAAAAAAGAGTCTTTTCATTATATGATCACATAACACTAGACCATGTAACAATCAATTCAGCAAATATTTGTTTTACAATGTGTGGAAGGAAAATATTTTATAGGATAAATTGTAGGAAATTACTACATTATTTAGGCAAATTGTTACGTAAAATTTCTTAGGGCATTTATAGAATATTAATAGAAACATTTTTCCCCCTGATTATCTTCTAAAGAACATGAAATTAAACTCTTTTATAGGCAGGCATTTATATTTGAAAGCTGACCTTTAGGCTTAAGGTTATTCTGAAGTAATGAAAAACTTAGGACATTAGAATTTTAGCATGTTTTGAATCATGCATGCCCGGCACTTTTTATAAAAGAACAGTAGAAACTGAAGTAACTATGGTGGGAAGGTATAGCTCAAGTCATAGAGCACATGCTTAGCATGCACAAGGTCCTGGGTTCAATTCCCATTACCTCCTCTAAAAAATATAAATAAATAAATAAATCTAATTGTCTCCCCCCCTACAAAATAAAAATAAAAAAAAAGAAGCTGAAGTAAATAATGAAGACCCACAGGTTCAGAATAAGTCCAGAAAACAACCCTCATTATAACTACTGGCATTTGCTAGGGTTCCTGAGAACTCATATATCTGAAATTTGACTTTTCAAAAGGAAAAAATGGCATTTATCTCGCTTTTCCTGTATAAACTATATTTCAGATTAACCAAATGATTAGCAATCCACGCTAAGATAAACCTAGTAAAAGTATTAGATTATGAAGAAAAAATTCTCAAGGCCTCCAAGCAAAATGATCAAACAGCTTACAAAGGAAAAAGAATTAGACTAACATCAGAATTTTCCCAGAAAAAGTGTGGAGTAAGCCATCCATGGAGCGGGTTTTTTTTTTTTTTTTAATTCAAGAAAGAAAGTGGGAACCAAGGACTTTATATCTACTAATGCTGTCCTTTGAGAATTTACAGGAAAATAGCTTCACTAGGGTACTGTCCACGTGTGTTTCTGCAAAAGGAAGCAGTCCACAAAGTGAAAAGGCAATCAGTGCAACAGGAGAAAATAAGCCATATATTTGATAAGAAGTTAATATTCAAAAAAATATAAGGAATTCATATAACTCAATGGCAAA
This sequence comes from Camelus bactrianus, assembly GCF_048773025.1. Taxonomy (NCBI): domain Eukaryota; kingdom Metazoa; phylum Chordata; class Mammalia; order Artiodactyla; family Camelidae; genus Camelus; species Camelus bactrianus. Next base: position 8,029,602 of record NC_133573.1, on the reverse strand, counting down.
AAACCTCAAATAATTCAATTTTTCCAATGGGCAAATAAACTGAGGAGACATTTCTCCAAAGAAGACAGGCAAAAAGCCAAAAGGTACATGAAAAAATGCTCAACAGCATGAATTTTGAAACTTATTCTCAGAGTAAAAGTTGGTTCAATGTTTGCAAGCCTGGAAATATCATTCACCATTATTAATAAATATGAGGGAAAAGTCATCATGGAGCACGGGGGGCATAATCTCCAGAAATGCTTAAAAAGGCCTTTGACAAAATTCTACACCTATTTCTGATTTTAAAAAACACACTCATTAGGAATAAAAATAGATTTTAAAAAGTATTATATAATATATATACCTTAGTCCTCAAGACATTATTTTACCTAATTTAAATAAAAAAAACCCACTAGAGGCATTTCCACTAAAATCAGGAACAAGGCAAAGAAGCCTACTAGCTCCATTACCATTCAGCATTGCAGTAGGGGATTAGCTAATGAAATTAGCCAAGAGAAATCAATTTAAAGAACAAGAATTTATAAAGTAGAAACTTCCTCTGCACCATCTGAGAGCAGAGCTCAGCAAATTTTTCTTTAAAGGGCCAGCTAGTAAGTATGTTAGTCTTTGCAGGTTACTCAGCCTCGGTCACAACTACTCACCTCTGTATAAAAGCTACGAAGACAATATAAAATTGAGTGAGTAGGAGTATGTTCCAATAAAACTTCATTTACAAAAACAGGATTTGGCCCACGTGCTGCAATACATCAACAGCTGTGCTAGACAATTAACGATAAAATGAACTCAACAGTAGGAGAACACCATTAGGTAGCAGCGTATAGAATTAATATACAAAATTCAGTAGTATTGAATTTTAATCCATTGACAAACACAGTGGCTGACAATCAGCATAATGGCAGAAAACTTTATATAACTGAAGGCAAATTACCTCCAGATGAAGCCTGTACATATCAAATAGACATTAAAAGTCAACAAGAAAAGAAAATTCAGCATGAAATGAATAAGTCTACTTTTTCATGAATCTAATATGTCAGGATACCAGTTGTTCCATTGTAGGTCCTAGGGGAGGGCATGATTAACAGCAAACAACCTATATTGTCTTTAAAAGCAGGAGTCTGAAGTACTGAAAAAAGTCACAGAGTTTTATGAAATCATTGGGTTTTTTCAAAGTCACTTTTGATTCAGTAGGCAAACTGTTATCATTAAGATGTTTCTTTTGTTTCTGTTTGGGTTTTTTTTGTTGTTGACAATTTCACATTTTCTTTTCTTTTTTTAATTACTTGGTTTACATTGTTGTGTTAACCTCTGGTGTAGAGCATAGTGATTCAGTTATACATATGTATTCCTTTTCATATCCTTTTTCATTATAGGCTATTACAAAGTATTGAATATTGTTCCCTGTGCTGTACGGTAGTACTTTGTTGTTTATCTATTTTATATATAGTAGTTAGTACCTGCAAATCTCGAACTCCCTTACTGAAAAACAGATAAGGGAAGAGAATTGTTCATGCATTCTATGATGCAAAGTCAATAAAACTCTGCTGTGAGTGTATATGTTTATCCTGACATGCAATCTAAGGTTTAGCCAGAGCCATGGACAAATCATTAAAACATAAAACTGATAGTTATTAAAACAATTTCCTAACTTATGAATTATTTAAGAATTATACAGGGGAGGGGTATTTGTCATTTTCTTACCATTTAACTTAAAGCTCGAAGACTCAATAAATCCTCCAGATCTAGCAATAATAGCCATGTCTGAAATACGATGCCGCTTGGATTCTCACCAAACTCAAAACGCTGTTTTCTGAAACTGACTTTGTGCATTTATAAAAGCATTTGTGGGAAAACCATATTTACATGTACAAAAGGATTCATCAACCTCCTTGCTGCACAAGAAAGAACAGTTTAGTCTTTATCTTTTGAGGCTTCGTCATAGAGTTTGACACTTGTGACCACTTTCTCTCCTTAAACACGCTCCTCCCTTTGTGTTTTCGGTAACACACTCTTCCACTTCCCCTCATGACTCTCTGGCTGTTCCTCTCAGTTTCTTTCCAGGTACCTCTTCTCTGGTCCAGTCATTCTCCCTGAAAGATCGGGTTCAATAGGATTCTGGTTTTGCCCTTTAAATTTTCACTTTCCTTTCTTTTCCTCACAGTCTCACATATATTCATCACTCAAGTTACCAAATATTTGTAATAGCCTATGCCCAACCCAAATTTTACCCTAAGCTTTAGACATGAATATCCCATTGCCTCCTTGAGTCATTAGCCCAGAGATGTCCCATAAGAACCTCAACGTGTACCCGACCATAACTGACCTCATCATTCGTGTATTATACACTAAACGTTTGTTGAGTGCCTACCCTGAGCCTGGGACTGGGTTACACAATGACTATATCATGATGAACAAATTGATTTTGTTTCTCCCCTGGTGAAGTTCATTCTTCCTTCACCTGTGCTCCAGCTGAATTCCCGGTATCCGTAAGTGGTACCATATCCATCAGAAACCTAAACTCCATCCATGACTCCGCCTTCCTCTCCACAGCTCGTGCTCAGTCACTCACCTTGGCTGATCGGTTCTCTCCCTTTATCTGCCTTTCATCTGTCGATTTCTGTATTCTTTAGTACCTTGTACTCCATAGGCTTAGTTTAAACCGCCTTCACCTCTGGCCTGCAGTGATCCCCTGAACAAGCTTCTCTGTTTCGGGTTACACTTAAAACCCTTTAATAACCTCCAATCAGCTTTAAAACAAAATCCAAACTTAGCATCGCACACAAAGGCCTGAGTTATAACTGCCTGTTGACATGTCTGTCCCGCACCCTCAAAGCCCCGATTGCAGGTGAGAGTCTAAAGTGAGTTAGTCACCATTTAGGGGCCTCTTGTTCTCAATTTGTACCAAGTTAAATAACATGATTAATTTGATATAAGAGAAACACAGGATGAAGGGACTCGTCTACACGTAAGCATCGATACTCTGACTTTAACTTTGTATTTTTGTATTATTGGTTTAAATTGCTACTAATTAAAGGTATTGCTATGTGAACAACACTAGTCAGTATTTACCTAGCACTATTACATAGTAAGCACTTTACGTATATTAATTCACTCAATCATTTCAACAATCCAGTGACACAGGTACCATGATCGTCCCCATTTTATGCATTTGGTAGTTAAGGCACCGAGTAGTTTAATTTGCTGAAGGAAACATAGTCAGTAAGTGGTGAGACTGGCATCCCAGGCTCTGGTTCCAGAATCTATATTCTTACCAACTATATACTATTCAGAATAAAATGAGATTGTGCAAAGTATTAAACAAGAATTTTGATTCTTGAAAGGTGATACACATAGATACATATAATGTACATATATGTGTGTGTGCATATCTCTATGTGTACATATGTGTGTGTATATATATGTATACATAGAGACGTATATACATATATGTGTATATATATATTCATCATATAGACTGTATAGAAAATACAAATAAGAAACTAAAAAAGATCCCAAGTCCTACCATCCAGAAATAACCAGCATTAACAGCTAATATAAATTATCCCAGATATCTCTTTATACCTATAACCAGATAAAAGAATGTATGGCTAGGTAAGAGAGAGAGATGATATGGATGAATGGATGGATGGATGGATGGATAGATAGACAGACAGACAGATAGATAGATAGATAAAAATACTGTTTTAAATACTACCTTTTGATTTATTTATGTGCAAGATGATAAAATTCGCACACCTACTCATCCACCCTTTCCTTTTTCTTTTTGTCAGTTGTACTAGTACATCATCGTTATCAATGTTTATAACATATAGATGATTCCCCTAGTGCTAATTCCTCCATTGTTTTGATCGATTGCTGGGTATGTTAAGTCCCCCAGCTTCAGCCCTCCAGCTCATCCAAGGGAACATTTTGGCTCCGTAAGTCATGATTGTGGTCATTTGTATGTAAACGCATTTTACTCTTTCATCACTCATGCATGCCAATTCTAAGAGGTGACACTATTCCATGACTCCCCAAGAGTTTCCCCTAACACCCTCAAATAAAATCTTTCAGCTTCTGGGGCCACTTACATCATACTTTCGGGCTCTACTGCACAAGCACCGACTGCTTTGGTGACATTGACAAGCAGAGCTTGGTTTGTTCCAACAAGGAGTTTCACCAGTGGTTGGATGCCGCCACATTTCCGGATAATGACTCTGTTCTCCTGTTCTTGGCAGCACTCTCCCAACGCACCAACCACATTCACAAGGACTTCTTCCGGCTGGTCAGTTAAAAGTCCCACCAAAGTTTCAATGGCTTTGTATTTGCGGAATCTAAGTTCACAGGGTGGGAAGGAAGGGAAAGAGATGGACAGTGTTATTTTTAGTATAAAGTTAGCTGATAATAACGAGTGATAACATCAATGGCTAAAATTTACTAAATGCCGACTATATGTTCATTCAATCTTTACAATAACCCTGTGATGTAGATAATATTATAATCCCCATTTTCAAAAGGCTAATCTGAGGCTTGATCAGCAGTGAAGCCAGCATCCACACCCAACCATCTGTGCCCTGAAGCACCGTACCGTACAGCTTCTAGGAAAACTACAACTTCTTTTAAATCTTAATGTCAACAGTCCTACAATTTTAAGGGTTTTGCCCTAGGCTACAGGGACTACTTTACATGAACAAAGCAAAATAAACCATTTTTGTGTTAAATAGAACATGTAAGTTTCCTGTTAAAGAAAATCATCCGCCTGAGACAGGGAAGAGTTGCCCCAGAACATCCATCGTAAACTGTGCAAACTCTAAAAATGCACAAAAAGACAGCTTCAGAGATTAAAATCAATCGAATGGTCATAAAATTTATACATGCTTTAAAATTCAATGAAATCGTATTTGAAAAATGACTACTTTTCTGGACCAGCTGGTTAGTTGGCATTTAGGCGACTCATCTTGTCAGAATGGAACCACTTCCATCTCTAAAGACTCAATGGAATATTCATCCCCTCACCTTGATAGGTCTCTGCAGGAAATATCAGGGATGCTTCTCATTTAAACGGCTGCCCAAATGCAAAACAGCCCATTGGCACAGGGAGATTATGTCAGCAAGCCCCTTATTCCTACTGAGGCACGGAAGATCATTGCCAGGTGGTGAGATGGGAAGTAAGGGTCTTCCATTTCTAAGAATCTCTTAACTCTGCCAACTTAGTCCAGAATGTACATCTATGAAAACTGCAGGAGTAGCACTAGAATCAAGTCTTTATTCAAGTAGCATTACAACAGAAAAATGTTTTTTGATGGACCCATTTTAATACAGAACATTGAATGCCTTCTCTTACTTGGTTGTGTTCTCTTTGCTGATGGAACATTTCCATATTGCCCCCGTGACGGCGGCCAACCGTTCTTTATTGTCTGTTTCACTGAGCAGAGAGGCCAGGGGTTTGAGTCCTCCATGCTGCCTCATCAGGTGACGGGTTTCCTCGTCTTCAGCACACTATGCAAAAAGCCAAAGCAGAGGCTGTCACTGGTCAAGGTGTGGCAAGCTTTCAGCGACTGCTAAAGAGGCCGCCATTCTAGTAACTATGAAACTTCTTTTCAGAGAGTATCATTCTCTGAAGGAGCCTCTAAATAAAACATAATTCTTGTCTATGCTGGCAGCTATCTGACAGCGTCTCTCTTCCTTTCTGTGGTTTTGGCAATGTCTAGCAGTTTCTACATACTTAGCAATCCTCCCAAGCCAGTCCAGGGGTAGCCTAGGCGTCTACCAAGACAGAGGCAGAGGTCAGTAAGAAACCTAGAATACCGCATGCAAGGATGGAGGGTTTCAGCAGTAATGTAACCAAGAGCCTTGGGAAAACATAGTAGATGAGTGAGTGATAGGGATTCAGTTAGATTTTCAATGACCCCAAAATCTAAGAAGTGAGGAATTTCCCCCAGTAGAGTTTCTATGCCCAGAGCAGTGGGTTATATCAACAGCAACTGATGTTTTATTCAAATATGTTTATCCATATGTTTGTGTCATCCTTTGAAATAAATATGTACTACATAGATGTTCCCAACTGATTATCCTTCCCAGTTTGTAGAGCCAAAAGATGATAAATTTGGTATAGGTTTGCTATTATCCTAAGCATACAGTTGGTCTTTAAGGCCATGTGATGCCTATCACACATCATCCCTGAGGGCCACTACCAAAAATCCTCATCATGAAAGAATTCAACAAGGTAGCAGGATACAAGATTAAAATACAGAAATCAACTGCATTTCTTTACACTAACAATGAAGTAGCAGGAAAAGAAACAGTCCCTTTTAAAATCACATCTAAAACAATAAAATACTTAGGAATAAATCTGACCAAGGAGGTGAAAGACTTATACATGGAGAACTACAAAACACTGATTAAGGAAATTAGAGATGACTTGAAGAAATAGAAAGATATCCCATGCTCTTGGATTGGAAGAATCAATACTGTTGAAATGGCCACACTGCTCAAGGCAATCTACAGATTTAATGTGATCCCTATCCAATTACCCATGACATTTTTCACAGAACTAGAACAAATAATCCTAAAATTTATATGGAATCACAGAAGACCCAGAACTGCTAAAGTAATACTGAAGAAAAAGAATGAAGCTGGAGGAATAATCCTCCCAGACTTCAGACAATATTACAGAGCTACAGAAATCAAAACAGCATGGTATTGGTACAAAAACAGACATATGAATCAATGGGACAGAATAGAGAGCCCAGAAATGAACCCACAGACCTATGGTCAATTAATCTTTGAGAAAGGAGGCAAGAACATACAATGGAGAAAAGATGGTCTCTTCAGCAAGTGGTGTTGGGAAAACTGGACAATGGCATGTAAATCAGTGAAGTTAGAACAATCCCTCATACCATACACAAAAATAAACTCAAAATGGCTTTAAGACTTAAATACAAGACAACACACTATAAACCTCCTAGAAGAAAACATAGGCAAAACATTCTCTGACATAAATCTTAGCATGTTCTCCTAGGGCAGTCTACCCAGGAAATAGAAATAAAAGCAAAAATGAACAAATGGGACCTGATTAAACTTATAAGCTTTTGCACAGCAAAGGAAGCCATCAACAAAACAAAACAACAACCTATGGAATGGAAGAAAATATTAGCAAATGATGCGACTGACAAAGGCTTAATTTTCAGAATATATAAACAGCTTATACAACTTAATAACAAAAAAACAAACAACCCAATCCAAAAATGGGCAGAAGACTTAAACAATTCTCCAATGAAGGCATACAAATGGCCAATGGGCACTTGAAAAAATGCTCAGTATCACTAATTATCAGAGAAATTTCAAATCAAAACTACAATGAGGTATCACCTCACACTAGTCAGAATGGCCATCATTAAAAAGTCCACAAATGATAAATGCTGGAGAGGGTGTGGAGAAAAGGGAACCCTCCTACACTGTTGTTGAGAATGTAGTTTGGTGCAGCCATTATGGGAAACACTGTGAAGATTCCTCAAAAAACTAAAAATAGACTTAACATATGATCCAGCAATCCCACTTCTGGGTATATATCCAGAGGGAACTCTAATTCAAAAAGATATATGCACCCCAATGTTCAGAGCAGCACTACATACAATAGCCAAGACCTGGAAGCAACCTAAATGTCCATCAACAGATGCCTGGATAAAGAAGCTGTGGTATAGTTATGCAATGGAATACTACTTGGCCATAAAAAAGAATAAAATAATGCCATTTGCAGTAACATAGATGGACCTAGAGATCATCATTCTAAGTGAAGTAAGCTAGAAAGAGAAAGAAAAATATCATATGATACCACTTATATGTGGAATCTAAAAAAAAAAAAAACAAGAGGACACTAATGAACTCATCTACAAAGCAGAAACAGACTCGCAGACATAGTAAACAATCTACAGTTACCGGGGGGAAAGGAGTGGGAAGGGATAAATTTGGGAGTCTGAGATTTGCAAATGTTAGCCACTATGTATAAAAATAGATTCAAAAAACCAAATTTCTTCTGTATAGCACAGGGAACTATATTCAATATCTTGTAATAACTTTAATGAAAAAGAATATGAAAACAAATATACGTATGCATATGCATGACTGAGAAATTGTGCTGTACACCAGAAATTGACACATTGTAACTGACTCTACATCAGTTAAAAAAAAAAACAGAAAAAAAAACCAAATCCTGATTGTAACACACCAGGAGGCACCTGCTAAATTTATCTTCTATTAGTGACTTTCAGTTCTGGTTGAGTTGCAACTTTTAAAAATTAATCACTATTTCTAGCCAACCCTGAATGATTACTCATATGACTATATATGAGTGTATATGAGTAACCATTAAGATTACTATATAACCTTATACTATGGAAGTAGTGTGTGTGTGTGTGTGTGTGTATATATATATATATATATATATATATATATCTTTATATCCTCATTATGAGTGAGTTGTGTCCCCTCAAAACTCAGATGTTGAAGTCCTCACCCCCGTACCTCAGAATGTGACAGAGGTAGTTAAGGTTAAATAAGGTCACTGAGGTAGGCTGAATCCAATATGATTGGTGTCCTTACAAGAAGAGGATATTAGGACACAGGGGAAGGACCACATGAAAACAGAGGGAGAATGACAGGTGGACATGAAGACGCCAGCCTGCAATCCAAAGAGAGAGTCCTCAGAAGGAACCAACCCTGCTGACACCTGATCTCAGACTTCCAGCTTCCAGGACTGTGAGGAAATAAACTCCTGCTGTTTAAGCTCCCCAGCGCATACGGTTATGGCAGCCCCAGAAAACTAACACAACCCTCCACCGACACGAACCCCTTCTCTGACTCCATCGTTCTGGTGCACTCTCCCACTTTGCACATTCTAAAGTGCATTCCTCTAGGAGATCTACTCTGATTAGGCAGAAACAGGTGCCAACAGCAGCCAGCACATTTGCCCAGGCCTTTCTTCCGGTTTACGATTCTACTCTGTTTTCTGATACACTATGGAACTTACAACCCACAAAAAGTTAGTGAAGATTAAAATGAGCAAATTAATAAAAGGTAAAGCAGGAACACACACTCACTCATCCATCATGTCTTGGTAGGAGATATATTTCCCAAGACCACTGTGTTGGGTCAGGATGTATGAAAGGCAGTAGAGAGGCACCATGTACGTATTTGGCTATTTTACACTAAAAACATCATTTTAGCAGACAGGACGTGTTTTATAGAACTGTAAGTAATCAAACACGTTGAAGCAGGTTTCTCTCTGACGTTTCCAGGCATCTATTATTACCAAAGGGCAGTGGCTTTCAAACCTATGTGTGCATGAAAATCCCTAGGGGTTGTTTAAAAACGCAGATTCCTAAGTACCGTCCCCAGAGAATGAGACCTCATGAAACACCACCTGAAACTCCACGAAGAACTCCAGCACCATCCTGAGTCACCGTACCTGGTAGATGGCCATGGCGCAGTGCTCCTGCAATTGCTCATTTTCACTATTTAGGTTCTTTACTAGGTTCTCAATTATCCTTTCTGCTTTGATGGCAGCTCGGCAGTTTTCCTAGGAAAATAAACTTCAATATTTACATGGGTATAACACATGAATATAAGCATCAATTCATATTTATTAATAACGACGCTGAAGAAACTTTCTTAGTAAATAAACACCATGGTCTGAAATTAACATACTGGTATAACAATAGGAGAATTTAGTCAACATTTTCCAGGTACCAATGTAACTAATGATCTTTTTTTAATGATAAAAGAGCAGGAATTAATAAGAACATAGACAGTACAGATGATACAGCTGAAAATTGGTTCTTTAAAAAGAAAAAATAAGTTGATAACTGTCTGGTGAGACTAATTAAGACACAAAGAGAGAAGGGACAAATAACCGTTTAAGGATTGAATGCATCACTGCAGACCCTGCCCATGCTAAAAAGGTCAAAAAAGCATACCAAAAAACTCTGAGCCAATATACTGTTATGTTTTGTTTCATTTTTATATTTTTTTATTGAAGTATAGTTGATTATTAGTAAACAAACACTGTGGTCTAAGCTTAACACACCGACATAACAGTAAAAGAACTTAGTCAACATTTTCAAAACTACATCATCCAGGTACCAATGTAATTAATGTTCTATTAGTTTGAGCTTCTCTTTCTAATAGAATGGTGACTTCTTGGGAAAAAAAAAAATCCTTAGCAGTCATGATAACTTTAAAAATTATTTTCTGGCTAAAGAAAGTCAAGGTGAAGAAAGCAAGGGAAGGAGAGCTGGCCTGGGTACCTCTGAGGCACATTCTTGCAACGTCCCCACCACCGGGATTAGCATGTTTTCATGAGAGGTCTTCAGCAACTGAGCCAGCAGATGGATGCCGCCCGTCTTGCGAATGGCTTCTTTGTTCCCGTTACTCTTACTGCAGCTCCACAGCGCCAGTGCCCCACAGCGAGCCAGCTCCACGTCTTCAGTCTCATACAGGCTTGAATAGGCGGGCTCTGTCGCGTTCTGCTCATGGTCAAGTAGAGCAACCTAGGCGAACGGATAAACACGACACACGTGGGAATCTGTAAAAGAAAACTGAGCTCATCGTGCAATAGCCCCAGGGTCGCGACCAAGCTCACCTCCATCAAAAGTAAGAATCCTTAAAAAACAAAAAATTAACTTTCATACTACGTAGCTGCCAAAGAAACAAACAGAACCTTCAGAACAGTTTCCTTCAGCTTTGAGAGAATTAACCTTTCCTTCCCATGAGAAATTTAATCCCCCCAAGATGGCGTTTTCTTAATACGGCTCTTCACATTCACGTTAGTGAGGTTCGCAAACCACATCCTCAGCCTTGGTGCTAAGACGAGCAGGCTCCCTCAAGCCATCAGAGCGCTCCACGAGAACTGAACGGCCGGCACACTCTTCAACCAGGAGCCTCTTTGGAGGACAGAGCCCTCCGCCTGTGCTCCCGAAACCAGCTAAACCAAACAGCACAGCTGGCAGGACCCTCTCATTTCTTTGCAGTAACGGAAGTCCCAGAGGCCCTTAAGGGAGAGGCCCTTCACACGCACGCAGCAGGCTGTCAGGCCGCCCCTCAGAGAAGGCGAAGCGAGGCCTCCCAGTGCTGTCTTCATCCCACGCACGTCTGCTCATTCTCTCTCCTACTTAATTGTGGCCTGCAGTCATGACCACTCAACCACGATCCCCAGGTTCAGAGGGAATAGCCCAGACCACATAGTGTCACGGATTCCCAGTTCCCAGGGGGGAGAGGATGCTGGTTTGAATCAGGTGGACACTCCGGGTCTAATTAGTCATGGCCCAAGAACGGACAGGCGTGAAGAGAACTTAGCATGGCTTTTGGGTACCCACTGGGCACAGAAGATGGTAATGCACAGAAGGAATTCTAAGACAGTGGGCTTGAACACAGGGCAGTCTACAAGTACCTGTCTACTACAGTTATTCCCTCATTATCCGTATAAAGTCCAAACTCCGTAGCTCATTGGAAAAGGCCCTGTGCGATCCTCAGGGTCCCGGCCTTCACCTCCCACCGCTCAGCCCGTCTGGCACTGCGTCCGGCCACGTTCAGCCACGTGCACTAACCAAGCTCTCAGTGCTGTCTCCCAGCTCGGGGCCTTTGCAGTACGCCTTCCTCTCCCTCAAATTCTTCTCTCTGGTGTGTCTGCCTGACAGACACCTGCTCACTTGTCAAGGCTCAGGAGGGGTGACCTCTCTTCTCCCCAGACTCTTTTTTTTTTTTTAATTTTATTTTTTAAAGTTTTCTCTCTATCCAAATTTATTTATTTTTATTTTTAAAGGTTTTTCATTGAAACATAGTTGTCTTACAGTATTGTATTAGTTTTGGCTGTACAACATAGTGATTCAATATTTCTATAGATTACACTCCATTTAAAGTCATTATAAAATAATGGTGTATTTCCCTATCCCGTACAATAGATCCTTGTTGCTTATTTATTTTATACATAATAGTTTGTGCCTCTTAACTCCCTGCTGCTATTTTGCCCCCGTCCAATGGAAACCACTCATTTGTTCTCTGTGAGTTTCTGTTTTGTTATGTTCATTTGTTTCGTGATCCCCCCTCTCCAAGGAGAGTCGATGGATCATCCCCTCCTTAATTTCTTCCCTGTTCCCAGCACTGACTTCCATGAAATGCCTAATATGCACCATTATGCTTTTATTCTCGCCTGTATCCCCGCTGCCTTCACATCCCCACACCCATGAGATTGTGACATCACTGTGGTCAGGGACATACATTTATTTGCATTTCTGTTTACATTTATGTTTATATTTATATTGCTACCACCTTGTTCTGGTGGCCCACATTTCCACAAGTGTTTGAAGTGGTTTCCAGTGAAAGGGTCAAGGGCACTATACCTACAGAACACATGGAATCTGGCCCCAGGACTAACAGCTCCGGGTCTGGCAACATTTTCCTCCTGGATGCATTCTCCCTGTGTGCTAAACCTTCGTGTCTTCTGCCCAGTCTTCCATCAGCTGTGCCTCTCCAGAGACTGACATCCACTTAGGTGCCCAGACCCCACAGTGGCCAGGGCCCTCCTGCCTGCTCTGATCCTCCCCTCCGTGCCCTTGCTCTGGTGCCATAGCCAGCCTGTTGCTTCATCTCTGCCTTGCATGCTCTCTCTCATGTTCAGGTTTAGAGGGGACTCCTGCCTGTATGTCACCTGCTTCCCTCCCCCACACCTAGCAAACCAAAAATGGACCCCCAATCCTGGCCCTTCCCAGGTGCCTTCTCAACTCAGCAACTACAAGTTTACTATTAGTCTATCCCTCACTGGTCTTTCTTGTTCCTAATTTAGCTGTTATTTAAAATTAAATTAAAACCTCTGTCATTATTTTGATTAAGCTAGCACAACAGTCCAAATTCCAGGCCCCCAAACGTGACGCATAAGATGCCCATAAAAACATATGTTAGTGTTATATTACATTGTTCATTCATAAAATTTAATGGGAGCAGTTTCAGTGGCCATCAGCCTACTGTATGATTTTATTATTTAATCAGAATTCTGATAATCATAGTAATAATGACCTTTTCCCCCCAACATTTTATTATGAAAACTTTCAAACGTACACAAAGGGTGAGAGAATTGTGCAGCAACACCCATGTACATCCACCACCTAGACTCTGTAACTAACATTCTTCCATATCTGCTTCATCACACAGCTACCTATGCATCCATCTGTCCAGCCATGAGTCCGTCTTATTCTTGCGGCAATGTCTAGTGCTACAGATTCCAAGTGAACAGCACAAATACACAGAATCTCTTCCAGGAAATTTCTGAACACGTTTCACTGTATACACATTCACATAAATCTGTATTAGTTCAATAGATATTTATGAACCCTTTATGTGTGCAAGGTACTGGGCTAGGTGCTTATCACACTAAGATGAAAAAGACACATCTCTTGTCCTAAGGAACATGAAGTACGGAAGTGGTGACGATTCTGCATGATGAAAGCTGTGACACAGGATCTATTGAGGGTGAAAACGCACTTGCAGGTCGTACTTTATTAAGATGCTTCCTGCAGGGGCATGGGCGTTGAGCACATGCTGACTTGTCTCCTTCAGTGATAGTTATTGAAAGAATCATTTTTTTCAGATTATAAAAGTAATAGACAGCAAATTGGTAAATGCAGGAAAACAGGAAGGAAATTTGGTAATCGTTTCAGAGAAAAACCTTGGTGGACAATTTTGTGTATTTATTTCAAGTGATTTTGCTGTCTCTGTTGGGTATCGCCTAAAAGTTGGGATAATGGGTACCATCAGTTTTTAATCCTGTAACAATTTTATATAATATTAAATGCACAATTATTCCTTGCTAATAAACTTCTAAAACACAATACTGACAGCTGACAACAGGTGCTTCTTAAGCATATATACTGCAAACTGTCTTACTAATCTCATACTGTAAATACGCTTTTTTCAGTTGTCACTCTTGTAAGTAACAGTGAGATGAGTAAGAGTCTGCAGCTCCGTCCCCGTTGGGGACATTTCCTCATAGTGAGGTCCCCACAGCAGAGGACATGGGCTACCAGACGGTGTTCCACTGCAGAGGGTCACCATCCTGTCACCAAGCTGCCCACTACATGAGTGTACCCCTGCCCAGGAGATAGGCGAAATCAATTTCTATTTTAAAAAATTTGTATTTCATTGAAAAATGAGGTTGAACATTTTTTGGCCACTTGCCAATGTAAATACACAAAAATAATTTTCAAGGACATGTTATACAAAAAGAAGATTTCCCAGAACACGCCCAGTGGCTGTCATTTAGTGTCCGGGAGGAGCCAGGAAGGACAGTGGGGAGTTGGGGTCTCGGCGGCGGCTTCTGGGCCCACCGCCGACGTCGGCGGTACTTACTCACCAGTTTGGTGATGCCCCCGTGGCGTCTGACCGCCCGCCGGGCTCTTCGAAACTTGGCAACATTCGCAATTGTCTCAGCTGCCAAACATTTCAGACACTTAAATGGAGAATCGAGTATATTAACCATAACTGGTAAACCCCCAAGTTCAACAATATTACGTCTGATTTGAGGATTATGACTGATTTCCTTCAGGATTTGTAATGAACCAATCTAAACGAGAAGAGAAAGTTATAGGTGAATGAGTGCTTAATGCAGAACCAGAGCTACGTATATATTTCTAAATCCCAAGTCTACCTAAAATCCTCCCCCAATTAAGTTTCTTAAGGGAACAGTTTCTATTCCCAGGTGTGAGACATACCCTCCACATTTTCCTTCAATTAAGTAAACAGACATTCATCATTTCAGAAGCTCAGGCCAATGGAAAAGAACCAGAAGAGGAGGAGGAACGGCAGAGAGCTGACAAGAGCAGCTAATCGCAGAAGAGACAGGTAATTAGTGTAACAGCAGACAAAGACAAATGACACGCTTCAGGAAGGGCAGACACCCAGCGCTGGGGAGAGAAGCACGTGCAGGTACCAACAAGGCTCCCCCTCCATCGTCACCGAGCCACTCACCTGACATTTGACTTCATCCGTTTCAAGTAAATTTATTAAAACTTCAAGGCCTCCAACATTCCTGATCGCCAACTGGCAGGTCTCTTGCGCTAATTTGAAATCCTTCATCGAACACAGCGCAATCACTGTAGCCGTCTGATTTCCTCTCTGCAAAGACACAAGGCCACAGAGGTTAAGTAAGATCACACTCCCATAGAAACGGACTAAATAGTGATGAATCCAGGAACTGGGAAGCGTGGGTCCCCATCCACCGCACATTCAGTTTTTTCAAGTTCTCCGAGTGGGTTATAATTTGTTAAGTGAATTATGTGGAGCCAATGCACAGGGTGTCATAAAACATTATTCCAATTAAGAGTCCCCGTGCAAAGGTGGTCTGTCTGCTTTAAACAGCTACAACACTAGGTGGTATTAGCGTATTAAATAGAGCCGGGGGCAAGCCCTGAGACGTGGGCTGGGGAATGTCAGTTTTACGTGGAGGTAATAGGCCGCCCTTGAACTGTGAACTGTGCAATGCAAACTGTGTCAAAATTATTCCTGCAGATGTACACAGAACCGTCTGGACCAGAGAAAGCCTGGAGCCAGAGAAACCACGTGCGGAGCAGGACGGCGATGCACATTGGGACTGAGGGCAAGTGGAGCAGGGGCTGCAAGGCTGGGAAAGAGGCAGCAATTCCAGTAAGACCTGGAGACGGACCCGACGGGTGGATGAGAGAGAAAAAAACATGGTTTCACTGTGGTGAGCGGACTGCGGGCCCAGCAGTGTGCAGATCAGCTAATCACCACGTGTGAAGAGAAGCGGGGAACTGCTTTTGTAAAAAATCCAAGAGATTTTAAAAATGTAAATGATTGATTAGTGAATCAGGCCTGCCAGGAAGTTAAATCAGAATTTGTTGCAGGAATTCTTAAGCAATGTCCACTGATCATTAGAGCTTTGAAAATCTTTGAAGAACAGAGCACAGTACATACTACTTCTACTGCTACTGACAGTGATTGGCATACGAGTCCCCATGTAAGCACCGAATTAGTTCAGAAGACACAAAAGCAGTATTTCTAATGGAGCCAAGAGGAAACTATTTTTGTAAAAGGTGTTCATAAAAGACAGCCTTGGATTTCTACCTCAAAACATAGTAGCAATAGCCTCAAATACATCTCTCTCTCTCTCTCTCTCGCTCTTTTAAGGAAAAACACTTTCAAATTATATTTAAGATCATTGGCTAATCATTACTTTATATTGCTACATATTATATGTGCATGTATGTAGATAAACACTTAGCCCAAAAATGGAAATTATATTCAAGCGGCCCAACCCCCTCCTTCATATCACACAAATGCACACTGGCCAATCCTCTTGTGAACTCAACACAATATGTTCTGTTTAAAATAAGAAACTGAAGTGGGATAAGCGAAGGGCGAGCGTCAAAAAGTGAAGAAGGAAATGTTTAGACTTCAGACTTTCTTCTTACTCCTTTCCAGATCATTCCCTCCACATCTCTAAAAATGTTATGAATGGCACTTCTGTTTTTCATTCTGATTTTCCCTCTGGGTAATCCAGGCTGTCCTCTGTATTCAAGATTATTTAGAATGACGAGAGCCTTAATTTTATTACTTACATTTAAAATAATAAGCTTTGTTCCTATAGCTGTTAGTGTCTTTTTCTCAATATCAAGAGAAATTCTAACATCACCAATTTCCCCACAGTTGGTTTTAACACATGAAGCAGTAAGTCCTCTATTCATTACTGAGCGTTTCATAAACTCCCTTGCTTGGGGGCACAGGACCCCCGCACACCAGCATTTTCTGTTCCTCTTTTTAAAAAGGCACATATTTTGTAAACCAAAAAGAAGAATCTAAATGCTCATCTTAATGAATTAAAGAAAACAATATAGAAAAAAGAAAAGCAAAGAAAATAAGAGAATTCATTAAACAAGGCTCCTTTTCTGAATTTAAATGGTGAAAAGGAGGCAGAAAATTCCTCCTGGGGTACCCGAAGGAACCGAGCTAGGTTCCGACATGAAACATTTGACAATGGAAACCAAGAGCCTCAGGTCAAGAGAGCTCTCAGGCAGTGGCTTCAGACTCATGTGTGAGTAGAAGGCCAGAAGTCAAACAGCATGTGATGTCTCAGTCGAGCCGAGAGTCCTCCCAACCCCAGGTCCAGCTCCCTTGAGGAGGAGAGCTCTGTCCTGACATTCTCGGTCGTACACAGTGGAAAACCTTCTGGACTGCTGTTCTTGCATTCTCGTTTCTTTGGTAGCAATTTTCCACTTAGACACTCAGCACAATCATTGCTTCCTATTTCAAGTTCTTTTCATTTTTCTCCTGTTAGACTATTTCCATCTTTTGAGTTTTATTTCATTACTTACACTGTAACCAATCAGATACATTTTTCAGTCAAGAAATTGCAGCAAATGCCCGAAAGGTAAGATTGTGTATTTTTCTGAATTATCTCTAGGCTGGTGTTGAGGCCAAATGATGGAAAATTTACATTTATCATTAAGAAGTTAGATCCTTATAGAAAAAAAAATGTTTTTCTGTAAATCATCAGCCTTTTCTGAAAATCTGGAAACACATTCATAGGCTTGAGGGATTTTTTTTTTAGAACAGTTTTATATTAGGGAAAGTTAGTTTTTCCACATTTCAGGATTTACTTCTCCTCTTGTCACTGACCACACTCCCCAAAGGATTATAAATCTTTCAGAATGAATACCAGCGGACGGGAGCCAAAATATTCAACGTACAGAGCCACAAATGTTAGCCAATTTGCTATTCTTTAAATACCAGCTATGTCAAAGGATTTTCAAATGTTCGTTCCACTTTGACCATAAACATCTTACTGAGGAGAAGCAGGGCAGATATGCATATATGCTCCTTCTTCAATTAAATCTCCCCCGAGAACGAAATGAGTTGCCCGTACTTCTTTTCACATTTTATCACACATTTGCATTTGTGAGGTTTTAAGAGCTGGAGAAAACAGAGTAAAATATTATGTTCCTAGCTTCTGAAGGCTTTCAAAGAATGCTTCCAGTCAGCTTTTCCACATCTTAAATTAACGCAGTCCCTTCGCTGGTTGTCCTCACCCCGCCTCCCTCATCCTCCTCAGGCATCTCCAGCTCTGCCGGCTCTAAGGCATTCGGGAGCTCACGCTCCCTACCACGACCAGGAGGCCCAGTTCACGGTTGCCATCCGACTCCAAACGTGAGATTGAACTCATGTTGCTTTCTCTCCGTTTTCTCAAAATGTCCTCTTGAAAGATGAATAGAGGACATTTTTAAGAGTAATGTTTCCCCTGGCATTAAATAAAGTCTCTGAAATGAATTAGTCTTACCCACCTGGTGTATAGAGTAATAGCCCCCCTCCCCCCCCCCACCCCCCGGTACTGCTGAGAAGGAAGAAATAAACGTTGACCACGTTGAAACGAAGAAAGCACGCAAGAGTGAAACAGAGCGCAAGCTGCCGGAAACCACTGTTATATTTTTTTCATTCAACGAATTTGCTTACTAATTACTTAACTATTTGCCCAGCCCGATGCCAGGCACTAGAGGCATCCTGATAAATGAAAACAGGCAGGGGCTTTGCCTTTATGGAGCTCACAGTTCAGTGGAGAAGAAAAATTTCATCCAAATCAATGGAAACTTTAAGTCTGAGAAGTGCCTTAAGGAAGACGGACATGGGACCAGGGAAGCCCACAACAGGGGACTCTAACGGGCGGGGGCATCAGGGAAGGTTCCCGTGAGGAAACGATGCCCAGGCTGAGGTCGCGGCTGAGAGCAGGTGGAGGACGAGGGAGGTGACGAAAGGCCCGCCAGTGACGGGGACAGCGCACCGGAGGAGTGGGGCGCGGCGACGGCGGTAAGACCTAAAGAAAGGCCAGATGGCCGTGACTCAGAGAGCAGGCGGCAGGGTGGTCCCAGATGAGCTGAAAAGCTAAGTGGGCAACAGTCCCTGCTGAGCCAAAGGCTGGGCTGAGAACTTGCACCTTTATTTCAAGATTGATAGAAAATATTCAAGGGTGGTTGGTTTTGCCAGGAGGGAGAGGGCTACCGTGAGCTCATGACATTGTTAAAGGTCACTCTGCTGCTGGAGGGTGCAAGCGTGGACAAGCGGAGACCCCTTGGGTACCTGCGGGGGGATAACATGGATTAGCAGGTCGAGGTGACTCAGTGTGCTGCAAAGGTTTCCAGTGACTTGGTTCAGAAAAGGATGCGGGAAGCTAGTCGATGGCACTTTGATGGCAAACACGCTCACAGGGTCATCCTTCGGGACCTCCTGTCGGAGTCCTGTGTGCCGGCAGGGGGCAGGAAAGCAGGCAGTGGCGTGATGGGGATCAGAGGCCTCCCTTTCCCTGTTCCCCTCCGTCTTCAATCAGGAGGCAGTGGGTTAGACCCAGTGAGGTGACACCACCAGCCATCCAGCTGGCTTTCAATGGTCTCAGCATTCTTTCCTCCAAACATGCCACTCATAGAGCCATGAACCCTGCCAACGACTGTTTATTAATGATGACAGAGGGGCTGGCGCCCCAGCGCAGAGTTTGGCTCAGAGATCCTGTTCATCTCCCAGGAGCAGGAACGGTAAAAAGCCAGCGCCCCAAGTGAGTGGCACAGAATCACGTTCAGTCAAGGTAGTAAAACACATTGCTTTGCCTTCTGTTTATTTGCAAACTGATTTCATGCTGATGATTCAGCACTTGTACACCTAGGGCTCAAGAGATGAGACGTGAAAGGGCTCCAAGGAAAAAGAGAAAATCGTGTTCCAGAAGAAAAAAGAAATTAGACTCAGATTGTTGGACTGCAGGCTTGCTAAGAACTTTTTTTTTTTTTTAAATGAGGAATGGGTAAGGAACAAGGCAAGGATTCCCTCACATTCTTTTTAAATCGCCATGGAACATTTACATAAATTGATGACTTACTGGAATGCTATTGCAATAAGGAAAAATTTGTAGGAAATGTAGCAGTCTTCCTAAAAAGACTCAGAAGAATGAACTGAATAATTATGATTATTAATAAAAATAGTTTAGTAAAGTGGTTGAATACAAGAGCAATATTCAAAAATGAGTAAGTCCCATATGCTAAGAATAACAAATCAAAATGTGTACTTTGAAAAGAAGTTCCCATGCCCGTACTGGCAAAATAATAATAGCAAAAATATCTATGAGTGAATCTCACAAGAAACGTGTTGTAAATATACGGGGCAAAGCTATTCAGTTTTACTGAAGTATAAAAAAGATGAAATAAGTGAATGGTCGTACCATGTTTCTAAATAGGATAATTCAATGTTATTAAAATTGAAGTTTATCCAAAAATAATTTATAAATTAATGTAAGCCAACCGAAATCCCCACAGCATTTTTGAGTTTTGTTTTTTTTTTAACTTGAGTCTCAACTCATTCTCAAGATGATCTGAAATGGAAAATATGCATTTAAATTTAAAATATTTTAATAAAACTCTCTAGCCAATCAAATATTAAAATATACCAAAGCTACAGTCATTAAAAAGGCACGGAACTGGCATGGGAACATCCAAATAAATCAGTGTAACATAAAGAGATCTGGAAATAAACTCTTACAAGTGAAATTACAGTACTTGACAAAAGTAGCCTCTCAGATCATTGGAGGAAAGAGCGGATGAGCCAGTCACCTGATTCTGAGATCTGACAAACTGAGAGAAACTATTTGCAAATAATTATAACAAAAGATTAACATGCATCAAGAATCAAAAGACAAAAAGCCATACAGGAAAATAGACAAAGTACACAATACAATGGCTACTTGACATATGAAAACATTTACAAACCTCACTAGCAATCAGGAATATGCAAATTCATACAAGATATATTTTCCCCTATAAAATTTTTTAAAAGGCTGAAGATTGGTGAGAGTTTATAACAGTGAATCTCAA
The DNA here is from genome assembly GCF_048773025.1 of Camelus bactrianus. NCBI lineage: Eukaryota > Metazoa > Chordata > Mammalia > Artiodactyla > Camelidae > Camelus > Camelus bactrianus. The sequence continues at coordinate 8,008,696 of NC_133573.1, read as the reverse complement.
TCCTAGGTGAGCAGTTTTAATACCCTAGGGAGATTTTAAAGATTATCAATGCCCAGAACCCATTCCAAACTAATTCAGTTCAAACTTCCATGAATGGTATGTGAGCATCAGAGTCTTTGTTTTGTTTTGTTTTGAGGAGCTGAACTGATTTCACACTGTACCCACAGGTGAGAACCTCTGGTATATTATTGATACAGTGTAAATTGGTGTTTGCTTCCTGTCGGCAGTATCACAAAATTTTTATACATAAACCAAGCTTGGTTGATCACTTTTCATAATTTCCCTTTAAAATAAAAATAAAAATTAATGCAGTGCCTCTCAAACTTTACTGTGCATATATTCTCTTTTTTTAACACAGCTTTACTGAGGTATAATTGATATACAAAAATTCTACATATATTTAGTGTATACAATTTGATGGGTTCAGACATATGCATATACCTGTGAAACCATCACCACAATCAAGACAATGAACATATCCGTCACCTCCTCAAATTTCCTAATGCCTCTTCCCTTTTTTGTTTTAATAACACTTAACGTAAGATCTGCACTCTTAAATTTTTCAAGTGCGCAAACAGTATTATTAACTACAGGTACGATGCATTTTGCATAACTGAACTGTTATACCCACTGAACAGCAACCCCCCCATTAGAACTATCAACATTTTAAATGTGCATACTCTTTGACCCATGCAGTTCAATTTCAAAGAATCTATCCTACAGAAATAGTGTACATATCCAAAGAATATATAAAAATATTTGCTGCAGCATAGTGATAATAACAAAAAAAAATTGATTAGGGGAGACAACCTAAAAAAGTTATCAATAAGGGAACTGTTAAATAAACTACTGATATATGTATAATGGAATACTATGTAGCAATGAAAAGGATTGAGGCAGATATGAAAGCTCACCAAGGCGTTACAGTAACTACACAAAGCCCAATGTAGAATCACAAACAGTCTGACTTCATTTTAGGTATAAAAATTACATATGTGTATATATATAAACAAACATCTGGAAGGGGCTTTTCACTTTTATTCTTTGCATGGCGTAAATACTTATAATGAGCATGTGTGAATATATTATTTTATAATATTTTAAACACAGAAGAGGGTGGGGGATGGTCCAGGAGAGGAACACAGAGGTATCAGGAGACCACCACCAGCCAGGATCCAGCTTAGGATCTGCAGCCCTTGCCAGCAGCAAAGGCTAGTGGACCAAAAAGGGACATGGAGTTTAATATTTTTCCTACAAATACACAATTTATAATCATAATTCAGAAGATTTATAGATGCATGTAAAATGTAACATCATTTATACCAAATCTGGTACCACTTACTCCTCAATGCTCATATTTAGAAATTCCTCAGCATGCAAACCTCTGTAACAGGACTTCAGTGTGTGTTTTTAAAACAAAAAGTAAAGCAGTCTCGTGTGTTCTACAAACTGGGAAGTAGGCAATGCTTCTGTTCTCCACTTTATTTAGCCTCTCAAATAAATTTGAGGGGGAAAGCATGCTTTGAGGAACAAAAACATATTGTTGCTGCAAATACATCAGGCAACAAATTTCCTGAAAAGATCTATTAGGTTTTCAGATCGTTACATTAAGCTGCCTTAGATATCAACATTCTTTCCAATCAGGAATCTTACGAATACCTAGATGAGCAGCATGTATCACATAATTATGCTCTAGCTGGACCAGTTAATCGTATGCACTCGTGAATGAATGAATGGAATTAAAGCTGAAGAGACTGCTGTAGAGATGTTTCAAATTGTCATTTTTCACTAGTTAAGTTGATGTGGTCATATAATGCTAGCTAGTGGTGGTACAAACTTATGATTCGATAACGGTTTTGTCATACTCATCTAATTATCTTTGCTTTTTTCTCCACTCTTCATTTAGGATAGCCAAGAGGCAAAGAGAGTTTGAAGCTCAAAAACTGAAAAAAGTTATTGTTGTATTTGTAGAGTTCAGATTCCCCTTTGGAGATGAGGTTCCCCTCCATTACTTCCACCATCTCCTTTGTAACAAAATTAAAAGAGGACTAAGTCTGTTTCAGTGGGCATTACAAACATGCAAGTCACACACATCTCAATTAACCCGAGGAATTAAAATGTGTTCACTTCTTACACTGCATCATGTAAGAAGACTTCCGTGCAGGCTCTGCTGAGTAGACATTCCATTAGATGATGGGATTTATGTACCTTCTGATTGCTAACATTTTTGTTTTTAGGTACAAAAGTCCTACTCTTTTTGTCTTGGAGACTGTTTTTAAAGTGAACCCACATCAGTGTAACAACATATGTATTAACTTACAAGAATTGTTTCTCAGGGAACTGGTCCTAATTTTTCTTTTTAACTACTAGACTTCATTTGGGTGCACAAGCAGTGGCCATTGTTTTCCATTTTTGAAAGACTTTTTTTTAAGATTCTTTTTAACATAATAACACCACACTATCACATTCTCCATCTCTTTAACTAAAAACCTAGCACATTCTGACGCTGCTTTCCAAAAATGAAGACTGAATTCTTTTGTTAAGAAGTACTCCACGTGTAATTGGTTTCCAACTCACAGGAGAGAAAGCAGGAATGCTCAAGTGCTGGGCGTTCAGGCCCCCTGAGCCCTGAACTTCTGCACAGGAGGCCTGAATAACCAGAGCCCTGGACGCCTCCTCGGCCCACAGCCACCTTCTGTGCGGCCCGGAGTGGAGCAGGTCTCGGCTTTTCCTCCAACGAGACAGGGATCACACTACCTGCCTCTCCAAACCCAAAGCCAAGTAACGAGGAAGGAATTTAATTAACTGGATTGATTGCCAAGTACATCAGATTTCTGTGATGAAAAAACATTCCCAATTACGACTTCAAAGAACTCTTTAGCCAATTAAGGTTGTGAGTGCACGGCGGGGTGTGTATGTGTGTGTGTTAATCAGTTCGTGGAAGATCAGTAAGGAACACGAGCCCCACAAAAGTGATCTTTGACAAAGGTTTTCAAGTCTGAAAAATGCCCTTGTCAAGAACCCCACTCCAGAGAGGAAATCCAAAACATTCCAGAGAGGGAGCCTGGAAAGCCTCTTCGGAAGCCTCCTGAGATTTCTGATGTGAATGTCTTCTCAATGTCGCTCTGACGCAAGAGTCCCGGGCACTGCTGAGCCAGGGGAACCACCAAATACCTTCACTTTTCACGGGCTGACAGTTCTCAGTTTGTGGCTACATCACAGAAAAACAACTAGCAAGACCTCAGACTCACATGAAAGGTGGAATCGACACACGCTTGGTCACATGGAATAAGTTAACTGGGCCCTACAGCCCAATGACAGCGCGGGTGGAGGCAGAGGATTCACATGTGGTGATGCCCTGCCGTGATCATAAGCTGCCCTCAGCAGTCCACACCAGCCACTCTCTGCCGAATGACCTGCGTTCAGGTAACATCGTCATCCCCCTAGAACTTGGGAACAATGATTGCCCCAATATACTCAAAGCTGATCCCATATTTCTGAATTTACATTAAAAAGCCCACCTCGCCCCAGTTTCCATATCTAGCTCTTCCCAGTGTTAGTGTGTAGGAGCTTTCAATCAGAGGGAAAATTACTTTAAAAATAAACATTTTTCTCTTTTTGCTTCAAACTTTCCTAATTACTTATCCTCCTTTAATTAATCTTTTTAAGCCACTAACTGGTTGCACAAAATTACCGAATCAAATGTTACTTTCTTTGAGATTAATAAAAGGACCAGTGAAGCAAACTGCTTGTAAGATGGCAAACTAATTTTTAAGGAATTTAACATAAAAATTTTGATCCAGAAATATTAGAAATATTGCCTTAGCTGTACTAACTTGAGTGAGAGGCAGCTACCTTCTAATTGGCTTGTAAGAGGCCACATTTGTTCATGAATAAAATAAAAAAACACGAACAGGCCACCTGCTCCACAGTTTTTTCTAAGTCTCGTTCATCCCTCTGGCTCTCAAAATGGTAGCTCATTTCTAGTGAATAATTGGAGCTTCAGTCCTTTATTTCCAATTATTGTATGGGCATTTCTATTTGCATATTTCACTCTCTTCAAACTTAATCTGCCCCCAAACCAACCCTCCTCATAAACCAGCCTGCCTTCTTTCTTGGCCATGTCCTTGCTGCTTCCAAGGACACTTACCCTATTCCAAGCCCTCAACACACTCTTATCAGTGCAGCCTCTGTCGCTGGCTTCCAGTCTTCCCACTGGGATTCATTTTGCATATCACCTGCTGGTGGACTCAGCTTTCTAAATCAATGCTTTCATCACCCTGCTTCACCAGCTGGACTCTGATCAAAATCCCAGGTGCAGAAATAGGCACCCACAGGGAGGAGGAGTACCTGGGGAAGTGGCTCTGGGGATTAACCCTAGATTCCTCCATTATTGAGCAAGCACTCAGGTGCAAGCCCCGCTGAATGAAGCACATCAGAGTAGGGCACACCCCTCCAAACTTGCTTGCTAATATCCCAGCGGAGCCTGGAGTTGACGAACAGATAGCTTATCCTCAATGAACGGCCCTAGAAAGTGCCTACAGGAGAGACAAAGCACGATTCTAGACCCAGCCTCTGGGATCCTTTCCAACTATGCAAAAGCGAACCACCCGTAGTCTAGTCTCCTCAACTTTCTCTTGGATTTATTCATCCTATAGTATTAAATTCCATCGTTAATCCACATAGAGATGGATTCCAGCAGGCTACAACTATGGGTCCAGAAATCCATGCTTCAGTTTAAGGATACTTACACTAAGGTGTGTGAAATTCAGATCTACTTATAATTATGAACTTTCAACATTTTGTCTCATGTTACTAAAAGGTACCTATTTGTGTTCATTTATATTGTTGGAACACTTGTGGTGAAGAAGTATTCCCCATTTCCAAACAACAAAAATCCTCCAACTCTCCTGTTTCACCAAGGGGTTCCATACATTTCCGATTTAGAATTGAGTGAAACTTACTGTATTTCTAGAGAGACTCACAGTATTAGTGTGGGGCGTATACCTTAACAACCAGCTCCCCCAGTCGCTGGGACTGAGCCAAAGCAAAACATCTCAGTTGTGAGATTCTGAAGCCACAATGGACAGGGGAGAAAAGAAGATTCATATAATGCTGGCAGGTGCAGCAAGGAAGCCATCTATCTACAAGGAGGCTGGAAGAGGGAAAGGAGGGGACGGGAGTAAAAGAAGATGGGGAAAGACATCCCCAGCAGAAGGAACCGAACGACTCAGGCTCAGAGGGAGGAAAAGCGGTTCTCAAGGAGCTGAGAGCGGAAGACAGCCTGGCACCTGGGGAACCTCATTCTGTCCCTGGCACACCTGAGCAGAGGGCGGAGCGGCAAGCCTGGGCTCACTAGTGAGACACCCTGTGAAATACAGAAATGAGTTTAATGTGGTCTCTCCACTCAAAGAGTAGCTGATAAGACAGGCTGCACCACAAGGGGTAGCAGAAGGCAGAATGGAAGCGCTTCCCACTCAGGTGGCTGAAAAAGGAATTTATTGCTTCATTTAGAATTAGGGTGCAAAGTCACCAGCTGTGTGTGGGGGGAGGGGAAGCTGGAAGGCTGATGAGTAAAAATGCAATATAACCATTAGTTTAAAAATTAAACCGTGTTCTAAAAATCCCGATTAAAAATATATATACAGATGTAAAACTTGCAAGTTGAAAGGAACGTATGTCAAAGCCAAATAATTAAAGACTAACTCCCGTTATGATGTGCCAAGATCTGAGCTCATAGCTCTGGATAAATACTAAGCTATATCATTCATTGACTTGTCGGGGTATTAATGAGCTCATCAAAACTTTTTCAACAATTGCAGACATTGCTGTACTTGGAAAATGGTAAGTGGAGAGTCAGTCAAGATTAACATTTCTCTGCTGTTTGAAATCTACATTTAAGGCATGATTGTGTAAATTACAATGTCAGGTGTATTTTTCTGAGATTACCTAGAGACATTCGATTTTGCATTTCATGGGCTTTTAATATCCTTTTGTGTCTCCATATAAGAAACATTTATCTGTGTCGAAAACCTTGAAATCATTTGTAGATATACTGTTTCTTTTATTGGCTATGTTAAGAATATTTACCTGTGGGAACTATAATAATTCCAAGCAATTTATTCTCTGGCCAAAAGTATCACATTTGCACATGATTTATTGACGGGTAACTTATGCAAGCTTAGGTAGCACTTCATCAATACGTGTTTTCCTTAGCTGCTCTGGGACAGCAACAGCGCATCCCTTTTTGGCCTGCTATTCTGTGGACTTAGGCTAAAAAGTTGAAAAGCGCAAGACAGCTATTCAATAATGAGACTCTTCCCAGACACACTGCGCCATGTTCGCGGGGAGGATGTTTTTCACTGTTTATCCACTAGCTGCCCCATTAAGTCCTTGGGGAGAAAATTCTTTCTGCTCTTAGCACCAGGATCAGTTACCCTCATTGGCAAGTGGGTTGTTTTTGACCTTATGATGGTAAGAGTCCCTCGCTGTATGAACTCACTGTATTTCTTCCTTCTATCGGTTGCCAGAATCTCAAAGCAAAAGCTGAGGACCGCCTGTGCACGTCACTAAGCCTCCCCGGCTCACCTGGTCTACAGTCGTAAGATGCAACAACAGTAATTACATTGCCAACAGGTGCTGAGCTAGGCCCTTTTTGCTAAGCCCTCAACATGTGTTAGATTTCATGTAATATTTACAGTAACCCTAAAATGTGGGATCTTTTATTTTGCCATCTTGACCAATGAGGAAACCAAAGCTGGCAGAGGCCCGCCAGCACCCCCAAGGTCACTGAGCTAGTAACTGGCAGACACCCGACTCAGCTGAAGTCTTTCTGACTTCGAAGATCATGCCTCTAACTGCTCCTTTATCCTGCCTCCTGGCCCAGCTGACACATCTGCCCTTTTGACTCTTTGATTCCTTTTGCTAATGAAATAAAATTAACAGACCAAAATTCTTTGCATAAACACCAACACATCTTCTTCCAAAAGGCCCCGTCCAAGCCCCAGTGCCTGTGGCTGCAGTGCTGGGTGGCAGAGTTCGCTGCCAGTTTTTCCCTGCATGACACGCTCTCTCTGAGTGGAGATCCCGGGCAACCCCGGGCTCACAGGCCACGCAGGTCACCCGAGCCCAGACGCTGTTGCCGTGTGTGCGGGGCTGGCCGCCGTGCTGACCGGATGGTTTGTGCACAGAGACTCCCGCCAAAGGGGTGCGAGACCGTGCGGCCCAAACGCCAGCCTATGCTCCACACTAGTGTTTCCAAGTTCCCAACAGATAGGAATCTTCCAGATTCCTGACTGAAACACTGGAATCCCAGAAATTCTCAGGAATTCCTGAAATCCTCAGTTATTTTATATTTTTTCCTAAATTTTACTTATGTTACTCTACAACTGATGATGATAATAGCAAATTGTTTCCATAATAAACAGCACAGCACTTTTTGTGGTAAAGATTATAAACATTTCCAAGGTTTTCTGTATTAAAAAAACTATATATATTTAAATTGCAATAACATGTAAAAATGATTTCCACCTGCTATTTGATAACAGAAGACACTAGAAGAGGGAACATTAACACAAAATAAATACTAACTAAAAGCCATTTTAAAAATTGAAAGATATTAAAATATTTATCATTTATAAGATATTCTCAAAATGTAATGTTAAAATATACAAATCATTGTTCTATCCAGCAGTCTTGACTTTTCTTTCATGACAAATATTCCAGATGTTAAAAATTTCCTTTCATTTTGCATTGACATTGGTCAGATTGTTAAGAGGTTTCCAAAAGCATAGCCAAGGTGGGCATTAGGTTTGCTTCGCATACACTCATTTCCCTTTTTAAGGATGCAGATACGTTATCTGCTTGCCCTGATTCTGATCTGGCCGTTAAATCTATGTTGTTTTTGCTAATTCAGATTTTAGATCAGCTTCTGATTTCAGGACAGAGGGTTGCACAACCCACAGTCACATCTTCCTCTCTCTGCATTTCTTCCATTAAATTACTTGAAAAGAACAAATTGTAATATATAATACATATAACATAGTGACTATCCAAACACTGGAAAAATGCCAGGGCACCTCCAAATGACATCCCACTCAGAGCTAGCAGGCTCAGCAAGGCCACAGGGGATCACAGGTCAAAATCTTAAATTTAACAACTTACTTCGCTTCACAAGTTTGTTATCTCTTGGAACACCACTAACAGGGTTTGTGTAAAGCATACGATACATATAAGCTTATTACTCATTTTTGCAAGAATGACTCGCCATTAGCAGCAGATACACACTTAGAGCAGGCGGGAACAGCGAGCAAGTCTCCCTGACTAGGCTGTGACCACCGTTCTCTGCCCTGAGGTCTGCAAACGCCTGCCTTCAACTCTGACTCTGCTGCCGGAATTTTCTTCTCTCTTTTTTAAACTTTACTGAGGGATAACTGACACATATAATTGTTTATCTACATCGTACAGGGTGCTGGTGTGATACGCACATACACTGCGGAGTGATTACCAAGATAATTAACTGTTCTTACTTCCCGTGGTATCGGTAGATTCCTCTGAACCAATAATTTCTTCAGGATGATTACTAAATTTTACTTCTCAGATTTTAATTCTAATTTCCCAATTTCTTGATTAAGTTTTCTTAAGATTCAGGAAAACGTAAAATTTGTTTCTGAGAAATGCTGGGAATTGCAGCTGAGACCGTGTCCATCAGAGGAAGGGGCCATATTTTTCTTTTAGGAAAAACTTTTTCGACTTACTTGCACCTACAGGACTGTGTGCATGCAGAGGGCCTTTGCTGAATTCACAAAAATGTGCACATAGGCTGTTTTACCCGTCAGCTGGGAATGACCTCAAAGGCACAGGAAAAGCATCCTTTAGCAATTTAGGAGTCACATAAATATCTTTAAATAGGATGAGCCACTGGCAAACGCAGGAGGACAAGATGCTTTCACAAGTGCTTCCGGGATGTAGCTTCAGACACGGCCTGGACATCATCAGGGTCCACATCCAATAACAGAAGTCAGTATTCGTCCCAGTTTGGGTAAATCATTTTCCTTGCCCCACCCCACATTCAAAGACTTAAACACAATGTCTTATGGGCCAGTTTTTATGTAAAATGTTTTCACACGTGATCTTAAAGAGAGTCACAGAAATGGACCAATATTGCGTATTTTAAGCACCTACAATGTATCAGACACAACATCACATGTTTCAAATGTGTTTTCTTAGTCCTTAAAATAACCCCATAGTGGGTATTACTAATTTCACTCCATGGGTTGGGAAAATTAAGGCTCAAAATCATAACTTTTTAACAGTCACACTGCTAGTAAGTGACACAACCTAGAAATTAGTCTAGGTCCAACTTCAAAACTCCTTGCTCTTTCTACCACACCAGACTGCAAATCATAAAATGTTGACAAGTCACATCTGCTGGTGGTCATGGCCCACTGACTGCTCCCCAGTCAGGGGAGAGGGCTGGTACCAGGCAGCCTGGCTGCTCCATGAGGACAAACTTCATTATCCTCAGGGTGATAAGACCTTCTTGTGTGCACATTTAAATAGTAACAGAGATACTACCTTACTTGAAAGAAACATACAGTAAGCTTGGAAGCAGAATATACATTTTTTAGGAAAAAATTTAAAATAAACATTGCAAACAGTGCAAAAGATCTGTCTCTCACCTTCAAATATTTCACCAGCTTCTGAATTTGCCAGTATTCTGATGGCAAATCTGCATTTGCTTCCTTACGACGTTCAGATGGTTCTTCATCTTCCTCACTCTCTGAGGCGCTGTCACTAATAATGTCCTCAACCTTTTGAACACTCTTACTAAAAACAATAACAACAACATCATAAAATAAGTATATTTATGCTACAGCATGGACATGGTTATAAGGTTACTATTTCAACAACATGTCCATAAGCAATGTATAAGATACTAACATCTTCCGAGTTCTGGAAGCTCTCTGTTAAGACCTATATGAGGAGGTGAATAAATGCATGTCTCTATAGCAGGTGCAGTTTAGTATTATTGTTATGGATGCAATAATAATAAAGAAAAGTAAGAAATGACAAGGGTATTAGGTAAATGACCTAAGATGTTTCTGTACAATAAGGCAGCTGCTTGTCAGTGGTTAAATAACTTAAATAACTTGTGATTATTTATATTTACATTTGTTCTATTTATTTACTTAAAAATGAATTTACAGTTAAAACTTCAGTTCTCTAATCGCACTGGCCACACTCCAAGTGCTCAATAATTGCACATGGCTAGTGGCCACCATGCTGGACAGCTCAGAAATCCACTATTTCTATTACTGCAGAAAGCTCAGTGGGACAGGCTGCCAGTGCCCGAAAGGAAGAGGCATTTGCTCCCATCACAAAGGGAGTTCCCTTTACTCCTCACTGCTCTAGAGGCTTCTAACCCAACATCAAGGTCACAGACACAGGCTAGCTCACTCAAGCCCTCCAGACAATGTCTAATTCATCCTTATTTCCTTTCTTTCTCTGCCTCCTCTCCTCTCTCCATCACCCCATTGTGCTCTCTTCCATAAGTCTTTTCTAGTCTTTTCCACCTGGAAGCATAGGAGGAGGGTGGCTAACTGTCAAGTTCCATTAACTTTTAAGGTCCTACCACTCTGTTAATTTCTCAGGTCTTATAGCACAAAGAGCTCGAATTCTTGTACTTTCAAAAGCACAGGACGGTGCAGCTGTGCTCCCTGCGCCACAGCGGGGTGGAATCCTGAACGGAAGTGCCTGTTCCAATTTAACAAGCCCACATGAGCTGAGTTTCAGGTTTATGTATTCGCTTGTCCAAAAGATGTCACGAACACCTGAGCTGGTTACAGAGGAAAGTCGGGTAGATCAGATCTACTCAAGAAACGATGTAAACGCCTATGTTCGCAGCAGCAGCATTTACAGGAGCCAAGACATGGAAGCAACCTCCGTGTCCATCGACAACGGATAAAGAAGAGGTGGTAAAAACATCAAGCTGAGTGAAAATGAAAATACAGCTGGTACAGCCACTGTGGGAGACAGGGTCAAGGGTCCTCAGAAAGTCAGCGACGGAGCTGCCATGCGGTCCAGCATTCCGCCCCTGGATGTATATCTGAAGGACAGACTAAGGTGAAAAAGCCATTCAGTGGTGGAAAAATGGCCTTTTCATCAAACAGTGTTGGAGCAATTGGACATCACTAGGTTAAAAAAAAAAAGGAAGAACCTTGACTTTGGCAAGGGTGTCACACTTTATAAAAAATTAACTCAGAATGGATGCCAGTCATTAATGTAAACTGTAGAACTATAAAAGCCCAGGTTTTTTTCCAAGTGTGCGTATTTTATAACGTGAAACTCCTGCCATTTCCTCCCACCACCGTCCTAAAATAAAAGTGGCTGAACCTCCTCCCCCAGATACGTTGTTTTTGTTGTCAAACTGAAAATCGATAATGACAAATAACATGTATCACTTTAGAATGGCAGAGCCATCGGTCATCAGTACAGTGAGGCTCAGAAAGACGGCGGTTTTGCTATGACACGATTATTCAGAGGCAGGAGATCAGCTAAGAGCCCAGTTCTGCTCCCACTTACTTACCTGCTTTTTGCATTAAATATATTCATTTACGTAGGGTTAACTAATATCAGTAGACCGATGTATTTAAAGTAACTTCACATTAAAAGGATATCTTGTAAATCTACTTAAAGAAATCTACTACTCCCATTTTTACAGCATTCCTGCTAACTGTCAATATGGATTAAGATATAGGGCCCTAATAGGAACAAGTAAGAACACCATTAACTGGCATTCACTAGCCCGTGTCGTGTAGGGGGTGGCCTTTAACAACGGGTCAGGGTAACAGAAACACACCGAAACTGTGCTATTCCAGGCAAAATAGATGGTCTTGGCTTTTCAAGTCTTCCTCCATGTTTTCCTCCTTGGGTGTCTCTTACTGAGCTTCTTTTCCTAAAGAAATAGTAACTTTATTAATTACCTTATGCTGATGAATAGGAAATTAAAAATAGAAACGTGGACGAATATTCCATCCTTTTCATGTACCCAAATGATGTGCTTTCCTGACACAGAGACTGACTCTGAGCTCCGGCCTCCTCTGACACCTGAGACGTCCCTTTTGGTCCTTCAAGCACCGCTAGTCACTTTACATACTGAAGAATCGCTTTGCCCAGTGTTCCTTTGTACTAGGTCTCCACAGGCTGCCGTAACTGGGAAGGCCCTTCCTTCTGTGATTTCTGTCCTGGAGCAGAGTTGCCTGTTTCTCTACCTCACCGCCCCTCCCCCATCAACTTTGCAGCAGGGCCCCTGCCTGGTTTTCTGGGTCTTCCCAAGCTTAGCATACTCCTTGGCACATACTGGGTCTGCTTTAAATACCCAACTAGTAAATTATTAGTTGAAAAAGTAAGCACATGGGAAAAGCAGGCTTTTATAATTCCCCTCCCAGTTAACAGGCAGCCCATGTGTTTGTCATTTTCAGACTCTTTCCAGTCAGGCTCCAAAGGTCAAACACCCCAGAATCAATGAGAATCAGAGGAGCAAGCAGCTTCCTCCTTCCAGAAAACCCTTGCCTTCTGTCAGCTCTCTGAGTTTGCTTCCAAATTACCATCACCTGTGGTTCTAAGACTCCCTGCAGCTGAGGGTCCCCAGGTGACCAGCTGGGAACCAGGTCTTAACCCAAGAAGGGGACAACACAGAATACTGAAAACAGATTGCAACTTTTAAGCCTACTTGCTAAACTGTAAAAAGTGGTCTGGGCGTCTCTGCTTTGGCGTTGACACTGGTCCTTAATCTTTGCTTTGGCGCCGATTTGGAGGGGGCGGACTTGTACGTTTCAGACATTTCATCAAACCAGTGTCCGCCTTACTCAGGACCTTCCCTTTCTGTAGTGTTCACTTGGAGTTCTGTTACTGACAAGATGCTACCTCTATGAAATTTTCCCTCAGTAACTCCATGTAATTTAATCACATAACTTAAAAATGAGTTCTCCTAGCACTCCCTTAACCTGGTCCCTACCACAACATTTGCATTTCCCGAGTGACTCCTCCACGTGTCTCAGCATCTTTTCCAGGTATTACTTGCCCTGATCCACCATCTACGTGAGAGGGAACCATGCTCTCCCTTCACGGTGCTCTGCGCACACACCCTGTTGGATGCCGAATCTTTCTGCTTGGAACATGAAGAGAGGAGGAAGGAATCAACTTGCATTACGGATGGAGATGTAAGCATCTACTCTGTATTTTCCCCTGACGAAATAAAGGTATGTGAAAAGGTAGGCAAACATGGTTAGCGAGGATGCCTCAGACAACCCAGCATGTAAATGTCTACATACCCTTTGGCATCAACAGTGCTCTTCCAGTTTAAGCTTGGCTCTAATCTCTTGGTCATCTGTTTCTTCCCCAGATTAATTCTGCTGCTCTCCAGTGCACTCCTATGGGAAGCGGTGCTAGCTTTACGCAAGGTGGCGTCCTCCCTCTTCCTAGGTGTCTCATCGGGCTGGTCCTTTTCCTTTTGCTGTCCTTCATTGACTCTAACCTTCTACAATTTAAACAGCAACAACAACAAAAAAAATGACCACCCTTTTACAATGATAACACTTCTGAATTGTCTTGTGCTATCTGAAAATTAACCCCAGGGATAGAAGCAGACAAAGAGGTCTCAAGATGCTCTAACTTGCATTGCTTAGCAACACAAATTGCATCCAGGCAACTTCAGGACCAACGCCCCTGCTGGAGTTGGGCTGACAGTGATGGGGCGATCCTAAACTCACGTCTGCTGCAGCGCACCGCAGCAGGGCTGGACCGCCTCTCTCCTCACCACCACTGGAGAAGAATTACACTCAGACCCCACGGTGACGGGGACGCCTCTTAGTCACACTGCTGAGACCGAGGGTAAGGCGAACATCTTGCAGATGGCCAGAGATAAAAGCCACATCACAGTCAGAGGAAGAAACATAACAATTAAAAGAGACTTCTCATCAGAGACAATGCAGTCCAGAAAACAAGGGAGTCATATCTTTCAAGTGACAAAAAGAGAGGGGGAAAAAAAAAAAAAAACTCTGTAGGAAAGCTGAGAGAATTCACTGCCAAAAGATTTGGGCTAGAAAAATGTTCCTGAAGCTCTTCAATCAGAAGGACAGAACATGGATCAAAACAATGTGGAAATGGTCAAAATAAATATAAAAGGCTCTGATGAGGAGTTAGCATGTCAAAGCAAAATGTATGACAATAATAGTGCAAAAGACAGAGAGAGGCATCTGAAGTGCACTGCTGTAAGGTTCTTAAACGATCTTGTGAAACTGCACAGTATTACTTAAAAGGCAGACGTGATCAGTTAGAGAGATATATTAAAAGCCCTGGGGCAGCAAGTAAGATACTTTAAAGAGGAGTGTAACTGATGGAATAATAGCATAAATAAAATGGAATCATTCTAAAAGTTCAATTAATTCAAAAGAGGGAAAAAAGAACAAAGAACAAATGGGACAAATAAAAACAACTAGCAAAATAGTAAATTTAATTCAACCCTATCAGTAGGTACACTACATGAAAATGATTTAAAAACTTTGATTGAAAGAAATCGTTAGATTGGATGAAAAAGGAAAACCCGACTATTCGTGGTCTAAAAGAAACTACTTTATCTATAAAGATATAAATACACTATAAGCAAAAGGCTAGAAAAAATATTCCATGCAACTAATATCAAAAAAGCAGGAAAGGCTACATTAAAATCAGACAAAATGGACTTCAAAACAAATAATAGTATCAGGGACAAAGAGAGAGACACACTATGACAGAGAGCCAATTAGCGCCCGATTCTAACTGCGCGTTCACCGAACAGAACTTCAAAATATGTAGGGCAAAAATAAAACTAACAGGAAAAATGGATAAATCCGCAATTAGGAGACTTCAGAACTCCCCTCTCAGTGATCAACAAAATGAGCAGAAACAAATTAATAAGAATATAAAAGACCTGAGGAAAACCATCAGCCAACTGGACATAACTGACATTTATAGAACACAGCACACAGCAGCAGCAGAGTACACATTCTTCTCAAATGCACAAGGCTAAGTCACCAAAAGGCACCACATTCTAAGCCATAAAACAAGCATCTACCAATTTAAAAGAACAAAAACCATACAGAATATCTTCTCTTAATGCAAGTGGAAGTGAACCAGAAATCAGTAAGAGGAAGATAGCGGGAAAGTCCTCAGATACATTGATTTGCATGAAAACATATTAAAGTCTATGGGGAACAGTTTATATACCGTTTATAAAGAAATCTATAGCATAAAACTTCATTTAAAGAAAAAAAGTCTCAAATCAATGCCAAGCTTCCAATTCAAGAAATTAAGTAAGATTAGATTAAACCCGAAGAAAGCAGAAGAAAGAAAATTAGATTAAAATCAGAAATAAAATAGAAAGCAAACAATAGAGGAAATCAATGAAACAAACAGCTGTTCTTTGAAAAGATCAATAAAATGGATCACTTCTTTCCAGACTAATCAAGAATAAAAAGAGAGGAGATATAAATGGCCAATATTAGGAATGAAAGAGGGGTTATCATTAAAGATCCTTCAGACATTAAAGGATAAGAGTGGAATGCTGCACTTGATGGCAATAAATTAGGTAAGTTAGATAAAACACACAAATTCACTGAAAGACACAAACCACCAAAGCACAACAAGAAATCTGAATAGTTCTACAATTATTAAAGAAATCAAATTCTCAGTATAAAACCTTTCAACAAAGAGACCTCCAGGTACAGATGGCTTCATTGATAAATTCTATGAAACATTTAACAAAGAAATAAGACCCAATCTACACGAGGAATTCCAGAGAGAAGAAAAGTAGTGAATACCTCTCAGTTCACTTTGAGGCCACATTACCTGGGTACCAAAACCAGACAAAGACATTAGAAGATAACTACTGACGCATGCCCTTCATGAATGTAGATGCAAAGATGCTCCGTAAAGTGTTCCCAAACTACATCCAGCAACGTCTAACACAGTAAGAAAGACATCATGACCAAGTGGGATTCATCCCAGGATTCAGTGTTGGTTCAATATTCAAAAATTAAATTAATGATCATATCAACAATCTGAAGAGGAAAAATCATTTTATCATCTCAAGATGCAGTAAAATCACCACCTCCACATAGCAATGGGCTCATCTCCAATGGCATAAGTGGAGGCCACGTGGGAAGCAGGTAATCAAGCCCCACCCCTTCCTTGCCAGGATAGTGTCAGCAGAGGCCCAATGGGGAGACCTAATTTCCACCCCTGCCCAGTGGTAATGAGGCAGATCCTACACCACGAGGTTCTCAGTGGAGACTAAGTGGGGAACTTGGGTTTTACCCACACCCTACAGTACCCCAGACCTCCACCAGTGAGGTATCAGAGAAAGCCTGCTAGAACAAAAGATTTTACATAAAATCCAAAGTTTCACAACATAATGCCAAAAATGTCCAAGACACAATAAAAAATCACTCATCGTACCAAGAACAAGGTACATCACAACCTGAATGAGAAAGGGCGATGAATAGATGTTTATACCAAGATAAAATAGATGGTGAAATAATCTCAGATAGATGTTAGAATAAGATTTTAAAGCATCCATCGTAAAAAAGCTTCAATGAGCAATTAGGGAGACTTGAAACAAATGAAGAATCAGAAAGTCTCTGCAAATAAACAGATGATATAAAGAAGAACCAAATAAAAATTTTGCAACTGAAATTTACAAACCAAAATACCTCACTGGATAGTTCAGCAACAGGATGGAGAGGACACAGGAGAGAATCCATGAACTTGAAGACAGAACAATGGAAATTACCTAATGTGTTTGGGAGTTTCAGTTTTGTCAATGTTAGCCACTATACATATAAACAGATTAACAAAACAAATTTCTTTCTTATAGCACAGGGAACTATATTCAATATCTTGTAATAACCTTTAATGCAAAAGAATATGAAAACAAATATGTGTACATATATGCATGACTGAGACAATTGTGCTACACTCCAGAAACTGACACATTGTAACTGACTGTACTTCAATTTAAAAAAAAAATAGAAATTACCCAGTCTGAATAACAGAGAAAATATATTGAAAAAAAATACAGAAAAACCCCCGAGTCTCAGGATCTGTGGGACCACAGCAAAAAAATCCAACATTCATGTCATCAGAGCACCAGAAGGAAAGGAGAAAGGAGGCCAGACTGAAAATGCATTCTAAGAATGTCTGAAATTTTCCCAAATTTGGAAAAAGACATAAATCTAAGATTTAAGAAGCTGAGCAAGCCCTAAGCCGAATAAACCCAAAGAAATCCATGCCAAGATACATAATAATCAAACTCCATGAAACTAAAGACAAGGAAAATTCTTAACAGCAGTGACAGAGAAACAGTATTTTACATATAAGACAAAAACAATTAATAATAACAGCAGATTTCTCATGAGCAACCATGGAGGCCAGAAAGACTGGGACATTTTTCAGATGCTAAAAGTAAGGAACTGTCAACCCAGAATACCATATCCAGTGGAAATATTCTTCAGGAGTAAAGGGGAATTCAGAATGTTCTCAGATAAAGGAAAACAGAGAATCTGTCACCAACAAACCTACCTAAAAGAACAGGAAGTTCTTAAACAGAAAGAATATGACAAAAGAAGGAAACTGGCAACATCAGAAAGGAAGAAAAATACAACAGAATGAATGAAAGTATGGGTAAATGGAAAAGACTCATTCTCCTCTTCAGTTTTCCAAATGACGTTTGACGGTTGAAGCATGAATTATAACGTAGTCTCATGTAACACGGGCCTCACGTGGTTATCAATGTGAAAGAAATAAACACAAACGAGGGGGACTTGAAGGGAGATATGGTTTCTATACTTCACTCAAGTGGTAGAGCGTCAGACCAGTAGATAATGACAAATTACATATAATACAATACTTAAAACCACCTAAAACTCTATACAAAGAGATACACTCAAAAACAGTCTGGATAAATCAAAATGGAATTCAAAAAAGATGTTCAAGTAATCCAAAGAAAACCAGGAAAAAAAAAAACAGCAAAGTGAAAAGCAGAAGGAAGAAACAGAAGCCAAAACTAAACTGGCAGATGTTAAGTCCTAAGGTATCACTAATTAAATGTAAATGATCTAAACACAACAATGGATACCTCAACAGATAAAGTTTCAGAAAGTGGAGTTTAAAATGACTCAACTATATGCTGTCAACAAGAAACTCATTTCAAATATAATGATACAGGTAGCTTAACGTAAAAGGAGGGGAAAAGGTATACCGTGCAAACGTTAGTTGAAAGAAAGCAGAAAAAAGAAAAAGAAGGAAGAAGAAGAAAGCAGGAGTTACTACATTAATAGCAGAGTAAGTAGACTTCAGGAAAAAAAATTACCAGGCACAGAGAGGGACATTATATAATGATGAATCGGCCAGTCAAGAAGACATAATCCTAAATGTGTATGCCGAGGTGCAGATACAAACCCAGAACTAAGAGAAGAAACAGACAAACCTACAATTATAGTTGGGGGATTTTCCTCCCCCTCTCAGCACTGATAGAAAATCAGCAAGGATATGAAGAACTCAGCCACAGCAAAAACCAAATTTATAAGATTTAAGTCATCCCCAGTGTGTCCTCTGACTACAGTGGAATCAAACTAACGATGAATAACATAATGGGAAAATCTCCCAATGCCTGAACACTAAACAACAAGCTTCTAAATAATCATGGATCAAAGAGGAAGTCTCAAGGAAAAAAAGTTTTTATTGAGGTATAGTTGGTTTAAGGGAATTTTTTTAAATACACAATACTGTATCAAAATGTGTGGTAGGCAGCAGTGCTGTGGGGGAAATTTATAGCACTAAACACTTACATTAGCAATGAAGAAAACTCTCAAATCAACAGTCTAAGCTGCCACTTTAAGAAACTAGAAAAAGAAGAAATATAAACCCCGAACAGGCAGAAGGATGTAGAAACAGATGCACCTCTGAAGCGTCGACCACCATGGCGAGAAGTGCGGGTGCCTGACGTCTCTCCCGGCCCTGCTCCCGCGGAGGTGCTCACTTGCTTCTGAATGTCTTTGTCCAAAAGACAAGCAGCTTCTCTATAGCTGAACGCAGACTTAAGAGAATTCCATCAACTACTGTGAGTATTTCTAAGGTATAACCCTTTGTTTTGTATCTTCCAAGTAAAATATTATTCATTCACACCTGAAATCAGTGAAGTTCCTTTCAATGCAAATATGACTAGGTTAAATTAAATGTATGATTTTTAAAAAAAAACCTAGAGAAATAAGAGTAAATGAAATGCTAGCTAAAGAGAAGAAAAGAAATAATAAATACTAAAGTGAGGTAGAAAAAAAGAAAAATAGAGAAAAATCAATGAAACCAAAAGCTAGTTCTTTGAGAGAATTGAGAAAACTGACAGACTTCTATCCAGATGGATCAAGAAAAAAATCAAACACAGTGAGTGACTTGTATCAGAATGAGAGATGTAACATACATCCACAGATTCTACAGTTACTAAAAGTTTTCTCAAGAATACTATTAACAAGTTTGTACCAGTCAATTCAGCAACTTAGGTGAAAGGGATACATTACTTTAAAGGCCACCTGCCAAGCTCCTCACGAAGACAGACAACCTGCATGACCCTGTCACTAGTACGGACATTGAATTTGTGGTTAAAACCTTTCCCACAAAGAACACTCTAGCCCCAGATGGCTTCACTGGTAAATTCTACCAAACATTTAAGACAGAAAGAATACCAATTCTACACAAACTCTTCCAGAAAATTGAAGGGGAGATAAAACTTTCCAACTCATTCTATAACTATTACTCTGACACCCAAACTAGACAAAGATATTGAAGAAAAGGAAACTACATTATTTATGGTCTTACACAAATGCAAAACTTCTTAATAAAATATTAGCAAATTAAATTTTTAAATATATAAAAAGGATAAGACATCCTGAAATAGTGAAGTTTGTCCCAGAAATGTAAGGTAGGTTTATCACTTGAAAATCAGTAGAACTCACCATGTTAAACTTAAGGGGAAAAACCTGATTAATTAATAGGAACAGAAATATCATTTGATAAAATCCAACATCTATTCCTAATAAAAGTTCTCAACAACTTGGAATAGAGGGGAACTTCCTCAGCCTTATAAATTTCACCTGTGAAAACTCTATAGCTAATGTACTTAATAATGAGAAACTGAAAGCTTCCCATTTACCACCAGGAACAAGAAACCATGTCTATCCAATTCTGTACTGGAGGTTCCAGCTGGTGCATTAAGGAAAGAAAAAGAAATAAAATGACTGAAATTGGAAAGGAAGAAGTAAAATGATCTTTATTCACAGACAGTATGATCATCTATATATTAAAAAAAAAAACCTGGAATCTATAAACCAGACAGAACTAATACTGACTTTGGCAGCAATCCAGGATATTAAATCAATATACAGAAACTCAAGTGTATTTTTACATAGTAGCAACAAATAATCTGAAATTGAAACTTTAAAACTACTATTAACAATAGCCCCCAAATAGGAAATGTTTACAGATGAGTTTCACAAGAGATGTTTAAGACCTGTGCACTGAAAGTTACAAACCACTGCTGAGAGAAATTAAATAAGATGGTGAGACATACTAATATATACTAAATAAGTGGGGAGACAAACTGTGCTCCTTGGGTTACAAACCCCAATATTGGTAAGCTGTCACTTCTCCCTAAATGGACCTATAGATTCGACACAGTATCAATCATAATTCCTTCAGGCTTTTTATGAAGAAGTTGACAAGCTTACTATAAAACTCCAATGAACATACAAAAGGTGCAGAATAGCCAGCAACTCTGAAGAACCACAACAACATTGGAGGATTTACACTACCTGACTTTAAGATTTATTATAAAGCTACAGTAATCAAGACAGTGTGGTCCTGGGATTAAAAATAGACAAAAGGATTAATGGAACAGAAATGCACCCATATGAATGGACAACTCATTTTTGACAAATGTATAGAGGCAATTCAGCAAAGAAAGGACAATGTTTTCAACAAATGGTGCTGGAACAAGATATCTACATGCAAAAGAAAAAAAATTAACTTTGATCAATACCTCATATCATATACCAAAAATAAATTAAAATAGATCATAGGCCTAAGTATAAAACCTAACATTTAATAACTTCTAGAAGAAAACATCAGAGAAAATCTTTGTGACGCTGGATTTGGTAAAGCTGTTTTAGACACAACACTATAAAAAATTAACAAGTTGGACTTCAACAAAATTAAGGACGTTTGCTCTTTGAAAGACTTCGGAGAATGAAATGTAAGCCACAAACTGGGAGAAAATATTTGCAAATTTGTATCTTAAAGAATATATAAGCCTATAAGTACGTATGTATTATGTATGTATACATCACAACTCAGTAAGAAACCAAACAACCCTATAAAAATGGGCAAAAGAGCTGAATATGCATTTTACCACTTACGATATGTGAATGGCAAATAAGCACATGAAAGGATGCATTCAAGAAATAAAAATTAAAACTCAGTAAGATGCCAGTAGACACCCATCAGAATGTCCAAAGGACTGACAATACCAATTACTGCTGAGTTTGCGGAACACCGTAACTCTCACACACTGCAGGGGTGAATGCAGAATATTACAACTTCTTTGGAAAGCGGTTTACCAGTTGCTTAAAAAGTTAAACCTGTAAGAAGCTGTGACCTTGCTGTTTCACTCCTAGGTGTTACCCAAGAGAAATGAAAGCATGTGGTCTGTAAAAAGAAGCATCCAAGAACAAAATGTTAAAAATACAAGAGCTTAAAATTTTAAAGATTTGTACAGTGTTTAGAAGACAAAGTATAGGAAGTGGAGGGGGGTGAGAGAAAAGAAAATCAGATGATCAATTTCAGAGGCCCCCAAATCCAAAAAATGTTTCAAAGAGAGAACAGAAAGGAAAAAATGATTAAAGATGTAATCCAAAAATATTTTTCCAGTCCTGAAGGACATGTCATCATTAATGAAAAACAAACAAAATCCAGCACCAACCATATCATCATGAAAATTATAGAACATCCGGAGAAGAGAAAACCCTAAAGGCTCATTAGATGGGAAAAGCCAAAACAGAAAGGTCACACAGGAAAAATGCCTTTAAAATTCTAAGTAAAAATTATTTTCAAGCTATCATTATAGAAACAATAACTGAGAGAGAAGAATAAAGATATTTTCAAACATGCTAACCCTCAATTTTTTTCCCTCCTATGGGCCTCTTTAATTCAGGAAGCTCTACCAAAATGATGGGGTGCACTAAGAAAAAGAAAAGTAATCAGAGGGGAATTTCCTCAAGATGCTAAAGGCCATATATGAAAGGCCCACAGCTAACATCGTATTCAACAGCGAGAGCCTGAAAGCATTTCCCCTAAGATCAGGAGTGAGACGAGGAATCTACTTCTGCCGCTTCTACTTAACATAGTCCTGAAAGTTCTAGCTGTGGAATATGGCAAGAAAAAGAAACTAAAAACATCTAAATTGGAAAGGAAGAAGTAAAAGTACCTCTGTGCACAGATGACATGATCTGACATGTAGGAAACCCTAAAGATGAGAAAAAAAACTGAGTTAAATGAATTCAGTGAATTTGCAGGATTCAATTTTGAATTTCACATTCAAGAATAGATCTGATTTTAACACTCAAAAATCAGTTGTATTTCTATAGGCTAAGAGTGGACAAGCAAAAAGGAAATTAATAAAACAACTCCATTTATAATAGCAACAAAAAATAAAATATTTAGGAATAAATTTAACCAAGGACGCAAAAGACTGGTACGCTGAAAACCATGAAACACTGCTGAAAGACATTAGACACAAACAAATGGGAAGACATGCCATGTCCATGGATTACAAGACTTATTATTTAGATGGCAGTGCTATACAAAGCAATCTACAGATTCAGTACAATCCTTGTCAAAACCCTAACGGTGTGTTTTACAGAAATGGTAAAACCAAGCCCAAAATTCTTATAGAAAGTCAAGGGACCCCAAATAGCCAAAACAGTCTTGAAAAAACAGGAACAAAGTTCAAGGACTCACACTTCCTGACTGCTAAACTACTACAAATCTATAGTAATCAAAACAGTATGGCACTGGGATATGGACAGACATACAGACTGATGGAACAGAACTGAGAGCCCCAAAATAAACCCTTACATCTATGGTCAGTTGATTTCTAAGAAGCATGACAAATCATTCAGTGAGGAAAAAACAATCTCGTCAACAAATGGTGCTGAGAAAACTGAACATCCACGTGCAAAGGAATGAAATTGGACCCTTACACTAAATTCTAACTCAAGAGGATCATAGACCTACATTTGACACCTAAAGCTAGAAAATTCTTAGTAGAAAACTTAAGGGCAAGTTTTCATGACCTTGGATTCGGCAATGGTTCCTTAAATATGATACCCAAAGCACAGGCAACAAAGAAAAAATACACTAATTAGGCTTTATCAAAACTTAAAATGTTTGTACACCAAAGGACATGCTCAAGATGAGTAAAAAGATAACCCATAGAATAGGAGAAAATATTTGCAAATCCGTCTAATAAAGGATTAGCATCCACAATGTATAAAGAATGTCATCCAACTCAACAACAAAGAGACGATTCAGTTTTTAAAATGGACAAGGCACTTGAATAGACATTTCTACAAAGAAGACATACAAATGGCCAATAAGTGCATGAAAATATGTTCAGGATGACTAATCACTAGGGAAATGCAAGTCAAAACCACAATGGGATGCCATGTTTATGCTTACTACAAAGTCTGTAACCACACACACACACACACACACACACACACAGAAAATAGCACATGTTGATGAAGATGTGAAAAAACTGGAATCCTCATCCTCTGCTGGTGGAAATGTTAAATGGTTCAGCTGCTATGGAAATGGTTTGGCAGTTTCTCCAAGAATTAAACATAGAATTACCATATGACCCAAAAATTCCACTTCTAGGTAAATACCCAAAAGAATTGAGAACAGGGACTCAGCCTGACACTTATACACCAATAGTCTTAGTATTTTTTAGAATAACCAAGAGGTAGAAAAACCCAAGGGTCCATCAGTAGGTGAACAGATAAACACAATGTAGTACAGACATAGATGGACTATTATTCAGCCATAAAAAGGAATGAAGTTCTGGTAAGTGCACACCACGGACGAACCTTGAAAGCATTATGCTAAGTGAAATAACCCAAACACAAAAGGACAAATATCATATGGTTCCACTTACATGAAATACCTAGAATGGGCAAATTTATAAAGATAGAAAGTGGACTGGAGTTTACCTGGAGCTGGGGGGAGGAGGAATGAAGAGTTCTTGCTTAATGGGTACAGAGTTTTAGTTTCGGATGATGAAAAAGATGTGGAAATAGGAGTAATGGTTGCACAACATTGTGAATGTAATTCATGCCACTGAATGATACACTTAAAATGGTTAAAGTGGCAAATTTTATATTTTATGTATATATATATTTTGTGACAATGACAACAACGATGAAAAACTGGAGTCCAGGAAACAGGTGCTCAAACACGAGGGAACAAAAAGAACTCACACGATGATGACAAACAGAAGTGCCAGGACAAGGGCAACGGCAGCCTAGCAAGAAAGCAGACCTGACACGTTACTGCTTCCAGGATCTGGGGAGCTGCCGTCGGCTTGCTGGTTGGCCTCGAGCACCCGCGCGTCACATTCGTGTTGCCTGCGTATCATTTCTCACCCACATCAGCTTCAACCAAAATTTTATTTCATAAAATATTATACTGACTGATTTCAAAACCATGGGAGACACAAAAGCACAGCTCGTGCGCACATGCAGTGGGCACACATGTTAAGACAATCCAACTAGGTAGTAATCACAGGATGCCCAAGAAAGGATAAAAGTAACCCAAACATCTAGCTTTCATAACAGAACTGAGTCCTTTGTTCTCAGTATAATTAATTCAAATGGGAAGATGAAGAAATCCTGGCTAGAAAGCACTTTGAAACATTATACCTTTCACCCAAAGAAAATCAGAAACATTCTTAAATTACTACATTTACAATATTTCGTATTTTATATTATATTGTGGAGACACTGTAATACTTGAAGGCACTGTCCGAAACTAGACAATTATTCTCTGATTATTTTTATACTATAGAAAAATGTATTCAAGAAATATAATGCTATGAAAGTTCAAAAGAAACAGTAAAACTTACTTGTTTAGACATATTTTCTGAAAATATTGCTGATTTTTCTCTTAAAAGTGTGACAAGGTCTTTATAAATTTCACCTGTTCTCTCATAGTTAACTTCCTCCTCATCATCCGTTTTGCCCTTTGGGAGAAAAAGTTTGGTGCTGTAATTAATGGAAGAGCAATAGAAGAAGCTGATCACTACATCACAACCCACACACACGTATTGTTTTCTTCTCTAAAGGACCCACGGGTCGTCTTCATACATGAAGTGGACAGGCAGGCCCTTCCCTCTCAATACTACTGCTCACCCAGCGAGCCTTTACCGAGCGCCGCCCGGGTGCACGAGGGGCTCGCTGCCACTCCGCCAAGAAGCGAAAGCCCCTCCCTCCTCCCTGCTCCGGTGGGACACTGCAGTGTGACTCCAGGAGCCTTCGACGAAGTCATCAGAGGCCTCAGGGTTAGAACATGACCTGTGTTTCTGTTCTTGTTCTGCGTGTAGCACGATTGCCAGACTCATTTCCTAGGATCAGGACCTCCGGGTGACCACCTGTCTCTCCACCCCCCGCCTCTGTCTCTCTCCTTGTCTCTTCCCCTTCCTCGTGTCACCTTGCTTTCCTGCCCCTGTGGCTCTCCCTTCATCGTGTGTGTGTGTGTGTGTGTGTGTGTGTGCGCACGCGTGTGTGCGCACACGTGTTTCAAGCTGCCGTGTGTTACATACATAACTATGTAAAAACATATATATACATGTAACTGTAGTGTGTTATACATTTTCTTGTAATTGTGGAATAGCTTTATGTTCCTTGTCCTTCATTTTTTTTTAAACTGAGAGGAACACTTGGATGTTTCCATATCAAATCAAGTTGTAGGCGCGTCAGCAGCCTTCTGCAGAAGCAGACTCCTTGCCCTACTCTGGAAGGCCAAAGAAAATCAGTCGTTTTTTAAAAATTTTCTTATTTTCTTTCTTTTTTCTTAACAGTATAATTCAATTTTTATAAAATTACAAAAAAGCAAAAATAATGTCTAACACACGAACACATACACACACGTGTGTACACACACATATACATACACACACGTATGGGAGTGCAGTTGAGGGAAACAGAAAGGAATTCACAAGTAGGTTCAGAGATACTGGCAATGTTTTCGCTCCTAAGTTTGATCTCTTACTTTGCAATTGGAGATTTCACTTTTCTAAAGTGTCAAAACAGGCGGAAAGCAAAATCATATTAGGCTGTCCGCCTCCTCTGTGCAGAAGCAAGCCCAGGGTCAGGCTGAAGAGACAAGCACCAAAAGCCGCATCAGAAGAAACACCGCCACGCAGTCAGGACACTCGGTAACAACCCAGGCCAAGGCATGACAATGCTCCAAACAGTCCCCGGGGGTTGCAGGGTCCCCATTAAGGACTTGGGTCCTCCCTGCAAAATTTTGCCTGTGAGACCCACATGTGCACTGAAGACAACCAGGGGCAGGGCTGTGCAGAGGAGAAAGCTGAGCTCCTTCCAGCTAAGTTCAGTGAACAGGTGTGAGCCTGAAAGTCATGTTTTTCAGTCCAGATTATTCAGAAGGCTGTGTGCTGTCTCTCAGCTCGCAGCCCGCCCACCACGCCCAGCTTTGGGATGCTCGGGCTGGGAATCTGTCACACTGCCTTTCTCCTGGGCCAGTGCAGGTGTTTCGGCCCGGGGGTCAGTGAGAAGACCGGGGGGCCAGGAGAGGAAGACGGGACATGCTCTCAACGGTGTGTCCACCGTTCCTGTTGGAGCCACCCCAGCAATGGCCCCTCACCCCCCCAGTAGCAGCTAATCCCAGTAGCAACAGTTATTTCTAATTTCCAGGCACTTTTCACACAGTTCCAGAACCAGGCTCAGCATGACCCCTCAGAAATACAGTAGCAGCCTACCGGCACCCCATCCACTGAGGTCTGGGCCTCTGCCCTCTGCCAAACCCGCCTCCGAAAGCCTGAGGTGCCCGCACTGACTGGGTAGTACCCACTCCTCAGAGGTCTGGGGCCCGGATGCATGGAGACCCCCTGAGTTCCGAGGGGACCAGCGCAGCCTGGAGGTGACCATTCCTCAGATGGGTGGGCGCCAGTCCTGTCCCATCGGGGCCTCTCCTCTGAGCCCTGAGGGGCCACCCCCAGTGCAAGCAGGGTCCACTCTTGAGAGGTTTAAGTCCCAGCTCCACCAGGTCCCTTCCCCGAGATGCCGAGGCACCAGCACAGCCTGGCAGGCCCCTCCCCAGGCATCTGGGTCCCAGCTTCACGGGCCACTTCCTCCAGGCCTCCACATTTTGGTAGCCCCTCCTCCTCTTCCAAGTGTCCCCTCAACCCTTAGGGCAGAAGCAGCAGTTACTCTTCTGTAACGACCTTCGTGCTCCTTTTTGGACTTTTCTTTCTTCTAATACCTGTGTAATTAACCAGTGAACTGACTACGTTAAAGAGCTTTTCACTTTAGGCAGTGGAACGGGCCCCTTCCAAGGCCATTCCTGGAACACCGACGTCAGGACCTGCAAGGGGGAACCCTGGGCTAATTCTGAGACAATTTTGGATTTGCCCAGCAAACCCACAGCAAAGGAGATCTGCTTGAATCCCGCAGAACAGCATTTCATTTTCTGTTTTCGGGCTTCAGTCCTGGATACATGCCTGCATTTACAGAGACCAAGCTCAGGGCCAAAGCCAATGCTGTTTATAGAAAATCACTTACACCATTTAAAAACACTCCTTCTTTGCTACAAGTCACGCACAAAATTTCAGCATCGTGTGGTTTCACCAGCACATAACAAATTTCCCCTCGAAGTTGTCTCCAAGGTGGGGCTCGGCATCCATTTGAAAATTCATAATCTGAAACCAATTATCAATCAATTAAAAGGAGCTAGCTCCTTAACCTCAAGTTGTAAAATACATTGGCTTCCAAAAAATAGTTTTCCAAAACTTTAAGTTTTCATTTTCATAAATATTTAACGTAGCTATGGAAGCATTTTAAAAATATAATTATGAAAATACGTATAATATAAAATGAACCTGAGGTATAGTCGATAAATTCCAAGACTGTTTGTTTTCCTTTTCCTGAGAATCGTTTAAGCAGCTCTATATCATTCTTAAAAGTCCCTGGGTTTAATCGTATTTCTCTGAAATAAATGTTTAGAAACTCATTTTAAATACTTTAAAAGAGTCTACAGAGAACACATGAAAACATTTCATTGTATCGGATGAATATCTCTTTTTCTGTATTTAAAATAGCAGATAAATTACAACAATAAAATTGCAGCTAATCTTAGCCATGTTACAATCTTATCACACTGTCAAAAAATCAAAAAATTAGTGATTCGTCTTTAATGCAACATTGAATATACTCATTTAAATATTCACTTCATCCTAAATGATAATGCTTAAAATACTAGAAAAGACTTGAAGAATTAACAAGTTTTAAACCTGACAAACTACACATGATAATTGCATTATAATTTAATAATTTATCTAATAGGTTAAGAGACTTTGAAAATGAGAAGGCCACTTAATGTCTTCAGACTCAAATGAAACCCCACTTAGAATGTGTTGGCCGTGCTGAGAATTTTAATATTGAGAACTAGAATTATCCACGCAATGAGTAAAATTTTATTCTAATGAAATGTAACGTTAAATCAATAGCAACCACTTTCACACTTTACTTTTCTTGCGTTTTT
This sequence comes from Camelus bactrianus, assembly GCF_048773025.1. NCBI lineage: Eukaryota > Metazoa > Chordata > Mammalia > Artiodactyla > Camelidae > Camelus > Camelus bactrianus. Next base: position 7,979,770 of record NC_133573.1, on the reverse strand, counting down.
TTTTTTTCCATCTAAAACTCTGAAAGTCCTTTTTATAACTGGTATTCAGAAGTTTCTTTCAAGAAAAGACTCACAGTGAAATATGTTTCAAAGTATGATTGAGCAGGTGCAGATCCAGCTGCTTAAGTAGCATGGCAATCTTCATCTTAGTCTCACTTGCCGGATCATCATCTTTGGTGATTTTATCAAGAATACTTAATACAGATGAGTCTTCACTGATTTCATCTATCACTTTATAATCCAAGCCCAGGATTTTTGCTACAGGATTTCTGTTAGCTGACAAAAAAAAGTAAATTAAAAAAAATTATCCTCTCATCTTCTACTACAAGAAACATAGACTAACGAACTCTTTGAAGCCCATCCAAATGTTTCCTTCATTCAGCTTTCTCTGATTGACTCAATTTGAATTCAACCCTACTTCTCAGGTTCTACTGTACTCAGGAACTTCCATACACTTCTCGAGATGTTCTATCTTGTACTATAATATCCTCTATGTATGTCATCTCCCTAATAGGACAGAAGCCAAGAGGGTCTTTTTTTTTTTTTAAGTTGACTGTGGGGCATTGTTCAGAATAGCCATTCAATTAATACATTCAGAATTGATTTGAAGAAAGAGAAATACTGGTCTCCTTAGAAGAATGATCACTAGAACTGTGTGTGTGCACGCGCGTGCACCAGTGAATAGTGTTCACAAATACCTTCTCTCCAAAAGCGCAAGTCTCTCTCAGTCTATAGATCTACTGCCAGTCTTTTCCACCTATTCGAACTTATATTTTCAATGCCTTTTGGTGTGAGAGTTGGAAAAACAACTCTAACCAGTAATTTACACACATACCAAAATTACAGTGAAAAACTGAAATATCAACTCGTGAGCAAGACTGGCAGAGCTGTGAATGTTGAACCCAGGGGTACCGAAGGCAGAATTTGGTAAAGGCCAAAAAACCATATGGTTGAAAATGAGGGAGAAAGGGGCAAAACTTTGTTTAGAAATGAGGAATTTAAGGAAAAAGATTTCCCACTGAATGAATGTAACTGTTCCCAGAAAGCTGTGTATTCCACAACGAGTAGCACTGAGATACATGGAAGTCAGGTGATTATGGGCTGAAGGCAGAGCCTACACTCATTTTAAAGGAAACAGATCACCACCCATCACAGCAGTGTGAGGGCAGAGGGTGGATTCCCAGGCTGGCGCTGGACATCTGTCTTTGCCGCTGGCAGGAACCTTAAAGGCTCAGGCCTCAGGTCATTCCAGAAGCTAGGAAGGTTCTCTTTAAACCACACTCCAAAATTAGAAACCTAGAAACTGACTAAGGGTGAAGCATTAGGCCTTTCATTGTCCAGCAGAAATCTGATACAAGCGTAACATTTCAGCCAGGAAAAGTTAATGACACTTCAATGAAATTGAACATAGGGCTTTTTACTTTGTAGGCGAAACAACTTCTTTCAAGAGACTGTAACAAATGAGTCCCCCCCAGATCATGTTTCTGAGAGTTCAAATCACAGACTAGAATGTAAATATCACCTTCAATACATGCTTGTGCTTCCTTCAGCTTTGTACTTTTGGCAATAAACAGGAAGCGTGACAGCTGCCCAAAGCTCCTAATTTTAATTTGCGGTACAGAGAGAAATAGCAAAGGCTGTCCGTTTTTATCAACGTCTTCTGAGTTGACTGTTGTCTCACTTAAAAATGAAAAAAACAAAAATTTTTTTTAAAGCTGAAGCTTACCTGGATGCCAGTAGCAGTTAAATGTAAGACATTTCAACAAATTATTCCCATGGCTCATGATAAAACCCAGAGAATATAAAAGCCCCTTCTCAGAAGCTTACCTATTTCCCACTTTCTTCCACACTCAGACCCTTAATTCCCCAGACTTATTAGCAACCGTACTAAGCAGCAGGGATATATCCAGGAAGAAAAATGTTAAGCAATTTCTTGAATACCGACGTGAACTCAAACAGAATTTTCGGTTTTGTTTCTTCTAATAATGTATTGGACATCTTTTTTTTTTTTTTTTAATCACTGGTTCTACAGAACCATTCATGTTTTGTGGATTTCTAATGTTATTTTATTTATAAAATTTTTACACCACAGTAATTAGTGGTTAGGAATTTTTTTGGCTACTCTGTTTTTGAGCAAGAAAGCTATGGAAAACGACAAACTAGATCCTCTCTGTGGATTATTTTCCCACTCCAAGCCTCCAAATTTGGTTTACCTTAGGGTAGAAAGTAGTTTTTCTAAATAGGATTTTTCCTGATCAGAAATTATCAGCTCTCCTAGATTGATGTTTCTGTCCTTTTTAGAGACCTTTTCAGGTTGGCATGTAAAAAATATTAAGATGTTTTTATGGTAGTGATATTTCTATACATTTCTACCAGTTAACACCGTTAATTAAATGGCCTAGCACTTTTTTTAATTATTATATTCTGATATCCCTGCCAGAACTTCCCACATCTTAAGACATGACCTAACATATCTTAAATTGTAACGCAGATACATAGCTGTGAAATGTTGACAGTTCATCAGAAAAAGTAAATCTGACTCAATCTACTTTTAACACTATTTCAAGGGAATACGAACAAGAAGATAGGAACTGTGGGAAGCACATTAATGACTCCCCTCAAAACATCCATGCCCTAATCCCTGGAACCTGTGAGTATGTTACCTTACGTGGCAAAAGGGACTTTGCAGATAGGTTAGATTAAGGATCTTGAGATGGGAAGACTATTCTGGAATATCTAGGTGGGTCCAGTGTAATCAAAGGGTCTCTAAAGAGGCAGAAAGCAGGGTGAAGTCAGAGAAGGTGACGTGACAATGGAAACAGGGGTCAGGGTGGTGCGCGGCCATGAGCCAAGGAGTGCAGGTGGCCTTGAGACGCTGGAGAAGGCAAGAATGAATTTTCTTCCAGGCCCCAGGAGGAACACCGCCCTGCCCACATTCATTGGAGGTTTTTCACCACCAGAACTGTAAGGTGATAAATCTGTGTGCTTTTGAGCCATAAATTACATGGTAATTCGTTCCAGCAGCAACAGGAGCGACCACAGGGACTCGATCGGTCTGGCCCCTGCTCCATCCCCAGTACTTCAAAGGGTAACCACGTGCACAAGGTGTTCAATAAATATACGAGAAAGAAATTACACAGCAAACTGTTTCCACACTGGCCAGTGACGTGCGTCGCTTACAGAATGTATGTTTTCCCTCAAAGCCTTTGGAATCGTGTCCTTAGGACTGAGGAGGACACTTCTGAAAGGCCTGTACCTGGGCTGGCGGCTCATGCTAAGTGGGTGATAGGAGGACTAACTTACGGGCCGACTGAACACCCGTGGTATCGAGCTGCTTAGCTTGGGAGAGTGAAGCTTCCACGGAGCCCCAGGGGAAGTGCTGGGCACAGGGGACATCACTCCCTGCTCAGCCTCCCACCGGCTGGAGCAAGAGGAACTAAAACTCCAGCCGTAGGCAGGACTGTTGAAAAGCAGCTTCTGCTTCTGGGCTCACAGTCTCCAGCGCCCGAAGAAAGAGCTCTTTGGAAGAAAACTGCTACACTCGCCTCATGAAGGTCAAGAAGAACGAAAGAAAGAAGAAATGAAACCCACTGACCTGATCAAGGGACTTCTACACTGCAACTGGGGGAGGGAGCTAAACAGCCTCAGTTTAGACGACCCTGCAGGGGAGCGGGAAAATGTCTGATTTATTAACCCCTAGTGTCTGGTTTCATGTTCAGAACATAGTAGCTACTCCATAAACGTGTGTTTGAGCAGTAACATAGGAAATAAAGCTATAGTTGAGAAACTCTCGTCATTCTCAGGGATGGACAAGAAAGGGTTCAATAACAAACCTTAATGCTGTGACTTAGAAATTTTACCAAAATACAATTATTACTGTCTCATAAAACAACGCGATTTTTAGGTTGGAAATCATGGAAATCAGCCCTTCGACTATTGATCAGAAAACTAAGGACCAAAAAGGTATGAAGTGTGTATTACTTGCAGGGAAGAGGGCCCTTGCTCAGGCATCCTGGCTTCTCAACCACACAGGACTCGCACCAGCATCCGATTTTGTCCCAACTCATATCACGGAGACACAGCAGACTCAGATTCACAATAAACATAGAGCAGTATTAAAACAGACACGATTTAAAAATAATAGTTCTCCCAGAGAAGGAGAAAATAGCTAACGATGTTTTCACAAATCGATTCTGAATGCTTTCCCAGTTAGCACATTTCCCAGGCTACATTCTGGAGACCTGAAGCACCTCAGCTCCGTAGTGTCACTTGTCCTTCGTTTGCAATGGATTTGGGTTTCATTCGGAGGTGTTTTAGGAAGATTATTAATCTCATCCTGTCTGATGAGAACAAAAGCGATTGAAAATGGTGATAAAAAGAAACCTATGGTTTCCATTAAAATCAAAGTAGAGATATTTTTTCCCCAAAACTGAACGTGGAGAGATGATATTACAGGATGAACAGCTGTACATTGGGAGTGATTCTAAAGGAAACGAATGAATCATGCAAACGTGAAAAGTTCTGTGCCTGTCTGTTCAATTAATGACCATCTGCGCAAAAGGAAAGAAGACAGCAGGTGAAATGGAAAACCTCTTTGTGTGTGACTGAAGGATCGGTTTCAGTGTCAATTGCCAATGAGCCTACTTGAGAAGAAGGCTGATCAAACTTTTATTGACCGCTTCAGAGAGTGCATTCAGAGCTGCATCAAATGAGAAGAAAGGCCACAAGTACGAATATAGTCCCCCAGATATCTGCAGAGATCAACAAAAATGGGGGTAGCTTATCTACTTTAAGAGACTTTCCATATAGATAAAACTGACTTGTTTTGGAGCAAGAGGGATGAGAGAATGTGTATGCCCAAGAAGAGTCTGCCTTTATTCTAAAACATCCAAGGACATTCCTGTTTGATGGAAACACGTCCAGAGACTCCAAGCTTAAATAAATCCTCCATGATGACTTGGCTAACAACATGGACTTAGAGATATCATCCCTGACTGAGAAAAGAATGGCTTCCCCCACTTTAAATAAATGAATAAATGGTGTTCCAAGGGTCAGCAGCTAAGCAAAAAGAGTGCCTATGAACCAGAGGGCAAGGAAGGAGGTAGTGGGGCTGTTTTAATAATACATTCTTCTGGCCATTGAGGGCATCTCTGGTTTACATCACTTGTTATGTTGCTGGACATAGCAAACACCAAGTGGCTGTGGGTGGCTGACAGTTCTTTGGTTTAGGAGATACGGTCAAGACCTGGATGAGGAAGAATCTGGTATTTTCCATTATTACCAAAATCTCAGCTGTATCCTTGCCTTCTTCCAGGCAGTCAGTACCTATCTGGTTTTCATCAAAACACAAATGTAACAGGCACTACTATCAGACCCCTCTTATCTCTCCCAACATCAAAGATACCAGTCAACAAAGGTCAGAAACAAGAATGATGGCTGGAAAAACTGTCCCAAGGAAAAGTTGCATGGTAACTTTGACAGAAGGAAGACAGTCACGGGATAGTTGGTTCAAAACATAGGTGGTGTCAGAATGGCAAAGCATCCTGCTTAAGAGGGAACACTGCACTAAAGACTGTATGCAGAGACATAAAAATGGAAATAAAGCAAAAAGAAACTGAACCGGGATAAAGAAAAGGCAAAATGTCTGAGGTGTGTATAACAGCCCCCCTAACTAGGTCACAGATGTGGTCATGTCTGTGCTTGGAATATAAAATTAGTACAGAGGCAAGATACAACAATCTTGATCACTTCTGACATTTGCTTTAAATCCATCTTTGTACTAAGCGTTCATATGTTTTTAATTGATTTTGCAGATGAGTCCATCTTTCCAAGGTCAGAAGAAACAATGTGTGTTACTCCACTAAACTTAGGCGGGAGGAACGAAGCCCTTTGGGAGAAAGTGACCAAAAGCACAGTTAGAAATGAAATTAAAAATTAATTTTAAAATATTTCAGAGAATTCAGAGAGGAGGTAGACCATGACATCAGAACTGAAGAGCTCTTGAGATGCAGTTCAAGAATGGTTTTGTGATTCTAAAAATGAAATTCTAAGCATATCCTCACAAATAATCCCAAAGGGAGAAAAATGGAAAAGGCATCTATGGGAAGTTTTGACTAGTTAGAGAACTGTTTTTGATAAGATTAGACTTTAAAGTTTTTTTTATATGATAAGATCAGACTTTAAAAGTTTATGTGCAGAACCAAAGTGGGACTGGGGGTAGAAAAGAGGCTCAGAATGTCTGAAGTGAAAAATAAACTGAGGTTGACCCTCCCACCCCCAAAATAGTACACATGAATTTATATTTATCATGTAGAATTATATGTATAATATATTTTATGTAAGTATAATATAATTATATAAATTTATGTGACATATAAAATATATATTTAGCTATGTTCCTAAGAGATAAGAAATTGGAAGGTTCTCATTTGAGGGCAATGCTAATTATTAATAAGTATTTCCCTTATATTAAGCGGAATTTACATCTCTCCCTCTGCCGCCCCATAGATTTAACAGATTTAAATCTCAGAAGGGATTTTGTCTAGGATTGGAGGTCACAAAAATCAATGCCTTGTGGAGTCTGGCAGGTCACATGAGTGCAAAGACCAGACATAAAGGAACAGCGTATGTTGGGAGTGTGGTGACCTGGAGAATGAACTCCTTATCAGAAGAAATTCAAATTTAGAAATTTGATAAACAGTTGTTGGCCAGAAAGGGGAGGGTATAGCTCAGCGGCAGAGCATATGCCTAGCATGCACAGAGTCCTGGGTTCAATCCCCAGTACTTCCATTAAAAATAAGTAAGTAAAAAACTAATTACCTCCTCTCCCTCCCCCAGAAAAATGAAATTAAAAAAAAAAAAAATAGTGTGTTGGCAAACAAAATATCCTTAGATTTCACCCGAGTGCCTCCAGTTTTCTTTGAGATTTCTGAGGTTCACAAAGGCTAAGTGACTTGCCCCAGACCTACAACCAATCAATAAAAAAAAAAAAATGTACAACTGAAGATGTTAAGTTCTCGAAGCAATTCACTGGCTTACCTGACAATATAACCTGATCCAAATGCTGAGGGGTCCAAATTTGTTTTCCATTCCAGTGGTTCTACAAAAACATATTTTGCCTCTTGAGGGTGTTTATAGATAAAACTCTCCACAAACATAACAATTTCTGTCAATATTGCTTCATTCAGAGGGGTGACTTCCAGGGTCCTGGTCCCGTGTCCCGCAGCAGACCACTGCATTGACCGTGTCAGCGCCACACCCATGGGATCCTTAACGTTCAGATCTGAGCTCAGCACACACTATATCAGAGCAGAACCAGTTAGAGGGAGAACCAGCATCCACCTTCCCACCAGAACACTTTTCATCTTCCAGGTTTTAAGCTAGTACTTGCCCAGCCCACATTCTGCTTCTTCATTGTAGAGGCCGATTTTTCAATTATCCAATTGCTCTTCAATTCAGTAAAATAGTTCACTTTCCCTGAACAGCTCAAGATAAAACTGACAAGGACTTAAGGATCTTCCTGTAGCTGCCTGCCCTGGAATAAATACCTTCTTTCTCATTTTCCTAGGCCTAAGAGAATTCAAAGAGCCGGGCAGAAAATGGAAACAGAAAAGTCCAAGAGTGGAAAAAAGAACTGGAAAATGTTGGCATCAAGGCCTTGGGTTCACAGCTCTGCTGGGGCCAGAGGTTCGGTGAGCAAGGCTGCTTCAAGCTGGGTCACACACTGCTTAGAATTATGCCATTAAACTGGATTCTGTTATTCTTTGTCATCATCATGCATCTGCATCAGCACAATGATGATTGATGAGAATGATTCTGGGAGCTCTGAAAGTCCCCCGAGCGCCTTCTGAATGACTAAAAAGTAGAATCAGAACATGAAGTGGAATATAATTTTAATTTTTTCTGAAAATTGGTGTAACTATATTGATCCTATTAATCAAAATACCTGAGCAATCCAAATACTGTGCTCTCTGCCCGTATATCCCACCTGGACTATCTTATTGCCATTTATAACTTTCTTAAGAACAAATGTGAGAACAAATGAGCATCTTTTTAGCCTGTTTATCTAAATTGGTTATCAAAAGAATGTAGCATTATAAACTTGAAAACAGAAATTGAAATAAATTTCACTTTAGCTAAATAGAAATTATCCTTTAAAAGAAGATATTTTAAAACATAACATTAGCTGTCACAGTTAGAAAGCAAGTTCTGACATTAAGACATACTGGATATTTAAAGGTTGGTTTTTTTTTCAGATATTCTATACTTGTTTATTTTCTCATTTGTAATAACACTGATCATTAAAACCTTTCGTCCGGAATATCAGAAGAAAGGTTAAAAAGTTAAAGAATATAATTAGCTTTCCCCACATCATTATCACAAAAGCTCAGTATCAAGATTCTACAGAAAAGATTTGGAGATCGTGTTTTCCGTGCAATATTAAATCTTGAAATCTAGTAACAGAGACATTAGATTGGAGGTCTCTGATTGGGCAGTACTGGCTGCTAAGAAGCAGTGTGCAAATATTTCATTATCAAAATGATAGGCAGGGGACACTGTCAGCATTTAGTAACGAGGACCAGGAATGCCAGATGTCCTGCAATGTGCCAGGCAGCCCCCAGAAGGGAGAATTACGCTGCATTCTCCAGCATCTAGTAGGTAAATAGCTTTAAATAATTAATACCCAAGCCTACAACCTATCTCCACTTGACAAATAATCACAAAGGGTTTTTTTTTCACAGTTTTAATATGCACTTAATTTTCTAGGGCTGAGACTGTCATATAAATCAAAAGAAGGTTGTACATATTTCATTTTATCTGCACCTTTACCAGGAGGTCAGCATTTTGTAAAATCATGACATTGACTGAAATGCTAGTCATACAGTTTAAGTTTGGAGCTACTGCACACACAGTAATTCTACACAAGGCTGGAACAACTGATTACTTCATTATATATTCTAATATGGTGGTACCTGAGCACTTAGCATGCTGATACATTACTATTATCTTCCTTTATCTCACAGTTAGAGCACTGTCGGTATTTAAAACTATGCACATGGGTAGGATTATTTTCTATGATTTTGATTTCAGAATAGTAAAGTGGGCATTACACAATATTTGTTATAAGACAGGAATTGGATCAGGTAAGTTTGAGAATAGTATATATATATATATACAAATATATGTACATATATGTCTGTAAAAGCACTAGTGAAATAAAATGTATACAAAAAATGTGCAAATTTGTTATGTGCATTTGTTTTAGTATTCCAGTGTTTTATTTGTATTGCTAGATTTTGAACACATAAGCATGTACTAATGTTTATGAGTGATAATCTTGATCTCAAACTGATGAGAATAAGTCCAAACAGGTTTATCTTATATAGAAAGGCTCAGGTGGACAGTTCTATTTATTTATTTTACTTCGTAATTTTTTCGGGGGAGTGGAGGTAATTAGGCTTATTTATTTATTCGTTTATTTTTAATGAAGTCACTGGGGATTGAATCCAGTGCCTCACACATGCTAAGCACACATTCTGCCACTGCGCTGTACCCTCCCCTGGTCGTGTTTGTTTTTAATCCTAAGTGCAAACTTGTTTTGGTTTATAAAGCTGTATTGTGTGCATCGTTTCCTTCATGCACCTCTTTAAAGAAAACTGTGAAATTACATAAGACTGTGGCAGTCAACATACCATATAGTAACTTCCTGAAAGACACTTAAAAAGGAGCTATGAAACGCAGAAAGTTCTTCTCATCATGATAAATTTTTTAACGACTATGTGTAACATACCTGACTCTAGTAAAATTGCTTTTCTGAGTCTAATAAACCAGGAGCTGCGGCAATGGACAGGCTTGATTTAAGAAGACTGGTTGGCAGAAGGTCCATGAGGATCCAGAAGGCAAGTACAATATTATTAGGGAAGAAAAACGTAGAACAAAATCTCAAAGAAGCAAAGAAGATATGTATATAAGGGCAAAAAAAAAAAAAAAGGCGTTACAGGCCTAACTGAGCTTTCAAAAGAAAAAATAATCTTGGGTTTTTTTATCTAAGTATGAGGAATTTCTAATGGCTTCTTAATTTACCAAGAGACCCAAAGCTAGAGCATTTATTCCACTAATTCCAGTGGTGTTCCAAAGGCGTACAACTCTGGTGAAAATACAAAAACTAACACTTTTTATCAAGACAGGCTGCTCTGAAGTTTCCACCCACTGTCAACCCACGAGTCCTTAAGGCCTGAGAACCATGGTTACATTGAACACATGTTAATACAGAGTACATATCTTTGAATTAAACTTTTGAAATTTAACAATTACAAGGAAAAAAGTTTTGTGCATGTATTTGTTTTCATAAATTGAGAATCATTTTACACTCATTTTCTCTACTCATCCAAATAGATGTAATAGAATTTATTTTTCTTTTTTAAGGATCCGTTGCTAGCCTCCAGTATCATTAATAAAATGAAACTCATTCGTGAATAATTGCTGTAACACTTGAGCAGAAGCAAAACCAAACTCTTTTATGAGGCTCCAGAAACACAAGCATCCACTGTGGGACCTACACATGTGGCTGGTAACGTGGACTGGGAGAACATGCATACCCTGGCATCCGGAGGATGAAGAAGCTAGTCAGTGAGACCCTACAGAAAAATTAAAGTTTCAGAACTGACACGAACCGAGCCTTGAATCAAAGCAAACTCAAACCGTGTGCGGAGACACGCGATGATGGCACCAACCGGGCCGTTACACGACAGTCCAGCATTAGAGCTCAAGGATACATTTCCAGGGATGACGGAGAAGGGGCAGACGGCGAAGACGGTATAGGGAAATGGAGGCAAAGCTACAAGAGCGGAGGAGAAGGAAGAGGGAACGAGAGGCAGTGAGGAGGCCGGAGAAGTAAAACAGAGAAGGAAGATGTGGCTGTGGTCCCAGCAGGGTGGGGACGGGGCGCGGAGGGGAAGCAACAGGAGGTCCCCAGGCCCGGACTGGAGCAAGGTGTCCGCGGGGAAGCAGGGCCTGGATGGGGATGGGAGACCCAGGGGGGAGGGGGGATCTCGGGGGGCAGGGCAGAAAGGGAAGCCGGGAGTGGGACAGAAGCGGGGCCGAAGAGCGCCCCCCCCCCCCATTTCTCGATCCACGAGGATGGCTGCAAAGACTCCAGTGCGAGCCGAGCTCGGGCAGCAGGGTCGGGTCCCCGGGGAGGTGCGAGCCCCTCGGCTGCCGCCCAGCGCCTGCGGGCCGTACTCACCTGCAGCGCCCAAAGCGCCGGGTGCCCAGCGCCCCGCACCCCGCCCCGCGCAGGCCCGCCGGTTGCTAGGACGCCAGGTAAACAGCCGGCGCCCGGGCGGCTGCGCACAGCGTCCCGCCCCGCGATGGACGCGTTCGGAGTCCGGCCCTGCCGCAGCCGCGTGCGCCTGCGCCGCCCCGCGCTCCCGCCCGTCCCGGGTGCCCGCCGCCCCGCGCTCCCGCCGGTCCCTGTCGCCCGCCGCCCGCTGCCGGTCCCGGGTGCCCGCCGCCCGGTGCTCCCGCCCGTCCCGACCGCGCGTCCCCTCCCTGGAAACCGGCTTGTCTGTCCTCCTTCCTGGAGGGCGCGTCCCGACCCGCTCCAGCAGGCGGGAGATGTTTACCATGGTTCCCGCGCAGTTAGGCGTTTCAGCGGCAACTTTGTAAGGTAACAGAAAGCAAACAGAGCATGGTATGGTTGCAAACAGCGCTTTGTGTTTCTCCGCCGGCTTCCGGACAGGTGTCCTGTCGCGTTCCCTGCGGTGGTCTGTGCACCTTACATCTGCACTGATTTCTCAGGAAGAGCGCAGGGCTTCTCACCAAATATTGGAGTCGCACGTTTTTTAGGGTTATACCCCGCTCAAAAACACAGCCTTTCTGCAGAAACGTTGAGAAATGAGAGAGAAAATTGGCCTTTGGGGATCTTTCCTTCTCTTTTTTAGAGTATGAAAGTTAGGAGTGAAATCCATGTTGTTGACCTTTAAGGGTCAGGGTTCCATATGATAGCTGTTGATTGAGGGTACACACTGAAACCTGGGGTGGGGGTGGCACCCATTCCCACAGCGTATTATCTCCAAGCTGGCAGGCAGTGTGCCTTCCATTGCTTCGTTGCTGCTAGGACCACAGTCGAAAGTGGAAACAAGCCACATTGGAAATTCTAAGTGCCCTTTCACTGAAAGCTTTTATTCTGGATGACCAGCTGTAAGAAAAGATGCAGAAGGTGGTAGCAGGGGCGGTCTATGTGTGGCCCCAACAAGACACGTCCCCTCTTTGCCAACACTGATCATACCTATTGCCTCTGCTGAGTGGCAACAAACCTTTAATATGGCACCACCACTGGGGAGGCTAACCAGGCCCTGGTAGCAGGGCAGGTTCATCAGGTATCTTCTCTCTTGGAGGTGGCAAAGAGATTCCTCCTTACTAGGACTAATACGTATTCTAAATAAGGGGTTGCCTTCCCTTCCCACAGTGATTCCGCCGGCGCCACCACTCAAATGCCTGATTCATCAATGTCGTACCCCACACAGCATTGCCACAGAACAAGAGACTCAGAGCAAACAGAGACACAGCAATAGGCTTATGGCTATAAGAGCCACTGACCTTACCAGAAACCACGTCACCCAGAGGCAACCATCCTGTTAGGACAGTGGAATGGCCTGTTGAGGTCCCAGCATGGCACGACACCTTGCAGGGTTGGGTGCCCACCCACCAAGATGTGGCATGCACACTGAATTAACACTTACAGGAAGTGCATTTCTCCCTAGAAACTGGGATTCCTGGGTGTGCAAAGCAAGGACTAAACCTTCTCACCATAACTCTTCAGTGACCCACTGCTTGTGGAATTTGGGCTTCCATTTCCCACGAATTTGGGCTCTGCCGGGTTGGAAGCCCTAGTTCCCACAGGGGAGTTGCTTCCATCAGGGAGTGCAGTAATGGGTTCTGTTGAACTTGAAGCTATGGCTGCCACCTGGCTACTCTGGGGTCTGCATGAACCAGCAGAGCTACAGCAAAAAAGAGGGAGTAATGCTAGCTGGGTCACTGAACTGACCAGGATTACTGTGAGAGCCAGGATGCTGCCACCAGGAGGGAGGATGTTTGCAACCGAGGGGCCCAGGTGATTCACCTGGGCAGGTCTTGGTACCCCTGTGCCTTGCAGTAATGATAAATTGAAAATCACAGCAAGCACAGCCTGACCAGAACGAGGCAACTAAGTGCTCAAACGCCCCAGAAATGGAGGTGTGGGTCATCCCACCAGACCAGCATCCCCACCAGCCAGAGTCCGAGCCGTGGGACATTTAGAATGCACGCTCAGCTTCTTTTTTACCCCCCACATCCAAATTTTTATTTAGTTGATAATCTCCCTTACACACTAAATTAGTCTTTTTTTCCCGTTTTATTGACATATAGTTGACCTAAGCACTGTGTAAGTTCAAGGTGTCGTACAGCATAGTGATTTGACTTACGTACACCATGGAATGATTATCACAATAAGTTTAGTGAACATGTGTCATCTCATATAGGTACAAAATGTTAAAAATAGAAAAAAAAATTTTTCCCTCAATGAGAACACTTTGGGTTTACTCTCTTCACAACTATTGTGTATAACGTACGGCAGTGTTAATTATATTTGTCACATAAGTACTTACATACCTTATAACTGGAAGTTTGTACCTTTGACCACCTACATCCAATTCTCCCTCCCCGCCCCCACCCCACTTCGGGTAACCAACCAATCTGATCTCTTTTTCTATGAGTCTGTTTGTTTTTGATGTATAATTGACCTAAAACACTGTGTTAGTTCCTGGTACACAACATAGTGGTTCGAAATTTCTGTACATTTCAAAATGATCACCAGGATAAGTCTAGTTATGATACGTCATCATACAAAGATATCACACAGTTATTGACTATATTCCCCGCACTGTACATTTTATACCCATGACTCACTTATTCCAAATGTGGATTTTTGTACCTCTGAATCTTCCTCACCTACATCTTCCCTCTCCTCTCTCTTCCCCTCTGGCTACCACCTGTTTGTTCTCTTCATCTATAGCTCTCTTTCTCTTTTGTTCAATTTTTTTTTTTTTAGATTACGCAGATAAGTGAGATCATACAGTATTTATCTTTCTCTGTCTGATTTGTCTCACTTAGCATAGTACCCTCTAGGTCCATCCATGTTGTCACACTTGGCAGGATTTCATTTTTTTAAATGACCGAGTGATATTCTTTTGTATGTATATACACCACATCTTCTTTATCCATTCATCTATTGGTGGGTGTTCAGGTTGCTTCCATATCTTGGCTATTGTAAATAATGGTGCAGTGAACATAGGCATGTATACTAGTGTTTTCATTTTCTTCAGTTAAATACCCAGGAGTGGAATTCTGTTTTCAATTTTTTAAGGAAACTCCGTACTGTTTTCCATAGTAGAGGCACCGATTTACATTCCCACCAACAGTGCACAAGGATTCCCTTTCCTCCACAGCCTCACCGACACTTATTGTCTTTTTGATAATAGATATTCTGACAGGTGTGAGATGATTATCTTACTGTGGTTTTGATTTGCATTTCCCACGTAATTAGTGACGTTGAGCATCTTTTATGTGCCTGTTGGCCATCTGTATATCTTCTTTGTAAAAATGTCTCTTTAGACCCACTACCCATTTTTTCATTAGGTTGTTTATTTCGTGTTGAGTTGTATGAGTTCTTTGCGCATTTTGGATATTAACTTCTTATTAGATATATCATTTGCAAATATCTTCTCCCATTCAGTAAGCTGCCTTTTCATTTTGTTGATAATTTCCTTTGGTGGCAAAAGCTTTTTAGTTTGATGTAGTCCCATTTGTTTAATTTTACTTTTGTGTCCCTTGCTTGAGGAGACAGATCCAAACAATTTTGCAAAGACCAGTGTCAGAGTGCATACTGCCTGTGTTTTCTTCTAGAAGTTTTATGGTTTCAGGTCTTATGTTTAAGTCTTTAATCCATTTTGAATTTATTTTTGTGCATGATGTTAGAGAGTAGTCCAGTTTGATTCTTTTGCATGTAGCTGGCCTGTGTTCCCAACACCATTTATTTAAAAAGCTGTCTTTTCCCCCATTGTATATTTTTGCTTCTTTTGTTGTAGATTAATTGCTTATATAGATGTGGGTTCATTTCTGGGCTCTCTATTTTATTCCATTTATCTGTGTGTGTGTATGTGTATGTGTGTGTGTGTATACATATATAGTCAGTTTACAATGTTATGTCAATTTCTGGTGTACAGCATAATGTTTCAGTCATAGATGAACATATGTATATTCTTTTTCATATTCTTTTTCACCATAAGTTACTTATAAGATATGAATATAGTTCCCTATGCTATACAGTATGAATTTGTTTATCTGTTTTATATATATTGGTTAGTATCTGCAAATATCAAACTCCTAATTTATCCCTTCCCATCCCCTTCCCACCACTGGTAACCATAAATTTGTTTTCTATGTCTGTGAGTCTGTTTCTTTTTGTTCCATTGATCTGTTTGTCTGTTTTTGTGCTGGTACCGTACTGTTTTGATTACTGTAGCTTTCTTTGTAGTATAATTTGAAATCAAGGAGCGTGGTACCTCCAGCTTTGTTCTTCTTTCTCAAGATTGTTTTGGCTATTCTAGGTCTTTTGTGTTTCCATACAAATTTTAGAGATATTTGTTCTAATTCTGTGAAAAATGCCATTGATATTTTGATAGGGGTTGCATTGAATCTGTAAGTTGCCTTGGATAGTATGGTCACTTAAACCATATTAATTCTTCCAATCTGTGAACACAGCATATCTTTCCATCTGTTTGTGTCACCTTCAGCTTCTTTCAGCAATGTTTTATAGTTTTCTGAGTACAACTTCTTACCTCCTTAGGTAGGCTTATTCTCAGATTCTTTTTGATGCAATGGTAAATGGGATTCTTTTTGTAAGTTCTGTTTCTGATGGTTTGTCATTAGTGTATAAATGCAACTGATTTCTGTATATTAATTTTATATCCTGCAATTTTACTGAATCCACTGGTGAGTCCTTGTAGCTTTCTGGTGGTGTCTTCAGGATTTTCTATGCGTTTGTAGATAGTGACAGTTTTACTTCTTCCTTTCTGATTTGGATTCCTTTCATTTCTTTTTGTCTAATTACTGTGGCCGGGACTTCCACTTACTATGTTGAATAAACGTGGTGAGAGTAGGCATCCTTGTCTTATTCCCAATCAGCTTTTCACCACTGAGTGTGGTGGTAGCAATGGGCTTGTCGTACATGGTCTTTATTATGCTGAGGTATGTTCCCTCTATACTCACTTTCTTGAGAGTTTTCATGATAAATGGATGTTGAATTTTATCAGAAGTTTTTTCTGCATCTGTTGTGATGGTCATGTGATTTTATTCTTCAGATTGTTAATGTGTATCACATTGGTTGAGTCACAGATGTTGAACCATCCTTGCATCCCTGGTATAAATCCCACTTGATCATGGTGTGTGATCCTTTTAATGTATTGCTGAGTTTGGTTTGCTAATACTTTGTTGAGGATTTTTGCATCTATATTCATCAGTGTTATTGGCCTATAATTTTCTCTGTTTGTGATATCATTGTCTGGTTTTGGTATCAGGATGATGCTGGCCTTGTAGAACGAGCACAGTCAGCTTCTTCTTTGTATCTTATCTTCACTATTTCCTACCTGTAGTCTCACTCTAGGCTTCAGGTGAGAAAGGACAGTGAATGGAGAAGAAGGAAAAGACAAGGAATCTTCTGAATTGTCTGCCTGTCGTAAGCTAGCTTTGCAGTCTCTGCCTTAAAGCCGAAACTGGCTCTTTCACTTGTGTTTTTCTTGGAATTTCAAAAATCTTGCAGTGTTGGTGCCCTTCCAGCTGTGTTTTGCTCCATCCCCAAAACAAGCATCTTGCTTCTGGCTATATTCTTGAGAATCTCGCAGTTCATACATTTACTCTCTGCTGAGGTCTTACAGCTGCCATTTCACCTCCTCCAACCCCACCAGTGTATTTTTCCCCTACAGCCAAAATCTGGCACACGGGAAGCACTCACATTATCTGCCCATCAAGCTCAGAAGTGCAGGTCAGTCCCATCACGATAGATGCTTCCCTCCACTTTGCGGCCGGAGCCACTGCACTCTGCCTTCTTGCATCCCCCAGGCTCATCCACTGTCTCCTTCCCCACTCACAACCGCACTGGGCAGAGGACACACACTAAGCTCTCTAAGTAGTCTCGTTTAAGTCCACCTCTCTTCTTCCTTCCTTCTGAATTGAGGTTGGAGGTCAGGCGAGTAGAAAAGAGAAGGCTAGCACAGCTCTCTCCAGAAAGCTCTTCCCTGGAAATCTACTCACTTCTCTTCTATAACTTCCATATGGGTGAGTCAGGAAATTGACTTTCCAGTTAGATCCTTTACTACTTCTCATCTCAGCCTAGTGCCTCACCCTGGATTAAATTGTCTACTGTATCTTGAATCCTGATATCTTGAATTAGTGAAACAATGTTAAGACATTATTTCTTAGGTATATGTACAAATTGTGGATGGTTACACAGCAAATCAGTAATATACATTGCCTTAGAAAGTGAATGGATGTGGAAAAATTATTAATGTTTTTGTTTATGCACCTTATATTTTGATGTGTTACAATAAGCCTGTGTTCTTATAGTAAATGATTAGGACTGTGTAAGAAACAATAGACATAGACCATGTGAGCAAATTTAAATTATATATGCAAATTAACTAAAATTAGGCCATATATCACCTATCAAAGGCCATTTCATATATCTCAAACAAAATTATTTTATATGTACCAAACAAAATGACTTTGATTCTGAGGTAAAACTGTAGGATTGCCTTAAACATTTTGGCTTGAAGCAGTTTCATGGAGAATAAATGTGTTCTCTGATCTTTATCATGTATTTACATGTAGTGCAGTTGATTGTCCTTTTGACTGGAAAATTTGAGTGAGAAAATTAAAATGACAGAAATCTCAAACTGAATTTTGGGGGGACTAAGGCAAGCATATTCTGTGCTTCAGTACTGTCTAAATGAAAAATTTAAAAAAAAAACAGAAAGGTACATTCTTTTATCAGTTTGAGCCACACCTATAAAACTGGTCTGGAGAATTAATTAAACCTGTGTGCTACGTCACTAAATTTCAGTCAAATGTGAGTATTGTATACATCCCCAAAACCTGCTGAAATGACAGGAAAGATAATGGGAGGGAAGACGTATCAACACAATGTGAGTAATCGAAAACAGAAGTGTTGAAATAGCTTAGGCGAGAGGAGAAAGCTGAAGCCAATGAAAATAAAACATTTGCAAAAAAATAGACCCTGGAAACACTCAGAACTTGGAGGCATCTCTGAAGGTGCAGAGGGGACTGAAAACAGGAAGACAGCTTGAAAGCCTTTTTCAGCAGGGAGCTGGACCCCTGTATCCTTTTCCCCAACAGGAAGGTTTGTAAGTTGGGGCATTAGGAACACCTGAGAACACAGGACTGCAGTCGTGGAAACTAAGTAAATGTGTGCTGCCTGACTGCCGACAGTCCCCCCGCCCCTTCTTCTGGCCACCTTCCTCACACTGGCAAGCTGACTTCCATCTCCAGGCAGAAGAGCTGAGACTGGTCAGCCTGGAAGCAAAGATCTACAGGTGCTGACATTCGAGAGTTCTTCCAATCCAACATCCAGGTGTGGACTAGGGGAAGTGTGCAGGGAACAGGGGGCAGGAGCCATGGTAACAGAGTGGTACCCTCTTCTTCCAGAATAAGGAGTCAACCACAGTCTAAAAAGAAAAACCAGAACGTAGCCATTTAAGCATGTCATTTAGACATTTGGAAAGGTTGAGCATTATCAAAGACAAGTAAGTGTCTTGCCCATCACTCTGATTTTTAAGGAAAATGAACAAACAGCCCAGGATCCAGTCAACTTCTTAAGAAGAACCAAGCAGGTCCAACCACTTTGTGGAAAGTGTGCTCTGTCATCCAGGCCTGGCTCATCATCACAGAGACATAAAGGGATCCAGTCCTGATGAAGACAGACCATCAGAGGAGGGAAAGCTTCTGTGACAGGTGCCTGGTGCTGCGATCACGCAGCATAATGCACCGCCCCCCACCCCCACCCCGGAACTCAGCGGTGTACATGGATTCAGACTCACACTCACACATGTTTTAAGTTGGTGGTGGTTTCTCGCAGTTTGCCTCACCTCGGTGAGGGCTGAGTAAGTGACTCGGCTTCAGGCGGTGAGTCTGTGCCACAGGCCTCAATCTGGAACTCAGGCCTGAGGGCAGTGGCCACCTGCGGCATGTCCTTGTGCTGGTGAATCACTTCCGCGGACGTTCCAAGCCTCTGACTGCATCACGTCAGCTGACATCCCATGGATCCAAAAAGTCGCGTGGCCAAGTCCAAAGTCAAAGGGTAGGGAGTTATTTTTTGCCCACCATGAAATCGTGGCAGGGGTGTAGATACATGCCACCACTTCAGCCGAGCAAAGAAACCACTGGAACTAATAATCGAGCCCACCGGAACA
The DNA here is from genome assembly GCF_048773025.1 of Camelus bactrianus. Lineage (NCBI taxonomy): Eukaryota > Metazoa > Chordata > Mammalia > Artiodactyla > Camelidae > Camelus > Camelus bactrianus. The sequence goes on along the minus strand of NC_133573.1, from coordinate 7,960,247 downwards.
CCCTCTTCATTACGTCACTCATCATTCATCAGCTGTGTTCTAATTTTGGTCTTCATTCCCATCACCTTATCCTATTCCCTGACCTCTAGCAGGAATATCTAGGGTTGTATACAAATAATTTTAACAAAAGCACTATAATCACATATTTAAAAAAGGGTGTCTAGGATGAATAGCCAGAATTAATGGTTAAGTGTTCTGATTTGCTTCATTTTTATGCCATTCTGCTGAAACTTTTCTTAATCCCTCTGTAAACCATTTCTTTTTTTCTTCTCAGCTCTCTCTTTTATCTAAGTAAAAGGACAGAATACTGTTAAAAAGTGCTTAACCCCATTTTATGTCAAGTAGCACTTGGTCTCCTTTCTGGATTTTTAAAAAGTGGAAACTCGGAGCAAAATACACTGGAATGCAGGGAAAGTTATTTGATATAGAAAATGTGTAGTCTAGCCAAGAGGTGATTACTCCAGAAATCCTCATGGAGAATAAAGGATTTAATGTGAGACTTGATATTTTGGAAAAACAAACTGAGGATTAATAATATCCGGGTGATGTCTCCCAAAAACACCAAAGGAAACAGTGAAGACGTCTTAAAAGAATGGCTTCCAGATGCCTAGTAAATCATGTGCCTCTACCAAATGAGAACATGGCTAAGGGAGGGTATTACTTATTCTGAGAAAAGAAGCTTTCTTTGGGTGACTAGTTGTCTTTTGCCCTTCAACTTGGCAACGTTATTAAAGTGATAAAAAGCCAAGAGTTTTATCCTTTTCGAATAATGAAGTGATGGATACGTTATTTGCGGTGAAATTCAGTGTTACCATCCGGTGTGATTTATTTGTTAAAAATAAATAAATGAAGTGGGATTTTATGGTGAGACAATTTGTCTATTTCGGTGACTGGAATACACCTTGGAGTCTAGTAAAGTGGAAGGAGGCTGATTGTAAAAAGGTAGGGTGAGAAGACCAGGATGAGGCTTTGTGTATCAGAACGTTTTCAGATATGTATATTTCAGAAAGAATTTGGAATCTGGAAACTGATTTCCAGGAACCATCTACACCCACAGCAGACCCTTTGGCAAAGTTCACGTGTTCCCCAGTTTGGAAACCACTTGCTTGGTTCATGGATGGAGCACCCCATATTCCTCTGCTGTTTGAGGTCTTAAGTCACTCCCTCCAGTACGCTCCAGGATGGATTTGCACTGATCAAAATGCACCAGAACCTATTAGCTTTCAGAGTCGGGGTCCTGAAGCATTTATGGAGGTCACTGGCCTTGGTTTTCTGTATCAAAATCTTCCTTTGACTTTTGTCAGTGATCCGTTTTCTCATCGCTTAGTAGTGTCACCTGGCAGGTGTTTGTGCTTGAGCAGTTCTTCTCTGGGTTCTGTCGCTGGATTACAAAAAGCAACAGCGGCAGGAACAAAACTAGTCTCCAGGGATGGCAAACAGATCGTAATCAGATATTACAGAACAGAAATGAGAATGTGTGCATTTCCTCTGAGGGATATTGCATTTACTCAATTACATTTCCTACAGAGGATTTTAAGCACAAATGGGCCATTTCGCAATTTCCATGGATACTAAGTGCTTAAAGCAGAAAAAGGGGGGGGGGGGGAGGAAGTCTGAATGAACCAAATTAATCTTCTCTTTCCTTCCTAACTGGCAAATCAGCTAAAAGTAAGAGGCAGAAGCACAGATTAATAAACCACGTGCCATATATTGCTGGTTGTCATTTGAGGAAACTATATTTTCTGCTGTTGTGTTGATTACCTAAGTGTTATAATAACATCACAGGGGCACTTTGGGATTAGGAAAGCCATGAGGGTTTTTTTCCCCTCCTTTGCAAAAGTGTCCACTTCTTTAGCTTCTGTAAACTCACCCTGTATTAGGTAAGATCAGATTCTGGTGTGAGAAATGGACAGTCCAAAAACAGTGGCGTACAGAGGACAGAAGTTTATCACAACAGTAGTCTGGAGGGAGCGGTCAGGTCTGCAGCAGTGGTTCAACGTCCTGAGTGATCCCAGCTCCTCCTCTGCTGGGCAGGACCAGTATGTCCAAGGTCCCCTCCATCTCCAGCCATCAGGACGGAGGAAAGCATGCAAGGGGGCAGAGGTCACACACTGGCTTTCTTTTAAGGCAATTGCCACACCACAATTCTACTTATATCTCATTGGCCAAAATTAATCATATGGAACATTTCTGCTTTTTACATTTTGAAGATATCATAATGAGTACAGGGAATTTAAATTTGTTATCTCTTCTTAGGAGTGGGTTCTTTGATCATTATAAAATTACCCCATTTTTTTCTAGTAATGACTTTTGCCAGAAAGTATATCTTGTCTGATTTTAATAGCAGTATACCAGTTTTCCGTTTGGTGTTTTCCTGGTGTATCTTTTTCCACCTTTTTACTTTCAGCTTTTCTAGAAACTTATATTTTAAATATATTCATTGTAGCAGAGAATGGTTGAGTCTTTTTTTTTTTTAGAAATGCAGTCTTACAATCTTTGTGTTTGATGAAGGCATTTAATTTATTTACATTATATGAAATCTTATTTTTGCTTTCCATTTGTCCCATCTTTTCTATGATTCTTTTTCCGTCTTCTGTTGCCTTCAATTTGAACTGATTCATTTTTTCTAACTCTATTTTATCCACTACCGTTTGGAAGTCATGCGCTCTGATACTTTTCTTTTTGTTACTACCCAAAAAATAACATACATCATAACATTTCAAAGTCTCGAGTTAATCAGTATCATTACCCACCTCATTGTTGGAATTGTATCCCCTTCTGGAATAATACGCTGTTCTGGTCATGTGTTTAAATTCTTTTTTTAAACTCCGTAAAACATTAATATTGCTGTTTTATACAGTCATCATTTTATATTGTTTGTATTTATGCACATATTTGCCAATTTCTCTGCTTGCCATTTCTTTTAAAAATATAATTATTGAGGTATGATTAACACAGTAAATGGCACATATTAAAAATGTACAATTTGATAAGTTTCAACATGTGTGAAACAATCCCTACTGTCAAGGCTGTGAGCATACCGTCCACTCCAAAATGTTTCTCATGCCCCCTTTGAACCCTTAACTCCTGCCTCTGTTTTATTGCTGGTGGTGGTGTTTCAGGCAGGAGTCTAAATCCAAATCGTGTTACTCTGTCGTGACCATCAGTGTACATGTCTCTCCATTTCTGTTTGTATCTCAGACTTTGAATGTGAGATCACATTCCTTCCGCCTCTAGGACACTCTAGATTTTCCCTTAGTGAAGGTCTGCTAGTGGCAAACCCTCCTCAGTTTTTGATGGCCTGAGAATATCAGCCTTTTGGCTTCATGCAGAAGAGGTGTATTTTCTAATAGAGGTGTAAGTTAAAAATAATTTTCCCTTTGCACATTGAGTATATTTCTTCATGGTCTCCTGGCTTCCTGTTTCGCCATCAGGAAATCAGCTGTCTGTGTGGTACTCCTTTGAAGGCAGCTGTGTCTCCTGTAAGGGTCCTCTTTGTCCTTTGGTGCTCTCCAGTTCGACTGTGATTTTTCTACTTGTGGGTTTTCTTTGCATCTGTCCTGCTTGATTCTCACTATGCCCTTGAATCTGACAGAAGATCCTTTTAAACAGTTCTAGAACGTTCTCAGCCATTTTTATCCTCACATATTACCTCTGCCCCCTTTCCCTTTTCTTTCTGGAGTCCCAGTTAGGCACATTTCTACTGTCTCCACCATTTTTTCTTAACCTGCTTTTCCCATAGATTGTATGTCATTTCTGTGTAACCTTTTGGATAACTTCTTCATGACTGTCTTGTCTTTGAGGTCACTAATTCTCTCTTCAACTGGTCTAATCTACCGTGAAGCCCATCCATTGAGGGTTTGTTGTTGTTGTTGCTGTTCATTTTATTTATTACGATTTCATTTTCAGGTGCTCCGGTTCTTGCTCGTATTTGGTCATTTTGTATAGTTTATTGTTCTCTGTGCAGATTTTCAAACTTTTGTTTATTTATACATGCTAACCACAATTATTTTATAATCTGACTATAACAATATCAGAAGTCCTTTGGTTTTCTTTTTGTTATTTTTATTCTTGCTACTTCTCACTCATGGTATCTGTTTCCCTGTATGTTGAATGGTTTTTGGCTGTGATCTGCTCATTCATTTCTTTGGAAATTTGTTTTTCAAGGAATTCTTTGAGAACTGGGGAAAAAAAGCTTCCTCCAGAGAGGATTGGCCTGTACTTCTGCCAAATACCTAGAGTACTGTATATCTAAGACTACTTTAAAGTACTGGTATCATTTTATATATTTGGTCTGTAATTTTTCATTTAATAATATATCATGAAATGTCTGTCATTTTTGATAAATTTGTCTACTCATTTTTAATGCTGCATAATGTTCTATAATAAGGATATATTATAATTTATTTAATCCTTCAACTGTTGACTTATAAGATCTCACTGAAAATGTACATCTTTATATACATAACTTTACATACTTGCATAACCACCTCTAATTTTATGTATATGCATAGCCTCTAATTATATATATTCATTTATTATTTAATAATAAGTACTGAATATATTCATTTCAATTATATGTATGTATTCATCCCAGAAAGTAGGACTGCTATGGCAAAGAAAATGTGTACTTTAAAAATGTTTAATGCACACTACACATGCTTTCCAAAAAGATTCTATCCATTTACAGCCCACCAATATTTACTTGTGCCCTTGACAGCACTGGGATGTTATCAATCTTTAAATTTTGCTGACCTATGAGAATGTTATTGTTTTAATCTTCTAAGATCTTACTACTAATGAGACTGAATATATACCTTTCTTCTGTTGACCACTTGCTTTTCTCTTCCGTGTGATTGGTCTTCATTTATTTTGCCTTTTTAGAATAATTTTTGGGTCATTTTCTTATTTGTAGATTTGCTTTGAGCCTTACAAATTTTAATAGCTTTCTTTTAAGCATTTGATCCAGGAATAACTTTTAAAATATAAATATGAACTAGCATAAATTAGAATTGAAATGTTTTTCATAATAGATACTGTTCTTGGGGCAAAGATGTGCAGTAAAGAATTGTTCTAAACAGTATAGTTGTGACGGTGCCCTCTATCTGTTCTTTGCTACTTTTAAGTTTTACGCCATGAATATTATAGTGTTTTTTTGTGACTACTTTTAGAATCTTTATTTTTCCATTTCCTGTTTCTGGCCTTTACTTAAAGTGAGTGCTTTACTTGAGATGAGTGGATATTTGAGTTGAGGCAAACGAGCCTACCAGTGAGTAGTAACTGAATATTTTATTGTTGAGAAAATTAAATTAGATTGCTTCCCCCATCTTTTTAAAAAAGTGTTGGAGCTACTTCTAATCAGATTTCTAATGCTTTACTAGAGATATACTTATTTTCAGAGACTTTATAATTTTTTTTTAAATTTCAGGTGTTTAACGTATAACTAGTTTTCACCAGATGGTTCCATATTCACTATTTATCTAAAGCAGCAATATTTATATTTAACAACTATTGTTGGAGAGAGACTATAGCGTTGTTGGAATTTTAAGTTTTACCAATGCCTATTTTACTATATTGGAAAATGTCTAGGATTTCAAATGACTATTCAAATCTCTAGTTCTTATGAGATTCAAACTTGGCTTCCTCAGTCAATTCTTTGGGATATCATTTTTTTGTAAAGTCATTGGGAAAGGCATCTTGTGACAATTATAAAACATTAACTGTAGCTATTGATGGTTTTTAGAGGTTTTTATAGTGTGAGAGGAACTGGTTGATTTTGCATACTGAAATAACCTGCAAGTTATAAACAGGTTTTTATTCTTCCCTGGGAATTCTTTCCTTAGTGATACAATACACATCATAGAAAATAATATAACATCAAAGATTTTTTTAGCTTTTTTGAATTCATAGCTTATATATTGCATTTAAACCAGAAGCATTCAGGACTTTACCAACTCAAGGTAGATAAGCATTAAGAGGAGGAATGTGTAAATTGTCTTAAAAATCAAATCTATATTTTAAGAAATAAAATTGGCTAAGAATCAGCAGGATTTAGAAATTATATTTCTCAGAATTTTCCCAAGGAACTTACTCTAAACAAGTTAAACAAACATGTAAATGCATCTGATTCAGGACTGATTCAAAAGTTAAAGAGAGAACGTCTTAGCAAATTTTGTATTTCACTGAATATCTGATTAAACCAATTTAAAATTCTTTGGCATTTAAATAATAGCAAATATTCTTCCTCATTTATTAGTTTCAGAACATGTCATTTAAGGTTATAAAAGTTGAAATTGTATTTTTTAAAACTCAGATCCATTTGATCATTGAAAATGAATAGAACGAGACAGGATAGTAAGGGGAAATGATACGGAATTGCTGTTCATGAATCAGTATGAAAATGGTCAGAAAGAATAAATGGCTACACATAATCGGCTTTCTCCAAATAAGCTACTGACAAGTAAGAACTATAAAGCCTGGACTTCTCAAATTAAGTGAAACCATATTTAATGGTTATATTGTAAGAGATGCTAGTTCTCAAAATCGCTGTAATTAGGTTATTTGGAACTTGATGCAGCCAAGTCAAAGTTAACCTAGCTAAATTATCAAGCAGCTTCTGGAATTCTCTGGATTTAGGGGCAGGATATCAGCCAGGGCCAGAAGAGACCAAGGGCAGAAGGGAAGCAAATACAGCAAACAGAAGAAGAATTCAGGAATATTTATACAGGAATCAGGTCAAATCAAAAGGAGGAACTTGGTCTTTACACTAACGATAAATCAACAGAAGAAGAAAGTAAAGAAACAATCCCCTTTAAAATAGCACCCAAAGTAATAAAATACCTAGGAATAAATCTAACCAAGGAGGTGAAAGAACTATACACAGAAAACTATAAACCATTGATGAAGGAAATTAAAGAAGACTTTAAAAAATGGAAAGATACTCCATGCTCTTGGATTGGAAGAATCAATATTGTTAAAATGGTCACACTGCCCAAGGCAATCTACAGATTTAATGCAATCCCTATCCAATTACCCAGGACATATTTCACAGAACTAGAAAAAATCATAATAAAATTCATATGGAACCATCAAAGACCAAGAATTGCCAAAGCATTACTGAAGAGAAAGAAAGAGGCTGGAGGAATAACTCTCCCAGACTTCAGACAATACTATAGAGCTACAGTCATCAAGAAAGCATGGTATTGGTACCAAAACAGACATATAGACCAATGGAACAGAATAGAGAGCCCAGAAATGAACCCACAAACTTTTGGTCAACTCATCTTTGACAAAAGAGGCAAGAATATACATTGGAATAAAGACAGTCTCTTCAGCAAATGGCGTTGGGAAAACTGGACAGCAGCATGTAAAACAATGAAGCTAGAACACTCCCTTACACCATATACAAAAATCAACTCAAAATGGATTAAAGACTTAAACATAAGACAAGATACAGTAAACCTCCTAGAGGAAAACATAGGCAAAACATTATCTGACATACATTTAAAAAATTTTCTCCTAGAAGAAATAAAAGCAAGAATAAACAAATGGGACCTAATGAAACTTACAAGCTTCTGCACAGCAAAGGAAACCAGAAATAAAACAAGAAGAAAACCTACGGAATGGGAGAAGATTTTTGCCAGTGAAACCGACAAAGGCTTGATCTCCAGAATATATAAGCAGCTCATACGACCCAATAAGAAAAAAATAAACAACCCAATCCAAAAATGGGCAGAAGACCTAAACAAGCAATTCTCCAAGGAAGACATACAAATGATCAAAAAGCACATGATAAAATGCTCAATATCACTAATTATCAGAGAAATGCAAATCAAAACTACAATGAGGTATCACCTCACACCAGTCAGAATGACCGTCATTCAAAAATCCACAAATGACAAATGCTGGAGAGGCTGTGGAGAAAGGGGAACCCTCCTACACTGCTGGTGGGAATGCAGGTTGGCGCAGCCACTATGGAAAACAGTGTGGAGATTCCTCAAAAGACTAGGAATAGACTTACCATATGACCCAGGAATCCCACTCCTGGGCTTGTATCCAGAAGGAAATCTACTTCAGGATGACACCTGCACCCCAGTGTTCATAGCAGCACTATTTACAATAGCCAAAACATGGAAACAGCCTAAATGTCCATCAACAGGTGACTGGATAAAGAAGACGTGGTATATTTATACAATGGAATACTACTCAGCCATAAAAACCGACAACATAATGCCATTTGCAGCAACATGGATGCTCCTGGAGAATGTCATTCTAAGTGAAGTAAGCCAGAAAGAGAAAGAAAAATACCATATGAGATCGCTCATATGTGGAATCTAAAAAACAAAAACAAACAAACAAACAAACAAAAACAAAGCATAAATAAAGGACAGAAATAGACTCATAGACAGAGAATACAGACTTGTGGTTACCAGGGGGGTGGAGGGTGCGAAGGGATAGACTGGGATTTCAAAACTGTAGAATAGATAAACAAGATTACACTGTATAGCACAGGGAAATATACACAAAATGTTATGATAACTCACAGAGAAAAATATGTGACAATGAGTGTGTATATGTCCATGAATAACTGAAAAATTGTGCTGAACACTGGAATTTGACACAACATTGTAAAATGATTATAAATCAATAAAAAATGTTAAAAAAAAAAAAAAAAGAATAAAGATTTTAACTCCAAAAAAAAAAAAAAAAAAAAGAGGAACTTGGGCCCATAGAATTCTGCCAGCACGACCAAGATTAGAGGGAAGGTGGGTAGGTAGAACTCAATGGGTTACACTTTTACCCCAGCCCACTTAACTATCAGAGAGATACTAACATTAAAAAAAAAGAAGAATGCAAGAGAGCCTTACCTTGTAGTCAGCCCCAAGGGGACATCTTCAGCTACCCTGAGAAGTCTTGAAAATATATCCTAGTCTTAGTAACACTGGAAAGTCAGCTTCTATAACTGACCTTAAATTTTATGACAATAAACGTGTAAGTCGCGTTAAGTATTGTGTGTGGAATACCTTACGATTTACTCTTATTTGTGTAGTGAAGGCGATCATACAGCTTTCTTTTAAAAAAAAACTCTTCATCGTTTATGCTAAATATTTATGAGGAGCAAATTCAATGACTATTTCCAATCTGAGTATTTAACATGATTCATGTGTCCTTGACAACATGTAAGGAAAGATTCTAGTCAATTCTACACTTTTCTTTGCAAAAGTATTTAATTAATTCAGCTCTATAGTTAAATCAGTACCTACAAAGTTCAATAAGGCATGGAATTCAGTAAGTAAAACTCTATTTTGGGAAAATGCCACTTTGGGGGGAAAATGTTGTGGTCTTCTCCATTTTCAAGTTGGCATGGACAGTTGATTGAATTAACTTTGCTTTGTCTATTAAACATTAATTCAGTTGAATCAAGAACCAAAATACTAACAAAATACTTATATCTGCAAAAGTTAAAATTGTGGATGTGTCAGTCAATATCACTTTCTATATTTAGAACTAGAAAGTGACATCAGCAGCCCTCAACAACTTATTTACTGTCATGCTTTTGGTCTCCAAACACATCCGTGGGACATGCGCACTGAACTTCCACCCCCGAGAAGAGAATCCCAAACATTCACTGCATACGTATGTCTGTGATTACTTCTGACCACAAAGACACTTTCAAGTGAAAGTGAAAAATAAGAATATGTAAGGTTTGTTTCTCTGTCCTGCAGTTTGTTTATCGGTGCGCACATACACATTCATATCAAATTCACAAAAAAGGATACAAAATTGTATGTCTGCAACGATTACAACTATGTCAAAAATGCCTGTGAAAAAACAGAGGGCCGGGAATCCACTAACATTGTAGCAGTAATTGTGTTAGGGTTATAGAGTGAGTGTTTTTGCTTGTTTTTGTCCTGACTTTCCAAGCGCTCTGCAATGTGGACACACTCCTGTGATTCTTTAGAGGTCTTCTGCTCCTGTGTCTTCTCTGTTGAACACTCCCAAAAGAATTTACTCAAAAAATAAGTAGTGATCAGTGTGCAGTCTATTGAGTTTGGTAGGGGAGGAGGAAGACATTCACTGCTCATCCCACATCCGAGGTGGAAAGCTCGTCTGACGCGCTCTTTTCTGGAGCCCCTTCTGGGCTTTAGCACCAGGAGGGCTCTTTGTTCTTCCTCCCCCGCCTCCATCCAGCACCTCATCCCTGCAGTCTTACTGCTCCGGTAGATCTTTGGCCTCCAAGGTGCCAAGCCTCCTTCCCCTTCAAGTTTCTTTCTCTTGAAATTATCTGGGAAGATTTAACTATGCCTTACCCTCTGCTTCTAAATTTGCTTACCAAACCCATCCCCTCAAGGTGTTCAGAAGACAAAAGAATTCTGCAGTCACCAGGAACCACCCTCATTATGTTTTTGTGGGTGTAAACTGGCCTGATTTTCCAAGAAAAAACTACAGTATAGCAGTCTCTCAAAGTGTGAAATCTATATACCTTTTGACCTGAAATCCCACAGTTAGAAATTCATCCTGTGGAATTAGCCAAGAAAGGTCAGGAAAACGTACATGGATGTTCACTGCAACAGTGTTTGTCATAACAAAAAACCGGAAATATCCATTGTACCCACTGGTATGGCACTAGTTTAAACAAACACAGTGTGCCCATGTGAAGGACGATTACACAGCTATTAAAATGAGTGAGCAAGATTGTATAGACTGATCTAGAAAGCTCTCAAAGTGTTTTTTTTCAATTCAAGATATTAAAAAATCGGGGAGGGGTATAGCTCAGGGGTAGAGTGTGTGCTTAGCATGCCTGAGGTCCTGGGTTCAATCCCCAGTCTCTCCATTAAAAAAATTAAAATTAAAACTAAATAAAAAATTTTTAAGGAGATGTTAAAAAAAATCTTTAAGTATTTTTCAGAGGGCAGTGCACAGGCTACCTGCTAAACCAAAGACCCTAAAAAGAAAAGAAAAATGTTTATGGACCAAAGGCTCAACTTGACAAATGAAGTTTCTTGGGTTTTCTCAGCGTACAGACAGAAGTGAGGGAAGCAAGGCTGCAGAGGTCTTACTAACCCGTCCAACCCCCGTGATGCAGCCACATGGTCTTCTTTTGAGGGATGGCGTTAGTGGTACAGGTGGCTGATGTGACACCACAGAAGGTAGTCACAAAAGCAAGCAGGTCCCACCTCTGCAGCCTGCCCTCAGGTTGCCCTGGGATGACCCACGCGGGGCAGGACCGTGGCCAGGACCGGGGCTGAGACCTGCCACATCAGGAGGGTCTGGTGACTTCGGCCATGCTGCACTCTGTTTACTGCTTTGGGCTCCTATATTCCCATTTTTGGGGGAGAGGCCAGATGGGCCTGATTTCTCTGGTGAGTCACAGTCAAGTGTGACCCATGTTCTTTAGTTTCTCTCGTTATATCCCTTTTGAGATGCTGAAACATCAACCCTACATTTTAACAAATAGCACCTGGACTTTCTCATCTTGTTTCTTTGTGGAGCAATTGCAAAACACTTTAGTAAAAAAGATTTATGACAATCCTTGTGTTTTTTTCCATTTTATATGTCTGCTCAATTCCATTTTTTAAACATTATAGAGAAAGCCACTGGTGGAATCACAGTGTCTAGAAATGTTAACTTCTCCGTAAAAATCAGGCCATTCAAATCTTGTTAAACTGATACTGTATTCACTGTGCCTCTTAATGCCCACTTTCATTCCAAAGGACTTATAAAATGAAATCATCAAAAAGTTCCCAGCTGCACAAGTCTTTTGAAACTTTTCTGTCGTAACGGAGTCTGCGTTACACATTACAAAAACACGCAAGGGGGCTTAAAGATAGTTTAACAAAAAGACTAGAAAGGGGGAATATCCAGGTGGCTTTTTAAGTGTGGAACATAATAAAACAGTGTTTGGAAAGTATTATGCCGAGATGTAGTAACTAGAAAACAAGAAAGTCCATTTATAAGCTGAAGTGTAACTTTCAGTCATAAATAGAAGAAATGCTGAGAATGCAAGGGGGCAAAAAGCAGAAGCACTTAATAAATAGGAAACAAATAGGCTAAAAACCTTCAGATATAGAAGAGCAGTATGACAGTATGTTTTGGACCCATCCATTCTGAAGCCCTGGCCTAAGGCTGCGAGTTAAATACTTTTATCAGTCAGAGTCTTCTCAAGGAAGAGGAATCACTTGAGTATTTAAGACAGAATGACCTGATGCAGGAAACTGGTTCGCCACGGGTAGGCAGAGCTGAAATGCCCAACAGCAGACAGGGAGAAAGCCCAGAGGTTAACACTTGCAGAAAGCCACCACCATCCCTGGGCCAGAGTGAGGATGCAAAAGGTGAAGGTAATCAGAGGGAAGCTGGAAGTGACCCACTGTTGCACCAGGTGTTCCCGGGGATGGAAGGGGAGCAGGAGAAGTACCCTGGCTTCTCCCTGCTTCTTCCCCCATCTTCCACTAGCGTGCGCCCTGGCCACTCCTAGGAGCTAGCCTGCAGGGTTCATCCCTCCCACAGGGCAGATGGGTCCAGGACCAGCACAGAAACTGTCTGCATTCGCAGATGCACAACCTTCCTACTTTATGTTCAGGGGAGAACGTCCCACTGGGAGGGACGTGCATGGCACCAGGATGACCACGGGACCCTGCCCTGCTGCACGACGCTTTGCTCAAAGCGAGTAGGTTCACCTCGACCGCTCCCCGTGTCTTGACACTGTTGCTCTGCTGCATTACTTAGAGTAATATTTCAGGCTGGCCATACACATTTTTTAAAGGGCTCATTTGGCTTGTAGTCTGGGTGTCCTGCCGTAATTCATCCACTGGCCTTTGTCCCGAGCACACTTTATAATAACCTCAGAGGCAGGTTAAGTGGAAGTCCAGCTGCGCAGCTGTCCTTGACACCAACCAATGAGAGACACTGAGGGATCAGTGGGGCATTAAAACATCTCCAGAAATGTCACTAGCAGAGGGGGAAAAAAAACAGAAAACAAACAAACAAAAAACCTTGCGTTTCCCAAAATTTCTGCAAAAGAAATAGATACATGCTTTATCTTGGTGGAACATTTGAATCCACTTTCAGACACCGCCTCCCTCCAGGCCCCAAGCCAAAAAGCTGTTCTTGGAAACAAACAGAAGACCAAATCCAAAAGTAAAGGAAATCTGTTGGCTCCTATAATTTTAAAAAAAAGTCAAGATGACCTTCAGGCACGTCCTGATCTGCAGCCCAGTGAAGGCCTTCCCCACTGTCAGCTCACGGTTGCAGGGTGACTACCAGCAGCCTGTCCACAAGGAGCCAGAGAGGGCCTCTTCCCCCAACACAAGATCTCTAGGGTCCCCCACAATTATTGGCCAGGCTTGGGCTTCTTGGGAAATACAGTTTCCTTAAAAATTTAGTGTTTCCTCCCCATTCATCCGGTCGCTAATGCATAACTTAAGGTGTTTGAGATAGATACGGGGTGGGCGGCTCAGGTCTAAGCCTACTCTCTCTTACAGGAAGTGCCCTCCTTCCTGCTTCCTCTGGCACCAGCCTCAGCTGGTGAAGGACAACGAGCTTTTCCAGGCTTGAGAGGCTACCTTCCAATCTCTGGGCCTCCAGACACCATGGACGGCCAGTTCCGTAGGAAAGCATCTCTTAGCGAAGCCAGACAGTTGAAACCTCAACCATCGTGGCAGGACCACATATCGGTCCATTTAAATTCGAAAGGAAACATAAAAAGATACAAATATATTATAAACATTTTATTTTCACTCATCCACTCACCAGCGTTTTGGTCAGAGGCCAAGTCTTTTCTTCGAATGGGTCACTTCACACATTAAACCTCAGTCATAATGCATTCAGGCATTAGACTTACAGTTCCTTTTATTCTTGTTTTCTTTTAATGTGGAGTGAGAATTTAAAGATCTTGCAAAGTAGCGGGGAGAAAAATCCTTTTACATTTTTACAGTTTCCACCAATTTTTACAGTTTGAGAGCAATTCTTAAGCAGTTGACTTTTATCAGGTCTTTTCAAAGCACTTAACCTAGATTTTAAAGGGAAAAAAAAAAACCCTCTATTGTCATACTCGTAGTTCACTGGTTTCTGTAATTCTGTAATACTTAATTAAATTATATGATTACAATAAGCATAACTGGCATAAATAATTTTAGGAAAAGGCACAAATAAATTGGGCAGCCATAAAAGTCAGTTGGTGGGAACAGGTGTGCTCGATGGGTTGAGGGTAGCACCTGTACTCACAAACATTCTGAGTTCTGTGGGCTTCAGTCGAGATGTCTTACAGAAGAATGGAGCATATTAAGTGGCCAAGCGATCAGTTCAGCAGACGTTGGTTAAGACAGCAACTACTGCATTACATTCCCTTTCTGCTTTCAGAAAGGCCACCTGCATCCTAAGTTTGTATTGCCCACGTACGACCTAACTCAACATCACAATATGTATTCAAAATTTCCAAACTCCCAATCTTTTTCTTCCAGAGGATGGTAGAAATGTGCTGAGTCCCAAAGTACAATAGGAAACACTTTAATGTGCTCTTTGCTACAACATACATAGATCGCCAACTTTCCTGCTTGGGATGAATAGAATCACCCTCATTAACCCTCCAGCCTACCTTCTCAGTTTGAACAGTTCCATGTTTTAGAATCTATTTTTTGTCACACCACATTTTATGATAAGAAATTCTACATGAGTTATGCTACTTTGGTTGCAAATAATAGAAAAGATTCAAACTAGCTTAATGAACAAAGAAAATATATTGGATCATGTTGAAACTCCAGAGGAAGTAGCAGGTTTCAGGCAAGGCTCAGAGATACAGTGTACAGTTGTGTAGAATGTGCACTGCTCAAAGTTGCCTGGGCAAGGGGATGAGTGGGTGCTGAATCCAGCTCACTATCCATATGCCTAGGCATGGAGCCAAGTCTACCTGGAGGAAGGGGTGCTATATTTTTCAAAGTACCTTATGTCCCAAAAGTGAGAGCCATGTTAATTCAACAGTGTCAGCCAAGGATCAATTTCTTTTCCCCTATCTGTTCCGCATTTCCTTGTGTCAGCAACATCCATAGGTTGGGTCCACTCGTGCTTACCAGTTGAGGACCACCATCAGTAAAATTATCCTTTTTCTTGTCCAGTGGGAGGCATGCCCTCATCACTGAATAGGCTAACCTCATATTGAATCAACCTGGGTCATGTATCCATCACTAAACCAATCACTATGGCAATCAACTGAAACACGCTAGTTGGCTAAGGTAGAATTTACATCTACCATTTTGCTATTTTTCTTTCCTATGTCTTCTTTTTTTATTTCTCTATTTCTCCAGTAGTACCTTCTTTTGTTTTAAACGAATATTTTCTAGTACACCATTTTAATTTCATTGTTCTTTCTTTTAGTGTATTTTTTGTTTTCTTGTCTTTTTAGTGTATTTCTTTTAGTGTGTTGTTTGTTTATCCATTCACCTACCTAAAATATCTCGTTATTTTAATTTGTATCTCCCTAATGATATACGGTGTTGAGCATCTTTTCAGATAATTATTTGCCATCTGTAATCTTTGGTGAGATGTCCAGGTCTTTTGCCCATTTTTCAGTGAGGTCATTCATTTTCTTATTAAGTTTTAAAAGTTCCTTGCATATTTTGGATAAAGGTCCATTACCAGATGTATCTTCTGTAAATATTTTCTTCCAGTCTGTGGTTTGTCTTCTCATTCTCTTGACACTGTCTTTAGCAGAAGTTTTAATTTAATGAAGTCTACCTTGTGAAATATATCTTTCAAAGACTGTGCCTTTGATGTTATAGGTTGAGTTTTGAGAATTCCTTATATATTCAAGAGTAGTCATTTGTTGTATATGTAGCTTGCAAATATCTTCTCCCACTCTGTAACTTAAAAAAAAATCTTAACAGGGTCTTATGTAGGGCAAACATTTTTAAAATTTTGATGAAATTGAGTTTGTCCATTTTTTCTTTTAGACATCAAGGCTTTGGTGTCAAATTTAAGAACTCTATATAGATGCCGAAGTCATCTCCTTTTTTTCCCCTAAAGGTGTTTGTAGTTTCATTTTTGTATAAGGTATGAGACTTAGATCAAAGTCTTTTTGTTTGTTTGTTTTTTGGATAAGACTTAGGTGAAGGTCTTTTTTTTTTCTCTTAAGGATGTCTAACTGCTCAAATACCAATTGTTGAAATGCTATCTCTCCTCAGTTAAATTGCTTTTGCAACTTACTCAAAAATCAGTTGAATAATTTTTTGGGGGGAAGGACAATTTTTTTTAATTTATTTTTACTTAGGCAAACTTGGTTTATAACATAAGTTCCATTTGCACAACATTGTATTTCTACTTCTGTTTACCCTACAATATGCTCACCACCAAAATTTTAGTTTCCATCTGTCACCACACAGTTGATCCCCTTTGCCCATGTCACTCAGCCCCCACTCCTTTACTTTTGGTAACCACTATTCTGTTCTCTGCATCTACTGTATCTACACCAGACTTTTTTTAATACGTTAAATCCAACTGGTGCCATTGAGAGCATTAAGGGAGCATTCAAGAGAATTATCTCAGAATTGCACTGTTTAGATTGGGACCTGTTGAATTTGGTGATAATATGTCATCCAAGAAGAAACGACCCATGTGCAGCTGGAATG
The DNA here is from genome assembly GCF_048773025.1 of Camelus bactrianus. NCBI lineage: Eukaryota > Metazoa > Chordata > Mammalia > Artiodactyla > Camelidae > Camelus > Camelus bactrianus. The sequence continues at coordinate 7,943,628 of NC_133573.1, read as the reverse complement.
ATGAAATCAGGGCTTGTTTGTAAGGATGAAGAATCAGACTTGCTACTTTCACCGCTTTTTAAATTTTTTATCGCTTTTTAAAAGAGAATTTTGCTTTCTTCCCATTGCTCAGTAGTGTTTACCCATGGCTTTATTATGATGAAATAAAAGTCAAAATTAATACCTGGCATATTTCTCTCTAGGTTGTGTGTACAGTCATACACAGAAAGAAGAATTAATTTTCTCTGTATGATTCAGAAGTTTGCTTGTATCTTTTTTATTCTGCTGTTACTTGCTTAGGTTGTGAATGAAAGGGTGGCCTTCAGAGAGAGAAGCCTTAGCTGAAATGCTCTTTTTTTTAATTGAAATATAGTCAGTTTACAATGTTGTGTCAATTTCTGGTGTACAGCAGAATGTTTCAGTCACACATATACATGCATATATTTGTTTTCATATTCTTCATTATAGGTTACTACAAGAATATAGTTCCCTGTACTATGCAGAAGAAACTTGTTGTTTATCTATTTTATATAGAAATTAGTATCTGCAAATCTCGAACTCCTGATTTATCCCTTCCCACCCCTTTTTACCTCTTGGTAACCATAAGTTTGTTTTCTATGTCTGTGAGTCTGTTTCTGTTTTGTAAATAAATTCATTTGTGTCTTTTTTTTCTCTTTTTGTAAAAATTAAAGTATAGTTGATTGACAATGTTGTGTTAGTTTTAGGTGTACAGCAAAGTGATTCAGTTATACACCTATTTATATATTCTTTTTCAGATTATTTTCCATTATAGGTTATTACATGCTATTAAATATAGGTCCCTGTGCTATACAGTAGGTCCTTATTATTTACCTATTTTATATATAATAGTGTGTATCTGTTAATCCCAAACTCCTAATTTAACCCTGTTTTCCCTTTTGGTGACCATAAGTTTGTTTTTCATGTCTGTGAGTCTGTGTCTACTTTGTAAATAAGTTCATTTGTATCATTTTTTAAAGATCCCACATATAAATGCTATCATACAATATTTGTCTTTCTCTGTTTGATATACTTCATTTAGTATGATAATCTCTAGGCACACCCATGTTGCTGCATTATTTCATTCTTTTTTATGGCTGAGTCATATTCCATTGTATATATATACCATATCTTACTTTATCCAGTCTTCTGTCAATGGACACTTACGTTGCTCCCATGTCTTAGCTATTGTAAATAGTGCTGCTATGAACATTGGCATGCGTGTATCTTTTCAAATTAATGTTTTTGCTTTTTTCGGATGTATGCTCAGGAGTGGAATTGCTGAGTCATGTGGTAGCTCTATTTTTAGTTTTTTTGAGGAACTTCTATAATATTTTCCTTAGTGGCTGCACCAATTTACATTCTCACAGTGTATTAGGTTTCCCTTTTCTCTGCATCCTTGCCAACATTTGTTCTTTTGGTCTTTTTGATGATAGCCATTCTGACAGGTGTGAGGTGATATCTCATTGTGGTTTTGATTTGCATTTCTCTACTAATTAGCGATGTTGAGCATCTTTTCCTGTGCCTGTTAGCCATCTATATGTCTTTGAAAAAAGTGTATATTCAGGTCTTCTGTCCATTTTTTTATTGGGTTTTATAAATGCTGTTGTATGAGCTGTTTATATATTTGTTGGACAGTAACACCTTATTGGTTATATTATTTGAAAATATATTCTCCCATTCTGTAGATTGTCTTCTTATCTTGTTGATGGTTTCCTTTGCTATGAAAAAGGTTTTAAGTTTAATTAGGTCCCAGTTATTTTTTTTTTTAATTGTTATTTCTTTTGCCTTAGAAGACAGAGCCAAAAAAATATTGCTTCCATTTATGTCAAAGAGTGTTCCGCCTGTGTTCTCTTTTAGGAGTTTTATGGTTTCAAGTCTTACATTTAAGTCTTCAATCCATTTTGAATTTGTTGTTGTATATGGTATGAGGAAATGCTCTAATCTCATTGTTTTACATGTAGTTGTCCAGTCTTCTCAGCACCACTTATGGAAGAGATGGTGTTTTCTCCATTGTATATTTTTGTGTCTTTTGTCATAGATTAATTGACTGTAAGTGTGTGTGTTTATTTCTGGGTTCTCTGTTCCATTCCATTCATCTACATGTCTGTTTTTATCTCAGTCTCATACTGTTTTCATTACTGTAGCTTTGTAGTACAGCCTGAAGTCAGGAAGCATGGAAACTTAAGCTTTGTTCCTTTTTCTCAAGATTGTTTTGGCAATTTGGGGTCTTTTGTGGTTCCATCTGAATTTTAGGATTATTTGTTCTAGTTATGTGGAAAATGTCATGGGTATTTTGATAGGGATGGCATTAAATCTGTGCATTGCTTTGGGTAGTATGGCCATTTTAACAGTATTCATTCTTCTAATCCAAGAACACGGGGTATCTTTTCTCTTCCTTTTTCTTTTTTTTAACCCATCTTCAATTTCCTTCATCAGTGTTTTATAGTTTTCAGAGTATGGGTCTTTCACCCCCTTGGTTGAGTTTTGTTTTTTTTTATGTGATTTTAAAAGAGATTGTTTTTGACTTTCTCTTTCTGAAAGTTCATTATTAGTAATAGAAGAACAACAGATTTCTGTATGTTAATCTTGTATTCTGCAACTTTACTGAAAGCATTTATTAGTTCTAATAGGTTTTGGATGGAAACTTCAGGGTTTTGTATATAAAGTATCAGGTCATCTGCAAATACTGTTAGTTTTATTTCTTCCCTTCCAATTTGTATGCCTTTCTTTCCTTTTCCGTGTTAGATTGCTGTGTCTAGGACTTTCAATACTATGTTACTTAGAAGTGGCACGAGTGGGCATCCTTGTCTTGTTCCTGGATTTAGAGGAAAGGCTTCCAGCTTTTCATTTTTGAGTATGATGTTAGCTGTGGCTTTGTCATAAATGACCTTTATTAGGCTGAGATATGGTCTCTCTATACCTGCTTTGATGAGAGTTTTTATCATGAATGGATGTTGAATTTTGTCAAATGCTTTTTATGTATCTATTGAGATGATCATGTGATTTATATCCTTCCATTTGTTAATACGGTGTACCACATTAAATGATTTGCAAATATTGAACCTTCCAACTTGATCATAGTGTATGATCCTTTTTATATATTGTTGATTCAGTTTGCTAATATTTTGTTGAGGAATTTGCATCTATATTAATCAAAGATATTGGCCTGTAATCTCCCCTACTATTACTGTATTATTATCAATTTCTCCTTTTGCATCTATTAGTATTTGCTTTATATATTAAGGTGCTCCTGTATTGGGTACATATAAATTAACGAGTGTTATTTCCTCTTCTTTATTGATCCACTTATTATCTAATGCCTTTCTCTGTCTTTTGTTATACATCTTATTTCAAAGTCTATTTTGTCTGATAGGTTTTGCTGCCCCTGTTTCCATTTGCATGAAAAATCTTTTTCCATCCCCTCACTTTCAGTCTGCATGTGTGTATAACTATAAAGTGAGTCTCTTGTGAGCAGCATATAAATGGGTCTTAGTTTTTTTCTTTAAACCAATCAACCACCCTAGGTTTTTTTATTGGAGCATTTAGTCCATTGACATTTAAAGTGATTATTGGTGGGTATGTACTTACTCCCTTTTTATTACTTGTGTTCCCATTGCTTTTGTAGTTCTTTGTTCATCTCTTTTTCTTTTTGTTTCTTCCCTTGTGGTCTGATGATTTTCTTTAGTAGTATGCTTGTGTTCCTTTCTTTTTAGTTTTTGCTTGTCTATTGTAGGTTTTTTTATTTGTGGTTACCATGGGGTTCATATGATTACCTATAACTATATCCACTTGTTTTAGACTGGTAGTCATTAAAATTCAAACACCTTCTAAAAGATCTACATTTTTTATTCTCCTTCCCTGCAGTTTGTGTCTTTGATGCCATATTTTATATCTTCATGCTTACCCCTTAACTGTTTACTGTAATTGTAGTTGCTTTTATAATTTTTTTCTTTTTATCCTACATTGGCTTATTTAAATGACTGATCCTCAGTCCTTACTATATTTTTGCCTCTGTAGTGGGGATTTTCCCTTTTCCTATAGATTCTTACTTCTTTTCCACTTAGAGAAGACCCTTTAATATATCTTTTAGGGTAGGTTTAATATTGATGAACTATTCAAATTTGCTAATCTGAGAAGTTCTTTATCTCTCATATTCTAAATGGTAATCTTGATGGGTAGATATTCTAGGTTGCAGGTTTTTCCCTTTAAGCACTTTGAATATATCATGCCACTCCCTTCTGGCCTGCAAAGTTACTGCAGAAAAATTAGCTGGTAGCCTTATGGGGATTTCCTTGTATATGATTGTTTTTCTCTTGCTGCCTCTAGAAGCAATATAAACTGTAATCTATTTTGAATGCCAGCTCCATGCTTATAAATTTTGTTGGCAGCTTGTGAAAGTAAAAGAGCTACAATGGTCTACACTCTCATCAAACATATATCACAGTAAGAGATGAGTTGGCATATGCATGAAATTGAATGAATTAGATTCTGTATAGTGAAAAAATGAAGCATGTGGCAAATAAATACTTGAGTGTGATTATGAAACAACATACTTGCTTTCTACAGTATAATTTAGTCAGTTCATAAAGGTTTTAGGGTTTTTAACTGGACATATCTTTTTCTCTCTAATTAGCCTTAGGAAAAGTGATCTTTCTTTCTTTCTTTTCCCTTTTTGTCCTTCCTTCCTTCCTTCCTTCCATATCTCTCTTTTTCCAGAGAGCTACTGTAGAAAAATGCATTTGGATGAGAAATTATCAACGGAGAATTCATAACATATAATCCTGCAGTGAAGCACTATTTACAATAGCTAAGACATGGAGACAGCCTAAATGTCCATCAACGGATGACTGGATAAAGAAGATGTGGTATATTTATACAATGGAATGCTACTCAGCCATAAAAACCGACAACATAATGCCATTTGTAGCAACATGGATGCTCCTGGAGAATGTCATTCTAAGCGAAGTAAGCCAGAAAGAGAAAGAAAAATACCATATGAGATTGCTCATATGTGGAATCTAAAAAAAACAAAAACAAAAACAAACAAACAAAGCATAAATACAAAACAGAAACAGACTCATAGACATAGAATACAAACTTCTGGTTGCCAAAGGGGCAGAGGGTGGGAAGGGATAGATGGGATTTCAAAATTGAAGAATAGATAAACAAGATTATACTATATAGCACAGGGAAATATACACAAGATCTTATGGTAGCTCACAGAGAAAAAAATGTGACAATAAATATATATATGTTCATGTATGACTGAAAAATTGTGCTCTACATGGGAATTTGACACAACATTGTAAAATGATTATAAATCAATAAGAAAAAAATCCTGCAGTGAAATTTTATTCTTTTGGTTCTTACAGAAAGAAAATAAAGGTAGAACCTATGGCTGTCCTTAATTCTTTGCTCCTTAATTGTTCCCTTTATCCTGAGAAAAGTGTCTTTATTCTTTTCCATTTTAGATCTACTCCTCTTCAAATATTAATGTTACATAGGTAATACTTATATATTAGTGTTAAATAATATTACTAATGCTAATGTTACAATTTCTCTAAATAATCTAATTCATTCCACTTTAGTATATTTAAAACAGTTTAATGTTTGCTTAGGTAGCGTTTTGAATTTTTTTTTTCTACGTGCCCTGAATGTAGGGTTTTTCCCCTAAAGATATTGTAAGGTCTCGAGGGCAAAATCCAAGAGTCAGTTTTAAGTTTTTTATCTTATCTCACCTCCCAGCACTTGATCTGTCACTACTTTTTGACATTTTTCTTCTCTAGTCTTCTAAAACAACGTTCTTTTTTTTATTTCCCTCTTACCTCATTAACTAATCCTTCTTAGCCACCTTTGCTAATTAATAATCATCTTCCCAACCAAAAAAACCCTCTTCTCTGTGCATACTTACAATATAGGTAATCTCATCGTATGAGTGTTCAAATTCCATGTGTATTCTGATGACTTCCAAATGTATATCTTCATTATCATGCTCTCTCTCTTAAACTCCAGACTTCTCTACTTGAATATTTAATGGAAATCTCAGACTTACCAAAATGAACTTCCTTTCTCCATCAGAATGTGTACATAGTCCAGTTTTTCACATCATGTATAAATGTTACCATTAAACAGCAAGTTGCTCAGGCCCCAAACTTAAGAGTTCTTGCTTCCTCTCTCTGTCTCTCTCCCTTATATCTAATTTATTAGCAAGCTTTTCAATTATATCTTCAAAATATATCCTCAAACCAATGACTCCTCTTTTACATTAAAACTGGCCTGGCCCAAACCATCATCACATCTAACTTGAACTATTGCAGTAACTTTCCTTTTGATCTCACACTTTTTTCCTGGCCTCATTACTTATATACAAATTCATTTGAGTCTCCAGAAAGGAACAATAATAATCTTTAAAAAAAAAAAAATAAGCACCATAAAATCCATAATAAAATCCTCCAAGCATATTTTGCCTTGTAAGATTCTACTTATACTTGATCCAGATTCCCTCCTGACCATCCTCCCACTCACTCACATTAACTCCTCCCCTTCAGCCACACTGTCTTTCCATTTTCGTTGATGCCTACCAAGTATGCTCTCACTTCAGTATTTCTGCATGTGTTGTTTATTCTGCTAAAAATTCCCTTTCCTAGAGCATCACATGGTCCCTTTCATCATTTTATAATCAGATGGCTACTCAACAGTCACCTACCCAGTGACCTCCTTTGCCCCCTTGAATAAAACACCCCATATCGCTCAACATTCTTAATCCCTGTACCCTGTAGTTTTGCTATCATTGTGCTTATTATCTAAAATTTATCATAAATATTTGTCACCGGGAAGAGGAAAATAAGAGTCACCTCGGTTCTTTGTCATTTGAAAAGAAAGATTTTTGACGAGAGACAGGAAAAAGCATGATAAGCAAAATTTTATTAGTGAAATTAAAAAAAATAGTGAAAGATGGTACACGCCCAAGAATTGGGAGCGGGCCAGTCCAAGAGAGGAAGAATGGCGCTGCTCGCTCCTTGCTCCTGTTTTTATATCCTGGTTTTGCGATTGAGTGATTGATTAACAGGTTGATTAACTGATTGATTCCCTGCACTTTGGTTAATTGACAGCTGAGGTTCCCTGCGCTCTGGTTAATTGATAGCTCAGATTCCCTGTGCTCTGGTTAATTGACAGCACAGGTTCCTTGTGTTCTGGATTGTTCCTTTCTCCTTCCTCTCCCCCTGCCCAGTGCTCATTTCTGTCTAAACTACCTAACATATTGGCAAGGTTATTCTTTCTGTTTTCCCCACTAGAACACAAACTTTTAGTGTAATTCTATTTGTTGAAAGAGCCTATAAAAAGGTAATTAAGGTCAAATGAGGTCAGAAGGGTGGGGTCCTGATCCTACAGGATTAGTGGATTTATAAGAAGAGACACAAGAGAGCTTTCTCTTTCTCCATAAGTGCACCAAAAACAAGGAAAGAAAGAGGTCATATGCACATACAGTGAGAATTACTTTCTCTTAAAAGTAGGCCTTGTTAAGAAGAACAGAATGTCCTGGGTGTATTTCAGAATGCTTACTTTTTCGCTCCCTCTTCCAGAACTTTCAGACCCATGTTGGGAGTTTTCTTTGATATTGACTCTGAGAACCTGGAAGAACTCCTTTAAGTAAAACTCTCAAAAGCTTAGGGCCCCCCTCTTAAGATTAGAAACTGAAACTTATAGTTAAAAATTCCCATTGGAGAGTTAAAAACTTGTCCACACTAAGTCTCCAGCCACTCGCCCATTACAGTTTAAGTTTCTTACCTCAGTACTGGTTTTTAGATTTCTGCTTGTGAGTTTCTACTCTAGTACATTGTATCTATCATTGTATTTATTTCCCTGCTTCTCCAATTTGGGGAGCAACCGTTTGCTCAGTGACCTCAATTCTCTGACTCATCTAAGAAGAGTTGCTGACTTTCAGTCTGTTCATCTTTTTGCCTGTTGTTAGGATGGAGTTGTAACTTTCAAGTTCCTTACACGCCTGACAAATAACCGGAAACCATTCCAGCAAGAATAATTTTTATCCATTGAAAATATAAACTTTTTATTTGCTTGTAGTTTTTCATTGCACTTAAACCCCAAAACTGTCCTTGATAAAGACTTTGATTACTTCTCCAGTTGGAATTCTCAGAAAAATCTCTTAAAATCTTAATTTTTAGCAGTAAATGATTTCTTATTCATAACCAATAAATGCTGTGATTATTCATGTACATTTTCTCTTTCTCTAGAATGAATTTTTCCATCTTCTCTTTGTAATCGTTCCGTTTCACCTTTATTCCTGAACAGCATGCTTTTTACAAACCTTTTTCTGTTAGCAGCTCTTTCACCCTTGTCCCCTGGTCAGTGAGTAGAAATCACCTCTTTGCTATTTGTTTCTCTGCTGGTGCCTGTAAACATCACAGTGTATCAACCTCATCTCATTGTATCAGTCTCATCAAAGGTAGGAACTTTTGATAGGAAAAATATATTACAACATAGGTTTTAGATTTCAGATTAATTGTTTTCTTATAGCCATTTTCTTTGGAATCATTTTTACTAAAATGTTAAGTCCTATGTAGGAAACTTGACCATCTGGTTGTAGTAACTGGCATAAGTGAAGTCAAATTATGGGAAATGGCAGTAATATTTTAAGTGTTTCCTGGCTTGGATGTGGAAAAGATTTATCTTCGAAAATGAGACATTCTGCATTGAGCTTCGGTGACTCTCACTCATCAAAACCATGTTCTGACTTTTTAACATGGTTTAAAAATCCTTGCAAGATTCAATCCTTTCTTCCATTTCTAGCATACACTCTTTCTTTCTCTCCTCTTCTTCCAACTTTTAAATTCAGTCCATTCTAAATTTATATCTATTTCCTGATTTTGCCATTATCTCTTTTGCACATGATCTTTGTAAATAGCACTTTACCTCCTATTAACCTGGATCAAAAACTATTCAGTTTATGTGTTTTTTTTAATGTCTCAGCTTAAGTATCATTTTCTCTATGAAGCCTTATCTGATTTCTTTTTATCTGCTGCTTAGTACTTATTTAATTGCCTGCTATTTATCTCTCTGACTAATGTTTAAGCTCTGTGAAGGAAAGGACGCTATAACTTGTTCACTATTCTATCTTCAGATGTTTGAATAAGGATTGGGATGGAATAAATGTCTCAATAAATACTGGTTGAATCAATGTATTATATATGAATGTACACGTTATTAAAATCTGACTAAAGAAGTGAGTGCATAAAATATTCATCTTGATGTTAACTTTTAAGATGTTGTTAAAGAATGTATATTTTTTGAGTTCTGCAAAAGATATAGCTTTCTTTAATTTTCTCACATTGCTTTCCATTGGGCTTCTATTGGTTACATAATTAAGCCTGCTTTCCGTAAGTTGTAAATATAGACTACAAATCCTCTGAAAAACGGGAGTGGGTGGCATTTATTAAGCCAAACTACCCTTCAGATGTGTGCATGCTATTAAAGGTAGGGAATATTATAAGAGAATTCACATTGCTTTTACTTAGCAAGAACATTTACATTCTAGCCCAAGAGGACTTTTCAGTTAGATGTCCCCATATATCTTATCTTTCTAATCTTTTCTTTAAGATGATGACATTTTCTCCCACAGCTTTATTTGTGGCATGCCCCCTACCCATCACTGTTGTTGAACTTCTATCAGTACATTATCATTATGTTTGAATGTCCATGTTTTATCTTTGATTATCTCAGAAAAAATATATTCATATGTAAAAAACATAGCATAATACCAGTTCATAGTAAGTGGTCAAGCCATATTAATCCCTTTTATCTATATTACTGCCATGGAAAGTGTCACACTCTGCATTGAAATATAGATATTTGTTACCTCTCTCACTAAATTTTACATTCTCTGAAAAAAAGACCTGCTTGAATTTCCCATTTCTTTTCACAGTTTGGAACATTATTTTTACACAGGTATATGCATTTATCAAAATTAATTGAATGGTACCCTTTAAATCCATGCATTTCCTGCATGGAAATTGTACCATAACAGAAATGTGCAGCATTCTGCAAAATTCCGAGCAAAATCATATGCATGTGTTGCCTATTAGTTATTCTCTGTGTTAATGTATATTTCCCAGTGTGTGCCTCACAACTTTAATCCAGAGAACTGTTGAATAAAACACTAGATAGTAAACATTTTCCCTGTTAGCAAATTAGAAGACTTTTTTTTTTTTAGAAAATCATGTTCTCTGCAAACATCCTTAGCAGTCCTTAAATGTATGTGAATATTATTTCAGAAATTTTTCTAAAATTACTATTCTTAAAAAAGTGTATTCTGCCTCATAGTTTTTACAGACTCTTTTCCTTGACTTTTTAAGGTCTTCTACCTTACCCATCTTACTTTCCATGATATGCAGTCTCTTGCAACCTGGGTTTTAATTTTCCCACCTGTGTGTTTTACTTGTTCCACAATTATTCAATAAATTCTTCTCATTCCTTCGCTCCTCTAAATTCCGTCTAAACCTCAAGGTTAAGTTATTTACCCTCATCCAAAAACATCTTATTTGACTACTTACACCCTTATCAAGTCTTTTCTTTCTGCCTTCATATTGTATGAATTTGTATTTTCATCACCACAAAATTCTTACTCTTCAAGAATACATATTTTATTGTTGTGTTATTCAAGATTTGTCACAAATATCTTCTCAGAGATGATGTCATTGGTAACACAAACTGGAGTGGTCCCCAGTGTTAATCAATCTAGCCTTTTGTTATCCATTATCTTCCTTATACTATTTATTACTCTATAAAATGATTTTTTGTTTACATATTTATTGTTTTGATTCCTCTAATATTTGCAAGTCTCTTGAAGGCAAAGTTTCTGTCTGCTATTTACAGCTGTTTACCCAGCACCAAAACATTGCTCAGAATATACTATATGCTTAGATAATACACATTTTTATAATTGAATGTGTCTACTACAATTAATATAATTCAATCAACCTTGTATTTCTTTAATATTAAGTTGCTTGTGATTTTCCATTTTTTAAATGGCCATTCCTTTAGATACCTACCTCACATTTCCAAATACATACTTCAGATAGAGTCCAAGAAGTCAAATTTTGGAGTCAAATATCATCAAATTTTGTTTCGTAATTTTTAATAGTAGCATAATTTACCTACAGTGAAATGCATGGATTTTAAGTGCACCAGTTAATTAATTTTGAGAAATGCATACACCTGTGTAACACATACACATTAACATTTGCATCATCTCAATGAGTTCCTTATGTCCCACCCAGTCAACAACTCATTAAAAGTAAAATGACCTCATTGCTATCTGTCTGCTGCTGAACTTCATATAAACGGAATCACGAAGTGTGTAAATTTTACTTTTACTCAACATAATTTTTAAACTTTTTTTTTATTGAGTTATAGTCATTTTACAATGTGTCAAACTCCAGTGTAGAGCACAATTTTTCAGTTATACATGAACATACATATATTCATTGTCACATTTTTTTCACTGTGAGCTACCACAAGATCTTGTATCTATTTCCCTGTGCTATACAGTATAATCTTGTTTATCTCTTCTACATATGCCTGTCAGTATCTACAAATTTTGAACTCCCAGTCTGTCCCTTCCTACCCCACCCCCACCCCCGGCAACCACAAATTTGTATTCTATGTCATAGTATTTTTGATATTAATCCCCATTGTTTCATGGTTTGTTTTCTTATTTAATATTCTATTGTATTAATATGCTACAGTATTTTTTTAAATTTATGTTCCTATTCATGGACACTTAGATTATTTCCACTTTTGTCTATTAGGTGCTATGAACACTCATAAATAGTCTTTTTCTTTAAAAATGATTTTATTCTCTTGGGTAAACACATAGAAGTGAAATGATTTACTCATAAAGTTAATGCATGTTTATTTTTTTAAACTGTCAAATGATTTTCCAAGATGGTCATTCTATTTTACATTCTCACCCACAACATAAAATAGTTCCATTTCTTTGTAGTCTCATCATTTGATGTTGTCAAAATTGTCTATTTTAATGATTCTATGCATCTAATATTTTTAGTGAGCATTTCCCCAGTGACTAATGATTTAAAACTTTTAAAACGTTTTTTGTTGGTCATTTTAATATTTTTTGTGCAATGTCTTTTCAAGTTTTATCTCACAGTTTTAAACTGACTTCTCAGTCTTCATATTGAATTGTAAGACTTACTTATATACTCTTTATTCAAGTACTTTGTCAGATATGCGTTGCAAAACATTTTGCTAGTCTGCATTTTGCATATTTTTGCCCTTAGTATAGTCTTTTGATAAACAGAAGTTTTGAAATTTGATGAAACTGACTTACCATTTTTTCTTATGTGGTTAATGCTTTATTTGTTTGCTCTAAATCTTTCTCAATCTAAGGTCTTAAAAATATTCTATGTTTTCTTCTAGAAGCTTGCTAGTTTTATCATTTCTGTTTGGATCTATGATTCTTCTTTTATAAATGTTAAGGGTATGATGAGAGTTAGGGTTTGAAATCGCTTTTTCCTGTATCGATATTCAGCTATTTCAGCACAATTTCTTAGGAAAGAATTTCCATTTCCTATTGAGTTATGTTGATGCCTTTGTTAAAGATCACTTAAAATTACGCATGTGGCTTTATTTCCATATTTCCTAATCTTTTCCATTGATGTATTTGTCCTTCAATGGTTTTTCTAAGTTTTGATGTCAGATAGACTAAGTCCTCAAACTTTGTTTTTCTTTGTAAAGATTCTTGTGGTTAGTGCTATACATCCTTTGAATTTTCATGTAAATTTCTAGAATTTATCTGTCAGTTTCCTTAAAAGCATGCTGAGATTTTAATTAGGATTTTTATATGTAGATCATTTGGGGGAGATAAATATCTTAACAATATTGAGTCTTTCAATCAATGAACATGGTTTACTGTTCCATTCATTAAAGACTTCTATTTATTCTCATTGACATTCTAGAGTTTTTCATTTAGAAGCTGGTGTAGCTAATTATTTTCTGTTTGTGTTGAATTTTTAAAATGTTATTTTCCAACATATATTGGTTATGTAAAGAAATATAATTGATTTTTTATTGGCTTGTATTATGTGACATTCCTAAATTCGGCATATTATTTCTGGTATATTTTTGTATATTCTTGAAGGTTTTCTTGGTACACAATCTAGTCATCTATGAATAAGTCAAATTCTTATTCTTTGCCAACATATATGATTTAATTCTTTTTTTCCCTCTTACTTAATTGGTATAACTAGAACCATCAACACAATATGAAATAGTTGTGGATGTCATTGGCTTGTTATTTATCTGGGTAAACATTCAGTATTTTATTGATAATTATAATGGTGATGGTGGGATTTTTGTGGCTACATTTTACTAGGCCAAATGAGATCCCATCTCTTCCTACCTATTGAAAGTTTTTTAACAAAAGTAGATGTCAAATTTTTTAAATGCTTTTTACTGCATCTTTTGAGATTATCACATAGCCCTTCTTTTTTTTAATATATTGAATTACATTGACTTTGTATAATAGTGATATTATTTCTTTCCTGAATATTTGATAGAATTCAACAGTGAAGCCACCTGGGGCTGGATTTTACCTTGAAGAATTTTTTAAATTATAAAATCAAGTTATTTAATTTGCATAATGCTATTCAAAATTTATCTTTCTTGTGGTAGTTTTGATGTTTATCAAGGGATTTTTCCATTTTATCTCAGTTTTTGAATTTACAGATAAAAGTTTTCCAAAGAATTTTATCATTATTCTTTTTAAAGATTCTTTTCAGATATAACTTACATATGGTGAAACTTGCAGATTTTTATGTGTACCTACAGTTCAATCAGTTGTGCTAAATGCATACACCTGTGAAGTCCACACACCTATCAAGACAACAGATATTTTCACCATGCCAGAAAGTTCATTCATGCCTCTCCAATCTCCAGTCCCTTCAAAGGAAACATTAAACTGATTTTTCTAAACATAAATTAACTTTTCCTGTTCTTAAACTTTTTGTAAAAGGAATCATGCTATGTACTTTTTGATATCTGGCTTATTTCACTAAGCATAGTATTTTTGAAATGCATCTGATCCAGAGTTGTACGTTTTTTATTACTGAATAGTATTTCATTGTATAAATACAGCAAAGTATATTTGTCATTAATCTGTTGATGGACATCTACTTGTTTCCAAGTCTTGGAAAATATAAAGAAGTTATGTATTTTCTATTAAAATTGTTGTGGATACACTTTGCTATGTCTTTGACTTTGTGAGTTGCTAAATCACAGACCGTATTTATTTTTCACATTTTAAGCAATAGCAAGTGGTTTTCCAAAGTAGTTGTACCAATTTCTACTCTCAACAGCAATGTGTAAGTGCTCTACTTTCACCAGATTCTCAGAAAAAATTTGTTCTTGTCAATCCTGTTTTCATTTTTGTCATTCTAATGGGTTTATTATAGAATCTTATGTGTTTTAATTTGAACTGATGACTAATACAAGTGGGTACCATTAAGCAGAGATTTCTATTACAGATAGTAAAAAATGCTTTTGTGTGACGTGAATGGTCCAGTTTTTTGTTTGTTTGTTTGTTTGTTTTGTCCATATCATTATGCTGGTTTGATGGTCTTTTTTTTTTTATTATTGAGTTGCAATAGTTATTTTTTGCTAAAAGTTTCCGGTTTCTAGCTTGACCATTTTCAAAATGTTGTCTTTGGATCAACAGAAATATTTAATTTGATGCAGTATAATTCAGCCACCTTTCTTAATGGTTGTTGCTGTGTCTTTTCTAAGAAATCTTTGTCCAAGTCTAAAGACATTCTTCTATGTTTTATTATGGAAAATTTCTAATTTTATCATTACATTTGGATCTATGATTCATACTGAGCTATGTTTTAAATGTTGGGATATTAAGGGTCAGGTTTCATTTTAGTGCAAATGACTATACAATTTTTCCAACACTTCTTGTTAAAATGACTAACATTTCCCCTTGGATTGCCTTGACACCTTTGTTGATAATCTCATATACATATATGTGTGTATGTGTGTGTGTGTGTGTGTGTGTGTGTGTGTGTGTGTGTGTGTGAATATATAAACAAACACACACTTATTCAGGTCCATTGATGTATATGTCCATCTTTATGCCTATTTTAAAATATAGGCTTTGTTATTATTTCAGATATCCATATTTGAATATGGTAAGCCCAATGTATTAGGAGATGACTGTCATTGAAAAGATAGTTTTTGCATTTACAGATCCCAAGAGTTAGGGGCACACCAGGCAGAGGGTGGAGAAGCACGGAGGTGTTTAAGAAGGCAGGGAGATGGGGAGAAAATGTGAGCAAAGCCCTTTATTGTGGTTTCTGCAGAAAGAAAAAGGCAAGACAAGGTAAATAATTAGGTTTGACTGGTTTGAATAATTTTGGTAGACTCTGGGGCATAGGAGCTCTGGCTGTTTGTCTGGTACCTTTTGGATTTACACTTTTAGCCTCCAGAAGCCAGTTTTTAGTTTTTGTTTCTGAGTGGTACCTTACTAGTGTGGGTCTTCTGGGCATTTATGGAAAAAGTGGGGAGAGGAAGGGGCCCAGTGGCCTATCTCTTCTGCAGCCCTTTTTTGATTTAAGGCTTCCCAATCCACCTCCCAGAGGTCAATGTTTACACTTAGCTATTGTTTCCTCTCCTTGAAACAGCATAGTTAAGTCTGTTGTCAGAAGTATCAGTCCCTTTTGATGGTCTTTTTTTTTTTTTTTTTTAATTTTTGTCTTCTATTTGTCCTTGGTGTTTTTACCCTTTGGGTGTTTACTGAATAAACTCTTGATGTCCTATCCATGGACAGTGACCTCTCTCTCCAGGGTGACCTTATTGACCTCTTTAGGGCTTTTTGAAGTGAGGTTATCACTTCTAGGAGAGTAACACTTACCTTATCAGTATTTTTGAGGTTCAGTATTTTTGAGCAGAAAGCTCTTGACATTCTGGTAAATAGTAATGTTTAATAAGGCCCATGTGCATCATCGTGGTATTTTACATTCTTGAATCAATTGTGTCAGAAGTCTTAGGCAGGCAGGGATAAAGTGTTCTCTCCATCTTTTTCTTTCCTTTATGGGTTATGACATTGGTCTCCAACAACCCACTGCATTGAGGGCTGACTTGCAACTAGCAGCAAGTTGAGCAACAACACAAGAGTTTACACCTAGAACAGCACCTGTGGTAGGGTGCTATACCATGCCAATGACTTGGATGTCTTCACACTGACTCCATGTGTGTGCGCCCCACAACACAAGAGCACCTCCAAAGGGCACTCTCCTTTTGCTCAACTGCGCAGGGTGGAATGCGCGAGAAAATAGCAACCTAGTTTTCTCTACCACATTATCAGTGATCAGCTTGTCTCGTAGCACTTGGATAGAAGTTGGATCTCCTTCCCTCTGAAGAAAACTTTCATAAGCTTAGCTAGTTAATTTAAAAAAAAAAAAAAAAAGTTACTCCCAAGAGTGTATCTCAGATCTATGCAAGTAGCTTAGCTTAGACCAAAACTCTAGGCAAGCTCAGCTTTTGAATTCTGAATTGAGATAGAGAATCCATAGGATCACACAGCAGATGCAACAAACAGCAATTGTGGTCCTAGTGCAGCAGGACACCCACAGGTACAGGTGTCTTCCCAGGCTGCTGCGGCCATCCGATAGAATCAGTTAGTAAGCAAGAGCAGTCTAATGGCATATCATTCCAGTCTGAGGCCAAACCACTCTACTCACTGTACCAATTGTTTAAAGATGTAAATTCTGGTATTATTCAGGTAGGATGAGGCCAACAATCAGAATATAACTGCCATTGAAAAGATCATTGTCACAATCAGAGATCCCAAGAGAAGAGGACATGAGGAAGCACTGGGGTCAGATGGGAGGCAGAGAAAGTAGAGGAAAATGTGGACAAGAATTTTTATTGTGGTTTCTACAGGAAAGAAAGGTCAAGCAAGCTTAGGTTTAGCTAGGTAGAATGATTTGAGACTTCAGGGCACAGAGACTTCCCCTAGGTGTCTAGTAGCTGGACTTGGGGTAATTAGGGCAGGTGGAGAACATTCCTGAGTGTGAAAACCCCATAGAGAAAGTGGTTGATGTTTGGGATGAATTGTGTGGTTTACAATTGGAAGTCATGCTTCTGAGTGAGTTGTTTACTCTCTCTAGTAATTGGCTAACACTGGCAGGGAAAGTTCTTCCAGGGTCAGCAAGGCCTCAGATGTCAAAGTGTCAAAACAAACAAACTAACTAACTAACAAGCATCATTAATACAACATCAATAACACACTGTATTGATTATTTTAGCTTTATAACAAGTCGTGAAATCAGGTAATGTAAATCCTTCTACTCAGTTCTTTTTCCAAGTTGTTTTGACTCTTTAGATTCTTTGAATTTCCATATAAATTTAGAATAAGCTTGACAATATATTGGAAAAGTCCCATTAGGATTTATTGTAATGTCTGTAAAATATGTACTGATGCCCCTTGTTTCCTTTATGTGTTGATGTGAGTAGTTTGTATCTTCTCTCTTTCTTTCAGTTGATCAGTATTACTGAAGATGTATCAATTCTATTATGTTTTTAAAGAGTCTTTGAATTGTTGATTTATCTGTTGTTTAAATGTTTTATATTTTATTGATTCATGCTCAGATTTTTATTGTTTTCTTTCTTCTACTTACTTTGAATTGGCTTTCTTAATTCTATTTTTTAATGTAATTAAAAATTAGTATTTCTCCATCTCATTTTCTAAAATGAGTCTTCACATTTATAAACATCCCTTTAGAGACTACCTTAGTTGCTTTCACAAATTTTTATTTATTGTTTTTCATTATCTTCTGTTTTAAAATATATATAGATTTGTTTATATGTGTACTTACATACATAATTTCCCTTTTCTTCTTTGATGCATGGGCTATTAAGAAGAAAGTTAATTTACAAGTATTTTGAGAGTTCTTAGGTAGTCTATTGTTAATTTCTACTTTAATAATTTTTTTTCAGAAAAAATATTCTGTATGATTTGTAATTTTTAAAATTTATTGATATTGATACTGTGGCCTAGAATATGGTCTATCTTGTTGACTCATCCAGGTGAACTTGAGAAAAAAGTGCATTCTACAGTCATTGAATATAGTGATTTTCAAATGTTATCTCAAGATAGTTGATAGAGTCATTCAAATCTTCTATATACTTACTGACTTTTTAAAATATTTCTTTCTTTTTTTTAATATTTCTATTAAATACTGTGTGCAAGTTTTTTTTTTAAATCTCTGAACGTAATTTTAACCATGCTTTTCTCTCTTTAGTTCCGTCAATTTTTGCTACATATATTAGAGAGTTCAGTCATTAAACAAGTATATATTCTAACTGGTTTTGTCTTCTTAATGTAGTAACATTTTTATCATTATTAAGTATCTCCCTGGTAATTCTTTTTAACTCTATTTTTTCTAACATTAATATACCCACTTCAGATTTCTTATGGTTAATGTGTTTGTGGTATATCTTTTTTCTATCCTTTTACTTTTAAATTGATTCTTTATCTTTAAAATGTGTTCCTTATAAACATATAATCCAACAGTTAAATCTTGCTATCATTTTATTCATCCTGATGATTTCTGATGTTTGATTATGGGCATTTACCCAATTTATATTTAATATAATTACTGATATGTTTGGGTTTAAGTCTAAAATATTGGAGTCTGATTTCTCTTTGTCTCATTTGGCACTTACACCTCTTTCCATCTTTTGTAGTTCTTGCTTGGTATATTTGGAATTTTTTTTAGTGTTCCATGGTACTCTTCCATTTGATTGTTAGTTAGGTCTGTGTTATTTTTAATTAGTTGCTCTAGATTTGCAATATATATCTTTATTTTATTATAAACTACTTTTAGAAAAATATTTTACTATTTCATAATTAATATAAAATCTTACAAATACATCTTCCCAATTACCTTCTTTCTTCTCTTTTTGTTCATGAGTCATGTATTTTATTTCTAAATATACTATAGATTTCATATTAAATAGATGTAGTTTTTACTTCAATCAGTAGGTTTTGGAGAGATTTAAGTACATATGCATGCATATGGATAGGTATCTGTGCATGTGAATGGGTATTTTTTAAAAGTTTCTTTATATTTACTGATATATTTACTCTTTCCAATGTTCTTAATTTCTTCCTGGAGTCCCAAAATTCTACTATTGTTTGCCTTCATTTTAAGTATACTTTATCAATTCTTTCAGCACAGGTCTGCTGGAGACAAATTCTTTCCTATTTTTCTCTCTGAAAATAACTTTTTCATCTTAATTTTTTGAAGCTCTTTTTTGAATTCTAGGTTGACAGCTTTTTCTTGTCAGCATTTTAAAGATGTTCTATTTTAGCTCTTTAAAAATGGCTTATTTTCTTGTCTCCATTGTTTCTAGTGAGAAACATGCCATTATTCATAGCATTGTTCCTCTCATGTAATGTATTGGAGTTTTTTTCCTCTGGCTCCCTTCATAATTTTATTTTTATCTTTTGTTTTCAGAAATTTGAGTATGATTTGTCTAGTTGTAGTTTTATTTTTATTTATCCTCTTAGTTTTGCTTTTTTTTTTTTTTTTTGAGCTTTATGTTTCTATGGACTGCTTTCCTTGATTTTGGGAAATTATCATTCATCATCTCTTTATTATTTTTCTCTCTTCTCCTTCTTTGACTCTAGTTACTCAGATGTTGGAATGCTTGGTGTTATATCACAAATGTCAGATGCTTTATTTAATTTTTACCTATTTTTATTTAATTTTTTTTAATGTTTCACTTTAAATCCTGTTGATCTGTTCACCGCTTCTTTTCTCTGCTGTGCCCTGACTGCATATTCGCTTGTTGAAAGACTTCTAAACAGACATGGAAAAGAACAATAGAGATCCAATAATGTTTATGCCCAGGAGAAGGCATACCCCTTCTTCCTTTAGGGAAGTAGTGTGGGAGATGAGACGCTCTAGTGTGTATAGTTGATCTGAGACTACTGCTTGTTCTTTATCTACATTCACTTAACCACAGACCTTTCCTGATTTGAGGATATTAAAAGAACTTTCCTTTCACCAGAATGAGGGATCTAAGTGCTGGGAAGTTCTCTTTCAATCTTTTGCCCTGTCGTTTAGCAGAACTTATGGATTTGTGTGTCACTGGTGGATTTCTCATAGCTTCCCTTCTACAAGTTGGAGAATACCACCGTCTTACACTTAGTTAGGACTCTAAATGTTCATGGTATTACAGTTCTCCTTCCCTGCCTTTAAATCTCAGCAGGATTTATGCACCTGCAAGATGGTGCAAGAGTTTTACCTCAGTACTCCTGACATTCCCTGATAGTTATTGGACTTTTCCTTGTACTCAGTGTAAATCCCAGAATGATTGCTTGGTTTATCTGAATTTTCTTGCTTTGGCCTCAGACTTCAGACAGCTGTAAACACTGGCATCTTAGAGACATTCTCTCTCAGATCTCTTGCCTTGCCTACAGTCTTTCTCATGAGCACTTGGTGAAAGCCTTTAGAAAATCATTGATGGTAACCGAAGGCTCCCTATCCTTATTTCTGGAGCTTGCAGAGATAATAAATGCCACACTCAACCCTTTAAAATATTTTGAGATTTTGTCTGTTATAATATTGAACTCGTTAATTATTCATGCTGAAGTTTTGGGGAGAAGAGTACCTATGCCTGCAACTTACTCTAAGTTACATTTAAAAATCTGACTGATGGATAGATAGAAGGATTGGCAGATGGCTAGATATAGAATAATGCAAATATAATGGGATGCTAGTGGTAGAATCTAGATGTTACTTATATGGTTGTTAACTGTAAAATTCTTTTAACCTGCTGTATATTGGAAACCTTTCATAATGAAGTGCTTGATAAAAAATTTGGCTCTATCAGTGATGGTATTTCTTCTCCCATTTTTGTGCTAAATATGGAAGCTGCTTTGGAGTACTCTCTCTCCCAGGAGTGCTGATCAATCTTTGTGATTTTAATTCATTGGGTTTCTTTGTAACAGCAGGTCTCTGAATGGGTTAAACATATGCTGCTGTAGGTGGTGTGACTTACTTTTCTTATTGAGAGATGAACAACATTCTTTTGTTGTTTTCTTAATGGAGCCGTATCTTCCTATGTCTTATTATGAATCTTTTAAGGTTCCTGATATTCTCCAAACATCTTTCTGGAAATATTATGCCAAGTAATGCTTTCCTCATTTAAAAAAAAAATGCTACACTTTACTACACCTCTATTATTTCTTTCTTCCCATTGTATCAGTAAAAATTATTTTGGTTTATATTTTGCATTTCTTCTATTACTGAGGAGATTGAACATGTACTTACATGTTTATGCAGCAGTATAGTTTGATTCTGATACCAATAGACATGTTAAGGAAAAGTATTGTTAATTATGTTTATATTAATATTAAATGGTAAAGACATCACTATCAAAACATTCCACTTAATATTATTGCTATTATTAATAATGTGATAGTTACCAATTGTTGAAAACGGAACTAAGAGTTTATGTGCAGTACAATAGAGCCAAAAACTAAATATAAGTATTTCTGTTTCATAGATGAGCAAATTGAGAATTAGAAGGATTTGGTAGTTTATTCAAGGTCTCAGATAAGAAGAAACAATAGGTCATTTATTGAGACCTTTATATCTCTTATGACAAAGTCATATGGACCACTATATTGATATTTAATTGTCCTAAAGTCTCTTTATAAATTAAATACACTATGTTGTGAACATGTATTGTCCATTTCTGAAATGCTTTGTGCTTTTATCTTATGTATCTCCTCTGTTGAAAATTTCCATTTGTTTACTATCATGTGCAGTATAATACTTGTGTTTGCCTCAACTGTACTGCATAATCTTTTAAGGAAGATGAACTATTTCTATGACTGTTTCAATATTTGGGAAACAAATCTTTTACTTCTTCTGTATTATTCTCAATTTTCTGTCAAGTCATAGAATAACTTATAGATTCCAAACATCTTCAGGGAACTATAAATATTTGAAGAAATAATAATTAGTGAAAATCTTACTTAATACCTTTGATATTATATAATAACCTCTAATAAATGTCAAGTTTTAGGAGTTATGTTCCATTTTGGTAATATTTCAATATATTTTACTCATTTCCTTATACAGAGAACTTTAAAAAATTCAGAACATATTCTGCTCCACTGGGGTTAAGATGACAAAGAATATTTTTCAGAGCCCTTAGGGCAGAAAAGAACCAAGATACTGAGAATTAATAGCCAGTTCAGAAACTTACCTAATTCATATTTGATACAGAATTTATTTTAAGACAATGTAATACATGCATTTTCAATATAGTACATTTCTTTTCTTGAGTTAGCCTTCTGTTATATAAATATGACCCATTGTAGTTTGAAGTTTTCATAAATTATACAGTTTTTGGCTTTAAAAATTTATATTTAGAAACAATGAATTGTGCATGGAATTCACAAGCTTTGTTGTAAATTCATTAAAGTGTTTTTATCTTTTTAAATACAAATATTGAATAATATTCATTAATACACTTTATTATACAATTCAAACAAACAGGTATATATTCTCACTGTATTCTTAAATCAGATGTCATGATTTCTTAGTCAAAACAAAAAAATATCTGAATTGACTTTTAATGCCGCCTAGCTAATCCAGGAAGCTATTCCTTGGTGAGAATTCTCAAAACTTTTTACGACTGTAAATTTTTCCAGTAGTACTGCTATTTACAATACCTTTAGAATGTCTTCACATATTTCTTTTGCATGAACTGTCTTGTGCAATAACTGTATTAAATTTTTTGTTCACTAGCTATTTTAAGACAAGTAAATATAACCCATTAGGTTTTCTCTTCCCCTACATGAATCTGTGTTATTGTTATTCAGTGCAATGAATTTAACAGAGGTTGAAAATGAATAAATTCAATTTTTAGAACAAAGAGTTTGGTGACATTTACACCTAGGAAGAAAATGCTTAGAAGCTGTCAAAAGCAATGAAATGGGAAAATAGAACAATGAGTAAGGTATTGCCCACCAAAGTAAATAGGCAAATTCTATTCTTCCACATGTTGGGGGGAATTAAAAAAAACAAGCTACACATATGTTTTGACATAACATTTATTTTGCTTTGTTGATATACAAAATCAGTGTTGACAATAGACCAATAATTTCTTTGCTGCAGATTCAAACATACATAGAATCAGACAATGGTTGTGTGGAATAATGAATAAGAAAAAATACTTTCCACAAACCTTTATCAAACCGGGACAATTCTTGACAACATGAACATTTTTCTTCTTCCTTGTTACTAATGAGAAAATGCCTTCTACTGTTTCCATTTTAAATCATGTTGTTAAATAAAGGCTTTTGCCAAACTCAAATATTGATAGTACAGAAGATAAAATAATTTTTAAAATTAAAAATAAATGCCTCCAAGGAAAACTGTACAGCTTTACTAATATTTTTAAAATACTGTTATTACAAGGATTCATAGATTTCTTTTGCTTACATTTGCATTTTTAAATTTTCTACAATAAATTGTTTGTGATATAAATCATAAGCATTTTGGGGCCAGAAAGTTGGAGTTTTCACCATTACCACATCAAGAACAAATGTTGGGTAAATAATATAAGTAATTTCACCCTAGTAGACAACATGAATATTTGAAGATGATGACTTAGATGGAGTTAGCATTTAACACTTGTCCATATAACCTAAGACAATACTCCAAAAATAGTTTTTCTTCATGATAACACTTGCATCGATTAAACAAATATTCATTGCTATTAATGGCCTTTTATGACCAAAGTTAGCACCATTAAATTCCAGGTAATTGTACTAAATTACTAGGTATGATAAAAATTGATGATTGCTAAACACCAAAGTTCAAGAGAAAACAAAGAAACTAATCTACTTGGAATTAAGCTTTAGTTATGAGTTGTATTTCTATAGCATTTTAAATTTGTTGTGCTATGTGTTTTATGAACCACAGAGGTATAAATAAAAATAGTTTAGCTTTGTCTACAAAGCAACATTTGTTTACTTCTCCAAAAACACCTCATGATATTACTATGCCTAGAGAAATTGTCAATTTTCATCATAGTGATTTTATGAAAGAAATCAATATTCTCATATTATTCACTTCTGAGGTTAGAATTGGATCCAAATTTAAGTTTTAGTCATATCATGTACATGACTTTATAATGACCTACCTATAGGCAACTGCCTGGTTGTAAACTAAGCTGGTACATTTTATCTTCTGGGTATTGTGAATGATTTGCTAAAGAAACTTTCATTCTGGTCTATGAGTTATATCAAATTTCTGTTTCTTTTTTTTTAAAGGAAACATGAAAATACTTATGTTTAAATCAAGTTTTTAGTCAAGATCTAAATGTGTATATGCTATAAAATTAAAATGAACCTTATGAAACCTTTGATTCACTGTGGTACTATCTCCATATAAATGAGTTTTCTTTCTGATTATTTATCAGTAAAACTTCAGGGTACCACCAAATTAACAAGTGTTAATTGAAAAATGTTGATTATATAGTGGGCATTATAGAGATGGGATCAAGCGTCCTTGTCTTTGAGAAATCTGTCATTTTCTTGGGAGCAATAAGACTCAGATATATGAAACACTTTGATTTAAAAAAAAATCCTCTGGAATTTAGAAAACAAGTGACATTATTCCAAACTAAACTATTAAAGGGATTTTCCAAGAGGAAGAAATAAAGTACATAGATTTCCCTTAATCTCCCTCTCAACTCCCAACTCAGCTTTCTCTATTATTAACATCTTGCATTGGTGTTGTACATTGCTTTTTTTAATTTTTATAATTTGGCTTTCTATTTTATTCAGAATTCTTAAAATTACTTCTTAATTTTTGTGGGGGTATAAACTAGTAAGGGTTGGGGTGGATGGGATGGCAAAGAGCTAGCACTTGGCATCTGCTCTGTAAAAGGTATATATGCAAGAGAGAGACTCAGTATAGAATTTATTACAAAATTTAATCTTTACAATCTCTTCAGCAAATGATACTGAGAAAGCTGGACAGAGCATGTAAATCAATGAAGTTAGAACACTTCCTCATACCATACACAAAAATAAACTCAAAATTGCTTAAAGACTTAAACTTAAGTCAATACGCCATAAAACTCCTAGAAGAAAACACAGGCAAAACATTCTCTAACATAAATTGTAGCAATATTGTACATTGCTTATTAAGTCCATAGTTTATATTAACATTCATCCTTTATTTTGTACAGCTCTCTGAATTTTGACAAATGTATAACATTATGTATCCACAAATACAATATCATACAAAACGGTTTTACTGCCCTAAAAAGCCCCTTTGCTCTACCTATTCACCCCTCCCCTACCCTTACCCTTAGTCTTTTGACTGTCTCCATCACTTTAGTTTCTTCCAGAATGCCATTTCCTTGGGACTATGCCATATGCACTCCTTTCAGTTAGCTTTTTCATTCAAAAATAGCTTTTAAGATTCCTTCATATCATTTCATGGCTTGATAGTACCTTTCTTTTTATTTCTGAATAATATTTTATTATATGGATAGATGATACTTACTCATTCCACTTACTGGGTATGTCCAGATTTTGGAAATTATTAATAAAAATGTTATATATGTTTTATGCAGGCTTTTTTATACACATGAGTTTTTAATTTATTTGAATAAATACCTAGGAGCTCAATTGTCAAATGGCATAGTGAGACTATGTTTAGCTTTGTAAGAAACTGCCAAAATGTCTCCCAGAGTGGATGAAATTAATAAAGGAAACCTCAGCTAAAATTAAAGTCAAGAATGGCCTGTAGAGAGAGCTTTTATGCATTCCCTTAACATCATTTGCATGCATTAACCTTTGTTTGTCTGCCCCACAGAAAGAAGTGTACCTAGCACTCCCAAACAGGAAGTACAACTACTTTATTTACTATTCTGAGGGAAGAGTTTCTCCTTGCTCAGCAACAGCCCAGCCAATGAAAACTATCACAGCTCAGTCAGTGAGAAGCCATCACCGTACTGAACTCCCAATTTTCTCCAATGAACTTTCTTTCACAACAGCTCCTCCCAATTCTCCGTCTTTCCCTATAAAAGCAGGCTCCCTTCCTTTATTCTCTGGACTTGCCTGTGGTTTGCCATACATTGCATACTTCAGATTGCAATTCTTTGCTTTTCCTGAATTAACTCATTTTTCTAGTAAAATACCTGGATATTTCATTGTTTTAGGTCAACATGGCTGTATCATTTTACATTTTTATCAGCAATAAATGAGAGTTTCTATTGCTTCCCTCCCTTGTCAGCATTTGGTTCTTTTAGAGTTTTGACTTTTAGCCATTCTAACAGTGTAGTAGTGTGTAGTGGTATCTTGTTTTGATTTGTAATTTCCTGATGACATATTCAGCATCTTTTCATGTGTTTATTTGCCATCTGTATGTCTTCTTTAGTGAGCTGTCTGTTCAGATCTTTGCCAATTTTTTAATGGATTCTGTATTTTCTCATTGTTGAGTTTTAAGTGTTTATTGTATTATTGGAATACATATATTTTATCAGGTATTTGTTTTGAAAATATTTCTCCCAGTCTGTGGCTTGTTATTTTCTTAATAGTGTTTTCACAGAAGTTTCAAATTTTAGCAGTGTCCAATTTATCAAATTTTCCTTTCATGAATTGTGCTATTGATATTGTATCTAAAACACATTGCCACATCCAAAGTCACCCACATTTTTTCCATTGTCATCGTCTAGAAGTTTTATAATTTTCTGTTTTATATAGTTTTATGACCCATTTTTAGTTAATTTTTATGAAACGTGTAAGATATGTCTCTAGATTTATTTTTTTGCATGTAAGTGTCTAGTTATTCCAGCATCATTTGTTGAAAAGTCTATCTTTTCTCTATTGGATTTCCTTTGCTTTTTTGTCAAAGATCACTTGACTGTATTTGTGTGGGTCTATTTCTGGTCTCTCTACACTATCTTATTGATCTATTTGTCTATTCTTTCTCCCATACACTATGTGTAGTGAGTCCTGAAGTCAGCTTTTGTCAGGCTTCTTACATTGTTCTACTTCTTCAATATTATGTTGACTATTCTGAATCATTTGCTTTTCATATAGACTTTATAGTCACTTGGTGAATGTCCAGAAATTAATTGTTTTAGATTTTGCCTGGAATTGCTTTGAATCTATAGATCAAGTTGGAGATAAATAACATCTTAACAGTGTTGAGCATTCTTAGCTATTAACAAGGAATATTTCTCCACTTATTTAAATATTATTTAATTTTTCAGACTTGTATACATTTCTTTAGGCATAACTTATACATATTTAGATAGATTTACATCCAATTGTTTCAATTTTTTGTTGCTAGTGTAAAGGTATTGTTTTTTTTTTATTTCAAATTCTAATTCCTCATTGATGGTTTATAGAAAACTAAGTGATATTTGTATATTAACATTGTATCTACCTGGATCACATGGTAAGTCTATTTTAGTTTTTTAAAACACATCCATACTGTCCTCCATAGTGGCTACACCAATCTACTCCCACCATCAGTGTTGGAGGGTTCCCTTTTCTCCACACCCTTTCCAATGTTTATAGATTGTAGACTTTTTAATGATGGCTATTCTGGTTGGTGTGAGGTGATAGCTTGTTGTAGTTTTGCTTTGCATTTCTCTGACAATTAATAATGCTGGACATTTTTTCATGTGCCTATTGGCCATTTGTATGTCTTCATTGGACAATTGCTTGTTTAGGTCTTCTGCCCATTTTTGAATTGAGTTGCTTGTTTTTTTGATATTAAGGTGTATGAGCTGTTTGTATATTTTGGAAATTAGTCCCTTGTCAGTTGCATCATTTGCAAATATTTTCTCCCATTCTTTAGGCTGTTTTTTTTTTGTTTTGTTGATGGTATCTTTACCTGTGCAAAAGCTTTTAAGTTTATTTAGATCCCATTTGTCCAGCAATCCCACTCCTGGGGATATACCTGGAGAAAAATATAATTCAAGAAGACACATGCACCCCAATGTACATAGCAGCAATATTTACAATAGCCAAGATATGGAAACAACACAAATGTCCATCAATGGATGAGTGGATAAAGACTATGTGGTGTGTGTGTGTATATATATATATATTTTTTTCAATGAAATACTACTCAGCCATGAAAAAGAATAAAATTATGCCATTTGCAGCAACATGTATGGACCTAGAGATCATCATTCTAAGTGAAGTGGGCCAGAAAGAGAAAGAAAAATGTCATATGATATCACTTACATGTGGAATCTTTTAAAAAGGACACAAATGAGTTACTTACTATTTATAACTTAAATGACTGATTTCTTGAATATGTGTAAGCACATTTGACTGTCCTTTATGATTGGATTACTGCATTCTGTTGAGTCTTATCTTGTGGTTGGCTTTATTCCTTTGATAATTATGTAAGTTTAAAAACCTAAAGCTCTAAATTGTTCTTAGAAGCAATGAGTAGTACATATATGTAAATTTAAAAAATTGTGCAGTGTATTGTATATATGTATCTATATGCAGTATATTGTATATTTGCAGTCAAATTTTAACAGTTCTACTTAATAAAATTGAAAAATGGAAAAAAATGTATCTAGCAACTTTGCTGTAATTTCCAAGAGTATTTCTGTTGATTCTTTGGAATTTTCTATATAGACGATTATGTCATCTGAGAACAAAGATAGTTTTACTTTCTTCTTCCCAATCTGTATACATTTTACTTCCTTTTCTTACCTAATTACATTAGCTAGGATTTCTAGTATGATGTTGAATAGGAGAGGTGACAGGAGACATTCTTGCTTTGTGTCTAAGCTTAGGAAAAAGCACTTTTTCTCATAATTGTGTGTTATCTGTAGTTTTTGTGGATATTTAATATCAAATTGAGAAAATTTCCCTCTTTTCTTTATTTGCTGAGACTTTATTTGTATCATGACTGGGGGCAGAATTTTGCCAAATGTATTCTCTGCATCTACTGATACAATATTATTTTTCTTAGTTGACCTGTTGATTTGATAGGTTACATTAATTTATTTCCAAATGTTGGTGCAACCTTGCACACCTTAACACTTCCCACTTGGTCATGGTAATTCTTTTTATACAGTGTTAAATTCAATTTGATAATATTTTGTTTAGGATTTTTGCATTTTGTTCATGAGAGATAATGTTCTGTCACTTTTCCTTTTTGGAATTTCTTTATCTGGATTGGTATTAGGTTAATGTCGGCCTCATAGATTGAGTTTAAAATGCCCCCTCTGCTTCTACTTTGTGTAACAGATTGTAGAGAAGTTGATTATTTACTCCTTGATTGTTGGGTAGAATTCACCAGTGAAACTATCTATCATGCCTGTTTTCTATATTGAAAGATGTTAATTATTGATTTAATGCATTTAATAAATATAGGCTTATTAAGAGTATTTTTTTCTTTTGTGTGTTTTGGTAAATTATATCTTTCAACTAATTAGTTAATTTCTTCTATGTTATCAAACGTTGGGGCATAGTGTTATTCATGGCATTCCTTTGTTATTCTTTTAATGCCTAGGGGATTAGTAATGATAGCCTTTCTTTCATTTATGATATTAGTAATTGGTGTCTTTTTTAACTTATTGGTTAGCCTCACTACAGGTTCATCAGTTGTATTGATCTTGCCAAAGAACCAGCTTTCAGTTTTGTTGATTTCATTTATTCTATTTCCTGTTTTCAATTTCATTAATTTCTCCTCTGTTTTTTAGTATTTATTTTCTTTTGCTCAGTTTGGACTTAATTTGCTCTCTTTCATTCTAGGTTCCTCGGGTTGAAGGTTGACTGTTGATTTTAGATCTTCTTTTCTTTTTTTATTGTAGTAAGAATATTTCACTTGTGATTTACCCTCAGTAATTTGTAAGTGCACTATGCAATATTAATGTTGTACAGCAGTTCTCTATAACTTACTCATCTTACATAACTAAAAATTTATACTTATTGAATAGTGATTCTCTGTTTTCTCTCCCCAGACTCTGGCAACTACCATTGCACTGTCTGTCTCTATAAATACTACTCTTTTAGCTATCTCATATAAGTGAAGTCATTCAGTATTTCCCTGTAACTGGTTTATCTCACTTAGATTTATATACTCCAGATTTATCCATGTTGTCAAGTATTGCAAATTCCTATTTTAAATCCAAAGAATATTCCATTGTATGCATATACCACGTTCTCTTCATCCATTAATCCACTGGTGAACACTTGTAATTTTTCCATGTTGTATTGATAAACACTCAGATTGTATTCCATTATTGTGAATAATACTTCAATAAACACCAGAGTGCAAATAGTGCTTTAATATCTTGATTTCAATTATTTTGGATATATACCCACAAGTGGAATTGCTATACATTTCTACCTAATTGCACTGCTTCATTGCATCCAACAAAATTGATGCACTGAATCTTGAACAAGCCACACGATGTAAAGAGGAGGAATGGATGTACCTGGAATAGAAAACCAAATGAAGCTGATCGAAGAATTCAGCAAGGTAGCAGGTTACAAGATTAACGTTCAAAAATCAGTTGCATTTCTTTACACTAACAATGAATCAACAGAAAAAGAAAGTAAAGAAACAATCCCCTTTAAAATAGCACCCAAAGTAATAAAATACCTAGGAATAAATCTAACCAAGGAGGTGAAAGAATTATACACAGAAAACTGTAAACCACCGATGAAGGAAATTAAAGACTTTAAAAAATGGAAAGATATCCCATGATCTTGGATTGGAAGAATCAATATTGTTAAAATGGTCACACTGCCCAAGGCAATCTACAGATTAATGCAATCCCTATCAAATTACCCAGGACATATTTCACAGAATTAGAACAAGTCATAATAAAATTTATATGGAACCATCAAAGACCTAGAATTGCCAAAGCATTACTGAAGAGAAAGAAAGAGGCTGGAGGAATAACCCTCCCAGACTTCAGACAATACCATAGAGCTACAGTCATCAAGACAGCATGGTATTAGTACAAAAGCAGACATATAGACCAATGGAACAGAATAGAGAGCCCAGAAAT